>NC_132916.1:10982230-11584314 GCF_047675955.1 Chlorocebus sabaeus
AGACAACTCAGGAAGTCTTTAAGATCCAAAGCTGCAGCTGTGCATAGCACTTTCTAACTGTAAAGGTCACGCTTGGGCTGACTGGGGGTGGGTGATCGTCCGGCAAGAAGGGGAATTTAGGTTCTCTCCTAAAATCCCCACTGAAATGACTCATAGAATATATAGACTGGGGGGGAAAAGTCCACATTCAAGCTGGAAATGTTGGGTACTGTTCAAATACCAAAAATATGGGAGATTTTGAGATTCCACCATAGCACTGATGTGTGACTATTACACAATGAATAACAGTGACTCATGGATGAGATCATGAAGTGATATTCCTTTATTGCCCAATAGGTCATTAAATTTGTTTCATGGGCTTGTTTTTTCTTTGTCCCTGGAGCAAATGCTGGTCCCATGACTTTTTTTTTTTTTTTTTTTTTTGAAACAGGGTCTTACTCTGTCACCAGGCTGGAGTGCAGTGGCATGATCATGGCTCACTGCAGCCTCAAACTCCTGGGCTCAGGTGATGCTCCTGCCTCAGCCTCCCAAGTAGCTGGAACTATAGGCATGTGCTATCACGCCTGGCTTGGTCCCATGACCTTTTAAAAAATATGTTCTTTAGTAATAAAAAGTCTTATAATCACTTTAAGTGAGAACACAGGCTCAATTCACTGTCCAAAATGCTCATTCCCATGTGAGAACCAAAACTCCGAAAGTGATTTAAAGTCAAGACTTCTTCAGCACAGGCCTCTAGCAGACCAGCAGCCTACTGAGGGAGAAAGATGTTGGCGGCTGGCAGGTGTCTTCTCTAGCGTCTTGCCTTCTGCTGCTGCTCCTCATCTTTGAGCATGCTAACCATGGTTCCTCACATCTCCAGGGATTGGCCTGGAGAGGAAGCAGGTGTGGGGTTATATTTATATTGCTCACAGTGGTGGCATGTGGGTGGAATACAGGGAAATCTTACATACTGTCTTGCCTGACAGTTGCTTTAAGTGGACTCTTATATAAGATTTTGGAGAACACCCCATCGCTGAGAATTTGTCTCTTAGAGTTCAATCTAAAAGTCGGGAACCTACATTGTGTTCCAGGGAAGCTTAAGAAAATTAGGTCTCTGCTTGATTTGGAAAGCTTAGATTGAACCTAAATGAAAATCAGGTCAATAAAAAGTCAGAGTTTAACAAAGATAGATGTTACGTCCCAGAGACCAGACACATTTTTTCTTTTTTTTCTTGAGACGGAGTATCGCTCTGTCGCCCAGGCTGGAGTGCTGTGGTGCGATCTCAGCTCACTGCAAGCTGTGCTTCCTGGGTTCGCGCCATTCTCCTGCCTCAACCTCCCGAGTAGCTAGGACTACAGGCGCCCGCCAGCACGCCCGGCTAATTTTTTGTATTTTTCGTAGAGACGTGGTTTCACCATGTTAGCCAGGATGGTCTCGATCTCCTGATCTCGTGATCTGCCCACCTCAGCCTCCCAAAGTGCTGGGATTACAGGTATGAGCCACTACGCCTGGCCGAGACCAGACACATTTAAGCATTACTTTCAAAATGGACTCAGAGAGGTATCTGTTCTTCATTTAGTACTTGGAGACTAAGTCTTCTTATCCATGCCATCAAAAAAAAATGGGAGTTGGAAAACATGCCACACATGTTAACAACGCATTTTAACTTAAAACATGTAAATACAATCAGATGAAGAACCAGAAAATTATTGGAGCTACTGCATCACCATACTAGTAATGTGTTGTCTCTAATTTCCATCAGTTCTCTGAAGTGGAGTGGAACTTAGACACCTGCAAACCAATCTGATCCCTTAAATGTTTAATAATTGACCTACTCTTAAATATTTGTTTTGTCCACATCTAACTGAACAGTGATCGTTTTTAGTGGCTTACCTCTAGTGTACCATCATATAGCTGTCTAGTTCCCTCAAACTAAATATCTTTAGCATGAAAATGAAGTCTTATGCGATTTTATCTAATTTCTCACCAAAGGGTAAATGCAGACGTAAGCTGGCACTAGAGGAGGGTGATGTGGCCCGGATGGATAGAGTCCTGGGAGTTGCCTGGATGGGACACTGGTTTCCAGAAATACTCTGATATCAATACTGTTCTCAGTGGACCACGATCTGGCATGGGTGGTATGCGAGGCCATTCCTCCTGTGTACTTATTTTGGCTCCTCCGAGTAGATGTACAGTGTGGGGTGGTTGTGCTGGCCCAGAGATTCACCCAGCCAAGATCCTATGCTTTGTCACGGCCCTCAGTGGTCTGGGCCACTCTTTAGTAGCTTGAGTAGCTCTTGAGAGTCATTCTTGGAACTGTGCACCTGAAATCAGTCTTACTCTATGACAAATCCTGGGATATGAACTAGAAGTTGGCAGTTTAATAATGACAGATCCCACCCCTTACATAGAATGCAGTGACCATGGTTTTTTTTTTTTTTTTTTTTTCCGTGGAGTAGTAATGGGGAAGAGGTGGTGTTCATTTCCATAAAGGAAGCAGGATGTTGCAGGAAGTCCTCATGAAGGGATCTTATGGAGGGCTCTGCCAGACTCTCAATATGGGACAACCCTTCTCTTTTGGCCTCCTGGGTCCCCAGCAAGTCTGAGTCTTTCACTAGACTAGGTTGGGAAGACTCAGCTGGGCCATTGTGAAGGGAAACTCCAGGAAACTGGGTCTTCACTGAGGCTACCAAGCAAATGTGATCTAAGGGGCAGATGGACCAAGGTCAGGGCAGAGAAGCAGTATCAAGCTTCAGGTCCAAGAGTGATGACCAGAGTCATGTGTAAGAGATGGGACAACAGGCCAGTCGGGAGTTCGGGAGACGGGGATAAGTTGGGAAGTTGCGTAGGGACAGGAGGAGGAGGAAAGTTTCAAACCTTGGGCTCCAATTAGATAAGGCTGGGCCCAATTATTTTGGGTTTGAGGAATGTGGGAGAGGGAGTGGCAGCTGTTTAAAGGCACAGAGTTACACAGGTTTAACAGCGACCCTTGAACAACATGGGTTTGAACTGCATGGGTCCACTTCTATGTAGATTTTCTTCTGCCTCGGCCCCCCGCCCCGCCGAGACAACAAGATCATCCTCTCCTCTTCCTCAGCCTACTCACCATAAAGATGAGGAGGATGAAGACCTTTATGATGATCCACTTGCACTTAATGAATAGTAAATATAATTTAACTTCCTTGATTTTCTTATTAACATTTTTCTTTTCTCTAGCTTACTTTACTGTAAGAACACAATATACATACAAAATATGTGCTAATCAACTTTGTTATTGTCCTCTCTGTGATGTATAATCTTTATGTTATTGCCAGTCAACAGCAGGCTACTAGTGGTTAAGTTTTTGGGGAGTCAAAAGTTATAGTCAGATTTCTTTTCTTGTTTTTTCTTCTAAATTTTTTATTGGATTCTTTTTTTTTTCTTTTTTCTTTTCTGAGACAAAGTCTCACTCTGTTGCCCAGGCAGGAGTGCAGTGGGTGCAGTGGCGCAATCTCAGCTCACTGCAACCTTTGCCTCCCAGGCTCAAGCGGTTCTCTTGCCTCAGTCTCCTGAGTAACTGGGACTGCAGGTGCTTGCCACCATGCCCGGCTAATTTTTTGTTTGTTTGTTTTGAGAAGGAGTCTCGTTCTGTTGCCCAGACTGGAGTGCGGAGTGCAGAGTGCAGTGGCGGGATCTCGGCTCACTGCAATCTCCACCTCCTGGGTTCAAGTGTTTGTTTGTTTGTTTTTGTTTGTTTTTGAGACTGAGTCTCACTCTGTCACCCAGGCTGGAGTGCGGTGGTGAGATCTCAGCTCACTGCAGCCTCCACTGCCCGGGTTCAAGCGATTCTACTGTCTCAGTCTCCCAAGTAGCTGGGACTACAGGTGCGTGCCACCACGCCTGGCTAATTTTTGTGTTTTTAGTAAAGACGGAGTTTCACCATATTGGCCAGGCTGGTCTCCAATTCCTGACTTCATGATCCACCTGCCTCAGCCTCCCAAAGTGCTGGAATTACAGGCGTGAGCCACTGGGCCCTGCCAATTTTTGTATTTTTAGTAGAGATGGGGTTTCATCACGTTGGCCAGGCTGATCTTGATTTCCTGACCTCAGGTGATCTGCCCACCCTGGCCTCCCAAAGTGCTAGGATTACAGGCATGAGCCACGGTGCTGGGCCTATACGCAGATTTCTGACTGAAGGGGTCAGCACCCCTGACACTGCATCGTTCAGGGGTCAACCGTACATTCATACCCCCCTACTACCTACTGGCTCTATGAGTGACCTTGGTCAAGTCACTGTCTTTGCTTACAGTAGGAATAAAGCATTTGACTTAGTAGCTAGCAACATGGAGGATCTGCTCAATGATGCTGATTCCCTCTTCCCCTTATGGATAGAATCAACTCGTGATTACCTGCCATGTGTGCCCGTTTTATCCCTTTGTTTAACAGAACACTTTTGTTCTGAACGGAGCTACTCCTTTCCTTTCCAATAGTTAATGTGTTCTTTGAGGATGCAATCTAATCGTAATTTTGCCTGAAGTGGGGAAAAAATTAAGCTCACGTTGAAACCTTAATATATCTCTATAACCGTTTTCTCTTTTTGCCTAGATCATTTCATTTTAGCAATTTAAGTACTACTTTTGGTCCTATTAACAATACCAATCTTGCAAAGGACAGGTTAGTACAACCAATTCTCAGATAAGAGAATTGCCTGGATAAGATTTGTGACCCCAAATTTTAAAAAAGCAGAAAAAACCCCCACAAACCACAGGCAGGAAGAAAGAAAAACAAGAGAATGTAGCTAAGATAATTCCATTAATGATCAGTTTATGTCAAAGCGTGTGGAAATAATGCCTTATAGGAGGATATGTAGCAATGACGATTTTTTAAAACTCATTTTCCCTTGTAGGTACAGAATTGCAAGTTTTTTCTGACTTCAGATGTGCAACGCTGGCTACGTCTGTGTGTGTGTCTACCTCTCTTGCCCAGACTGGAGTAAGGCGGCACAATCATAGCTCATTGCAGCCTCAAAGTCCTGGGCTCAAGTGATCCTCCTGCCCTCAGCCTCCTGCATAGCTAGGACTGCAGGCACGTGCTACCACACCCGGCTACTTTTTTTTGGTAGAGACAGAGACTTGCTATGTTGCCCAAGCTGGTCTCAAACTCCTAGCCTCAAGCAATCTTCCCACCTCAGCCTCTCAAAGAGCTGGGATTACAAGCATGAACCACTGCACCTGGCCCCATACCTGACTACATTTCTCAGCTTCCTTTGTGGCGAGGCTGTGCTAGGTAGCCTTGTACCTAATTTTGACCAGTGAGCAGTGAGTGGAATTTGTTGGGTGAATCTACTACAAAGGATCCTTAAAATGGAGATAGTGGGGCCAGGCGCGGTGGCTCATGCCTGTAATCCCAGCACTCTGGGAGGCTGAGGCAGGCAGATCACTTTAGGAGTTTGAGACCAGCTTGGCCAACACAGTGAAACCCCAGCTCTACTAAAAATACAAAAATTAGCCAGGCATGGTGGCACACACCTGTAATCCCAGCTACTCAGGAGGCTAAGGCAGGAGAATCACTTGAACCCGGGAGGTGGAGGTTGCAGTGAGCTAAGGTCGCACCGCTGCACTCCAGCCCGGCAACAAAGCAAGACTCTGATTCAAAAAGAAAGGAAAAAAAAGGTTGGGGGAGACAGTGGGAGGCCAGTCTTTTGTGCTTCCCCTTTCCTAGAAAGGAGATGAGGTTGCTGGTGCTCTGGTAGCTATTATGGACCATGAGGCAGCTTTGAAGACAGAAAGCCTGCATCCTTGATGACTGTGGAATTTCATCCCAACCCAGGACTGACTGCCCCAGATCTTTGTTACATGAGGGAAAACACTCTTCTGTGTTTAAGAAACTGTGGCTGGATCTGTTACTGGAATATGAATGCAGTTAATACCTGGCTCAAAATGCCTTCATCTCAACCCACATTGGTTGCCTCTTCCAAACAATATATAGGTCTGCACTGTGGCGGGTCTCAGGATGGCTGCGATGTAGTCTTAGGAAGTTTATCTATGGGAAATCTATATTCATGGTGTCCTGATGTTGCAGAGGACATCCTGAGCTCGCTGGAGAAACTTGGGACACAGCTCAATCGACTGTAATCTAACTTCTGAGGCCATTCAGTAACCTACAGTGGCCACCTAAAAAAAAGGCAGCCAGGTGCGGTGGCTCAAGCCTATATAAATCCCAGCACTTTGGGAGGCCGAGGTGGGAGGATCACTCGAGCCGAGGAGTTTGAGACCAGCCGGGGCAACATGGCGAAACTGTTTCTACAAAAAATACAAAAAATTAGCCAGACATGGTGGTATGCACCTGTAGTTCCAGCTTCCTGGGAGGCTGAGGTGGGAGAATCACATGAGTCCAGCAAGTTGCTGCAATGAGCCGTGACCACGCCACTGCACTCCAGCCTGGGCGACAAAAATAAAAAGAAAACGGAGCCTATTCACTGGATGTGGTAGACAAAGTGATAAACTTTTCTTTTACCTCCCATATCCCACAACCTTGGATGTGCTCACAGTCATGGTAGTGTTTTGTAATGATGTAGCTGATGACAGGTGTGATGTTGAAGATTCTTCTACCTGACTGCTGCTGTCAGTCCTACCAGCCCCCAACGTTTGGTTGGTGCTTGTTCTAAAGGGCATGTCCTAGGAGTTACTTGAATCTCAAAGTATCACTCTCTGTACAAACAAGAAGTGCAAGTAGCCTGAGCTCAGTCTCCCTATAGGAATATTTGATTACGACTAGATCAAGTCTTTCCATTACAATGACTGATCTATCTCTGAATCCTGTTGGTTCATCCATCAAAATGCCCTTTTCTTCCAGTTCTCATAGCTAGTGCCCTAAAAGTGACCTGCAGTACCTCCTGCTGAGACGAATGTACCAGCTTCCTAACTAGCCTGCACTCCCTTCGCCCACCCAAGTCAGTGCCAGACCACCTTGCCTGAAAAACCACTTTCAGTGTGCCTCATGTCAGCAGAAATGTTTCTCAGCTTCCAATTAACCACATGAAATCTCTGCTCTTGTCTGCGTTTTAAGGCTATCTATAGGCTGGGTGTGGTGGCTCCTACCTGTAATCTCAGCACTTTGGGAGGCCAAGGGAGGCGGATCACTTCAGGTCAGGAGTTTGAGACCATCCTGGCCAACATAGTGAAACCCTGTCTCTACCAAAAGTACAAAAAAAAAAAAAAAAAAAAAAAAAAAAAAAATGCGGGGCGTGGAGGCGCACGCCTGTAATTCCAGCTACTCCGGAGGCTGAGGCAGGAGAATCACTTGAACCCGGGAGGCAGAGGTTGCAGTGAGCTGACATTCGCGACACTGCACTTCAGCCTGAGTGACAGAGCGAGACCGTGTCTCAAAAATACATAAGTAATAACTTTAAAAAAGCGTATCTATAACCTGGTCCCAGCCTGAATTTCCTTCTTCACCCCAACACGTAGCCCTAGTTACATTCTTCTGATGTCTGTAAACAAGCCCAGCCCTTCCTGTTGTGAAGCCAAATTCACGTGGTTCCTCTTTGCCTGAATGTTTTCCCATTCCACTTACCAGAAGCCTAGTCATCCTTGGGAGGGCTGTACCGGGGTTGCAAGAAGCAACGGAAACGGTTCAGCACCTGCTACCTTCCATCATATTCTCTTCAATAAAGGGGTAACTCCCGCCAATGGCAGTGTAGATTTCCTAACCTCTACACATGGAAGATTCACACCATTCGGGATTGCTGTTTAACTGTTGAGAGAGCACTTGATACTTAACAGCTTACTAGGCTACAAAACAGCGCAGGAAAGAATCCTCTGTTGTCCTTTTATGTTATCCTGAACAGTTGGTTCACAGAGTTACTGTAAACACACAAAACATGACTGCCAGGGCCTAGTAGTCAGGAAAGTAGGAACTAGTCCTGACTCACTCAGTAACTGTGCCCAGGCGAAGCTGCTTAACCTCAGGATTTGTCACCTGGCATCAACAATGCCAACCCTAGGGGTAAAATAAAGATAAATGTGTGCAAAGGCTGCCGCAGTCTCGGGCAAGTCGTAGGTGTCCAAGAACTGTTATTAGGCAGCCGGTGGGGACAAAGTCTGTGTGCCTCCTGTCCTGGAGGAGGTCCCAAGGTCAGCTTACTTGCAAAGCAAGGACACGGCGCAGGAGTGCTGAATACGGGCTGGAAGGCCGCTGACTCTACCCTCCGCTCATAGGCCGGCTGGGCGGCGCTGACCAGCAGCTAGGCCCCGTCTTCCCTAGGAACGGCCCCGGGGGCCCTGGGAGGGTACGAACGTGTTGCAGTCAGGCCTCTGGACCCCGCGGCCGCCCCAGCGTAACCAAAACTCAGGGGCAGGTGCCGCAGCCGCCTCGTGCAGCGCGATCCCCGCCGGCACCCGGATCTGGGGGAGCCGGAGGCAGGGCCTTCGGGCCGTACCAACTCCACGGGGACAGGGGCCGCCTTCCCTCGGCCGCGCACCGCCCAAGTAAGGCAGACAGGCAGCGAGGTTGCCGAGGCCGAGGCTAGCCTGCAGTCCCCTTTCTCCCCTGCCCTGGGCGCGGGGTGTACGGCCAGCGCGGGCGGGCGGGACAGACCCGGGGGCGCCCTGCGTGCCCCCCCCCCCGGTTGGGCGCGGCGGGCGCGGGGCGGGGCCCGCGGGGGGGCGGGGCGGCGTGGCGGTGCCCTTGCGGCGCAGCTGGGGTCGCGGCGCTGTTCCCCGCGCTCTCTTAAGGCCGGCGGGCGGCGCAGGAGCCGCAGTTGTGGCTGTGGCGGCCTCTATAGCGGCTTCAGCAGATTGGCGGCATCAGCATCAACACCAGCACTAGCAGCATGTTGAGCCGGGCAGTTTGCGGGTGAGACGAAAGGGGACCCGGTCAAGGCCCCAAGGGCGAAGGGGCGCGCGGCGGGCAGGGCCTCCGCGGCGATGGCGACAGTGGCCGCACTGGGCCTGGCGGGGCCGGGGCACCTGCGGGCGGTTCTCCCGGGAGTGCGCGGCGCGGCGGCTGGAGCGGGGATCCGCAGGGAGGGGACGCGGGGACTCGGGGGACGCCGCGCGCTGCGGTTCCTCGGCAACCCAGCCTGCGTAGACTGTCCCGCGGCGCGCACTGACCGGGCTGTGCTTTCGCGTCTTCAGCACCGGCAGGCAGTTGGCGCCGGCTTTGGGGTATCTAGGCTCCAGGCAGAAACACAGCCTCCCCGACCTGCCCTACGACTACGGCGCCCTGCAGCCTCACATCAGCGCGGAGATCATGCAGCTGCACCACAGCAAGCACCACGCGGCCTACGTGAACAACCTGAACGTCACCGAGGAGAAGTACCAGGAGGCGTTGGCCAAGGGTAGGTTCCAGGCTGTGCGGCGGGAGGCAGTCCCCGGCAGAGGCGACCCCAGGGGAGCCGGGCCCCACACGAATGGGCCTCTCCGTGGGGGAGAACCCGCTTCGTGTTTGTACCGGTTCCGAGTTTTCCAGGCACAGTAGTCTCTCTTAAACACATGGTCTACCTCGTTGTAGAAGGAGTGCCTCGATGGGTTTGAACACACTTCTGTCATCTCAGGGAACTTGGGGTCCTGCGAAGGAGTTTGTCTTAGTGTTGTAAGCCACATTCGGTTACTCATATTGCCAGCACTGGTGAATTGTAGGGCCTGAAAAGAAAACTCTACTGTGTCACTCGTTTTTTTTGCAAATTGAAGTTGTTCTTGTTGTATAATGTGCTTTGGCGAAATGTTTGATCTCTCAGGTAGGTGTGCCAGCCGTTTGCAGGAGGGCTGAGAGCGCCTGTCCACTGGCGGCCCAGACATCATCAGGTCCGCAAGTGTCTCTGAGTGTCTCTGAGTGTCAGGGTCACCTCCTGATAGAAGTGGGAGTGGCGCCTTGCTGCCAGGTCACACTGAAGGTGGGAGACAGGAGGACACTACTCGGTGCTAGGAACCGTGGTCCTTGTCATCTTCCTGAGAGCAAACAGGGTCGGGAGTCCAGCCTAGGACTTGGAGACTCCCTGCGTCCCCAGCAACCCTGCAGGGGAAACTTCACTGAGCCCACTTGTTGACTTCAGGTGGAAGAAGAGGAGGCACACCACTGTGGTGTGCGTTACCAAAAAAGCAGTAACCTAACTGGTAAAGCAGTAACCTAACTGTGGAACAGTTCAGGATCTTTAGACTCGATACTTTTCTTGGTTTCAGTTAGGGGTCAAAGTTCACAAGGAAAATAGCTCCTCAGTGGGAAACTGAAATAGGCTTGTTTTTATTTACTATTTACTCATATTTGTAATGCAATTAAAAAATATGGCGTTAACTTTTTTTTTTCCTTCAAGAGCTTGGTTGGTAAAACCAGGGGTATGTGGACTTTCTGAGTCTGCGCCATTTGGGGGTGTGTATGGGAATGTTATGTTTTAACGTTTTTTTACAAAATAGTATTGTCCTTTTAATCTATTCGTTAGTGGTGTGCGCAAGGAAGATAATCAATAGTCATGTTTTCAGACTCTGTATTGCTTGGTAAGCTAGGTAGTACAAAGTGTTTACTTTTCCTTAAATGTTTTGAATTTCGGGGTTATGAAATTTGTTGAGTAATTTTTTACACAGTGACATCTTGTTGACTGGAGGCATCTAGTGGAAAAGTGCGGTATTTCAGCCTGATTGTGTTTGAAGTAAATGACTAAACTAAAAGAGGAGGAAGTTACCACATTCTGGAAGATTTGCTTGAGACAAATGAACCTTGAATTACGGGAAAAGGCCCCGTGATTTAGGAAATAGCAAATTTGGGAAACATGTAATGGGGAGAGACTGGGGAATACCCCAGTTGTGAAAGTAATTCTTGTAAGACAACATCTGACACCCAGGAAGCTTTCTCTTCAGTATTTTAAAAACAACTTAATTTCAGTCCTTTACTTGTGGAATCAGAGCTTTACTTATGTAATACAACCCACTGGAAAAAAGCTTTATATTATATTTTACTATATTGTTTATAAGTGATTGAGTACCTGCAGAACTTTCTTTTACTTAGACATATTTTAAAAATTATTAAAAAGTTAGATTTTCATGTTTGAAATCTTGGGGAAAAAAGGTAAAACAATGTCATAATCTCATCACATGTAACTGATTAATGAATATTTTTCAACCAAAAGCATTTGACTTTTATTATTATTTGAGGCAAAAACTAAACTGAAGCCAAATAAAATGTTGAATTTCAGAAAAGTGTTCTTAAAAGCAGATATTAAGCCCTCCATTTTTATTAATTTTAAAATGAGTAAGCAAACTGTAAGATGTTAAGATTACTAAATTATCTCTCATTAAGCATGTATCTTTCCCATTTGAAAAATTTAGTTACTATTGATTTATTAAAAAGTAATAGAAAACTTACATTTATTTTTAGGGTGACTCTCAATCAAATTTAATAAGGGAAACACAGTTCTATAAGAAAATTATTTGTAAACCTAGCAAAGGAAAAAAAAAAGTTGGTGTCTTTAAATAACCCTTTGAGATTAGCCGTGTATTCAGATATCACTTGGTCCTCTCCTCCTTTCTGAATTGCTGAACAACTGGAGCTTGTTTCAGAAAGCAGCATTGCCTATGTATGTTCCTTTTTTAAAAAAATGTTTTTTTAAATTTTATCTAAAAAATAGACGGGGTCACACTATGTTGCCCAGGCTGTTCTTGAATTCCTGGGCTCCCCCATCCACCCACCTCAGCCTTCCGCAGTGCTGGGATTACAGGCGTGAGCCACTGTGCCTAGCTAGACATATGTTTTTTTTGTTTGTTTGTTTGTTTGTTTGTTTTGACGACGGAATCTCGATCTGTCCCCCAGGTTGGAGTGCAGTGATGTGATCTCGGCTTACTACAACCTCCGCCTCCTGGGTTCAGGCAATTCTTCTGCCTCAGCCTCCTGAGTAGCTGGGATTACAGGTGCACACCACCACGCCTGGCTACTTTTTGTGGTTTTTTAAGTAGAGATGGGGTTTTTCCATGTTGGCCAAGCTGGTCTGGAACTCCTGACCTCAAGTGATCCACCCACCTCGGCCTCCCAAAGTGCTGGGATTACAGGTGTGAGCCACCTCACCTGGCTTTGTATGTACCTTTTTTTCTTTTTCTTTTTCTTTTTCTTTTTTTTTTTTGAGACAGAGTATTGCCCTATCGCCCAGGCTGGAGTGCAGTGGCGCAGTCTCGGCTCACTGCAACCTCTGCCTCCTGGGTTCAAGCTATTCTCCTGCCTCATGCTCTTGAGTAGCTGGGATTACAGGGACGCGCCACCATGCCTGGCTAATTTCTGTATTTTAGGGTTTCACCATGTTGACCAGGCTGGTCTCGAAATCCTGACCTCAAGAGATGTGCCCGCCTCAGCCTCCCAAAGTGCTGGGATTACAGGCGTGAGCCACCACACCCGACCCAGACATGTGTTCTTAATGTACACTTTCAGAACAGCAGTTGAGAACTTTTTCCAAAATGTAAGCTCCTTGAGAGCAGAGCTCTCAGTGGGTCTCTCTGTCCTTTACTTTGCTTCTCTTGGTATCTTGTGGTTAATATGCATGAAATATTTATTAAACAAGGGGATTTCCATTTTTTTCTAATATTAATAGTTCAGTTAATCTGTAGCTTCTTGAAGGCTTAGAAAACAATATTTCATTTTGCCTACTTGTTTGACAAGGTACCCATGCAGTATGCCAGGAGTTACAGGGCCTATCGAGAAGGAGTAAAGGGTCTGGGAGGGTGGCAGGGAATTGCTAATTCATGTATGGTGTTTAGAGAAGACTTCACTGATGGGGTTGATGTTTCAGTGGAGACTTGAAGGAGGAACAGGAATGCAGCATGAGGCTGTCATGGGGAAGACTGTTCAGCAGAGGCAGCAGTGCTCAGCTAGCCTTGAAGGGAACATCTGAGTTGATCATGTGAGTGTGAAAATGCCAGTGTGGATGCAGCTGGGTAAGCACGTGCTCAATGATGGGGTCAAGTGCAGCGCCTCTTGGTAGTGAGAGTAGCTGAGTGTAAGCACCTAGGGTTCACTCCAGTGAGAAGGAGAGCTTTTGGAGAGGGCAAAGCCCATCCCCCTCCCAAAACTGAGGGAATAGTGGCACCAGTGCAATGGGAGATACTGGTCCTCTGTACCAATGAGGCAGCAGTAGAGTTAGGAAGAAGGGATTGGGTTCTGCTTGTGCTGTATTTTGTCTTTCATTTTTCCCTGTGTGCTTTTATATAAATTGGATGTATTTTAAAGGTAGAGCTGACTTTGCTAATGGATATGCTGGTGGATTGGATGTGGGGTGAAGGGAGAGGAGTCAAAAATGACATCAGGTTCCCAAGGATGTCCTGAGGGACAGAGCTGGCATTTACTGAGATCAGAGGGGACAATAGGAGGAGTTAAGTTTGGGGTTGAACATCAGGAGTTCAGTTTTGAGTATGTTGAGTTTCTTGTTAATGTGACTTGGAGATATTTCCCAATGAATGGTTGTCTGTCTTGAAAATGAGAGTTGAAAGTTTTCTGTACAGTCTGTGTGTTGAGCCATACATTTTAGCATTCTATTATTTTATTTGATTGTCCTCTTTGGTGTTTCATTTCCTGAAATCTCTTCTATCTAAAAGAACCCTGAGCCTAGCAGCCAGGAGTGAATTTTCTAGCTTTTCCACCTCTGCTAGGCCCTTCATCAGTTGTTCAGCATGTCTGGGACAAATAATTTTAGGGGGAGGTGAATTTTAGGACAAACAGGGATGTTATAGATAAGCTGGTCCCATTATCTAATAGCTTACAAAGAAAAAAATATAATGTATACAGTGGTTGAAAAAGTAAGAATTATAAAAAAAAAATGTGTTTACATTTTAACTTTTCAGGAGATGTTACAGCCCAGATAGCTCTTCAGCCTGCACTGAAGTTCAATGGTGGTGGTCATATCAATCATAGCATTTTCTGGACAAACCTCAGCCCTAATGGTGGTGGAGAACCCAAAGGTTAGTATATATTGGTGCACCCTTATCTTCATCTTGTGCACAGTAGGAGTCGATGGTTGATTTACTTAAGTTACCTTATACTTGCTTTTTTTTTTTTTTTTTTTTTGAGATGGAGTTTTATTCTTGTTGCCCAGGCTGGAGTATAGTGGCGCAGTCTTGGCTCACTGCAACCTCCACTTCCCCGATTCAAGCGATTCTCCTGCCTCAGCCTCCCGAGTAGGTGGGATTACAGGCGCCTGCCGGCATGCCCGGCTAATTTTTGCATTTTTAGTAGTGATGAGGTTTCACCATGTTGGCCAGGCTGGTCTTGAACTCCTGACCTCATGATCTGCCCGCCTTGGCCTCCCAAAGTGCTGGGATTACAGGTGTGAGCCACTGTGCCCAGCCTAAGTTACCTTATTCTTACTAGAGGTATCATAGTGGCATATTTTTCATAACAACGAGTACGACAAAAGTTGTAACTTTCAAAAGGACACAAGTAGGAATGGAGAATGCATTCATGGAGTTAGGTCATAAGATTTTATGTTCACACACACGTAGAATATCACATCAACTCCACCTTCTGGTTTCTGGACTGTACTTCATATTAGGGAAAGACTGAGAAACTTTGTTTTATGAAGTTTCTTTTTTTTTTGAGACGGAGTCTTACTGTCGCCCATGCTGGAGTGCAGTGGTGTGATCTTGGCTCACTGCAACCTCTGCCTTTCAGGTTCATGCAATTCTCGCGCCTCAGCTACCCAAGTAGCTGGGATTACAGGCATGTGACATCGCTCCTGGCTTATTTTTGTATTTTTAGTAGAGACAGGGTTTCACCATGTTGACCAGGCTGGTCTTGAACTCTTGGCCTCAAGTGATCCACCCACCTCGGCCTCCCAAAGTACTGTGGTACAGATGTGAGCCACCGTGCCCAGCCTAGAAAAGATGAACTTTCTGTTTACTAGTTTCTAGGGCCTGGATTAGATAGTTAACCTTCTGTACCTTTTTTCATCTATGTGATACAGGGATAACAACGGTGTTGTTTTGGGAATTAAATTACAGTGTCATTTGCTATTTTTCACTCTTCCTAACTGATAAAAAGTCAGTTGTTCCAGGAAATTAGGTTTTCTGGGTATTTTTTAAAAGCGTTCAGGGAATGAGGAGAGGACAGGGCTGGATGGTCTTGTTCGCTATCACTGTTTCCTTGACTTCCTGTGTAGCTTGTGGAGGCCCAGATGACTTCAATTATCTTCCTCACCCAGGGAAGGCATGAGGCCTAAATGTAGTTCTTCTCTCTTGTTTCTGGGCTCCGGATATGCACGCTAAGTTTCTGTGGTTTTATTGTTCGTTTTTAATCAGTGTTACGGAAGGCAGCCTATCTTATGCACTTGAAATAAGCAATTTCATTTTAAGGTAATGATGACTGAGGGGAGTAAGCATGGGGAACTGGGCAACTTTTTATTTTTGTTTTTGTTTATTATTATTTTTGAGATGGAGTTTAGCTCTTTCGCCCAGGCTACAGTGAAGTGGCTTGATCTTGGCTCACCACAACCTCCGCCCACCCCGGGTTCAAGCGATTCTCTGCCTCAGCCTCCCGAGTAGCTAGGATTATAGGCGCCCGCCACCATGCCTGGCTAATTTTTTTGCATTTTTAGTAGAGTGGGGTTTCTCCATGTTGGCCAGGCTGGTTTGAAACTCCTGACCTCAGAGGATCCACCCGCCTCAGCTTCCCAAAGTACTAGGATTACAGGTGTGAGCCACTGTGCCCGGCCAACTTATTTTTCTTCTGAGTTCAGTCTTCTAGACTATCAGTTAATACTTATAAAGTTTTGTCAGTTATCAGAATATCAGATATATTCATATGCAACCAATGGTTTTGGTACACTGCTATTTTTTTAAAAATCTGTACCATTTCATTCCATCATTTGTGCTTACAAAGATGATTACTTTTAAACCCGTAGCATAAAAGAAGTGCGATTTTGACCCAGTTGATTTAATTGATGTGACTAATCTAGAATTATATTCTGTATTGCTACAGAATAAAAGGGTTGTAGCTCTTAAAGCATACCCTTAGTTCAGTCAAGAGAGAAAATCGCCCATTTTAAAACAATGTAATCAAGACAGGAAGATCTGGGCTGCCTTGGATAAGAACAATAACTTTATTCCCAAATAGAGACATAGAAGAAGCAGGGTAGAAGTCAAGGGAAAATTTTCTATTCAGGGAAAAGAAAAAGCTAACAGAAGTAGTATTTCTTTCCTAACAAAAATAGCACAGTGAGTGGGGAAATCCCTCTAACACGATTCATTAAAAAATGTAAACTATACAGCTGAAAGCCATTATCCTAAGCAAGTTAACCCAGGAACAGAAAACCAAATGCCACAAGTGGAAGCTAGACATGGGGTACTTATGGACATAAAGATGGCAACAACAGATACTGGGGACAGAGCAGGGAGGGAGAAAGAAGGGGAGGGGGTGAAAAACTGTTGTGTACTAAACTCACTACCTGGATGATGGGATCAGTTGCACCCCAGACCTCAGCATCACATGATACCCACGTAACAAGCCTGAGCATATACCCTCTGAATTTAAAATAAAATTTGAACCGGGTGCAGTGGCTCATGCCTGTATTCCCAGCACTTTGGGAGGCCGAGGCAGGTGGATCTCCTGAGGTCGGGAGTTTGAGACCAGCCTGACCAACATGGAGAAACCCTGTCTGTACTAAAAACACAAAATTAGCCAGGCGTGGTGGTGCATACCTGTAATCCCAGCTACTCGGGAGGCTGAGGCAGGAGAATCGCTTGAACCTGGGAGGCAGAGGTTGCAGTGAGCCGAGATTGTGCCATTGCACTCTAGCCTGGGCAACAAGAGTAAAACTCTGTCTCAAAAAGTAAAAATTAAAAAAAAAAAAAAGTTTACATTTTTTCAAATGAAAACATGTGAATTAAAATTGTGCAACTTAGATCCAGGTGTCGCTTTCTGATGTCTAGTTTCTTGGGCCCTATGACAAAAATATTTTAATACATGTAATATAACATTTTATCGTAATTGTTGAAATCTGTTCATTTGTGGGTGTTTTTGGATTTTTTTTAAATAGGGGAGTTGCTGGAAGCCATCAAACGTGACTTTGGTTCCTTTGAAAAGTTTAAGGAGAAGCTGACGGCTGCATCTGTTGGTGTCCAAGGCTCAGGTTGGGGTTGGCTTGGTTTTAATAAGGAACGGGGACAGTTACAAATTGCTGCTTGTCCGAATCAGGATCCACTGCAAGGAACGACAGGTTAGATTTAAAAATTGTCATTTCATTTGGGAGAGATGCTCTACTGTAAAGCATTCAACTAGAAATAAGGAAAACCAGCAGTGTTTTCACTTACGATCATGTAATAATTTGTGCAAATCTTAACAGATAACACTCAGAATCTTGTGTAAGTAAAAATGTTTTTAGAAGTCCTGATATTTCATAAAATAAGTGCATGTAATTTTATAGGTACATTAACAAAAATGTTTTGCATTTATTTATTTATTTATTTTTTAATTTTTTCTTTTTTTTTTTTTTTTTGAGATGGAGTTTTGCTCTTGTTGCCCAGGCTGGAGTACAATGGTGCGATCTCAGCTCACTGCAATCTCCGCCTTCTGGGTTCAAGCAATTCTCCTGCCTCAGCCTCCTGAGTAGCTAGGATTACAGGCACGCACCACCATGCCCGTCTAATTTCGTATTTTTAGTAGAGATGGGGTTTTTCCACGTTGGTCAGGCTGGTCTCGAATTCCCTACCTCAGATGATCTGCCCGCCTCGGCCTCCCAAAGTGCTGCGATTACAGGCGTGAGCCACCGTGCTCAGCCTATTTATTTATTTATTTATTTATTTATTTGAGACAGATCTCACTCTGTTGCCGAGGCTGGAGTGCAGTGGTGCAATCTCGGCTCACTGCAACCTCTGCCTCCTGGGTTCAAGCGATTCTTCTGCCTCAGCCTCCCAAATAGCTGGGATTACAGGCATATACCACCATACCTGGATAATTTTTGTACTTTTAGTAGAGATGGGGTTTCACCATGTTGGCCAGGCTAGTCTCGAACTCCTGACCTCAAGAGATCCACCTGCCTCGGCCTCCCAAAGTGCTGGGATTATAGGCATGAGCCACTGCGCCTGGCCTGAGAGTTTTTTTAAAAGAATGTTTTACAGTTAGAACTAAATTCTTCATTTACCTCACTTAACTTCTGAAAACACTGTGTCCTCCAACTGCTCTGTATTCCCAAAGATTAAAATTAGCCTTGCGGAGCAGAGCTGTTTTCTCGTAAACCCCTGTGAGTGCCCAGACCCTTTGGAGGAGATTCTCAGGGGGCTTCTGCCCACTCCCACGGATATAATACCCCCTTCCTGCTGCTCCTAAGACCACCATGAGGAAGGCTGAGAATTGGCTCTTGAATGAATTTGTTGGTATTTTTAAGAATAGCTATTAAAATACTGTTATTAATTTTCCTGTCTATTTTATTTATTTTTAGTATTTGTCACATTTTGTTTGTAAACAATAAATTAAAAATATTCTATAGGAATATTCATTCTTATCTAGATTTCCTATTTCTATAAAAAAACAAGTGAATGAGATTGTTACAAAGGGTAATTTTGTATGGGTGGAATAATAAAAGTTGAACTTGAGAAGATGCAGTGTTTTAGACTGAAACTGATGGTTCGTTCTTTTTTCCCCTTCTTTCTAACAGGCCTTATTCCACTGCTGGGGATTGATGTGTGGGAGCACGCTTATTACCTTCAGTATAAAAATGTCAGGCCTGATTACCTAAAAGCTATTTGGAATGTAATCAACTGGGAGAATGTAACTGAAAGATACATGGCTTGCAAAAAGTAAACCACAATCATTATACTGAGTATGTTAAGCTCTTTATGACTATTTTTGTAGTGGTATAGAGTACTGCAGAATACAGTAAGCTGCTCTATTGTAGCGTTTCTTGATGTCGCTTAGTCACATGTTTCATAAACAACTTAATGTTCTGAATAATTTCTTACTAAACATTTTGTTATTGGGCAAGTGATTGAAAATAGTAAATGCTTTGTGTGATTGAGTCTGATTGGACATTTTCTTCAGAGAGCTAAATTATAATTGTCATTATAAAACCATCAAAAATATTCCATCCTTATACTTTGGGGACTTGCAGGGATGCCTTTCCAATCCTATTTCATTGCAGTTATAGAAAATCTAGTCTTTTTCCCCAGTTACTTAACAATAAAATATTAACACTTTCCCAAGGGAAACCCTCAGCTTTCTATAGAAAACTGCACTTTTTGTTGAGTAATCCTCTGCAGTGATACTTCCGGTAGACGTCACCCAGTGGTTTTGTTATGGTCAAATGTTCCTGTATAGTTTTTGCAAATAGAGCTGTATACTGTTTAAATGTAGCAGGTGTAACTGAACTGGGATTTGCTCACCTGCGCAGTAAAGGCAAACTTCAACAGCAAAACTGCAAAAAGGTGGTTTTTGCAGCAGGAGAAAGGAGGATATTTCTTTGCAGGGCGCCAAGCAAGGAGAATTGGGCAGCTCATACTTAAGACCCGATCTCCATGATGACTTCCAAGCTAGAGTTTTTAAAGGCAGTGGTAAATTTCAGGAAAGCAGAAGTTAAAGGCAAAATTGTAAATCAGTTGAGATCGGGTGCATTCAGGGTGGAATGGCTGTATACCAAAATTGTAAATCAATACATGAAGCTTATATATTGGTTTGGCCTGAAGGGTGAAGTGGGCAGACTTACAGGTTATGGTGGATTCAAAGACTCCCTGATTTGTGATTGGTTAAGGAAGCAAAGCTTTGTCTAAAAACTTGGGGTCCACAGAAAGGAACAAAAAGGTCGGGCCAGGCCCCTCAGCAAGAAACTTGGAACAAAGAATGGAGGTCAGAGTTTAGTCCCTGGTGTTCCCCCTTATCTAATGTCTGTGTGAATCCATTTGGTAGGGGTCTGGGTTTCTGAAAAGTAGCTCAGGGACACATGCTAAGGATGTTTCTAGGAGACTCTAACTTCCCTGGCTATTGTTTGAAACTGTTATTTATTACCTTCTTGCTTATCAGGTTGCTGGTTTACTTCTCAGGGCTAGCTAGGTGCCTGGAATTTTCAGTGAAGGAACTCAAGATTTTCCTTTATTTCTGTGCTTGTGGGAATCCCCCTGGCACACCCCAAAGAGGGGTCCCTGCTCCATCTCACAGGGATCTTTTTTTATATTTGGCTTATCATGCATTTCCCATGTTGTTTCATCATCTCCCTAATTTCCTGTTTTTGAGTATTTCATTTGTTTCTAATTGTTATTACAGATCATGCTGGGGTGGGGTGAGTAACTCTGTGCACATAGGTTTATCTCCTATTGGAATATTTTCTTTATATAGGCCTTTTTTTTTTTTTTCCTGGAGACGGAGTCTTGCTCTGTTGTCCAGGCTGGAGTGCAATGGCGTGATCTCGGCTCACTGCAACCTCCACTTCCCGGGTTCAAGTGATTCTCCCACCTCAGCCTCCTGAGTAGCTGGGATTACAGGTACATGCTACCACACGCGGCTAATTTTTGTATTTTTAGTAGAGACAGGGTTTCACCATGTTGGCCAGGGTGGTCTCGAACTCCTGACCTCAAGTGATCCGTCTGGCTTGGCCTCCCAAAGTGCTGGGATTACAGGCATGAGCCACGGCACCTGGCCTATATAGACTTTTCTCTTAAACCTATTTAGTAATGTTTTCCCAAGTTTATTTTTAATTTTTAATTTTTTCCCCAACCTTATTTTTCTATTTTTTTTTTTCAAGGAAAAATGGGGTAACTTAGCAGTTTCAATATTGAAGACTGAATTTTTTAAAAAATTTAAATTCAAGGTACTTTTAAAATTCAATTAGAAAAGTAGGCTTTAAAAATTATTAGAGACGAGAGTACCGAAACTGTGTGTGTGTGTATGTGTGCGTATGCATGCTTGTGGATTGGAAAAGCTTTGGAGACTGATGGCTTTTCATTATATATGTATCACAGTGAAACAGCTTTTATGTGTCATGTAAGATTACTACTTGCCTCTCTAAACAAGGTGGTGACTCTGTGTAAGTAGATGGGCAAGTGGAACCTTTGGGAAGATGAGCTTTTGAATATAAGTCGTCTGCTAGATCATGGTTTGTATTGAACTAACAAGGTTTGCAGATCTGCTGACTTATATAAAGCTTTTTGATTCCTACTAAGCTTTAAGATTTAAAAAATAATCAATGTTGAAATTTCTATGGGGCTCTATTTTTGCTTTGGCTTTCTGGTGAGAGAGTGAGGAAGCATTCTTTCCTTCACTAAGTTTGTCTTCTCTTCTGGATAGATTGATTTTAAGAGACTGAGGGAATTTACAAACTAAATAATTTAATCATCTGGTGGAAAAAGAGACTTTAAGATTGTAAAACAGGCTGGGTGGGGTGACTCACATCTGTAATCCCAGCACTTTGGGAGGCCAAGGCAGGTGGATCACTTGAAGGAGTTCAAGACCAGCCCGGCCAACATGGTGAAACCTTGTCTCTACTAAAAACACAAAAAAATTTAAAAAGATTGTTTAGCTCTGTTTTTCATAATAGAAATAGAAAAAGTAAAGTTGCCTTTTCTTCTGAAAAGAGCAAGTATTGTTCAGACCAAGAAGGGTTTTTGTGATTGAATCACCAGTGCCTGTCCTAGTCATAGCTGTGCTTCAAAAACCTTAGCATGATTAGTGTTGGAGCAAAACAAGGAAGCAAAGCAAATTCTGTTTTTGAAATTCTGTTGCTTGAACTTTTTTGTAATAATTAAACTTTGATGTTGAGAAATTACAACTTTATTGTACACTTCATTGCAGCTTGAAATTCATGGTCTTAAACTGAGATTTGGGTTTCTATTGAGCACCTTTAAAAAAGTAATACCAAACCATAAAGTTAAAATTGATGTATATTGAGTCATATCTAAAACCAGGTATAAACGTAAATTGTATTTCCTGTTTTAATTTCAGGGGAACTACTGTTTGGGAAAGCTATTATTAGGCAAATGTTTTAAAAATTACTGTTTCTCATTTTCAGTCATACCCTAATGATCTCAGCAAGATAATGTCCTGTCTGCTAAGATGTGCATCAAGCCTGGTACATACTGAAAATCCTATAAGGTCCTGGATAATTTTTGTTTGATTATTCATTGAAGAAACGTTTATTTTCCAATTGTATGAAGTTTTTGACTTAATAAAGGAATCTGTCAACCATCAAAGAGGTCTGCATTATGCTTGCATGTCAAAAACATTAAAAGTCCTATAATGTTCTATCATTTTCACTGAGTTTCCGTGGGAAAGGAATAGTAAATAATAGGTAGTTGAAATATTACTCTTAAGACCAAGAACTCTATCTCCAGTCATATCTGTAATAACATCATCTGATAACATAAAAGCATAGTATTAGGGATATAGGACAAAACCAAAGTGTTTTTGCTGTTGTCACATACCACTCAATACTTTTACACCAGATTGTACAGTGGACACCAGCTGGATGTCCTGTAATTCAATTCTGATACTATCTACCTGGAATTGAAGTCAGATCCCACAAGTGGAGGGCTCAGACCACAAGACTGCCCCCACTTCAGATACCAATCGCAAGTCCCTGTACTTCTGTCTATAAAATGGGGTTCCCATGACCCCTTCCTTGGTTTTGGTTTATTTGCTAGAGCAGCTCCCAGAACACAGGGCAACACTCTACTTATGTTTACCCATTTTTAATTTGATTACTTTATTAAAACTACATATTGGGTACAATACTAATTTATTGTAAAGGATATTTCATTTATTTATTTGTTTAGAGATGGAGTCTCACTGCGTCATCCAGGCTGGAGTGCGGTGGTGCAATCTCAGCTCACTGCAACCACCTCCTCCTAAGTTCAAGCGATTCTCATGCCTCAGCCTCCCAAGCAGCTGGGATTACAAGTGTGCACCACCACACCCAGCTAATTTTTGTATTTTTAGTAGAAATGGGGTTTCACTCCGTTGGCCAGGCTGGTCTCAAATTCCTGACCTCAAGTCATCCACCCACCTCAGCCTCCCCCAAGTGCTGAGATTACAGGTGTGAGCCACCGCCTCTGGCCTGTAGAGGATATTTCAAAGGATACAGATGAACAGCCAGATGGGAGAGATGCACAGGGCAAAACATGTGGGAAGGGGTATGGAGCTTTCATGCCCTCTCCACGCCATCAGCTACCCGGAAGCTCATCTGGACCCTGACCCTTTGGGGTTTTATGGAGGCTTCATTATGTCCATTGTGTCAGCATGATTACCATTGGCCATTGACGATTAACTCAACCTGCAGCCCCTCTCCCCTTTATGGAGGTTGTGGGCTGCGGCTGGGAGTCCAGACTCTCCAATCTTGCCTTGGTCTTTCTGGTGAGCAGCCCCCCATCCTGAAGCTACCTAGGGGCTCCCAGTCGCCAATCATTTCATTAGCAAGCAAAAGATACTTCAAGGGGTTTACAGCCAAGAGACCAAGCAAGGATTAAGACAATATATATATTTCTTATAAATAACATGATCATAAATAGTATTTTATATATTTCTCATAATAACTGGGTGTGGTCGCTCACGCCTATCATCCCAGCTACTAACAGGCTAAGGCAGGAGGATCACAGGCCCAGGAGTGTGAGGCTGTAGTGAGCTATGATTGTGCTACTGCGCTCCAGCCTGGGTAACAGTGTGAAACCCTGTCTCAAAGTTCTTGTAGCATCTTAGAACATTAACCAACCACAGAATATTGCCTTCACTCTGAAAAAGTAATCATACTTTTACAAGATGTATTTTACATAAAGTTCTGGTGATATTTTACTCTGGTCATTGGAATATAGGAGCTTACGACCTGGTACCACTCTTCCTAGAGTGGTATACTATTTGTTATAGTACCGGCATACTATTTGGAAAGGGATGTTAAGTTGGCATGACCTGTCTAGGGTGAATTCATGCCGTCTGCTTTCATCGTGGGCTTTATAGTAATGAGAGTGCTTCTGTTGTCAAGATGATTCTGGGACACGTTAAAAAAATGAAGATGTCTCAGTTTGTGAAAAGGAAGGAGCATGAATGCTTTCAAGTTCCTGTGACATGCTCGTCATCTTTCAGTGTGTCCCACTGTTGTACCCAGTAGTCTCGATGTGCAGTGTCATGGGTGATTCCAAGTTTGTCTCTCTGCCCACTATAACATGTGCTCCATGAAGTCCCAGAGCATGAGGTTCTTGTTCATTTGTGCGTCTGGGTCTATATCCAAGTATTAAACACTGTGACTAACTGTATTTATCATTTTGTAAATATGGGTATCCCCAAGGTTCAGAAGTTAACACAGCATATCCACAGAGAGGTTTGACAGCATGGCTGTGGTGACTGGGAAGGCCTTATGCTTGCCCCTCCTTCTGCTGCTTGCCTTTGTGTGGGCGTGGAAAGAACACTGAATTAGGTACTGGAAGGCCTGGGTCCTGGTCTTGGAGATTTTACCAAAGCACCTGTGGGATATTGGTCAAGATGCCTGGTTTTAGTCCTGCTCCTTTGCTGTGAAAGAGAATCTTAAGGTACCAACTCTGGCATTTTATGGTTTTCTCTGTGTATTGACTATGATTATAGTGGATAAATGGATATTGATGTTATTAAATCGTCATGTCCTTTACAGAAGACATACAACTTATATCCTTTAAACAAAGTTCTCCAACCAGTAGGGTACGCTTGCTGGTAGTGCTCACAGCCGGCATCATTCTTCACTGGGGCTCAGAGTGGATGCCCGGAGGAAAAAAGAAAATGAATCTTTTAGCTCCTAGTTACTGTTAGCATTTTTACCAGAAAACAATTTTAAAAATGACACAAATAAGTCTTCACCTATCAAGGCTGAGTGTGATGGTCTCTACTTGTAATCCCTGTACTTTGGAAGGCCAAGACAGGAGGCTCTCTTGAGTCTAGGAGTTTGAGACCAGCCTGGGCAACAAAGCAAGACCCCGTCTCTACAAAAATTTAAAATTTAGCTGGGCATGATGGCATACCCCTATAGTCCCAGCTACTTGAAAGGCTGAGGTGGAGGATCCCTTGAGGTCATGAGTTGGAGTCTACGGTGAGCTGTGATTACAGTGTGAGTCTATACTGCACTCCAGTCTGGGCGAAAGAAACCCTGTCTCAAACAACAGGCGATTCTCCTGGGAAGATATTTTTTTTTTAAAGTCCACACCTCTATTGATGATAACCTTGAATGTAAATGGATTAAATTCTCCCACTTAAAAGATATAGATGGACTGAATGGATTAAAAACCACCCCCATGACTCAACTATATGCTGCCTATAGGAAACTTCACCTGTAAAGACAGATAGACCAAAAATGAAGGGATGGAGAAAGATAGTGCATAAAAATGGAAGCCGAAAAAGAGCAGGAATAACTATACTTACGTGAGATAAAATAGATTTTAAGTCAAAAACTGTAAAAAGAGAGAAAGAAGGTCATTATTTAATGATACAAGGATCAATTCATGCAAGATATAATTGTATTTGTTTTATTAAGAAAATTTTTTTGTAGAGATGGGGTTATGCTCTGTTGCCTGGCTAGTCTCAAACTCTGGGTATCAAAGCAGTCCTCCTGCTTTGGCCTCCTGAGGGGCTGGGATTATAGGCATGAGCCACTGTGCCAGGCCTGAGGATATAATAATGGTAAATATATATATGCCCCACACTGGACCACCCAGATGTAAAGCAAATGTTATTAGATTTAAAGTTAGAAATAGACTCTAATACAATAGTAGTTGAGGACTTCACTTTACATCGGACAGATTTCCTAGACATAAAACCAATGAACATTGGATTTAAATTGCACTTTACACCAAATGGACCTGACAGACATTTACAGAACATTCTAATAGCTGCAGATTACACGTTCTTTTCATCAGCACATGGAACATTCACCAGGCTAGTTCTGGAACCCACTTCCTGCCTTAGTGTTCTTTCCACGACAGTGCATGATAATTCCGACAGAATGCCTTTCATTTGTACCTTATTAGCTGTGGGGGAAAGCTTTTGCATGTACAAAAATGCTGTAATTTTCTGATTTAATAAATTAACTCCACTAATGTTTTTATTTGCTTCTTGGTATACATGTTTTAAATGTATCCTTTCATTTCTTCATGAGTCCCAAAGTATATCATTGTTTACAAAACAGTTTTTTACCCCCTAAAAAGCTTATTTTTATTTGATTAAGCTTTTCTGTAAGAATGCCTGGGATGTGGCCGGGTGCAGTGGCTCACACCTGTGAGGCTGTGGTGGGCAGATCACCTGAGGTCGGGAGTTCAAGACCAGCCTCACCAACATGGAGAAACCCCATCTCTACTAAAAAAAATACAAAATTAGCCGGGCATGGTGGCCCATGCCTGTAATCCCAGCTCCTCGGGAGGCTGAGGCAGGAGAATCGCTTGAACCTGGGAGGCGGAGGTTGTGGTGAGCCGAGATCGCACCACTGCACTCCAGCCTGGGCAAGAAGAGTGAAACTCTTTATAAAAAAATAATAAAATAAAAAGAATGCCTGGGATGAGCCCAAAGTGAACATACCCCTGCAAAGAGGGCAGATGAAAAACGGTGTGTACTTTTAATTTCTATTTTGGGGAGACTCAACCATCAAATGGTTAAGGAGTAAGAATCCTTACATGGTTCTTGTAAACAAATCAAGATTTTGGTTTGGGGGGTGTTGAAAGTGACATTTTCATTTTTTCAGACAAAATGAGATATTTTGGGCCAGGTTCGGCCTGTGCATGATGTATGCCAAGTGATCAATTTTCTCACTTTGAGTGTGTCAAACCTTCTGTACCAAGAGTCACTCCTTCTCCGGGGTTTTTTTTTTTTTTTTTTTTTAAGTTGGAGTTTCACTCTTGTTGCCCAGGCTGGAGTGCAAGTGCGCGATCTTGGCTCACCCGCAACCTCCGCCTCTCAGGTTCCAGCGATTCTCCTGCCTCAGCCTCCGGAGTAGCTAGCATTACAGGCATGCGCCACCACGCCCGACTAATTTTGTATTTTTAGTAGAGATGGGGTTTCTCCATGTTGGTGAGGCTGGTCTCGAATTCCTGACCTCAGGTGATCTGCCTGCCTCGGCCTCCCAAAGTGCTGGGATTACAGTGGTGAGCCAGCGCGCCTGGCCTTCTGGGCTTTCTCTATCCCTTTCAGCATCAGTGTCAACATGTCAGGGATGGTCTTTATTTTGCAGTTTCCTTCTGAGACAAACTCCTTGAACGTGTAGCCTTCAGTCCCGCTTCTTTCTCACCTCCCATCCGCTGATCTTGCTGCTGCAGGTTCTGCCCCATGCCACGCCCAGTGTGTGTTTGAACACTGTGCTGAACATTTGTAGTTTTGTGTGACACATTTTTCATGAGTCATACTTACAGCAATGGTCCCTAATCTAGTAATGGCCGCCTGTCCCAAGATGGGATTCACTGGGTTTCCTCCCTCAAACTTTTAAGACTACAATTTTAAAAGACAGTTGGTTCCTCTCTTTATTACTGAGAACTATTAAATGTCTTTTTTTCTTTTTCTCTTTCTTTCTTTCCCTTTCTTTTTTTTCTTTCTTTCTTTCCCTTCCTTCCTTCCTTCCTTCCTTCCTTCCTTCCTTCCTTCCTTCCTTCCTTCCTTCCTTCCTTCCTTCCTTCCTTCCTTCCTTCTTTTCTTTCTGTTTTCCTTTCCTTTTCTTTTCTTTTTGTAGACAGAGTTTTGCTCTTGTTACCTGGCCTGGAGTGCAATGGTACGATCTCGGCTCACCATAACTTCCGCCTCCTGGGTTCAAGCGATTCTCCTGCCTCAGCCTTTGAGTAGCTGGGATTACAGGCATGCGCCACCACGCCTGGCTAATTTTGTATTTTTAGTAGAGACAGGTTTTCTCCATGTTGGTTAGGCTGGTCTTGAACTCCCGACCTTAGGTGATCTGCCCGCCTCGTCCTCCCGAAGTGCTGGGATTACAGGCATGAGCCCCTGCACCCGGCCAAATGTCTTTCTTTTATTTAAGCCAAATGGTTCTCATTCCTGGGTACACATTACAGCCACTTCAAAGGAGTTTTACCCAAATAATGATGCCAGACTCCACCCATGAAACACTGATTCAGTCAGTCTGAACATGGATCTGGAGTGCAGTGGCACAATCAGGGCTCACTGCAGCCTTAACCTCTTGGGCTCAAGTTATCCTCCCATCTCAGCCCACCCCTCCCAAGTAGCTGGGACTACAGGCATGTGCCAGCACACCTGGCTGATTTTTTTTTTTTTTTAATGTTAGTAGAGATGAGGTTTCACTGTGTTGCCCAGGCTGGTCTTGAACTCAGCTCAAGTGATCCTCCCACCTCGGCCTCCCAAGTGTTGGGATTACAAGCATGAGCCACTATACCTGGCAACAAGTGATTCTAATATACATCTAGGGCCAAAAATCATAAACATGGAGCTTCATTGTGAGAGAGACCAGTCCAGAAAAGCATGAAGTAAGCCCACGCTGATCACTCTCCATCCTGTGCAGGACTGCTGCATGGATGCTAGAGATGGACATCTGCTCTTTGTCTGCTCAGCACCTGTGGGAGACATGGCTGCTGTCCACCAGAGGCTTAGGTTTCCCTCCCATTGTGCAGAGTGGCTGCTGGGAACGGTTGCCCAGCCAGGTCTGACTTTTGCAAGACTTCCCTACACACAGTGGGGCCCCATGGCTAGTTCTGTATGTGACTAGAGGTGGTGGAGAAATGGGTATGTCTTCTTAATCTTCTTCACCCACTTCTGCTGGCTTGAGTGCTACTATTTTATTTTTTTGTTTGTTTTTAAATTTTTTTAAAATTTTTTTTCTTATTTTTTACATACAGATGGGGTTTTGCCAAGTTTCCCAGGCTGGTCTCGAACTCCTGAGCTCAAGCAATCTGCCTGCCCTAGCCTCCCAAAAAGCTGGGATTACAGGCATAAGCCACCACGCCTGGCTTAGTGTTAGAAATTTAGAAACCACTTGTTGAAGCTGGCACAGATACAGAAGAGAAGAAACCCGTTTCCTCAAATCACTGCTTCAAAGAAAGCTGCCCGATCAAGAACACACAGATTATATGAGTGGCTGGGCATGCTGGTTCAGGCCTGTGGTCCCAACTACTCGGGAGGCTGAGGTGGGAAGACGGCTTGAGCCAGGAAGATCCAAGCTGCAGTGAGTTGAGATCATGCCACTGCCGTGCAGCCTGGGTGGCAAAGCAAGACCCTGTCTCAAAAAAGAAAAATTATGTGAGCGGGAAATAGCATTTTAATGTGTTCAGATATAGAAATGTTGGGATTTGCTTGTTACAATAACTAACGTTACTCATCATCTAGCAGCCATCCCCTCTGTCTGATAAAGCACCCTGCTTATTCTTTGGGGAAGCAACTTCTTTGCGCTTCATCAGGGGTTGGTAAGATTGTTTATCTCTGTGCTCTGTGGCTTCCTCTCCCCAGTCTGACCCATTACTTTGGCTCACAACCCAGACTAGTCATGTTCTCCTTTTATTTTTTGGATGCATGATAAGTTCAGAGATGGGCTCATGACTCAAATCGTGCCAATGAGAATTGTCCTGAAGCCTCAGCATATGGGCAGTGGGAAAGAGTTTTCCCCTTTCTCTGGACTCCTGTGTGGAGGATCTGTGAGATGGGGCCACCTCATCCAGTATATTGAGGAAGGAAGAACCAAGCGATGGAGAGAGGCATCATTCATGGCATTATACGAGTCTCTGGGTCTAGCTGGGCCTGAAGCCCATCCTTGGATTTGCCGGTTACGTGAGCTGAAAGTTCACTAATATTATTGTGTTCAATTTTTGTTTAGTTACTTATTTTGCTTAAGCTACTCGAGTTGAATTTTTGTCTCTTGCAGTCAAAAGAGTACAGACTTACACTCTTCCCCACCACAGTTCCAGCTCCAGCCTCCACTCTCTGGACTTC
Organism: Chlorocebus sabaeus; assembly: GCF_047675955.1. Lineage (NCBI taxonomy): Eukaryota > Metazoa > Chordata > Mammalia > Primates > Cercopithecidae > Chlorocebus > Chlorocebus sabaeus. The sequence goes on from NC_132916.1 coordinate 11,012,025, forward strand.
GTAGTTGATACACCCTATCTCACCGCTGCACTGGAGTGGTTAAGAGGCGTTCAAAACTCACTTGCTCCAAAGTGAACTCTGGATTCTGCCAGTTTCCAAATCTGTTCATCTCCGAGTCTTTCCCCTCAGTGAATGGTAACACTTAATTGCTTGAACTCAGAGTTTAGGTTACTCTTTTTTTTTGTTTGTTTTGAGATGGAGTTTCACTTTTTGCCCAGGCTGGAGTGCAGTGGCTCAATCTCGGCTCACTGCAGCCTCTGCCTCCCAAGTTCAAACGATTCTCCTGCCTCTGCCTCCCAAATAGTTACAGGCATGTGCCACCATGCCGGGCTAATTTTCTATTTTTAGTAGGGATGGGCTTTCTTCATGTTGGTCAGACTGGTCTCGAACTCCTGACCTCAGGTGATCCACCCGCCTTGGCCTCCCAAAGTGCTGGAATTACAGGCATGAGCCACCGCGCCTGGCCTAGGTTACTGTTAGGTCTTCTCTTTCTCTCCCTTCCTTTATCCAGTTTAGCAGCAAGTCTACCTCCAAAATATAACCTTCTCCTCCCTATGCTGTCTCACCTGCATTTCTCCAAAGGCCTCGTAAATGGTCTTCCAGATTCCATTCCTGCCTCCCCTTAACTCATTCCTTACATAGCAACCAGGAGAATCCTACAGTTGTGCATTCTTCTGCCTGAAACTGTCCAGTGTCATTCTTTTGTTCTTAAAGCCTAAAATCCTCTACCAAGATGTTCACGGTCTTGCACGGTCTGGCTCTTGCCTGCTTCTACAGTCTCATCTCATACCTTCCCCCCTTTGCTCAGTATGTGCCAGGTATTCTGGATACCGTCTTTCCCAGGCCACCTGCAGCCCTTTTGCACATTTGCGCCTTCGAACCTGTTGTTCTCTCCATCTAAGAAGTTATTCCTCTTTCTTTTCATGGCCCCACTTCCCCAAGAGACCTCCCCTGACCATCCTATTTAGTCTATTATTTCCTTCATAGGAGATTCTGTCATTATCTTGGCTATTTACTCTTTTATTTGTCTATTATCTGTCTCTCCCCATTAGAATGTAAGCTTCAAGATGACAGGAACCTTGTACCATAGCTGACTCTCCTGGCACTGTGTCTAGTACATAGTGATGCTCAAATATAAACTCTCCTCTGCCTGTGGCAGGCCCTGAGAGGTTCTACCAATGCAGTTTGAAACCGCCAAACTAGAAATTGTCTATGGGCCCTATTGATTCCAGGGTTAATGATTCTCCTGAACTAAAGCATATCAAATATGATATCTCAATTAATATCATGTAGGTTGGAGTGACAGAGAGATATATAGCCATGTATTTTGGAATTGTAGCTGTCTCCATGGAACAAGTTTTCCAATAGGAAGTCAACAGTGTTTGTCTTAGTTAGCTTAGGCTGCAATGACAAAATATCACAGACTGAGTGGCTTAAACAAGAGACAATTATTTTCTCATAGTTCTTGATGCTGGACGTCCAAGAACCTGGCAAGGACTCTCTTCCTGGTGTGCAAACAGCTGGCTAAATTTTTGCTGTGTTCTTCACACGACAGAGAGAGCAAGAGAGAGAGAGAGAGAGAGAGAGCTACAGTCCTATCAGAATCAAGCTCTACTCTTATGACTTCATTTAATCTTTTTAAAAAAAATTTTCCATAGGTTATTGGGGTACAGGTGGTATTTGGTTACATAAGTTCTTTAGTGGTGATTTGTGAGATTTTGGTGCACCCCATCACCCAAGCAGTATACACGGCACCCTATTTGTAGTCCTTTATTCCTCGCTCGCCTCCCACCCTTCCCCCCAAGTCCCCAAAGTCCATTGCATCATTCTTATGCCTTTGCATCCTCATAGCTTAGCTCTAACATATCAGTGAGAACACACAATGTTTGGTTTTCCATTCCTGAGTTACTTCACTTAGAGTAATAGTCTCCAATCTCAGCCAGGTAGCTGCAAATGCTATTAATTCATTCCTTTTTATAGTTGAGTAGTATTCCATCATACACATGTGTGTGTATATATGTATGATGGATGTATGATGGAACATATATATCACAGTTTCTTTAGCCACTCATTGATTGATGGGCATTTGGGTTGGTTCCACAATCAAATTGTGTTGCTATAAACATGCGTGTGCTTGGACCAGATGTGGTGGCTTACGTCTGTAATCCCAGTATATATATATTAGTTTCTTTATCTACTCGTTGATTAATGGGCATTTGGGTTGGCTCCACAATTTTGCAATTGCAAATTGTGTTGCTATAAACATGTGTGTGCTTGGGCCGGATGCGGTAGCTCACGCCTGTAATCCCAGCACTTTGGGAGGCCTAGGGGGGTGGATCACCTGAGGTCAGGAGTACAAAGTCAGCCTGGCCAACATGATGAAGCCCCGTCTCTGCTAAAACTACAAAAATTAGCTGGGTGTGGTGGTGCATGCCTGTAATCCCAGCTATCTGGGAGACTGAGGCAGGAGAATTGGTTGAACCTGGAGGTGGAGGTTGTGGTGAGCTGAGATCACGCCACTGCACTCCAGCCACGAAAACAGGAGTGAAACTCCATCTAAAAAACCAAAAAACCAGGGGGGGGAAAAAAAAACAAACACATGCAAGTATAATAACTTCTTTTCCTCTGGGTAGATGCCCAGTAGTGGGATTGCTAGATCAAATGGTAGTTTTACTTTTAGTTTTTTAAGGAATCTCCACACTATTTTTCATAGTGGCTGTGTGTCTGGAATTGGTTCCTTCTGGTGGGTTCTTGGTCTCACTGACCTCAAGAATGAAGCCATGGATGCTTGTAGTGAGTGTTACAGCTCTTAAAGATGGTGCATCTGGAGTTGTTCGTTCCTCCCGGTGGGTTCATGGTCTCACTGACTTCAGGAGGGAAGCTGCAGACCTTCTCAGTGAGTGTTACAGCTCTTAAACGTGGTGCATCTGGAGTTGTTTTTTCCTCCTGGTGGGTTTGTGGTCTCGCTGACTTCAGGAATGAAGCCTCAGACCCTCGTGGTGAGTGTTACAGCTCATAAAGGTAGTACGGACCCAAAGAATGAGCAGCAGCAAGATTTATTGTGAAGAGCGAAACAACAGTACTTCCACAGCCGGGAAGGGGCGCCAAGTGGGTTGCCCCTACTGGTATCGGTGGCCAGCTTTTATTCCCTTATTTGGCCCCGCCCACATCCTGCTGATTGGTCCATTTACAGAATGCTGATTGGTCCATTTTACAGAGTGCTGATTGGTCCATTTTACAGAGTGCTGATTGGTGCATTTACAATCTTTTAGCCAGACACAGAGATCCGATTGGTGCATTTGCAATCCTTTGGCTAGACACAGAAGTTCTCCAAGTCCCCATCCAAGGCAGAAGCTCAACTGTCTTCACCTCTCAATCCCCCCTCTAAACAGGACACCCCAACTGCTGTTGGGAATTGGCAGATGACTGTTCTAGCTATTTCCTGCTGGATAGGGACAAAGAAGGGACCCTGTAGTTGTAGTGTCCTCCAGAGGGGAACTCTTTAGGCTAGTAAAAGGACCAGCAGGTTGGTCCAGGGGTCCTCAGTAGCAGTTGTTAGTTGAGCTCTTTTGGGGTTCCATTTGTAAGACCATCTGTAGCTTGATGGCCTCGATCCTAGAGGAAACAAATTTGACAAGAAGGTTAAAAATACTGGGCCCGAAGACGAGTTAATAGCAAGATGGCTGCCACGGGACCTAGAAAGGGGAGAAGCCATGGTATAAGAGTTTGAAAGGCGTTGTCTGATTTCAGACTTTTCCTGTAAATGCCAGGTGGCATCTTGTACTATCCCTGACTGATTAGTGTAAAAACAACACTCTTCCCCTAAGAAGATGCAGAGTTCTCCTTTCTCAGCAGTGAGGAGGTCTAGGCCTCCTTGGTTTTGGAGAGTCATTGCTGCAGAGTCTATTTGGGACTGTAGAGTAAGGATAGATTTTGTTATTTCTTGCAAACTGAGAAATCCTTTGAGAGTGTGTGGTAGCAGGATAATGAAGTAGATAAACTGCTTATTCCAGTTCCTGTAGCAGTAGCCATTCCTAACCCTATAAGTAGGGGTATTAGTTGTATGGCTCTGCGCTGACGGACTTGAGCTTTGAGGGGTACTGATAGGGTCTGATTTCCTGGGGCAATGTTAATTTTGGGACTTAGAAAGACTAAGGTGCAGGTGCCTGTCCAGTTAGTGGGGAGGCAGATATAGGCTGACATTCCATATAAGAAGAATATACCTGGATGGGTAGACAGAACTGGTTGTGTATGTTAAAAAGGTGTGTGAGTTTGTTGTTTTCATTTCACATACTCCTAGAGTACTTGCTAAGGTAGCTCTGGTGAGCAGCTGGAAAGGGGTGTTGGGAGCAAACTGAGTGGCTCCCTGCGTTCTGTTTTCCCATTGGAGAATAAAACCATTTTGTATCTACTAGGAACCATTCAAGAGAGTGATTGAAAGAGGGGATGAGGAGGCATTCACTAGTGGTGGCGGTGCTGCTGCGGAGGGCCCAGGGGTGAATGGTCATGCAGGGAGTATGTTTGCCATTACAAAACCCAGACTGTTTGTTAAGCAGGGAGGAGGTGATGATTTTTGGAGGCCCTGAGAAGTGGACAAGCCATCTGAATGGAGCTGTTTGGGTGACTCGGAAGTTACTATGATCAGTTGGAGCTTGAAGTTGTAGGTGTAATTACACTGATGGGGTGGTAGGTGCCCCAGGGGCAGGCCTGATAAGAGGTTGTGTTGGATGCATAAAGGGGCTTGGAAAGTTAAGATGGTATTTTGTAGTTACAGGGCCATGCATGGGCTTTTCATTGCTTGTGTAATAGGTGAGGTTGGAAATGTAAGAACGTAAAAGTTGGATTGCAAGTCGTGTTAGGGTATTCTTGGTCCTTTCAGAGATTGGGAAGTCGGCTAATGATTGCATATTTAGAAGTTGGAAACTATATTTTCCTTCATAACGAGGGTGGTAGGTTAAGTTAGTAAAGACCCAATTTTTTTGCGGGAATGGGAGTGGCAACGTAAACAGAGGTTGATAGAGAAATACTAAGCCAACAGTCATTTGCCAGGGAAGGATTATACTAGTTTAACACGGAGTGGGTTAAGTTGAGAGTCTTGTAGAGGCAATTAGGAGCTAGTGGAAGGGGAGGGGTGACTGTATGAGGTAACCAAAGAAGCAGGAGGGATAGATAGGCAAAGAGTAAATAGGAAGGTAAAGAGGGTGCTCTGCAAGACGAGATCATTTTATCCAGTCTGAGTTAAAAGTAGGAGTAAATTGCTGTCAGAAGCAAGGAAGATAGAAAGAAGGTTGATGAGATTAGGATTTTCATCCCAGCAGGAGCTACAGTATATAGTCCTATTGCAAAAAGTATGGTTAGTATGCTGCTTAATAATATGATGAAATAGTAAAAGGATTCCATTAAAGGGGCAAGGAGAGGTGTTAAATATAAAGATTATGTAGGTTTTCACTTATTTTTTTTAAGGAGGAAGGGGTTTTTCTTCAGGATCAGTGGTAGGAGCCTTTTTAGTCTGGGATGTTTCCTTCTGAAATGGGAGATGCAAGTCCTCCAATGGTTCGCAGGAGTTTCGAGGCTGGTCTGGCTGATCTTGGGACTCCTGAGTGGATGGTCGCGCAGGTTCCTCGGGGGTGTCCAAAATTTAACTCGGGTGTGGTGAATCCAAGATTCCACTCCTGCCACCTTAACTGCAGTGGGTGTAGAGAGGATTACCGAGTATAGTCCTTCCCACAGAGAATCCATAGATGGGGAGGTAGAGGGGAGATATTTGACCAATACTAGATCTCCTGGATCTCCTGGTTGAAACAACTCTGTTCTCTTTTCTCTGTGAAGGGATCTCTGTGAATTTTGCCAAGGAAGTTATATGTTTGACCAAGTTGGCTGTTTCCTGATCAAGTAGGAGGTAATTTTGTGAGAAAAGGTCACTCATACAGCATTTCATATGAACTGAGCCCCATTTTGTGAGGAGAATTTCGGATTCTCAGCAAGACCATGGGCAAAAGAGTAGGCCATGGGAGATGAGTTTCTTGTGTAAGTTTCCTTAAGTGCCTCTTGAGTGTCTCATTTGCCTTTTCAACCTTCCCTGAGGATTGTGGCCTCCAGGTGCAGTGAAGGCGATATTGTATCCCTAGGGCCCTGGACATTCCCTGAGTTATTGTGGCTTTAAGAGCCAGACCATTGTCACTCTGTAAGCTTTGGGGAAGCCTAAATCTAGAAATTAGTTCATGAATTAGGACTTTAATCACTTCCTGAGCCTTCTCTGTCTTGCAGGGAAAAGCTTCTATCCAATTTGTAAAGGTATCAACACAGACCAACAAGTATTGAAATCCCATTGACTTAGGCATATGGGTGAAGTCTAACTGCCAGTCCTCTCTGGGATAGTGACCTATTCTTTGTTCTCCCAAAGGGGACTTACAGTGGACCAAGGGATTATTCCTTTGACACATCTCGCAGATTTTGACTTCCTGTTGGATGGCCCAGAGGAGATTCGGCCCTGTAAATAGGGATTTGGCCATTTGATGAGTGTTTTCAATACCCATATGAAAAGTTCGGTGGAGGCTTTTAAGTATTTTCCACTGGCTGGCTTCAGGTATAAGTATCTTTTCTTCTTCTGTTGTAAACTACCCTGAGGGGAGAGAACTATGGCCCCGTGAAAGTCCCCATTCTGTTTCAGTTGGGGAATACTGGGGCTTAATCTCTTGGAGGGGGTTTTCCATACCAAGGGTCCTTCCATAGGTATTTCTAATGGGAGGTTCCATCTGGCAGCATTTCCTTACTCCTGAGCATTTCCTTACTAAGCCTTGAGGTTTTAAATGTTTAACAGCATCCTGTAATCCTTTATGAGCTTCAGGCCTTAAGGGATATTGCTTTTGATAAGGAAAAGTGGTGGGGGTCTTTCAGCCTGATTTGGACTGGGCGGACATTTTCTGCTCTTCCAAATTGTCCTTCTGATGCCCAGACTTCAGGGTTGATTCCCTCCTCAAGTAGGGGACAACAAATGGGTAACTTGTTCCCCATATTCATGTAGATAATAACTCCAGCTTTGGCTAATATGTCCCTCCCTAATAAGGGTGTGGGACTTTCAGGTATAACAAGAAAGGCGTGTGAAAAGAGCAAAGTCTCCCAATTATAGCTGAGGAGGTGGGAGAAATACCTGGTTAGAGGCTGTCCCAGGATTCCTCGGATGGTAACGGACCTTGAGGACAGTCATCCGGAACAGGGGATTAACACTGAGAAGGCCATGCCAGTGTCCAGGAGGAAGTCAATTTCCTGGACCTCAATGGTTAAAGGTACCTGGGGCTCAGTGAGGGTGATGACATGAGCTAGTGCTTGCCCTGGGCACCCTCAGTCCTGTTGTTGGATCAACTGGTTGGGGGCTTCTGGCCCAGAGAACCTTTGCCCTCTGGCACAGTGTGCCTTTCAGTGATTGCCTTGGCATAGTGGACATGGACGAGGGGGCGGCTTGTTTCTCATTGGACAATCTTTTTTAAAGTGTCCTAGTAAACCACACTGATAACAAAGCCTACTGGGTGATTGGCCTGTTCCATTTTCTGTCCTCTCTGAACCACCAAGGTTTGTTTGTCTGAGGGCCATGACTAAGGCTGTGGCCTTTCTCTGATCTCGCTTTTCCTTTTAGGCCTGTTCCTCTTGGTCCCTATTATAGAACACCGAGGTTGCCAGGTTTAATACTGCCTCTAGATTTTGTTCAGGGCCCAGGACTCGCTTTTGGAGCTTTCTCCTGATATCTGCGGCTGACTGGGTAATAAACTTATCTTTTAGAATCAATTGACTCTCAAGTGAGTCGGGTGACAGGGGAGTATATTTTCTTAAGGCCTCTCATAGCCACTTGAGGAAGGCAGAAGGATTTTCTTCCTTTCCCTGAGTTATGGTGGACATCATTGAATAATTCATGGGCTTTTTTCCTAATTCTCCTTAGTCCTTCTAGAACACAGATGTTTGCAACTCCAGTCCCCATGATCTGAGTCAAGGTCCCAGTGGGAATCCATACTGGGAACAGCTTGCTGACCAGTAGGGAATTTGTCCCTTTCTTTGGCTGTCATTCTATCATTTACTTGACTAAGATACCAGGTATCTCCAAACTCTCGGGCTGCAGCTAAAGCCACATTATTTTCATTAAAGGCCAGGGTTTGATCTAACAATAGCATGACATTTCTCCAAGTGGGATAGAAGGTTTGCCCTACACCCTGTAGGACATCTATGTATCTATCAGGATCATCTGAAAGCTTCCCCAGGTCTGCCTTGATCTGCTTTAAATCAGGGAGGGAGAAGGGGACATTTACCTGGGTTGGGCCAAATTCCCCTCCCCCTACAGCTTGAAGGTGACATAACCGATAGCCCAGGGATTTTTGTGGTCCTTTGGAGATTTATTTGCTTATTTCCTTCTGGGTGGGGGAAATTAGAGGAGACTTATCATTAATAGGAAGGGGAGCTATAGGGAGGCTAGGATATGGGGGTAAGCTGAGAGGTCCTCTTGTGGGATGTAAATTGCAAGCTTGGCATAGTTGTGTATTCTCCTTCAATGAAAAGAAAGCTTAGACATAAGGTATTTCACTCCATTTGCATTCCCTCTTACAGAAAAGGTCAAGCTGCAGGATAGTATTGTAATTTATACTTCCCTGAGGTGACCATTTTTTCCCATCAGAGAGAGAATATTGGGGCCAAGCTATAGTGCAGAAAAAAATGAGCCATCTCTTTTTCAGGGTTTGCGGGTCAAATTGGTCCCAATGGCTTAGGATGCATTTCAAGGGTGAGCCTGTTGATACCTGTGTTTCCCATCTGAAAGATAAAACCGCCCGTGGTTTTGGTTTGTTTGTTTCTCCCCCTGCCCAAGAATCCGCAGTGGTCCCTGGACCCTGCTGATCAGAATAGTTGCGCTCACCAATGCAGCAGCAGAAACACCCCCTGCCCAAAAACCTGTAACAGTCTCTGGACCCTGCTGATTGGAATAGTTGTGCTCACCTACACAGCAGCAGAAACACTAGTTTTCCTCCTAGACCACAAAGAGGACTGAGGAAGTTTGGATTTAGTGGCCTTTACCAACATATTCTTGAAAACCTACACCCTTGCGTGTCCTCCTTGACTACAAAGAGGACCGAGAAAAATTGGATTTGGTGGCCCTTACTGATGCATTCTCGAAAACCTGTTAGAGTCCTAAGCATTGTCCTGTTAGTACTGTGACTTTACTCACATCCTATAAAGATGTTATGCCCCAAAAATGAAGTGGAGGGCCATACCCTGAGGGAGGGAAGGGATCTCCAGAGTTGGAAGAGTGATGCCTTTTGTATTCATTTATATGAAGAGGAAGGATACAATTTCTGAGGCTCCCCATATCCTAACTTCAGGAATAGCTTTTGTTAGGCCTGCTTGTCTGAGGAGGGATCCTAAAATTCCAGCTAGTACCCCCTACAATGGGGCTTTGGGCAAAAATTATGTCTTTCTGATTGGTGAGCCCAAGTGCCTGAAGAAGGGAATAGAGTCCTGGAGTTTATTCTAGAAATCATTCTTATAGGAGAAACTAGAAAAGCACCAGAGACAGGAAGTGGTTTTTAGAAGCGGGACTGGCCTCAGAGAAGAAAGGCAGGAGGAAGTTTGTCTGACAGTTATTAGGACTCAGGAGGCAAGGATCAGGATAGATAGGATAGATGGGTGAGTCTCGCTTGGGCAACGTGATTTTGAGAGTTCTGCTCATGGCCACAGGGTCAACCAACTTGCTGTTGGGACCCCGGAATTGAGTGCCTTTCCTCTCTGTCGACCCTCAGCTCAGCCCAGAAGTACACGAAAAGCAGAAGCTAGTTCCAGGCAAGCCAACACTCCCAACTCCGAAGAGTCGGGGGTTGTCAGAGAGCCTTTTCCCAGAAAGCCTGACATCCGTGTCTTTAGTCCAGTGGCCATGCTACTCACTTTTAACTGGCTGACAGGTGCCTGATATTTAGCCCCTGTATTCTAAGGAAAAATAGGACAGAATAGCAAGTGAAAGGGGTCTGATGGTACTCACCGCTTGGTGATTGTCCTGGCGGAGTTGCCAAAATGTGTCTGGAATTGGTTCCTTCCGGTGGGTTCTTGGTCTTGCTGACTTCAAGAATGAAGCTGTGGACCCTTGCCAGGAGTGTTACAGCTTTCAAAGATGATGTGTCCGGAGTTGTTTGTTCCTCCCGGTGGGTTTGTGGTCTCGCTGACTTCAGGAGTGAAGCTGCAGACCTACACAGCTCTTAAAGTTCATGCATCTGGAGTTGTTTGTTCCTCCCAGTGGGTTCATGGTCTCACTGACTTCAGGGATGAAGTCGCAGACCCTTGCAGTGAGTGTTACAGCTCATAAAGGTAGTGCGGACCCAAAGAGTGAACAGCAGCAAGATTTACTGTGAAGAGTGAAAGAACAAAGCTTCCACAGTGTGGAAGGGGACCTGAACGGGTTGCTGCTGCTGGCCCGGGTGGTCAGCTTTTATTCCCTTATTTGGCCCCACCCACATCCTGCTGATTGTCCATTTTACAGAGCACTGATTGTTCCATTTTACAGAGTGCTGATTGGTCCACTTTACAGAGTGTTGATTGATGTGTTTACAATCCTTTAGCTAGACACAGAGCACTGATTGGTGCATTTATAATCCTTTAGCTAGACACAAAAGTTCTCCAAGTCCCCATCTGACCCAGAAGCTCAGCTGGCTTCACCTCTCAGCTGTACTAATTTACATTCCCACCAGCAGTTTAGAAGTATTCCCTGACCACCACATCCAGGCCAACATCTATTGTTTTTGAATTTTTTATTATGACCATTCTTGCAGGAGTAAGGTGATATCACATTGTGGTTTTGATTTGCATTTCCCTGATCATTAGTGATGTTAAGCATTGTTTCATATGTTTGTTGGCCATTTGCAAATCTTTTGAGAATTTTCTGTTCATGTCCTTGCCCAATTTTTGATGGGATCATTTGTTTTTATCTTACTGATTTGTTTGAGTTTGTTGTAGATTCTGGATATTAGTCCTTTGTCAGGTATATAGATTGTGAACATTTTCTCCCACTCTGTGGGTTGTCTGTATACTGACTGTTCCTTTTGCTGTGCAAAAGCTCTTTAGTTTAATTAAGTCCCAACTATTTATCTTTGTTTTCATTGCATTTGCTTTTGGGTTCTTGGCCATGAAATCCTTGCCTAAGCCAATGCTTAGAAGGGGTTTTCCAATGTTACCTTCTAGAATTTTTATAGTTTCAGGTCTTAGATTTAAGTATTTAATTCATCTTCAGTTGGTTTTTGTGTAAGGTGAGAGATGAGGATCCAGTTTCATTCTCCTACATGTGGCTTGCCAATTATCCCAGTACCATTTATTGAAAAGGGTGTCCTTTCCCCACTTTATGTTTTTGTTTGCTTTGTCAAATATCAGTTGGCTTTAAGTATTTGGGTTTATTTCTGGGTTCTCTATTCTGTTCCATTGCTCTGTGTGCCTATTTTCATACCAATACCACACTGTTTTGGTGACTATGACCTTACAGTACAGTTTGAAATCAGGTAGTGTGATGCCTCCAGATTTTTTCTCTTTGCTTAGTCTTGCTTTGGCTATGCAGGCTCTTTTTTGGTTCCATATGAATTATGGAATTTCTTTTAATTCTGTGACAAATGATGGTGGTATTTTGGCGGGGGTTGTGTTGAATTTGTAGATTGCTTTTGGCATTATGTTCATCTTCACAATATTGATTCTACCTATCCATGAGCATGGGATGTGCTTCCATTTGTTTGTGTTGTCTGTGATTTCTTTCATCAGTGTTTTGTAGTTTTCCTTGTAGAGGTCTTTCACCTCCTTGGTTAGGTATATTCCTAAGTATTTTATTTTATTTTTGCAACTATTGTAAAAGGGGTTGAGTTCTTGGTTTGATTCTCTGCCCCATTGCTGTTGATGTATACAAGAGCTACTGATTTGTGTACATTAATGTTGTATCCAGAAAATTTGCTGAATATTTTTATAAGTTCTAGGAGTTTTCTGGAGGAGTCTTCAGTGTTTCTGAGGTAAACAATCATATCATCAGCAAACAGGGACAGTTTGACTTCCTCTTTACCGATTTGGATACACTTTATTTCTTTCTCTTGTTCAATTGCTCTGACTAGGGCTTCTAGAACTATGTTGAAGAGGAGTGGTAAGAGTGGGCATCCTTGCCCTGTTTCAGCTCTCAGAGGAAATGCTTTCAACTTTTCCCCATTCAGTATTATGTTGGCTGTGGGTTTGTCATAGATGGCTTTTATTACATTAAGATATGTCCCTTGTATGCTGATTTTACTAAGAGTTTTAATCATAAAGGGATACTGGGCTGGGTGCAGTGGCTCACGCCTGTAATCCCAGCACTTTGGGAGGTTGTGGTGGGTAGACTACGAGGTCAGGAGTTCGAGACCAGCCTGGCCAACATAGTGAAACCCCGTCTCTACTAAAAAATACAAAAAATTAGCCAGGTGTGGTGGTAAGCGTCTGTAAGCCCAGCTACTCAGGAGGCTGAGGCAGGAGAATTGCTTGAGCCCAGGAGGTGGAGGTTGTAGTGAGCCAGGATCATGCCATTGCACTCTAGCCTGGGCAACAGTGTGAGACTCTGTCTCAAAAAAAAAAAAAAAAAAAAAAAAAAAAAAAAAAAAAAAAAAAGATGTTGGATTTTGTCTAATGCTTTTTCTGCATCTATTGAGATAATCATGTGAATCATGTGATTTTTATTTTTAATTCTGTCTATGTGGTGTATTAATTTATTGACTTGCATATGTTAAACCATCCCTGCATCCCTGGTATGAAACCCACTTGATCATGGTGGATTATCTTTTTGATACGTTGTTGGATTCAGTTAGCTATTATTTTGTTAAGGATTTTAGCATCTATGTTCATCAGGAATATCGGTCTGTAGTTTTCTTTTTTGGTTATGTCCTTTCCTGGTTTTGGTATTTGGGTGATGCTGGCTTCATAGAATAAGTTAGGGAGGTTTCCCTCCTTCTCTATCTTGTGAAATAGAGTCAAAAGGATTGGTACCAATTTTTCTTTGAATGTCTGGTAGAATTCTGCTTTGAATCCGTCTGGTCCTGGACTTTTTTGTTGTTGTTGTTGGTAAGTCTTTAATTATCATTTCAGTCTCACTCTTTGTTATTGGTCAGTTCAGGGTATCTAATTATTCCTGGTTTAAGCTAGGAGGGTTGTATTTTTCCAGGAATTTATCCATCTCTTCTAGGTTTTATAGTTTATGTGCATATAGGTGTTCACAATAGGACTGAATGTTGTTTTGGATTTCAGTAGTGTCAGTTGTAATATCTCCCATTTTGTTTCTTAATGAGGTTACTTGGATTTCCTCTCTTCTTTTCTTGGTTAATCTTGCTAATGGTCTATCAATTTTATTTATCTTTTCAAAGAACCAGTTTTTTGTTTTATTTATGTTTTGTATTTTTGGGGAGGTTTGTTTCAATTTCATTTAGTTCTTCTCTGATTTGGTTATTTACTTTCTTCTTCGGGTTTGGGTTTGGTTTGTTCTTGTTTCTCTAGTTCCTTGAGGTGTAACCTTAGAATGTCAGTTTGTGCTCTTTCAGTCTTTTGATGTAGGTGTTTAGAGCTATGAACTTTCCTCTTAGCATCACCTTAGCTGTATCGCAGAGATTTTGATATGTTGTGTCATTATTATTGTTTAGTTTGAATAATTTTTAAATTTTCATCTTAATTTCATTTTTGACTCAATGCTCATTCAGGAGCATGTTACTTAATTTCCATATATTTGCATGGTTTTGAAGGTTCCTTTTGGAGTAGATTTCCAGTTTTATTCCACTGTGGTCTGAAAGGGTGCTTGATGTAATTTCAATTTTCTTAAATTTATTGAGGCTAATTTTATGGCCTATCATATTGTCTATCTCTTGGGGAAAGTTCCATGTGCTGTTGAATAGAATGTATATTCTGCAGTTGTTGGACGAAATGTTTTGTATATATCTGTTAAGTCCATTTGTTCCAAGGTATAGTTTAAATCCATTGTTTCTTTGTTGACTTTCTGTCTTGATGACCTGTCTAGTGCTGTCAGTGGAGTGTTGAAGTCACCCACTATTACTGTGTTGCTGTCTATCTCATTTCTTAGGTCTACTAAATTTTATAAATTTGGGAGCTCCAGTGTTAGGTGCATATATGTTTAGGATTGTGATAGTTTCCAGTTGGATACGGCCTTTTACCATTATATAATGTCCCTCTTTGTCTGTTTTAACTGCTGTTGCCTTAAAGTTTGTTTTGTTTGATATAAGAATAGCTACCCCTGCTCACTTTTGGTGTCCATTTGCATGAAATGCCTTTTTCCATCCCTTTACTTTATGTGAATCCTTAAGTGTTAGGTGAGTCTCCTGAAGGCAGCAGATACTTGGTTGGTGGGTTCTTATCTATTCTGCAGTTCTGTATCATTTAAGTGGAGCATTTAGACCATTTACAATGTTGGTAGTGAGATGTAGAGGTACCATTGCATTCATCATGCTATCTGTTACCAGTATACCTTGTTTTTTATGTTTGTTTGTTTTTTGTTTTTGCTTTTTAACTTGTATTTTTGTTTTATAGGTCCTGTGTGATTTATGCTTTACAGAGGTTCTGTTTTGATGTGTTTCCAGGATATGTTTCAAGATTTAGAGCTCCTTTAAGCAGTTCTTGTAGTGGTGGCTTGGTAGTGGCGAATTCTCTCAGCATTTGTTTGTCTGCAAAAGACTGTATCTTTCCTTCATAAATGATGCTTAGTTTCACTGGATATTCTTGGCTGATAACTGTTTTTTTTTTTTTTTTGAGATGGAGTCTCATTCTGTCACCCAGGCGGGAGTGCAGTGGCACAATCTTGGCTCACTGCAAGCTCTGCCTCCCAGGTTTGCCCCATTCTCCTGCCTCAGCCTCCCGAGTAGCTGGGACTGCAGACACCCGCCACCACACCCCGCTAATTTTTTGTATTTTTAGTAGAGATGGGGTTTCACCATGTTAGCCAGGATAGTCTCGATCTCCTGACCTCGTGATCTGCCTGCCTCGGCCTCCCAAAGTGCTGGGATTACAGGTGTGAGCCACGTCACCCAGCCTAACTGGTTTTATTGAGAAGGCTGAAGATAGGGCCCCAATCCCTTCTAGCTTGTAGGCTTTCTACTGAGAAATATGCTGTTAATCTGATACGTTTTCCTTTATAGGTTACCTGGTGCCTTTGTCTCACAGCTCTTAAGATTCTTTCCTTCATCTTAACTTTAGATAACCTGCTGACAAAGGGACTAGGTGATGATCTTTTTACGGTAAATTTCCCAGGTGTTCTTTGTGCTTCTTGTATTTGGATGTCTAGGTCTCTAGCAAGGTTGGGGAAGTTTTCCTTGATTACTGCCTCAAATATATTTTCCAAACTTTCAGATTTCTTTCTTCCTCAGGAACACCAATTAATCTTAGGTTTGGTCGTTTATCTTAATCCTAGACTTTGTGGAAGCTTTGTTCATATTTTCTTATTCTTTTTTGTTTGTCTTTGTTGAATTGGGTTAATTCAACAACCTTGTCTTTGAGATCTGATTTTCTTTCTTCTACTTGTTCAATTCTATTGCTAAGATTTTCCACAGTGTTTTGCATTTCTATAAATGTGTCCACTGTTACCTGAATTTTTGATTGTTTTTTATTTAAGCTATCTATTTCCTTAAATATTTTTCCCTTCACTTCTTGTATTGTTTTTTTTTGGTGGGGGGGGGGGGGGAGTTTCCTTGCATTGGGCCTTACCTTTTTCTGGTGCCTCCCTGATTAGCTCAATAACTAACCTCCTGAATTCTTTTTCAGGTAAATCATGGATTTCTTCTTGGTTTGGATCCATTGCTGGTGAGCTAGAGTGACTTTTTGGGGGTGTTAAAGAGCCTTGTTTTGTCATATTACCAGAGTTGGTTTTCTGGTTCCTTCTCATTTGGGTAGGCTCTGTCAGAGGGAAGGTCTAGGGCTGAAGGCTGTTGTTCAGATTCTTTTGTCTCATGGGATATTCCCTTAATGTAGTACTTCTCCCTCTTTTCCTCTGGATGTGGCTTTCTGTGAACCAAGCTACAGTAATTGTTATCTCTCTTCCGAGTCTAGCCACCCAGCAGGTCTACCTGGATTCCGGCTAGTAATGGGGGTTGTGGGCACAGAGTCCTGTGATGTGAACTGTCCATGGGTCTCTCAGCTGTGGATACCAGCATCTGTTCCAGTGGAGGTGGCGGGGGTGGGGGTGAAATGGACTCTGTGAGGGTTCTTAGCTTTGGTTTAATGTTCTATTTTTGTGCTGGTTGGTCTCCTGCTAGGAGGTGGTGCTTTCTAGAGAGCATCAGCAGTGGTAGTATGGAGAGGAACTGGCGGTGGGCGGGACCCTAGAACTCCCCAGAGCATATGCCCTGTGTCTTCAGTTACCAGGGTGGGTAGGGAAGGCCCATCAGGTGGGGGCAGGGCTAGGCATGTCTGAGCTGACTCTCCTTGGGCGGGTCTTGCTGTGGCCGCTGCAGGGGTTGGGGTTAGGTTCCCAGGTCAATGGAGTTGTGTTCTTAGGAGGATTATGGCTGTCTCTGCAGAGTCATGCAGGTTTTCAGGGAAGTCGGGGAAAGCCAGCAGTCATAGGCCTCACCCAGCTCCCATGCAATCCGAAGGGCTGGTTTCACTCCCACCAACAGCCCCAGCAGGGCTTCAGAACTTGCCCCAGGCTACCCACCACCCAACTGTGAAAGAAAAGGGCTTTGGTTCTTCCCGTGCCTGTGGAGTCTGAACGGTAGATTCATACCCTCCCCCAAGTTCTGGCCAGGAGGTTTCTCACCCGGTTCATATTGTTACAAAGTTCAGCTGGAGACTTCCTTCTCCCTGTGGCATCCTCCCCCCCACCACCCGCATGCCTCCAGCCACCTTCCTGAAGGGTGCCTGGTGGTGCCAGGCAGGAATGGCCTGCTTGGGGGCCAGTGAGCTCCCAGCGCCTTTCCGCTCCTTCTTCTACCCCTGTAATTCACTCGGCTCTCTAAATTGACTCAGCTCCAGGTAAGGCCGGAAACTTCTCCCATGGAGCTGCACCTGCTCGGAGAAAGAGGACGTTCTTTTCCTCTTCTGGGTCTTACAAAGTAGCTCCATGAGTTAGCTTAGGCCTTATTAGCAGTCTTCTCCCTCCTTGAGTCCTGGCCTGGTACCCTACTCCCATTTCTTCTCTTTTCTAGGGAGTTCATCTTCGCCAAGGCTGCTGAGGTTGGGGTGGAGAATGAAAAATTATTTTGTCTTTATTAAACCCTCTAGATGAACCCCTTCTCTTAAACTCCCCCTATGCCCTGGGGCTCATCTGAAAATCAAAAAGTCATTTGCCATCTGCTCTGACAGTATTAATTCCTAGGCATGTCTCAAGGTTAAAAGACCTCTGTTTCCTTTGCTCTCCAACAACTTCTAAAGTCAATGTCCCTAAGAAGTTCTATTTTCCATTGTCCGAGTAAATCTCAGAGTTCTTGTTTTCCTATTAACTTAAATATATTTGTTCCATAACCGGTAGGTGGCAGTATTTCTACACTTTTCTCCCTTTCACGTACTAGGATGTACCTAAAAGCAGAGTGGGTTCAGGGTGTTGGAACAGCCTTACTGATGCAGATCCAAATATGCAACTAAGACGCATATTTCCCAGAACTTTTTTTTTTAATATAAAATGGAGTCTTACTATGTTGCCCAGGCTGGTCTTGAACTGTTGGGCTCCAGAGATCCCCCTGCTTTAGCTTCCTGAGTAGTTGGGATTGAAGGTGTGTGCCACGAAGCAGAGCTCTATCCAGAAATTTTTGTTGTTGTTGTTCACTGAGCACTGATAATCTTTTACTGTATTTTCATTATTAAACTTTTAACTTCTTTTTATTCTGAGACAATCTCAAATGTACATAAAAGTTGCAATTATAGTACAAGAACCTTAATTTTTCCAGTCATTGGGGTGTAAATTGCTGATGTGATGCCCCATCACCCCTGAATACTTATGTGCATTTCCAGCAAACAAGGCCGTTCGCCTACATAGCCACCGTAGGCCATGAAAATCAGGAAATTTACATTCATGCATTACCATCTTGCAATCCTCAGATACCATTCACCAGTTGTTCCAATAGTGCTCTTTATAGCAAAACCCAGTCCACAATCACCCTGTGTATTTACTTACCACATCTCCTACCATCCTTCAAACTGGACTGGCTCCACAGTCTTTCCTTGTCTCCCATTACCTTGACACTTTTGAGATTACATGCTTTATTTTGTAGCATGTCCCTCAATTTTGGATTGTCTAAATTTTATAATATTAGATTCAGGTTATGCATATTTGGCAGAAATATCATTGCATACTCTCAGATGGCACACCATGTTGATTTGTTTCATTATCAGTGATGTTAACTTTGATCACTTGATTCTCTGTGTGTCTGCCAGATTTCTCCACTGGAAACACATTCTCTTTCCCTTTGTAACTAATAGGACTTTTGTGAGGAGTTACTTTGAGACTATGTATCATGTTTATTATCAAACTTTCAAATTATTCATTTATTTAGTTATGTAAGTATAGACTGACGCATTTCTATTTCTTTTAGTAGGTTATTTTGATGCTCAAATTATTTCAGATTTAGTCAGTGGAAAGTACTTCAAGATGTCTTTTATGACCTTTTGATATGTTCATCAATAATTTCTGGCACAACGCGTTCAAAGTTCAAATTATATTTCCTCTGATCCCAAATCAACCATTTCTCCTCAGATCCCTGGGTCTTTTTGTGTAGAGTGGTTTCAGGTAAGTTCATTGCTACTGGAGTATCATTGCTTGTGGGTCTTTTTGACAGGCAAGGCTAAATACCTATATATATATAGATATAATATATATGTATAGATATATACATATACACACAGATATTTTTATTTTTATATGTACATATACATATGTGTATATATATACATTTATCAGACAAATACAGCTATATTTATTTCTATATTTTTATATATTGAAAACCATGAATTCACACCAGAGCTGTGTACATAATTTGCAAGCACAGTGCAAAATGAAAATATGGTGTCCCACGTTCAAAAAGCAGAAAAAAGTGCTATTAAAGTTACTGAAATATAGACCTTTGCCGTATTTTCACAGCCTCTCTTGGCTTTTCACAGTATTTTTGTTTGCTATTTAATGCCATTCTAAGAAAGAATAATTTAAAATGTAAATTACTAGCATTAATTTTAATACCCATCTTTATGTTGTGCAGTGCTAGTTTTCTTTTCTTTTCTTTTCTTTTTAAATTTTTTTTTGAGACGGAGTCTTGCCCTGTTACCCACTGCAACCTTTGCCTCCTGGGTTCAAAGGATTCTCCTGCTTCAGCCTCCCGAATAGCTGGGACTACAGGCGCATTCCACCACATCCAGCTAACTTTTGTATTTTTAGTAGAGATGGGGTTTCACCATGTTGGCCAGGTGGTCTCAAACTCCAGACCTCGGGTGATCCGCCTGCCCCGGCCTTCCAAAGTGCTGGGATTACAGGCGTGAGCCATTGTGCCTTGATGTAATGCTAGTTTTCAATGCAAATGTAAGAGCATTTAACTCATATGGGGACTCACTGATAATGACACAATGCATAATTTGTAGATTGTACAGGCGTATTTTGTTCCTACCAGAAGGGTGGAAACACTGTACAGTAATAACTCACTTGTTTTTATTTCCTTCTGCTACATGCACATTCTATGGCACTCTCTGCCTTTGGCTTACTGATGAATAAGGGAGGACGGAAAGGAGAAGGAATGACGTGGAGCTCTCTCTTTGCTTTTCCTTCTACATCACTATTTTCTGCACAGCTGGCTGGTTAAAACAAAATAACACGCGTCATAATGAACATGATAGGGTTTCTTGGTCTTTTGCGTTCCTTTCATTACTTTGGAAAAAGGTTCTAGTTGAAATGCAGAGTGTGGCATTTCAACGCAGAGTTGTCAATGCCCTGTTACTCTGTCACAGATGTGACATGTACTTGCCGAGTACTTGGTTTGGGTGTCACCGAACGCCACTCATCATGGGCCACAGGAATTCTGTGCTCCTGGGCATCGCCAGTGTTACGAATGTGACATCTGGGAACTGCAGACATGGGCATTGTGCCTGTCTCCTCTGCTGATGCACATGTTCTGTGTCCCGTTGGACTTCACATCCAAGACACAAGTTCAAAGATAAAATTATTAAGGATTTCCAGATGGTGCCAGTAGAGCATTACACAAAGCAAGGATTTTCTGGGTATGGTCCCCGTGCATCTGCACAGGTCCCACCTTCTAGGAAGCGGGCCTTGGCTCTGGCCTCCGACAACCTGCACTAGAAACTGCTTGGAACCTGCCTTGGACGCTGACATGACCCTGTGCAAGTGGGGACCACGGAAAAACACTCTTTCCGTGTGTCTTGTACGATACATTTGAGTAGAGTATTTAGCCTACGTACACAATCCCGCACAGGCTGCCTCAATCTGCCGGGAATGAATTGTTATCACATGCCAATTTGAACGCACTAGTATCCTTCCTTTCCTTTTTCTTATCCATCTAGAAAACATTTCCTAAGGCAAGAACTCATGCTTCAAGTTCTTTTTTTCTGAATCCTTTGTTCTGACTTACTTAGGTTACCAGGATGCCATAGTCAGTTTTCAGACAGGTGAAGGGGCAGTAGGGTAACTGCCCGTGCGAATGCCAATCACCATGGTGTGTATTTATTTTATTCCCTTCACTTCCTGCTGAGGAGTTTCTTCCCACAAGAGGGTAATCCGATTTGTGTAGGTTATAATCCTCAGTTCCTGTTTCCTCAAATGTTTCACTTGTGCCTTCTGTCTGGGAAAATCCCCTTATTCTCCATGATTCCGTGTAACGGTGCCTCTTTTTGAGGCCCCAGGCCAAATCGATCACTGGCTCTGCTCCTCCCTCTTTTCTGGTACTTGCTGGTTTAATCTGCTTCTAGGTCTGCTTTCTCCACCAGCTTCAAGTTTCTCAGGATGGGAATGGGGCTGTTACTCACTTTTGTGTCCTGAAAGCTTATCGCAGGGCTTGACGCCTAGAGCGTGTTAATTTAAAATGGGGAATACTTAGAACCTAAGAACTCTTTCCTTGAGTGTTTCCTTCTCACGTTTTATTTTAGTCCACTGTTTTTCTCAGTTAAGATGGCGTGTATTTTTTGTTGAGGAAAACGGACTAGAAAGCATTACCCCAATGCCAATGGCTTTATTATGAATAACGAGGGGTTGTCTAAATAGACATGTCATGATCATCAGGGAATGTAACATAAGGTAGCCCTTCCAAAGCCTGATTGTCATTCTAAAGGCTCATTGCTAAGCACGCTGCATGATTGGGTCAGTTTATTTAAGCTTCTGAAATGTTAAAATGTTTAAAGACATTTCTGGCTCTTTACTAAGATTAAAAAAAAAAAAAAAAAAAAAAAAACCCAGCTACAAATAGTGTTTGGTAAAATTCATTTAAAAACACTCGCCTGGTAGGAATTTTTGTGGGTATTCTTAATGGCCTACAGCTTGGACTTCAAGAGTCCATTTGTATGTTGAGGGGCCCTGGAACCATCCCCTGGGAAACGAGGGCCCTGCCTCTGGCTGCCATCCCGGGCCGCCTCCTGTGGAGTGAATGGCACATTGTAGTTTATTCTAGAGACCCTGCCTCAACCCTATTGGTTCTCGAGGAGGGTGGACCTGTCCGTAATTTGCAACATATACTGTAATTTTACTTTGGATAATTGTCAGAGCAAAGCCCCAAACTCTGCTGACCAATATTTATACAAATTAGGAAATAATAATTATAGGAATTTGTCTGAAGCCTGACTGCCTAGCACATTACACGGTAATCCATAAATGATAGATTTTGCTCTCTCCCCACCCCCAACATGGACTTCCTCTTCCTTGATATAATGATGAGGAAGTCTATCTGTTCTCTGGACTTTGCTAAATGCTCTAGAAATTATTCTTGAACTGGGCAGACCATTGGGCTGCTGCCCATGTGCACTGAGGTGTTGCGGCCTTTTGAAGACCTGCATTCACTGAACAGGTAGGGAGAAGAAAGCAGCTGAGCGCTTGGACTGTGGAGGCCAACGGCCCTGATCTGAACCCTGCTCTGATCCTGGCTCTATCCTCTTGCCAGCCGTGTACCGCTGGCAGGTTACCTGACCTCTTTGCCTCAGTTTCCTCATCTGTCACACGGGTTAAAGATACCCTTGACAGGGTTGTAGCAATGATTAAACAAATAATTCATAGACAGCACTTAACACAGTGCCTGGCCCATAGTAAGTACTCTATCTCTCTCCACATATATATATATGGTGAGATGGGGTCTTGTCATGTTGCCCAGGCTGGTCTCAAACTCCTAGGCTCAAGTAATCCTCCTCCTTGGCCTCCCAAAGTGTTGGGATCACAGGCATAAGCCACCTCACCCAGCTGAGATATATTTTAATATATTTTTTAAAACTATTTTAACATAGTTATTAACCGCACATTCCTGTACTTCCTTGGCCTGCATGGGGGTAACATTGTAAGACAGTAGTCCCTTATGGTATTATGCTAAGGTAACATTGTAAGACAGAGGTCCTTTGTGGTATTATGTTAAAGCTGTTGCCAAAATGTTCATTCATTCATGTATTCAATAAGTATTTGTTGATTGACTATTACATGCCAGGCATAATTTAACTTGCTGGTGATAGAGCAATGAACAAAACATTAAATAACCCCTGCCCTCAAGAAGCTTATATTCTAGTTGACATTGGGTGAGCAGGCAGGAAACATAATAAATAAGGAAATGACTGAATACAAGAGACAGTGAGGGTGCTATGGAGCAGAGTAGAGTAGAGTAAGACAGTGGGGAAGAGGGGGCATTGTAAGAAGGGTGCATGGTAGGCCTCCCTGAGGCATCATTTGAGTGAATACTTGAAGAAAGTTGGGGTGAGACACACAGATATCTAGGGAAGATCATCCCCACTCAGGCCTCGAGGTGGAGAGATGGTCTAGGAAAGTGGTTCCCTGAGGCCTTGTTGGCCTCTGGAGGGCCACTGGCTTTTGGTCTGGATGAGATAGGGGCCATTGGAGGGGTGTGAGTTGAGAGTACATTGCTCAGCTTGTATATCATAGCTTTCTTCTTTCCTCTCTGCCCTTGTTTCCTCCATCCTTCTTCCTTCTTTCTCTCTGCTCCCTTTCTCCCTTTTGCTCCTCTTGCCCACCCTCTCCCTTTGTTCTTTCCTTCCTTGCTTCCTTTTAACCTCCTTCAATTCCTTTCTTTCCTTTTTCCTTCTTTCTTTTCTTTCATCTCTCTCTCTCTCTCTTTCATTTTTTTTTTTTTTGAGACAGGGTCTCACTCTGTTGCCTAGGCTGGAGTGCAATGGTGTGATATTAGCTCACTGTAGCCTCCGCCTCCTGGGTTCCAGCAATTCCCGTGACTCACCCTCCAGGGTAGCTGGGACTACAGGTGTGCGCCACCACAGCCCAGCTAATTTTTTGTAATTTTAGTAGAGATGGAGTTTTGTTATGTTGGCCAGGCTTCATCTCTATCTCTCTTTTTCTTCCTCTTCCCCTTCATTTTCCTCTTCCTCTCTTTCTCCTTCTCCTTCTGGTGGATCAACATGAAATTTTTTTCCTTAAATTGCAATGTAAGGGTCAGCTGTGTTCCTGAGAGTTGAGAGGTAAGATTATGAAAGATTATTTAAAGTATGACTTGTGTGATTTCTAGAGCTGTGTTCATTGTGTTGCCAGCCAGAAAGTTAGTCTAAATCAACTCCTAGATCAAAGCGAGGGCTCCTTTTTGGCAACAGACTGTTAGATTGACGAAGCCTGACTTGGTTGTCTGTATAACTTTCTCAAAGCACCAGGTGACCTTGGAGCACTTACCACAGTTAGTTGTTACCTTCTTGATTATGTGATTGTGTGGTTCATAGCTATTTCCTCCACTTGGTCACAAGCTCCATGAAGGCACAAACCTTGCTGTTGTTTCAAAAATTAGCATTGTGACTGAGTGCGGGGACTCATGCATATAATCTCAGCACTTTGGAAGGCCAAAGTGGGAGAATTACCTGAGCCCAGGAGTTTGAGACCAGCTTGAGCAAGATAGTGAGACATCACCTCTAAAAAAAAAAAAAAAAAAAAAAATTACCTGGGTATGGTGGTTCCCCTGTAATACTAGCTACTTGGGAGGCTGAGGTGAGAAAATCATTTGAGTCCAGGAGTTCGAGGCTGCAGTGAGCCGTAATTGTGCCACTGTACTCCAGCCTGGGAGACAGAGTGAGATCTTGTCTAAAAAAAAAAAAAAAAAGAAAAGAAAATCAGCATTGTATCCCCAGAACATGCTACAGTGTACTGTACACTTAATAAATATTGTTGAATGAATGAACTGAATCAGAGTGACTATTTTTATTTTTTTATTCCCTTAATGCCAGAACCTATGTTATGAAACCTCTGTTTGGAGAGCCATAAGCAGACGTATTGTTGGATGAAAATCTGTGTATTTAAGAATATGTCGTAAGACTACATGTTATGCTAGCAAGATGCGGGCCATGGAGCCTGGCGTAGGCCATGATTTAGCAGTTGTCTGGAATTTCCCACTCTGCTAATTTGTTGTGAAATATCAGAGGAATGGTAAATTGTAATAAGGAACCCATTGTGTGTGTGTGTGTGTGTGTGTGTGTGTGTGTAAATGATTCAGGAGACTCAATTAGCTGTTTGGTTTTTTTAACCTTAAATTATTTTTTATTATATTTAATATGAATATGTAAAAATACAAACCTGTACATCTCTATTTATACAGATCTTGTTCAACTGTAAAATAAGATTAATGTATCATTTAATCCAAACAAAGTTATGAAACCAATCTAATTCAAATTAACAGCATCAGTGAAACAAATTTGCACCTAACCTTGATAATCTTCCTGTCTGCCCCTCCCCTCCTCTGTGGTCTTTGGCAGGCTCCGTTCTTGAGGCGATGCAATTCTGCTAATACTTTTCTTTATTCAGAATATTGCAAAATATGTATTTCTTCTGTGGTCTGCAAGGAAATTTACCTTCACTGAGTTAAAAATAATCCTTAGGCTGGGCACGGTGGCTCATGCCTATAATCACAGCACTTTGGGAGGCCGAGGTGGGTGGATCACTTGAGGTCAGGAGTTCAAGGCCAGCCTGGTCAACATAGTGAAACCCCATCTTTACTAAAAATACAAAAAAATTAGCCGGGTGTGGTGGCACATGCCTGTAGTCTTAGCTACTTGGGAAGCTGATGTGGGAGAATTGCTTGACCTGGGATGGGGAGGTTGCAGTGAGCAGAGATGGCACCACTGTACTCCAGCCTGAGTAACAGAGCTAGACTCTGTCTCAAAACAAAACAAAATAAAAACCCTTGATCTATTAAGTACAGAGCTAGACTCTGTCTCAAAACAAAGCAAAACAAAAAAAAACCCCTTGATCTATTAAGTCTAACTCTGCATAGCCCACCAAACTTAAAGTGATATTACCTGATGACCGTGTAATCAAGAAACACAACCACAAATGAAATCAGACACCCAAATAACCCAGAGCATGCTTGCATTCACAACGTCAGATTGTTACTGAAATGAAGAAGTGAAAATTAATAATCTAGGTAGAAAACTTGGGAGTCTCCAAAAATATATCAGAGGACAGTAGCTTAAAAAGATTAGGCTAAATTGTTACTGCCTATTTATTCAGATCCAAATAATCAATTTGGTATTTTTTTCTTTATGTATGTGCTCATGTGTGTTTGGGGTGTGTGTGTGTGTGACAGAGAGAGAAAGAAAGAGAAAGAGACAGAGAAGGAGGGAGAGCGAGGAGTCTTTTTTTTTGTTTGTTTGTTTTTTTGAGACAGGGTCTCACTGTGTTACCCAGGCTGGAGTGCAGTGGCACGATCACGGCTCACTGCAGCCTTGACCTCCCAGGCTCAGGTGATCCTCCCACATCAGCCTCCTGAGTAGCTGGGACTACAGGCACCCACCACCACACCTGGCCAATTTTTTGTATTTTTTGTAGAGACAGAGTTTTGCCACGTTGCCCAGGCTGGTCTCGATCTCCTGGGCTCAGGCAGTTCACCTGTCTCGGCTTCCCAAAGTGCTGGGATTACAGGCATGAGCCACCGTGCCTGGCCTCCAAGAGTTATTCTTTAAATATAATTGTTTAAGCTGATTCTTACATGTTGATGGATATATAATCTCTTAGGGAGTTTTTTGAGGAGAACAACACAGTGTGTTAGCCCCTGGTTATTTTCAAGATTTTTAATATTAAATTGGAATTCTTGAGATGAAAGGTACTATGTAGATCTAGAAAACAAATACAAGAACTTGCAAGTGACTGTCTTGGGCAAATGCCAATACCATTGCTTTTTATTTTCCACTTAAGTCAAATATTTAAATATGTGTTTGGAGATGATGTTTACCATATTGTTATATTCTAGACCGTTCATTAGATAGTTTACCTAAAACTTACTGGTGTTTATATTACAATAAACAGGTTAATTATCTGCTTTTGTTCTTTCATAATTGTCATGAGGCAGATTTCAGTTAAAATGTCGTTACTTTTTTTCCTCGACTTTATGCAAACATTTTTTGAAGTGTTCTGTGAATTCTTCAAAAATACAGTATATATTTACTACTGCCAGAGAATGTATGTGTCTTAAATTTGAGTATTTGAATTCTAACATCTGTGAATATTTGAAATAAATTTATGTTTCAAAATTAAATTATGAAATTAATGTGGAATCTACATCTGGAAAATGTATAGGAGTCTCAAAATTTAGATGACTTTATTAAGGAAAAATACAGGGACTTCAAATTCAATTTTATGTTTTATTTTCTAGTTCTGGTCTATGGAGTAGTTGAGGAATACAATATGTTAGCTCTTAATTCGCAAAGTACACAAATGTTAAAATATAGTTTTTAATTTAATTCTGACAAACTGTATTATAGGTAGATCGTGGGATGAAAACTTTAACGTGTAAAATTCTATTTCATATTTGAAAGCCATGACTATTTGGAAACTCTCATTATTACTTGATTATTTTTAGTTTTCAACCAGATGTTTAGCGTTCCGTGGACCTGGCCACAGAGTAGCACAGCAAACAGATGTATTTACTCATGTAGAATGTGGGCCATTGTGGTATCCTTGGTGTCATGCCTATTACCATAGGTTTTGCTCACTGTTTTTACTAGAGCCCTACTATCTACTTGGCGTAATCTTAACGAGGGGAAAAAAATCAACGTTTTGGAGGGAATAATGTGTTTGTGTGTGTGTGTGTACTTGCAATTACACAATCTTTATGGTGTACAACAGTAATTTGTTGAAACATTGTACAGTATAAAAGAACAAACTAAAAAAAAATCATGTTAGAAATTTCAATTCAAAATTTGCATTTTTCAAGGTGCTAATAGACAAGCACCCACACTTAGGTGAACATTGAGTGAGAAACATGTTGAACCATGAGACTTAGGGTTGGTCCAAATTGAGGGGGGACCATTAGGGTATTTTAATTGCAAAGAAAAAGAATCTCCACTCAAGCCAGCTTTAAGAGAAAATGAAATGACTCACATGCAGAAATCCAAGGCTATGGTACACTCCGGGGCTGTTTGATCCAGCGGCTCAGTGTGGTTGGTCTTCAAGCATCCAGGTATCTTCTGTCTGTTTGTTCTGACATCTGCAATATCAGTTTCATCCACAAACTAGCTTTCTGAGGAGTCGTGGTTTGGCTGCAGCTCAGTCAGGGCTTCATGCTTCTCTGTTCACATCTAGTGGGAGACAGTTTTATGTCTTGTGGTTCTCTGAATAGCAGAAACCCAGAAACCCAAACTTCTTGCATTGCGTTAGTTTGAATTGAGCCACATGCCCGTTTCTGAATCAATCCATTCCCTAACAGGCTTAGACCTAGGTTCCTGAACCAATCTCTACTTAGAGGACCAAATTACAATTGTTTAGTGTAGACCAGTCAGAGTCCATCCATGGAACTGGTATCAACCCCTCAAATCATGCTACTGCAACACAGTGGGGGAGTCAACCCTCTCTCCATGTATTTGCTGCAGCATGGGGAGAGAAAGAAGGAAAGATAGAATACTACTCTTCAGCAGAAGGCACAAATCCAACTGAAGACCCAGACTTTCTTTTTCACTTCATTTCTTTTCATTCCTTTCCTTTCCTTATTGAGGAGGATGCCGAAAGCTGTTGTTTGGAAGCTCATGTGCTCATTCTGGCTGCTGGTTATTCCCACTGCTCCTCCGTTCTGGTCTGAAGATGGATTGTCCATTTGAACTCTGATGATTTCCTGCACAGTCGCTGCTTAAATACCAGACATATTCGAATCAGCTTAGGCCTTTGGCCAGTGGTTTCTGTCTTTTCTTCCTAAATCTTGATGGGCTCAAATCTACTTTCAAGTGCATATGCCTATCTGACTTCCTGAAATTATTAAAATCAGACAGTGCATTAGGCTTAGACCCTTGGGCTTCAACTGCCCCATGAGTCTGGATGGATTCTGGTCTAGTTCTCTCCCTGTCAGCCTGTCCTGTCTCATCTGAGCCTGACAGGCTATCTCTATCTCTGCAGCCTCTAGCAGAGCCCTGCTTAGCTCTTGCCGCCCCAGGAGTCCTGCCCCTCTCTGTGGGCACAGCCTGAGGCATCACTTGTCAAGAGCCACCACATCTTTTCTTATCCATTTGGTAATACAAACCAACTGGGCACAGCCTGCATCTTCCAGCCCCTTGTCCACCATCCTCAGTCCCTCGGTTTCTGTGCCTTTACTCCACACCACAGCCGTTGCATTATGATGCAGTTTCCCAAGCCCATCTGCTTTCCTGGTCTGTGCACAAAGGTCCCCAGTTATTCACTAAACCAAGTTGTGCTCATTCCTCAAGACTGTGCTCAAGCATCAGCTCTTTCTGGAATTGACGCTGCATCTCTCACACCCCAATGTCCTGTGTTTTGGGACAACTTCCTGTTCCCCCTCCACGCAGCCTCGAGCCTAGCACAGGGTCCTCTCCTTCTGCTGTCATTGGTTGAATGAGCTAATTAGCACATGAATGAATTTGCTGCTTTATCAGCTGGCCAGTTTAGAGACTATGAGGTTTTATTCGTCAAGCATTCAAAAATCATGAGATTCCCTTGTGAGCTGAATCTCTCCCTCTGTCTCCTGCAAACCAGGAAGTGGGAATAAAAGAAAACCAGGTGAGAGTGGAGGTTAGTGAGGTGGAGGGAGCATGAGGAGTGGGCACAGCAGGCGGTGGGGTCTATGCCAGGTTCCTGCTGCCTGCAGGTGGTACTGGAGGACCATCACTGGGTGTCTGGTCCTGGAGTGGACCAGCTGGTTGTCTTAGTGCCATCAATGTGAAGGCTTCATTTGACCTCACTGCAGGTGGGTGGATTCCTCTGGTGATGGAGGACAGGCTCCACAGCTAACAGCTAATATGTGAACTCTCAACAGGGTGGTATCACCCCATGGGGGCAAAAGTTTATTCAAAAGTTGGGGCAAAAAATCTTGGAAATACCAGTGGTTTATGGCCCTCTAAAGTCCTTCAGTGCAAGACCAATATGCAGTATATCTGTGTATTACTGAAGCAGCCTCATTGTCTGGGCAGCACCCGAGGTTTGTTTTCTCATGGCCATGGAGATCAAGGATGCAGACACACAAAGGGTGAGGTTAAAAGCGGAACTTTAATAGGTGAAAGAAAGAGACTAGCTCTCTGCTACAGAGAGGGGTCCGGGAAAAAATGGGTTGCCGATCTTCAGTGAAATGCAGGGGTTTTTGTAGATGAGCTAGTGGGGAGGTGGTTAGAACCAGATGTGCCATCTACATAGGGTGTGAATCTCTGGCAGTCCCCACCCCAATCTTTTATTATGCAGGTGAGTTCTCTGCCTGAGCTTCTCTATGTTGCCCATTTCTTCCTTACTGTACACATGCTAACAAAAAAGTGAAGGTGGAACTTCCACAGTGGACAGGCTTTTCTGCCCCAGGTAGCTTTTTTCTATTGGCACAACTGCTAGCATTCCCTCGTGCAAGCTTCCAGCTTCCTTATCTATATTTGAAGCTTGATCTTTCTGGCTGCTCTTTGTAAGAAGAAAATGCTCTTTGGGGCTGCCTTTTGTTAGAAGGGAAATTTTGCTGAGGACTATTTTGCCCTCACTATCTGCCTAAGTAATTTCTTTCTATCTCTTGTATCATTACCACTTTATGGGAGGGAGTGATTAGGAAAAAAATGTCTAAAAGGCTTCCTGAGAGAAGGGTGGCAAATGAGAAAAACTGGGCTAATGAATGGTCTATAAGCTGAGAAAGAGGGATTCTGACCAGGGATACAATGGAAAATGATGAAGTTTCTGCATGGCCAAAAGGCACCTGGCACCTGGAAGACAGGGTGAGTGGGGCTGAGCTCAGCTGCTGTAGAGTCCAGCCCTTAACCTTATCCACCCAGAGGAGGCCTCTCCTTTAGTTTGCACATGGCAACTGAGGTGCTTTGGGACGCCTTGGTCTGGCTGTCCTGCTGCTTGCACTTGGCTGTGTTGGGAGGTTCTGGCTAAAAGAAAATCAAGAATTTGCCCATTCATTGCCTGGCATATTTTTTATTGGACAGTTTTTCTTTGTATTATTGATGTGTACGTTTTTAACATAAGAGTTGAATTATGGGCAGGCCAGCCCAGCAGGGGTCTGATTCATAGAGGGCACTGCAACAAATCAGAAATGTGACCTCAGGACATGTGAGTCCTTCTATTACTGGAGACTTACTGGTCCTACTCCCCCAGGTGCAGAAAAGTGCTTCTGTAGGAAAGAAGGAGGTGGTGTGGGAGTAAGAAGACACCAACTCGTCCCTGTGCTTTTGTCACCTGCAGGTGCTCAAGAGGCTCTCAGCTGAAAGTCAAGGTCGGCTGAAGCTCCGATGCATGTCTCTGTCCTATTTCCTGGCCATCAGTTATATTATCTTCAATGGAAATCCTTTTGTTTGCCTTCTGGATCAACTAATCCTGAAAGTCCCGAAGGAAAACTAAAGAGAGAACAAAAACTGCAGAAAAGTGAGAAACTTGCCAACTTAGTTTTTTTTCCCCCGAAACATTCACTCCACATTGGCCTGGGAAAAAGGATTAGTCATGAACATGTTTATTTTTTATTTTTAAAGACAGGGTCTTGCTCTATTGACCAGGCTGGAGTGCAGTGGTGTGATCACAGTTCACTGCAACCTTGAACTCCTAGGATCAAGGGATCCTCCCTCCTCAGCCTCCTGAGTAACTTGGGACTATAGGTATGCACCACCACACCCAGCTAATTTTGTTTGTTTGGTTTATGTAGAGACAGAGTCTTGCTACATTTCCCAGTCTGGTCTTGAACTCATGGCCTCAAGTGATACTCCTGCCTTGACCTCCCAAAATGCTCAGATTACAGGCATGAGTCATTGCTCCTTGTCTTTACTGATAATTTTAACCTCTTTTATTCTTTCCACATTTGAGTCTTTGATCAACTTGGTATTTATTTTGGAAGTATGCATCTACTTTAACTTTTCAATAAGAAAAGTCAGCTGCCTCAATACCACTAATTGAACGATTCATCAGTTCTCCACTGTTGGTAATACCATCTTTATCCTATACCAAGTTTCTAAATATATATGTATATTTATATATAATGTATACATTATATATTATTTTTGTACATATACAGGTCAATTTATGGACTCACTGTTCAGATCCACTGATTTTTTTTTTTTTAATCAACACTTGCACAGACACCAAACTGTTTTTTCAAATGAGTTTCATTGAGGAATGATTTATCAATTATACATTGCACGTATTGTATAATTGTTAATTATACAATATGTTGCACATATTTGGTTTACAGTTACATAAGTTTTGACTTATATACCCATGAAACGATCCCCACAATCACAACCGCATCATCACCCCTGAAAGTTTCCTTGTGCCGCTGGCAATCCCTTCCTTCTGCCTCTCCCAACTTCAGATTCCTGGCAACTCATGATTTGCTTTCATAGGGGTGTTGGGACCTTTCCTTTCATCCTCTAAAGGTTCAATAATTTAAGTCTCTGGAATCAACTGACAGTAGACAAACAGGAGAAAAGGCATACAAGTTTATTATGTGCACATGTGCACAGGAACCACACAAAATATTAGACTCAGAAATGGGCCAGACTGTTGAAGCTTAAATATCATTTTGAGATACAGGAATAAATGGGGCTTGGAGGCTCCTGGAGAGCAATAGTGACAAGCTATGGGAGAATAAGGGGAGGAACTACACTGCAAACAAAGGCTGGCTTATAATGCAGGCATACTCTCAGGTAGCTACCTTCAGAAAAATAGGTGAAGAGTCTGGGCATGGTGACCTGGATGGAGACCTTTTGCCTCCTCCCCTGCAATACAAGTTCAACTTCTCTTGTTAATGTAGATTTCAGGTAAGGGGTTCATGACAATGGCACTCCTTCTGGAGGAACTTCCCTTAGATAAAGAAAACTTCAGAGAAAGTCCCTTCTCATGCTTTGAGAGTGAAAGAGAATAGATAACAAGGTGGAGAAAGGTCAGAGAGACCTTGGTTCTGAGGCTGCTTCTTTAGTTCAAAGCACTCAGCATGTCAAAGTGTCACACTTTGGATATCATTCTCTGAGTTCCAGCATTTTCCATCACTGCGCAGGTTGTATTTTCTAGAGTTTGTATCAGTGGAATCATACAGTAGGCACTTCTTTTTGTATAGCTTATTTTGCTTGGCATAATTATTTTGAAATTTCTCCATGCTGTTGTGTGTATCAGGAAGTCACACTGCCGTTCACTGCATAGCAGTATTCCATTGTATGGATGTACCACAGTCTGTTGATCCATTTACTGACAGACATTAGGGTTGTTTATGGTGGGAGAGACCGGGAAATACCTTTCCAAAATATAAAAGATGGTTGAGTTAAAGACAGTTAAGACGCAGGAGAGTTCTCTGCTTTCTCTCTGTTTGCTTAAAAGCAAGATGGAGGTTGGGTGTGGTAGCTCACACCTGTAAACCCAGGACTTTGGGAGGCTGACAGGGTTGGATCACCTGAGGTCAGAAGTTCAAGACCAGCCTGATCAACATGGTGAAACCTTGTCTGTAGTAAAAATAAAAAAGTTAGCTGGGTGTGGTGGTAGGCACCTGTAATCCCAGCTACATGGGAGGCTGAGGCAGGAGAATCTCTTGTACCTGGGAGGCAGAGATTGCAGTGAGCTGAGATTGCACCACTGCACTCCAGCCTGGGTGACAGAGTGAGACTCCATCTCAAAAAGAAAAAAAAAAAAAGAAAAGAAAAGAAAAAGAAAAAGAAAAGTCAGGACAGAAATTTACATACAAAAGGTCTTTCTATTTCCCTCCCCAACTTTTCTTCCTGAAGACAGGATGTACATTCTCCTTTATTAGATAAATCCTTATTAGCTCAGAGATGGCACTAGAGAAACCTGTGAACAGACTTTACTCCATTATTTTCTTCTCCTTTCCCACAGTTTCCTGCCTTTGGAAGCCTGGGACTGTTTTATTTTGTCTTATCACTTTTCTAAAATGTATTTTTTTTGGTTAGATATACTACATAAGCCACACACCTAAACTGCTGCCTGAGTCAGTTTCCACTGAGGCACTGCACACATTAGTAATTTTTTTTCTCTTGTTAATCTGCCTTTTGTTACAAAAGTCTGTCCCAACTGCAAACTTTTTTTTTTTTTGAAACAGAGTCTTGCTCTGTGGCCCAGGCTGGAGGGCAGTGGCACAATCTTGGCTCCCGGGTTCAAGCCATTCTTGTGCCTTGGCTTCCTGAGTAGCTGGGATTACAGGCATGTGCCATCACATCTGGCTAATTTTTGTATTTTTAGTAGAGATGGGGTTTCACCATGTTGGCCAAGCTGGTCTTGAACTCCTGGTCTCAAGTGTTCTGTCCGCCTTGGCCTCTCAAAGTGTGGGGATCACAGGCGTGAGTCACTGTGCCCCGTCTAACTAAAATCTTTTGTGGGCTGAAAATATTTTTTTCTTATTCACTAGATTTTTAGTTATTATAAAGAAAGGTGGTATGAACATTTGTGTACAAGTTTTGTTTGGACATATGTTTTAATTTCTCTTGGATAAATAAATATCTAGTCATGGAATGACTCCTAAACTTCCTGCCAACACTCGTTCACATATCACCAACACTATGAATGATCAATTATTTTAATTTAGTATGTAGTGAAATCTCATTACAGACTTTTTGTTTTTTGTTTTTTGAGATAGGGGTCTCACTCTGTCTCCTAGGCCAGAGTGCAGTGCCACAATCTCCGCTCACTGCAGCCTTGACCTCCTAGGCTCAAACAATCCTCCTACCTCAGCCTCCTGAGTAGCTGGGACTACGGCGTGTGCCACCATGCCCAGCTAATTTTTGTATTTTTTTGTAGAGATGGGGTTTTGCCAATTGCCCAGGGTCTCCTGGGCATTATCCATATCCTGGGCATTATCCTGGGATCCATTATCCTGGGCATATCCATTTAATTAGGATACCTAATTAAAACTAGCATCAAAGATTTTGAGCATCTTTTCACATGCTAATTTGTTGTCTGTGTGTCTTTTTTGGTAAGGCATCTGTTCAAAACGTTGCCCAAGTGTTTTTATTGGGTTGTTTGTTTTCTTTTTTCTTTTTTTTTTTTTTGAGACGGAGTCTCGCTCTGTGGCCCAGGCTGGAGTGCAGTGGTGTGATCTCAGCTCACAGCAAGCTCCGCCTCCCGGGTTCACACCATCCTCCTGCCTCAGCCTCCCAAGTAGCTGGGACTACAGGCGCCTGCCACCATGCCCAGCTAAATTTTTTGTATTTTTAGTAGAGACCGGATTTCAACGTGTTAGCCAGAATGGTCTCTATCTCCTGACCTCGTGATCCGCCTGCCTTGGCCTCCCAAAGTGCTGGGATGACAGGCGTAAGCCACCGCACCTGGCCTTGTTTTCTTATTATTGAGCGTTGAGAGTCCTTTCTATTTTCTAGATGTAAATACTTGATCATGTATGTGATTTTCTTTCTTTTTTCTTTTTTTTTTTTTTTGAGATAGAGTCTCACTCTGTTGCCCAGGTTGGAGTGCAGTGGCACAGTCTTGGTCTACTGCAACTTCCACCTCCCAGGTTCAAGCGATTCTCTTGCCTCAGCCTCCGGAGTAGCTGGGATTACAGGCGCCTGCCTCTGCACCTGGCTAATTTTTGTAGTTTTAGTAGAGATGGGATTTCACCATCTTGGCCAGGCTGGTCTTGAACTCTGAACTCGTGATCTGCCAGCTTTGGCCTCCCAAAGTGCTGGGATTACGGGCATGAGCCACTGTGCCTGGCCATATATGTGATTTTCAAATTTTTTTTCAGTTTGTGGCTTCTCTAGCTTTTTGATTGAAGATTTCTACCTCATTGTTTTGTTTTTTTTTTGTTTCCTAAAATATGCTTCCTGGTTTAACGGCATCCAATAAATGTTGATAGCTTATGTTTTTGTTGTTAGTACTAAATATTTGTAACTTTCATGTGAGCTTTTCCTTAAACCATAAATTATTTTAGAAATCTGCCTCTTAATTTCTAAAGGTATTTTTATTCTTTCAATTAAAAAACTACTGTTGTTTGTAATGTTATTGCAATTACAGAACCTGGTTTATGTGATATAATTTTTTTGAACTGTGTTGAGAATTGCTTTCATAAAAGACTGTATATTGTATCTATTGGGATGTATATCAAGCTATTGATTGTATTGCTTGAATCATTTGTGCTCTTATCATGCTTAATGGAACAGTTTCTGATGGAGATGTGTTTAAAAAAACCACTATGATTGTGTATTTGTCAATTTGTACTTTTACATTCTAGTAATTTTTGGCGTATGTATTTCAAGGGTATTTTGTTAGATGAAGCAAATTTATGATTTCTATATCTTATTAGCTATGTTTTCCTTTTATTATTAGCTCCCTTTTTATCTTTATTAGTATTGTTGGCCTTAATTATATTTGACTAAATTAATACTATTAAATTGGCCTTATTTTCAAATTTTTATGCCCAGTTTTTGAATAAAAAGCCTAGATATTCTATAAAAAAACCTCTGGGAGTTTCTGTCTTTTAACTAGTGAGTCAAAATATATTTACATTTGCTATAATTACTGTGCATTTGGACTTCTATCATTTTATTTTGTGTCGACTATGTTTTTCTTTGGTTCTTTTTCTTTTTTCTTGAGATTGTGCTGAAAGGCAGTGCTGCGAACACAGCTCACCACAGCCTCAACCTTCTGGGCTCAAGTGATCCTCCTGCCTTAGCCTCCTGAGTAGTTGGGACCACAGGCAAGCATCACCACGCCCAGCTAAATTTTTTTATCTTTTGTATAGACAGAGTTTCGCCATGTTGCCCAGGCTGGTCTTGAACTCCTGGGCTCAAGCAGTCCTCCTGCCTTAGCCTCTCAAAGTACTGAGATTCATGAGCCACCATGCTGGCCAAGGTCTTATTTTTTCTTTACTGCATTCTATTGAACTAAAAGAGCTTTTTCTTTTTTTTTCTCTTTCTCTTTTCTTTCTTTTTATAAAAAGTTTCTCTTGTTCTTCTGTAGATTTGGAAATTATTAATATAAGTTCTATTTCTATTCACATATATAATTTTTATATTTCTAATGAAGTCTAAGGTTAATAAATATCTTTATTGTATTATTAATATAAGTTATATTTCTATTCACATATACATAATTTTTATTTTTCTAACAAAGTCTAAGGTTAATAAATATCCTTATCCTACTCATGAACAGTGACCTTAGAATGCTGTAACTTCCCTTTGAATCCACTTATCATCTTCCATGTTATTGTTGTCTATTATTTTAGTTCCAAATTTGTTTGTAATCTCAAAAGGAGTTGTTATTTTTATTTTTGAGATAGGTGTTATTTAGAGTTTCCAAGTTTTCTGTTGTTTTGTTTTAAGCTCATTGCTTCATGCACTCTTCTCCCTTCTGGGCTAAATTTTCTTCTTGCTGAGGTGGTAACAGTAATTCCCCACCCTGGGCCGGGCCCACTGCGGGAGCTGGCCCTCCTTGGCTCTTTCATCCTCAGTCTTTGCCTGTGAGTGGCTTGCCCCAGGGTGTTTTTCCATGTGCCTCTGCTTCCTCCCTTACAGACCAGCTGGAGGTTTCCTCCAACCTGCCCACTGTGCAAGGTTCTTTCCTGTCTTTCTTCTAGCACTTTCTCCTTCTTGCTTTTGAGTTTGGTTATATACTAGTGAATAACTAATTTTACCCAGATTTCTATGTGTTTGAAGAAGAAAAAATATGGATGAGGGATCTCCACTGGAAGTCCAAACATTATCCTCAGAGAGTTTGTGCTAAGCTATCAGGCATCATGTGGCATTGTAATATCTGGTGAAACTTCAATGAAAGGGCTCCATTTTCTGTGACTTTTTTTTTTCTTTTTTTTGAGACAGAGTTGGCTGGAGTGCTGTGGTGCGATCTCGGCTCACTGCAACCTCCACCTCCTGCGTTCAAGTGATTCTCCTGCCTCAGCCTCCTGAGTAGCTGGGATTACAGGTGCATGCCACCATGCCTGGCTAATTTTCATATTTTTCGCAGAGATGAGATTTCACCATGTTGGTCAGGCTGGTCTTGAACTCCTGACCTCAGGTGATCTGCCCACCTCAGCCTCCCAAAGTGCTGGGATTACAGGCATAAGCCACCGCGCCCAGCTGTTCTTTCTTCTTTATTTGAATATGTGAGCTTAATTATAGTGGAAGTGAATTGAGAGTATTACGGCATATAAAACTGGAACCAATGAGTCTCGAGTCACTTCATATCATTTTCCTGGGATGGTTTTTAGGAGTAAGCACGATATTTAATCAGATGATATCAGTTCTGGTTTTTATCACTTGGAAATGAAGTGTGATTGTTCGGTTTAATAACCAGTGCTTATGAACACCATTACTAAAAAGATGAGATGTGACTCCTAAAATACAATCGTACCCCAGTGCCACCTAGAGGAAAGAATTTGCATCGAGAGGCCGGGCATGTCTGTTTCTGTACAATCCTGGCCACTGAGGTACCGCTTTTGCCTTTTGTATTTCTTTTTAAAATGAGGCCAATTACAAGACTAGTGTGTCATAGAAATAATTACATAAAATTTCTTATAACTGAAGTCACTAACTAGTAATAATTTTAAGGAAGGCATGCTAATACTTTTAATTAAAAGACTGTAATTTAGGCTAAAGAAAAATCTACTGACTAAAAGTGAACATTACTTTTAATTTACAGCATAGAAAGCTGTTGAAAAATAAAAATAACCGGCCATCTTAGTGCTCAAGCCAGCTCTGACGCCAGAATTCTTTCCTATTCTATTCTTGAGACATTGGCTCAAAGTTATCTGATATGTCTTCCTAATCTTGGAGTTCCCTTTCCTGGTAAGTGTGTTATCTGTCTTATACTTACTATGAGATGTGAACATTTGCACCATTTAGAGAGACTGACAATGAGAATAATATCATTATTGAGTACTGGCTTTGAACCAGGAGAATGCACACAAAGTGATAATAACTCTCAGCACGGCACCTGGGATTGAAATCCTGAAAGTCTTGCCTCCTAGTCCATTTTTTCTTTTTTTGTGAGACAGAGTCTTGCTGTGTTGCCAGGCTGGAGTGCAATGGTGCAATCATGGCTCACTGAAACCTCCACCCCCTGGGTTCAAGTGATTCTCCTGCCTCAGCCTCCCAAGTAGCTGGGATTACAGGCACTTGCCACCATGCCCGGCTAATTTTTGTATTTTTAGTAGAGACAGGGTTTGACCATGTTGGCCAGGCTGGTCTTGAACTCCTGACCTCGTGATCCGCCTGCCTTGGCCTCCCAAAGTGCTGGGATTACAGGCATGAGCCACCACGCCTGGCCCTAGTCCATTATTTTTTATATCAACCTTTATTAATTTATAAAAAACAGAAAGTTAAGAGGTTACTTAGGTCAAGCATGCAGGCAGGAGGTAGGGATACAAAGATGACTGCTAAAATATGTTTGCCTTTACGAGGTTTTTCTCTAGCATCCCCAATCCTGATGTGATGAGATGTGATCAGAGGGAGGATGGGACTGTGTGCTGAGTGCTGTGGACATGTAAGAGAGGAAGGGATTAATTTTAGGGAGAAGGATGGAAAGAAAGTTGGTGACAGTTCACAGAGGAGCAGACATTTGCACTTGTCCTTGAGGGATGACTGCCTTTATGATATGGAAAAAGTGACTTCTGGATAAACTTAGTGGACATACCTCTCCTTTCTCTGGAATTCCCATTCAAACAACCACATAGTGATTTTGAAAAGCTTTAAATTGCAAATGATAAAACAGGGATAGAGAGGAAGCTGAGATATTCTGGAAGCCAGAAAACCTCTGCATAACTGGGAAGTGACGTAGCAGAGCAGGTACAGCAGCGGGGAAGGAAGTCCAGACTAAAGCTGACCATGTAGCAGGGCCTGGAGAGGCTCAGGACCCAGAGACCCAGGATCCTCTGAAGACGCAGGTGGGGCTTAAGCTGGGGGACTGGTTGAAAGTCTGCGGAAGTAAGTGGGTCCCCTCATCTAGTTACCCCTTCCTTTTCCTGGTAGAAGACTGTGTGTTTCTCTGTGAAGAGACCGGGCCACAAGAACTCTGGACTCAGGGACACCAGGCACAGTTAAGGCCAGAGATCTGCTGATGGTGAGATCCCCTAAAGCCTTCCCCACTCATTGTTCAGGACATGTCAGCCAGGCTCCTAGGTCACCGGCAGGATACTGGGGGAGTTCTCTCTGGGGAAACTGAGCAGCCAAGGGAAAGGCCTACAGATACTGACAACAGTATATGTCCAGTGAAAAGTTACACTCATTCTCCCTGCAGTGAAAACCTCTGTCCACACGTCCTGTCCAACACAGAGAAATTCCAACCACTTTGTCTGAGATTTACTCTTAAACGTGAATGAGGAGGCAAAGATCACAAGACTTCGGGGAAAGTTTTGAATGTTAGAGACAGATCAGTAAGAAACAAATGGCAAAGACATGAACAAACAGAAAAAAAGAATTTGGAGAAAATAGAGACACTATACAAAGGAGCAGAAAACTCCTCCTCCTGGGCCTCGCGCCCACTCCCGCCCCCGCCTCACAAGCCCCAGCAACTCGTAATCTTGAAAAGACTAAAGAAGGCACAGGCAGAAGTTTTTGCAGTGGGTATTCCTTTTCAAACTAAAAACAGAGCTTTTCGGCTGGGCGCGGTGGCTCACGCCTGTAATCCCAGCACTTTGGAGGCCGAGATGAGTGGATCACGAGGTCAGGATATTGAGACCATCCTGGCTAACACGGTGAAACCCCATCTCTACTAAAAATACAAAAAATTAGCCAGGCATAGTGGCGGGCACCTGTAGTCTCAGATACTCGGGAGGCTGAGGCAGGAGAATGGCGTGAACCCAGGAGGCGGAACTTGCAGTGAGCCGAGATCATGTCACTGCACTCCAGCCTGGGCGACAGAGCGAGATTCCGTCTCAAAAAAATAAAGAAAGAAAGAAAACAGAGCTTTTCTGGGAAAGATGCCTTTGTCCTTCTCCATTCTGTTTTTCCTGGGATGTGGACAAAATGCCTGGAGATACAGCAGCCACCTTGTGACCATGCGAATGAACGTCACAAGCCAAGGATGGCATCATAGAAAGGTGAAAGGAGCTTGGCTTCTGAAGGCCCTGTTGAGATTCGTGCCTGGGTTTCTTTTTGTGTGTGACAAATACACTCTTTACTTGTTTAAGTCACTGTAGAAG
Source organism: Chlorocebus sabaeus (assembly GCF_047675955.1). Taxonomy (NCBI): domain Eukaryota; kingdom Metazoa; phylum Chordata; class Mammalia; order Primates; family Cercopithecidae; genus Chlorocebus; species Chlorocebus sabaeus. Next base: position 11,052,710 of record NC_132916.1, read on the forward strand.
GTTTTCTGTTACTTGCAAATGAACATAATCCTAATTCATTTAACAAATATATTGTTTAGAAATATGGAGAAGACACAATCAAGAGTTGAAAGTAGCTAAGACTTGGGGGTGAGAAAATGGGGCAGGGGACGGCTATTTTTCTTTTTCTGTTTTTTTTTTTTTTTTTTGATGAGTCTTGCTTTGTTGCCCAGGCTGGAGTGCACTGGTGCGATCTCAGCTCACTGCCACCTCTGCCTCCTGGGTTCAAGCAGTCCTCATGTCTCAGCCTCCTGAGTAGCTGGGATTACAGGCACCCACTACCATGCCTGGCTAATTTTTGTAATTTTTTAGTAGAGACAGGGTTTCACCATGTTGGCCAGGCTGGTCTTGAACTCCCAACCTCAAGTAATCTGCCCGGCTTGGCCTCCTGAAGTGCTGGGATTATAGGCGTGAGCCACTGCACCCGGCCTGTCTGCCTTTCTTTCTTTCTTTCTTTCTTTCTTTCTTTCTTTCTTTCTTTCTTTCTTTCTTTCTTTCTTTCTTTCTTTCTTTCTTTCTTTCTCTTTCTTTCGACTAAGTCTCGCTCTGTCACTCACGCTGGAGTGCAGTGGAATGATCTCGGCTCACTGCAACCTCTGCTTCCCAAGTTTAAGTGATTCACCTGCCTCAGCTTCCCAAGTAGCTGGGATTACAGGTGTGCACCACCATGCTTGGCTAATTTTTGTATTTTTTTTTTGTAGAGATGGGGTTCACCATGTTGGCCAGGCTGGTCTTGAACTCCTGACCTCAGGTGATCTGCCTGTCTCAGCCTCTCAAAGTGCTGGGATTACAGCACTATTCACCATACCAAAGACAAGGAATCAACTTAGGTGCCCATCAAGAGTGGATTAGATAAAGAAAATCTGGTACATATACACCATGGAATATTGTGCAGCCATAAAAAGAATGAAATCATGTTCTTTGCAGCAATATGGATACAGCTGGAGGCCATTATCCTACGTGAATTAATGCAGGAACAGAAAACCAAATATAGCATGTTCTAATTTATAAGTAGGACCTAAACCTTGGGTACTCATGGACATAAAGATGGCAACAGTAGACACTGGGGGCCACTAGAGTGGGGAGATGGAGCAGAGGGCAAGAGCTGAAAAACTTAGTACTATGCTCATGACTTGGGTAACAGGATCACTTGTACCCCAAACCTCAGCATCACGCAATATACCCAGGTAACAAACGTGCACATGTACCCCCTGAATCTAAAATAAAAGCTGAAAATTTTTTTTTTTTTTAAAAAAAGGAGAGAAGGAAGCTGGAGGCAGGTCATGAAAAGTTCACTTTGCCAAGTTGTAGAATTTAGACAGGAAAAATATCCTAAATGTTAATGAGCTAGCCCAGTGACCTGGAAAAGCTAATCATAGTCCTTTCCCTGCAAGGGAGCTACCCATCCATTCTCCTGGAAGAGCAGAGCTACAACCAATCCAATTTAACCAGCCAATCAGAAAAACATGTCTGGTTCTGTTTTAACTGTTAATGATTATTTCGAACTGACCTATTTCTCCTGTTTCAGAAAAGAGATAAATAGGAATTTGATAGATTAACATGGACAAAAACATTATACAATTTTACTAAGTTGGAGTGCCAAGGACCAAACACAATAGACCTGTATGGGATTTACACTGGGCAACGTACTTGACTTCTCTGTGCTTCAGACTCTTCATCTGTAAACTGTTATAACACCACCTATTTCACAAGGCTGTTCGGGGATCTGATGAGCTAATAAATGCAAAGTGCTTGAAACAGTGCCTGGAAGACAGTAAATACTATTTAAGAGTTTACTATTATTATTGGGCATTGCCTGGATGTCTAGTAGTAGTAAATATACCTGGAAAAAAAATCTATTGAGGATCCAAATAATATGGCAAATGACAATATTTTACTGTGTAGATGAGGATTGGAAAACATATTACCTATCTGGACAAATAGGAGACAACATCTGAAAGCAATTAAAGAATTAATAAAGAAAAATTGTGTAAATTATCTGTGAACAATAGCCTCATAAATGTGCCATTATGAAAACCTGGCTTTGAGCAGAAGGTTCACAAAGAGAAAGGGGGAAAGAGTGAGCGAGAAAGTGGGGAGTAGAATAGGCAATTATGGATAAATCTTTTGGAGCAAATATTATGGATAAGTCTTATGGATAAATCTTATCGTCTTCTAGAGCATGGGTGAATGATATGATCTGCATCCTATAAAAAGCAAAAGCCTCATTTGGACACAGTCACAGACCCGTGCTCAATAGCAGAACATGCTTCATTATTCCATTTCCTTTGGTTCTTGCTTGTCCCCAGTTGAAAAGTCTATTCAGTCTTTCTTCTTGTTACATTTCCAAAATTCACATGTTGGAAAAAGTCAAAAGGAGTGGAGCAATCTTGACCTGGTGTGTGGAAGAAAAGAGGAACATGGAAAGTTTATGATAAGCACAAAAACTAGCTTGATGCTGACTTGACCCCATGTGGCTAATGTTCGGAAGAGAGAGACATTGATTATTCTAATTAGCCATGAACAGTGGGATAAGAAACTGCAATGTAATATGCCTGCAGGAGGAATCGTATTGACCACTAGGAATATCCTACCACAAGAACGTATCTTTCAGTGGGACTTGCAGCCAACAGAGGCTAGGAATAGTGCTAGGAGTCTTATGGGGTCAGAGACACACTGGCTTCAGTGTAAATATGAACTCAAAATTGAGAGAATACTGTGATCACTTAAGTCCAGCTCAGGACGGTCTGTCCTCCCTCTTTCTCTGAGTATAAATTTCCTTTACTGATCTCGAGGCCAAGGACTCCTAGAAGATCATGATAATTTTGTAGATGATTAAAAGCAAACTCGGGCGCATCTTATTCCAGGCACCCCTACGGCTGCTCAGTGCTGATTGATGGTGATAATTCTATTCCCCTTGGTTTTCCTAAGCCTGCAACGGAAAGCTCTTTTGTTTTTGTCTGTATTCACTCCATTTCATGAGGAAACCATTGAGGGGTCACTTCTACTACCATTACTACATGAGATCTAAGCAAACAGGGAGGAAACAGGAAAAAGTGGTGTAGCACTGGAAACAAAACTAATGTAGGCCTGTGGAAGGGGTTTGTCAGACTGGTCAGTGCTGTCCTGCAATCAGGTCAAATGTCACATTCTCAAATGTCACCTCAGAAATGTCTTTCCTGAACTTTCTTTTTAAAAGTAGGCTCTTCCAGCCAGGTGTGATGGCTCACACCTGTAATCCCAGCACTTTGGGAGGCTGAGGCAGGTGGATCACCTGAGGTCAGAAGTTCGAGACTGACCTGGTCAGCATGGCAAACCTGTCTCTACTAAAAATACAAAAATTTGCCAGGTGTGGTGGTGGGCGTCTGTAACCCCAGCTACTCGGGAGGCTGAGGCAGGGGAATGGCTTGAACCCGGGAGGTGGAAGTTGCAGTGAGCAGAGATCATGCCATTGCAGCCTGGGAAACAGAGCGACTCCATCTCAAAAAAAACTAAATAAAAATAAATAGGCCGGGCGCAGTGGCTCATGCCTGTAATCCCGCATTTTGGGAGGCCGAGCTGGGTGGATCACGAGGTTAGGAGATCGAGACCATCCTGGCTAATATGGTGAAACCCTATCTCTACTAAAAATACAAAAAATTAGCCAGGCATGGTGGCAGGCACCTGTGGTCCCAGCTACTCGGGAGGCTGAGGCAGGAGAATGGCGTGAACCCGGGAGGCGGAGCTTGCAGTGAGCCAAGATGGCACCACTGCACTCAGCCAAGATGGCACCACTGCACTCCAGCCTGGGAGACAGAGTAAGACTCCATCTCAAAAATAAAATAAAATAAAATAAAATAAAATAAAATAAAATAAAATAATAAATAGACTCTTTCCAGAGGTAACACCTTGATCAGTCACCTCTTCAATGATTTATTTGCCACTTAGTCATCATCTGCCTCCCTGAGTGCAAGCTCCAAGAGCCAAGTAACATGTTACTCAACATCTAGGATGGTGCCTTGCATTTAAGAACTGTTTTTTTTTTTTTCTTTTTTGACTGGGCATAGTGACTTATGCCTATAATCTCAGCACTTTGGGAGGCTGAGACAGGTGTACTGCTTGAGTCCAGGAGTTTGAGTCCAGGAGTTTGAGCCTGGGTCACATGGCGAAACCCTGTCTCTACAACTAGCCGGGCATGGTGGCGTGAGCCTGTAGTCTCAGCTACTTGGAGGTGCTGCGGCAGGAGGATGGCTTGAGCCTGGGAGGTCAAAGCTGTAATGAGCCGAGATTGTGTCATTGCACTCCAAACTGGGTGACAGAGCAAGACCTTATCTCAAAAAATAAGAATAAAAAAATTTTTTAAATAAAAATAATGTATGTATACAAGACTATTATTTAGGGATTTTCTAGTTTGGCAGGTTAAGATGTCTAGGAAAGCCTGCTTTTTCCTTTCTTTTCTTTTCTTCTTTAGGAGATAGAGCATCATTTTGTCACCCAGGCTGGAGTGCAGTGGCATGATCTTGGCTCACTGCAACCTCTGCTTCCTGGGTTCAAACGATTCTCCTGCCTCAACCCCCTGAGTAGCTGGGATTACAGGCACGTGCCACCACGCCCAGCTAATTTTTGTATTTTTAGTAGAGACGGGGTTTTGCCATGTTGACCGGGATGGTCTCGATCTCTTGACCTCATGATCCATCTGCCTTGGCCTCCCAAAGTGCTGGGATTACAGGCGTGAGCCACTGCGCCCGGCCAGCCTGCATATTTTCTTTGACTAAAGGTGTGCACACAAGAGCAAGAGCTGAGACAGGATTTAAAAAAAAAAACAAAAACAAAACTGATGAGAACAAAAGGCTGAAGTTAGAGATTAAAGCTTTCTCTCTGCGGCCTGTAGATTCATGGGGTGATGATGTATACTGGCTTCCCTTCGTCAGTCCTGGCTTATACCTGCTGTCCTGATGTCATTCTTGATAGCATCTTTTTCACAGCTTCAGAAGTTTCCTGGCTTGGGTAATAAATTATATGCTCATGATATCTGTAAGCACCTGTCCCCTGCCTTTCACTCCCCAGTCATAGTCACAGTGTTTGTTGAGATGACGATGAAATAGGATGTAAGATGGTGGAGGACGTCATTGTAATTTTGGAGTTCACAAACGATGTAAGAAACCCTCAAATATTTCTTGACTCTCATAATATGCTTCTCCGAAGATTCCGCCAGCCAGATGGTCTCTGTGATTCTTCTTGTTCATTACCCAAGGACGTTTGGAGCCATTGTTTCAGAGGGACAATGGATCTGCCCCATTTACACATTTGCATGATCTGAAGACAGCCGTGTCTCACTACCTTCCCAGGATTTTCATAAAGATGTCAATTTTATTCAAGGCCTTGTTCTCTTTAGGTCTCAGAAAAGTCTGTTCTTGAGAGCTCTTTGGAGGACAGTTAGAGAGAGGGGCTGTATTCATAACTGCACCTTCCTTTAAAGCTAAGGAGTTTTTCTTTGGCCAAGCTCTGAACACTGATTTCCTTCTCCTTGAGGACAAGTCTTTCCCCAGGAGGCTTTGAGTCCCTGAAGAGTGCTGAAGCCACACTGAGATATGTCAGAATCCTTGGTTCAATAGACAGCCCCATAAAGTCTGATAACACAGGCAACCAGTCAATGTATTTGATCCCCTTAAAGTGGCCAATTAATGCCAGTTTTTTTTGGACAGAATCTTGTTCTGTCATCCAGGCTGGAATGCAATGGCACCATATTGACTCACTGCAACCTCTGCCTCCTGGGTTCAAGCAATTCTTGTGCCTCAGCTTCCCTAGTAGCTGAGTTTACAGTAATGCGCCACCACACCTGGTTGATTTTGTTTTTTGTTTTTGTTTTTTTTTTTTTTTTAGTAGAGATGAAGTTTCCCCATGTTGGCCAGGCTGTTCTCAAACTCTTGGCCTCAAGTGATCCTAATGCCTGTTTTTCAATGAGTGGAGAAAGTCATTTGAAGTGATTTTAATAGAAATGTACATCACCCGTTATACCAGAGTGGTGAGATGATTAATTTCCCAAACTGGTGAATGATGTGGCCAACTGGAGAGGGTGCCATGCTTGCTAGATCTGAAGGCCCTTGATTACTTCTGGAATGTGCTAAAAGCACAGGTTTTTAAAATTTTAGTTAATTTAATTTTACTTTGATTTTTTGGTTTGAGGCAAGGTCTCACTTTATTATCTGGGCAGGAGTGCAGTGGCACAATCGTGGCTCACTGCATCCTTAACCTCCTGGGCTCACGTGATCCTCTCACCTTAGCCTCCTGAGTAGCTCGGACTATAGGCACGTGCCACCATGCCACATATTTTAATTATAAAAATATGTATATTTTGTAGACACAGAATTTCACCATGTTTCTCAGGCTGATCTCAAACTCCCAGGCTCAAGTGATTCTCTTGCCTTGGCCTCCCAAAGTGCTGGGATTACAGATGTGAGCCACTGTGCCCAGGACAGGTTTCATCATAAAAATCAGACAGAAATCATCTGAAGCAGTGCATCACTGCTGCAGGGACAGGTGGAAATGCAGCCTTAGCACTGTGTCCACTGTGATCGATTGCATATCATGGTGACAGGAAACAAAGTGAACATAACATGTGAGGTTATTTCATACCTCATGTATGATAATGGAATATCAGTGTATCATTTATTATGTTAATTTGTCTATGTTTCCAGACTATGGCCATCACACATCCCAAGTGTAAGGTGCTCTGATTTACCCACTTTCCATAGTCTTTATCACTGTATTAGTCCATTTTGCTTTGCTATAAAGGAACACCCGTGACTGGGTAATTTATAAAGAAAAGAGGTTTATTTGGCTCATGGTTCTGCAGGATGCACAAGAAGCAGAGCTCCAGCATCTGCTTCTGGTGAAGGCTCAAGAAGCTCACAATCATGGTGGAAGGCAAAGGGGGAAGCTGGGCATATCCATGGTGAAAGAAGGAGCAAGAGAGAGGGGAGGAGGTGCTAGGCTCTTTTAAACTACCAGCTCTCATGTGAACTAATAGAGTGAGAACCCATCACCAAGGGGATGACGCCATGCCATTCATGAGGAATCTGCCCCCATGACCCACACACCTCCCACCAGGCCCCACCTCTAACATTGGGGATTATGTTTCCACATGATATTTGGAGGAGGCAAATATCCAAACTGCATCAATCACCATCATTTTAAATGTCTTCCTAGTACTCAACTGGGGTGGTGAACTGTAATTTAACGACTTTTCAATTTTTGTGTATTCAAGTTCTTTCATTTTTTTCTATTTTAAATATTGTAAAAAGCTGTAATATTTCTTTCATATTTTAAATCAGTTAAGAAAAATACCACAAAGAGGAAGAAGATTTGGGAGCATCTGAAGAGCTGGAGGAGGTAGAGGCTCTGAAGCACAGTGACGTGATGTCTAAGGTGTTTTTGTGCATTCCCCTGGTTGGCTTAAATCTAAGCTCTCTCTTTGCTCTTATGATCATAGTCTCCTGTCATAGGTTTATAAGATTCTCCAAATTCAGAATGTGTAGTTGCAAATTCCTCATGGTAGGCTGGTGAAGGACTTGACAATCTGATGATAAATTACTTTGTGAACATTGAATGAAAAATATTGCATCACATATTGGTGAGGAGAAAGTGGAGTAAAGAAAAATCTCCATCTATACACAATACAGCTTTTTAAATGCAGCAGACTTTCAAATATTTGCATTTCTACATTATACGTTTTGTTTCAACTTATGCATTTATTGTTTTCTTTCCTTTTTCTTCCTCACATGTTAATGGCCCATGTGAGAGAAACATTCCCCTGGGTAAATAGAAGAGATTTGTGCAAATGCAAGAGAAATTTCAGTGTATCTGCTATGATTTGAACGTGTCCCCCAAAGTTCAGGTGTTGCAAATTTGATTCCCAATGCAGTGGTTATGGGAAGTGAGGCCTAATGGAAGGTGTTTGGGTCATGTGGGCACCGCCTTCATAAATGGATTAATGCCATTATTGTGGGAATGAGTTCCTTATAAAAAGGTGAGTTCAGTCCCCTCTTGCTCTCCTCTCACCCTTTCTTTGCCCTTTTACCATAGGCTGACACAGCAAGAAGGCTCTTGCCAGATGCTGGTACCTTGATATTGGATTTCCCAGGTTCCAGAACTAAAAAAATGAATTCCTTTTCTTTTGAAATTACCCAGTCTGTGGTATTCTGTTATAGTAGCACAAAACATGTTAAGACAATATGTCTTTCAGATGTCTTAGCTTATTTCATTGGATAACTGTAAGGAGAGTTTACTGCTTTTCTTTTTTTTTAAATTAAGAATTTAGCTGGACACTGTGGCTCACACTTGTCATCCCAGCACATTGGGAGGCAGAGGTGGGTAAATCACCTGAGGTCAGGAGTTTGAGACCAGCCTGGCCAACGTGGTGAAACCCCGCCTCTACTAAAAATAGGAGACTTTTGTTGGAAGGTTTATTTTCAAAAAAGCTATTTTCTTTTAGAAAAAAATAATTTTCCTTTTCGATGCTTGAGATAAATGTGATGGAGTTTAGGAACAGTTTATTAGACAGTTGCTTGATATTTTCTTCTGGATGATTTGCTTACAGATACTTGTGCATGTACATTGCTTAAAGCTCTCCTTTATGGTAGACTTTTCACTTTTCTATGGGATATGTGACATTTTAGGATGATGGCCAGATGCAGTGGCTCATGCCTGCAATCCCAGCACTTTGGGAGGCCAAGGCAGGAGGATCATTTGAGGTCAGGAGTTTGAGACTAGCCTGGGCAAAGTAGTGAGGCCTCCTTTTTTTTTTTTTTTTTTTTTTTTTACCAAAAAACAAACAAACAAAAGCCTGGCATCGTGGCACATGCCTGCAGTCCCAGCTACTTAGGGGGCTGAGGTGGGACACTGTCTCAAAAAAAGTTAAAAAAATTACTAAAAAAGAGATTTTGTAACTTCTGATTGCTGAGATTTTCTGCTTTTGTAGGAAGTGTTGGAAAATGCTGTGAATGGTCTTGAAGAATTTTGAAATAGAGTAGCCACACAGGAGAAGTGAGGTTAGAGCTAGCGTTTATTGGGTGCCTATTATGTGTGGGCCACAGAGGCATTTGCTGCACAGCTGATAACCCATTTCATCCTCACAACAACCTTAAGAGGTAGTACTATTATTTTTCCACTTTACTCAGCTTCAGTAGAAGGATTACGGACAAAGAAACTTGCTTTTCTAGTTAAATGCTTGATACACTGTGTTGTACTGGAGCCAGTGAGGTTATGATCAACTTTCAGGAGCTGACTGCGTTGTTGAGAACTTCTCTATGAGCAAAAGCTGCCTGTGTTTTAACAAAAGAACAAAATCATTGTCAAGTAGAATGGCAATTAATCCTGGGTTTCACAATGTATAAAGTCCAGTAAAAAGTAAACCGCAAAGCAGTAATGTGTTTCAAATATGAATATGTAACAGCTGTGCTCTAATTTCTTTGCTGAGTATAATTCTATTATTCTAAACATTTTCTGTGTGTTTAGAACAAACCCCACTTTTATTTTAATGTTCTGGCCATGCCACCCAGCTGCCTATTCTGAATTTAGATCCAATTCTCTCTCTCTCTCTCTTTCTCTCTCTCTCCCTCCTCCCCCACTCTCCAGAAGCCTTGTATAGACAGGATTAAAGTTTCAAAATAGTAAATTGCTAAATTCTTAATCTTCCTCCAACATCTGTTTATGCTTTTGGAATATATGCATATTTTAATGATTTTTAAAAGAAGTCTCCCCACTCCTATCTAAAAAAGCCCCTCACAAACCAATACTCTCATTCTCTCTGTCTTCCTTTTCTTTATTTTCCTTTCTCTTTTCTCTCTCTCCTTTTTTCCCTCCCTCTCTCTCTCCCTCCATCCATCCCTTCTTTTCTTTTTTGTTTTTTAGGATGTTTCAAGAGAAAATAATCCCTTAATGTCTGTGCTAGAAGTTTGAGAGGTGGGTGGATATATTTATGTTCCCTTCTGAGCCCTGAGTCCTGAGTCACTGGTTTTTTTGTTTGTTTGTTTGTTTGTTTTGTAAAACTAGCACCCATGAGCATGGTTGTTCTGTCAAAACTAAACTAGCCTCCACGATTTAAAATACCAGCTAACTAACCCACCGACCCACCAACCAACTCATCCCCCCAAAATGAAAAATGATCCAAAAAACTTGAATCTAACGAAAAACCTGTCCAAGTAACCCAGGTCCTCACTTTGGATCAAATCCAGATGACCTATTGCCTAATTCCTCTTGCTGTAAATAGAGGGTATGTCTCTGAAAAAAAGGTCAAATGAAAATTTACATATGAGTCATTCTTGAGACATTCTTATCCTTTAAATATTCATTCTCTTTTCCAGCTCTTTATGATTATAAAATTCTTTTTCTTCTAAGGTTCGCCTTAGAAATAGCATTAGAAAGGGAGCAAGAGTTTGGGAGGTAGTTGCTTTCCTGCCTACCTGCTCTTTCAGAAAGTATCTGGTAGTGGCTGGTGGGGCATTATGCTGTAGGTGCTCGGGGTCCTGGCTGGAATCTTGGAAAGCTGGAGATGTGTTCCTACAAATTTATCACCAAACAGGATGGGCCCCATAGAAGCCTTTGTGGTGGGGGTCGGGATGCCTGGGAGGCAGAGATGCCAGAATTTTATGTAGGAGGGGCCTAAGGATGGCCACCAAGCTGGAAGCGGGTAGCTGGAGGGGTGTCTGACAGTTGCGTGTGTGTAAGGCTTCCTACAAGATTCAGATTGTACTTCTTTCACTGATCAAAGAATGCAGAAGAGGGCAGCCGCTGACGGCTGTGGGTGGGGTTGGGGGAGAGAAGTCAATCCCTTCAGTCTTTCACGGAGTCCCCCACCAAAGAGGTGCCTCCTGGGATAGAATCTGAACCTTGACCCCACTGGGGCCTGGGTATGTTGGCAAACTGACGACGGGAGATGCGAGGCCAGCATGTTTGCCTGCGTCTGGGAGAACGCTCACCTTCCGCAGGAGGGGAAGCAGGATTGCGCATCTCCATCACTGAAGGCGAGAGCTGCTTCCGGGCATCAACCAATGTGCAGGGGAGGGGTGGGCGTTTCATGGCACATGTGACAGACCCCGAGGGGACCCCAGGAAATATGAAGCCTGGGGGTGAGGGGGACATCTGTGTGGGTGGGCAGGGCTGGGGGCCGGCTGAGGGGGTTGGTGGGACTTGGAGATGGGCAGTGGGGGCCAGTGTTGTGTCAGGAAGTGTAGGCCAGCCCCCGCGCGACTTGGAATTCTTACAATCAATGTGGTCTTGTTTGCACCCATAGACTGGCGAAGCTTTGAGGAGCCTCGGGTTTTACCCACACTCTGGACAAGCCTGCCCACTGCACACCGTGTCAGTGCATCTAGATGCTTTTCTCAGTCCTAACAGGTGAGTGGCCCTGCCTCTTGTGCTGCTGCAGACAGAAGCGCACAGCTTCTCATTCGACGGGCTTTCCATCAGCTTCCACAATGCCCCCCAAGCCTGATTTCCTTCCTAGCTTTATAAAGATTCCTGCACGCCCTCCCCACATCCCAACTCATATACTCAGCCCAGGCAATTGCCCTGGCCTTTTTGGGCTGTGAGGTGGCATTCCACTCAACATTTGCACACGTGCTATTTCAGTCACGTGCCACACGTACTTCTCCTTTGTCAAAGGGAGCCAGCCCCTAACAACATTGTCAAGCATAGATCCTCATGGACAAAACTTTGCAGATGCCATATTTACTAAAGGTTAGCTCTGCGTATCCTTTTTTTTTTTTTTTTTTTTTTTTGAGATAGAGTCTCGCTCTGTCACCCAGGCTGGAGTGCAGTGGTGCGATCTCAGCTCACTGTAACCTCTGCCTCCCGGATTCAAGCAATTCTCCTGCCTCAGCCTCCCGAGTAGCTGGGACTACAGGCGCCCGCCACCACGCCCGGCTAATTTTTGTGTTTTTAGTAGAGACGAAGCTCCACCATGTTGGCCAGGCTAGTCTTGAACTCCTGACCTCGTGATCCACCCGCCTTGGCCTCCCAAAGTGCTGGGATTACCGGCATGAGCCACAATTGCCCAGCCAACTCTGCTTATCTTTAAAGATGATTGGGTAAATAAAAGTCGGTTTGCCAAAATGTCTTAAGTTTTCAGTTTCAGTCAATGCAGTAAACGTTTTGGTGAGTCTGCTATGTTTCAGGCACTGGTTCAAGCCCTGTCGTCTTGCCAATGCCCTTTGGGTGCTAGTTATTCTTGCAAAAGTTATAGAGCTCTTTTTAAGTATTTACCATTACTGATACTTTAATAATATAATGTCTTTTTTCATTACATCTTAATGTTTTTTGCTGATATATGGGAAAATAGTTTAAATGTTTTTCTTACCACTTCATTGAAAAATTTTGTTAATTCTGACTTTAAAATCTCGCTTTCTGCCCTTTGTGGCATAGGACTGTATCATTTGTGAATTTTTTCTCTTTATTTGCAATATTTATATCTCTGAATAAAATTTCTAAGCATTTTATAATTCCGTGGAGACATTTAATTCAAATTATAAAATGTGCCAAAAATTTACTTTATTTCCATTAGAACTAATATGATACATTTGGGTATGTGGATGCATAATATGTAATGATGAAGTACGTTCTTTGTAGATGGCTGCAGTGGTTTAACATAATTCAATTTTATGTCTTGCCAGAGAAGCATACATCCCAGCATGTAAGTTACTTTTGGAAATTATATTTATAGAGTAACTGTACCAGAAAGGGGGTATAATAAATATTTCACTGAAAGTTTGATTAAGTGTCATGTATTAACTTTTTTGTCTTTGCCTTTTAATCCTCAAGTTGCATATTTGTTAAATATGTTGGGTTCTTGGGCATCTGGTCCATGTAACAAGCTGGTCCCTGGGAGAAGAGTGGGATGAGGACTGGGTCCTGGAAAAGAAAATAGGAGTCTGTGGTGTAGGTCTTTCTGAGACAAGGTGGTGGTTCACAGAGATTATGTCCACCGGAGCTGGGGCCCTGACCTCAGACATAGACAATAGGATGGAAAGTCTATAATGAATACTTTGAACATGAGGATTTGTTTGCAACACAAGACATTTTTAGATCTCTTTGTAAGTGTGCCAGTTACCTATTTATGGCCTCTCAGCTCTAACCCCACCCTTCATTGCCTGCTCTATGGTAATAGAGCTGGTCCTTGTATCTCTCCTTTGCAGTTGGCATGGTGTTAAACTTTGTCAGCAGAGGGCGCTAGATGGACAGTAAAGAAGAATGGGCATCACTTCCAGGTTCCAGTGTTCTGGTTTTGTCTGTTTGTTTCTTTTAAATCCTACTGTGGCAGCCTGTGGCATGAATGGAGGACATCCAGTGGTGCCCACCTTCATTAAGGTTCAGGGGCATCCCTAACAGGCAGATTCTCAGTGAGTCTAGCAGGCACCTTAGTGGTCAGCTGCTAAGCCTTGAGCCTCCTTCACCCTAGCAGGGTGTTTCCTGATTGCCAGTCCCAGCTGCAGCTTCTTGCCCATAGCTTGGACCACCAGCAGCCAGTGGGAGGCTTCTAGCCTGCCAATCCCAGCTCATGTTACTCTGTCTGCCACCCTCTGCCTAGCCCTGGTGGACTGGTTCTGGCTCAGGAAAACCCAGTGAGTTTCTCCACCATCCTGTGGGCTGCAAGCACACCACTTCCAGTGAGATCTGAATCCCAGCCTTGGAGAGGTGGGTCCTCTCCTTTTTACCTTTGTTTTTTCATTGAGGACTCTTTTTCATCCCTTGGGGATTCTTTAAAGTTCTCCTTACCTCTATGAATGACAAAAACTCATATATGACACTCAGTCAAATTTTCAGTGAAATATTTATTAAACCCCTTCTTTGTCCCTATGTTTTATTTATCTCTAGGATGTAGTTAATCCTCTGTTATAATTAACATTTCTTTATATTAAACTTTCCCTGTTAAAACTCTTGTGTGGTTTCTTTTGTCTCCTAATTAGATCCTAACTGATAAAAGATGATAGTACATAATTGATAGACATGTTGAGTTTCTTCCCATATGTAGTTTATTTCCTTCTTATTTGAAGCCTACAGTAGGGAGAGTTCAGGAGACTGGCAGGAGCTCGGAGCTCTGTGGTGCTGGCCCTAACAGGTGCATACCCTTAGAAGCTGCCAGCTGCATCCAGTGGGGCTGGACCCCAGTCATCTGCTACCCAGACTCACTGACGAGTTCTGCATCTGATGAAACCTCTGGGGAGAATGAGTGAGAACTGATGAGGGAACACTGGCACTGCATCTGAGTGAGGGGAACTTGGGAAAAAACAATTTGAATTTCCCGCCTGTGCAGAGGGATGGGAACTCAGAACTGGAATTAAGCTGAGTTAAAGAAAGTAAATATGACATTTCCAGTGTATCTGCTTTGTAGTTATACTTTTTATGTTGAATCACTCAGAAAAAAATGTAAAGATAAAAACAGATTAATTTTAGTAATGCCTTACATAACCTTATATTTTATTATTTACAAAGTGTTTACATATATTTGAAAACAGTGGTACATATAGCACTTTATTTGCTTGTTTTGTCTATAGGCATGTGGATTTTCTGCTGGAAGGTAGTGACTCTGCAGCCCCACTGGGATCAGGGGTTCACAGCTCTGATAGCTTGAAGAGATTGCTGTAATTACAAGAATGGAAATAGTACTGATAGTCAAGAGCTTGTTAGTACATAGCATGGTGATGATATCATCCTCTGAAAACTTAAGAGGCTGCAATCTGGCTTTCATTTGCAAATTTCTGTTCCCACCCTTAGTTTTTCTTTGTTCATATTTTGAGAGATAAACAATCACTTTTTTTTTTTGCATTGAAATATGAACTATTCCCAAGAGAAGATGATCCTCTAGGGGAAATGCACTGGCCCTGCCTGGGCTGATAGAGAATGACATTGAATGAGAAGTTGGCTGCTGCCATCAGCTGAGATGACGCCAGGAGAACAAAACGACTTGGAGCTTGCTTCTTTCCACCCCGCTACCCACCCTCCTTCTTCCTTATTCCTATTTGCTCAATTTTTTTCCTCTCTGGAAATAGGGGAAGCCTCTGATGTGCCCTCAGTCATATTTTTCTATTTCTCTACTCCTCTTATTTTAAAATTAGTATGTTAATATTTATAAAGATGTCATGAATACTTAAAATTAATATCGAATTATTAATCAATAAACATGATATAATTATAACATTAATTTATAAATAATAACTTATAAATATGCTAATATTTATAATGACATAATGAATGTATGTTTTTTATTTGTATAAATTTAAGGGGCATAAGTGTAGCTTTGTTTCATGGATATATGGTGTAGTGGTGAAGTCTGGGCTTTTAGTAAAACCATCACCTGTATTATGTACATTGTATGCATTAAGAAATTTCTCATCCTTCACTTCTTCCTACCCTTCTGAGTCTCCAGTGTCAATTATTTCACACTCTACGCTTGTGTGTTCACATTATTTAGCTCCCACTTATAAATGAGAACATTTGACTTTCTGTTTGAGTTATTTCACTAAGCATAATGGCCTCTAGTTCCATCTATGTTGCTGCAAAAGACACAATTTTATTCCTTTTTATGGCTGACTAGTATTTCATGGTGTGTATATACCACATTTTCCTCATCCAATCATCTGTTGATGGATACTTAGGTTGATGCTACATCTTTGCTACTGTGAATAGTGCTGTGATAAACATATTAGTGCAGGTATCTTTTTGATATAATGATTTATTTTCCTTTTGATAGTGACATGGTTTGGCTGTGTCCCCACCCAAATCTCATCTTGAAATGTAGCTCCTATTATTCCCACCTGTTGTGGAAGGGACCTGGTGGGAGGTAATTGAATCATGGGGGTGAGTCTTTGCTGTGCTGTTCTCGTGATAGTGAATAAGTCTCACAAGATCAGATGGTTTTATAAAGGGGAGTTTCCCTGCACAAGTTCTCTTTTGTCTGCCACCATGTAAGACATGGCTTTCACCTTCCACCCATAGTTCCATGTGACTGAGATTGTGAGGCCTCCCCAGTCACATGGAACTATGGGTCCATTGAACCTCTTTTTCTTTATAAATTATCCAGTCTTGGGTATGTCTTTATCAGCAGTGTGAGAACGGATTAGTACAGATAGATACCCAGTAGTGGGGTTGCTGGATCCAATGATAGTTTTATTTTTAGTTCTATATTTAATTATATTTATAAATTATGATAGATATTTATAAAGATATGTGAAGAAATATTTAACATTTTCTGACATTCAACATACATACTTATTTGCTTTCATAGCTCTATTCTAGTACTAATCCACAGAATGGAAATATCAATAGGAAAAAAAGCAATTAACAACATTAGCTATGGAAGCACTTCATTTAGCAAAATCAAGAAATAAAATATATTTTCCTAACTCTGATGTGATAAAATGGTAATCCTTTTATTTCTTTAATTTTATTTCCTGTGCTCTATTTTCCCTTTGACCACCCACAACACTTTGTGAAATAGTGTCTGCGTGCTGGGGGCCCGGGGCCCCTGAGGAATGCCTGTCTTGCTACTTTTCCATTTCCATTTCCTTTTCACCTTATGAGCCAACTACTAGGCTGAACAGTTGGAGAAGGAAATTCATTATGGTATTGGAAAGATTTTCTTGACAAAATTCACTTTCAGACCCAGGAAAAAGGGATCTAGGGCTTCCTTTCTGTGACTTATAAGGCAATGAGGCCTCTTGACAGCTCTTCTGGGTCCAGTGGAACAAGTGAGTGCATGGATGTCTGGAAATTCTACATCAGCTCCCATCCTCATTCTAGAGTCTCTGGCTTCCCCACTGGGGCATGATGATTAAATATATGATCACTGAGTGAAAGACAAAAGGAAGGAAAACAAATGATTTCATAAAATGGGAGAATAAAAACAAAATGGAATATTTACACTTTGATAATTTTTCCCCTTGAACTTTCACCAAAACCAGTTTCCTTGGTGCCTATGTGTTGATAATTCTATGTAATGACTTAAGAAAGCACATGACTAGCCTCTAGCTAAATGTAGACATCTGCACTATGCTCCCTGAAGTAGGAGCTGGGATATTTGTGCCTACTCCTGCGTGGATAAACTATACTCACAGCGGGTGGATTTAACAGGACTCAAGGATGTCATCTTTCTACACTCATCCTTTATGATAAGAAGAATATGAACAATCTTAAACTCAAGTAGAAACTGCTGATTGGCTGTGGTTTGGGAAAGGGGCCTCCAGGGGTCTTCCCTTTGCCCATAGCCTCTGCCTTCCAGCCGCTGTTACCCAGGCAGTGAGCGCCCTTGGAGCCTCCATCCTTTGGTTTGTCCTGTGCTCTTCTGTATCAGTGCCTCTCTCGGCCCACCTTGTGTGCCTGTTATTGTTGCTTTGTGTGTGGTGAGTGTCTGCTAAAGTCAAACAGAAATGTTTACAGAATTAAGTGGGGTTGGGTCATATAGAAAATAATGAAAAGAAACCCATACCTTGGCAAGAAGGAAAATAAAGTGAGGAATATTGATTCTGTTTGAAAGGAATCATATAGGATCTTCTGCGTTGTGGCATAGTTTTAGAAACCGGCTCCTAAGCCCAAGTCCTGATGGTGTTTCTAAGCAGCTCAGGGCATTTTCCCAACCTAGGGGATACGATTTGGCTCCAGGTCCCCACCCAAATCTCATGCTGAGTTGTGACCCTCAGTGTTGGAGGTGGGGCTTAGTGGGAGGTGATTGGATCGTGGGGATGGTTTCTAATGGTTTAGCACCATCCTCCTAGACCTGCTTGTTTAGAAGTGTATGGCACCTACCCCCCATCTGCTGGCCATGTGAAGGCCATGCCTGCTTTCTCGTCACCTTCAGCCATAATTATAAGTTTCCTGAAGCCTCCCCATCCATGCTTCCTGTATAGCCTGTGGAACTGTGAGTCAATTAAACCTCTTTTCTTTGTAAACTACCCAGTGTCAGGTAGTTCTTTATAACAATGCAAGAAGGGACTAATACATTATCCAATACCTGTCCCCAGTTCTGCTACCTGTGGGAAGAAGCAGTGGTGAAGCTCAGGGCTCAGGGTGAGTGAGTGGTGAGGCATGCGATGTATATGTCTGCCCTGCTGCTGGGGCCCTCCGGTCCATCCTTTTTTGTCTTCTGGCTTTCCATATTACCCATTGGGACACTGGGCTTTTGGTGGGAGTATAATCAAAACTTTCCAAACAGTCCAGATTTTAAATATTTAGCATAAATATTCCCCAAAGCACATGAAAATATGTTAGACCAAGGGTTCTAGTTTTGGACTTGAGAAACAGTTATAGAACATGTAGGGCTGGGCACGGTGGCTCACGCCTATAATCCCAGCACTTTGGGAGGCTGAGGTGGGCGGATCACGAGGTCAGGAGATCGAGACCATCCTGGCTAACACGGTGAAACCCCATCTCTACTAAAAATACAAAAATTAGCTGGACGTGGTGGTGCGTGTCTGTAGTCCCAGCTACTCAGGAGGCTGAGGCAGGAGAATTGCTTGAACCTGGGAGGCAGAGGTTGCAGTGAGCCGAGATTGTGCCACTGCACACCAGCCTGGGTGACAGAGCAAGACTCCATCTCAAAACAAAACAAAACAAAACAAAACAAACAAATAAACCACATAGTGGCATCCCATTGGCCCAAAACGACACATTCCCTTGGGATTCTGAACTCAGCTTTCTGCTTCACCTTATTAAGGGGCTAGAGCTGAGGAATGGCTTGTTGGGGCAACTTACAGGAGGATTCACATTTTTAACAGATTAGTCAGGTTCTCAACTCAGAGGTAACCAAGTGTTTTCATGTTTTCAATGGTGGGCCAGGTAATCAGAAATCCAAATGTGTGTGCATTTTGTTGCCATTTCCTTTGTTAGAATGATGAATTGAGGGACTTTGAGTATTAGATGTGACTTAAACATGAGTCAGATATGTAGAATCTTTGTTCATGTTATTTTCTGTATGTCAGTAATCTTTCCTGAATTTCATGTTTGTAGCTTAGTGTTAAACATGACAAGCTCAAAAATATATAATTCATTGAAGCTTTAGTGGAAATATGACACTGTGAGCCTGGCAGCAGTTGCTCAATAGAAGCCACCTGACACATCAATCTGGGCTTCCTTGACTAAATTCAGGGAAGAAATAGCTCGAAGAGTGAGGGATAATTATATTAGGTCATGCGTGGTGTTTAAAAACAACAAGGGTCGGGCACGGTGGCTCACGCCTGTAATCCCAGCACTTTGGGAGGCGGAGGCAGGTGGATCACAAGGTCAGGAGATCAAGACCATCCTGGTCTACATGGAGAAACCCTGTCTCTACTAAAAAATACAAAAAATTAGCCAGGAGTGGTGGCACATGGCTGTAATCCCAGCTACTCAGGAGGCTGAGGCAAGAGAATTGGTTGAACCCAGGACGTAGAGGTTGCAGTGAGCCGAGATTGTGCCAGTGCACTCCGGACTGGGTGACAGAGTCAGACTCTGTCTCAAAAACAGCAACAACAACAACACTTTTTGTGGGAGTGTATTTAGGTGGCGAAATATTATCTATACCTAAGCAGTGGTTTTCGAATGTTTCATTCATTGCTTTTTTTCTTTTTCTTTTTCTTTTTTTTTGAGACAGAGTCTTGCTGTGTTGCCCAGGCTGGAGTGCAATGGCGCGATCTGGGCTCACTGCAAGCTCCGTCTCCCGGGTTCACGCCATTCTCCTGCCTCAGCCTCCCGAGTAGCTGGGACTCCAGGCGCCCGCCACCATGCCCAGCTAACTTTTCGTATTATTTTTAGTAGAGACGGAGTTTCACTGTGTTAGCCAGGATGGTCTCAATCTCCTGACCTTGTGATCTGCCCATCTCGGCCTCCTTAAAGTGCTAGGATTACAGGCGTGAGCCACCACGCCTGGCCTGATTTTTTCTTTAAATGAAACATTACTCTAAAGGCTAATATTAAATCAGATGAAGACAGAGCTGCTCTAGTTGAGGCCTGGGTTGGGGGCTGAGCCTTCATTCTTGGCTTTTCCACCTTGAGGCAGCCCAACGAACACTTCTGCAGAACTGCCGGGGCTCTTGAGGAGTGGCTGGAATACCATCTGTTTGTGGGAGACCGGAACATGCAGCCCAGAACATGAAGGTTTATTGAGCTGAAGACAAGAGAAAGCAGATGTGGGAGAGCTCTCTGCCCGCCTCTATTTGCCTAAAGCAGGACATAGGTTTGCAAAGACAAAAGGTGTCCTGCTGTGCTTCTACCAGAGAGAGTGAAGGTTAACCACTGAACACAACTTTAGACCTTTGTTGTTTGGAGATGGTACCAGAAGAATCTATAGGAGCAAGCTTTGCTAACCAGCCTTTATCTGCCAGTTATTTGCCTTTTACTAGTTGCTGCCCCTAGAGACTTTTCCTTTGTTTTGTCCTTTTCTTGTGTGTGTTGTCACGTCCGTAAAAATTAACTATTCTTTGTTGAAGACTCTATATAAGCTGAACTCAAGGCTACCTCTTGGAGAATTACTCATTCTCTGGGTGTTTTATATGCCAAGTATGTATAAGACATACATGTTCATAAGCTTCTGTTTGTTTTTCTCTTATTAATCTGTCTTTTGTTATAAGGAGTCCATTCCAACTAAGAACCTATGGGGGTTGAAGAAAAAATATTCTTCCCCTACACATCTAAAGGAGTGACTCTTTGAGATCTCCTGGCACACACTAAATTGATGGCAACTGGACCATTCGAGTGTCCCTTGAATGTAGTGTTGGTTCATGGAATCTCTCTGCTATAATTCATCCAAAGAAACTTTGTACTTGGCCATAAATAATGCTGTGCCATTTTTGACTCGAATGAGAAGACTCTCATTCAACCTAGGTGGGTGTTCAAAGTAAACCATCTCTCAAAGCCAACACATGTAGAAAAATAAAGTTTTACCCTAATAGGCTTTTCTGTTTCCAATGGAGAATGAAACCTGGAAGATGGTGGGAAGGCAGCTGGCACCTCTGAGAGTCAATGTGCAGAACAAATGAAGCATCTGAATCTCACATCCTGGTTTATTCACTGGGGCATGAGCTTGAGGGTAGATAATACATATTTTCCTCTCTTTGTAAAAGGCCTGGACTGGGCCAGATGACACTTGGAAGCTGACCTTGGAAGGCTCTGTTTGGAAGGCTGGTGTGTGTCATATGATGAAAGCTGTGGGGATGGTGACCAGGCCAGTGGTTCCCAGTGCCAAGCTTGGTCTCCACAGCTTCAACTTCATTCCAAAATAATTGAAAACATGTGGTAAAATATGCATTTTCTTAACGTTCAGAATTTCCTTGGGAGGTACTTTCCATACTATTTTAGTTTAAAATGCTGTGGCCAAAAAAAGTTTGTATGTCAGTATTTAAGTGTTTTGAAACAAATCTTTTAAACATAAAAATTCTGAAGGATGAACACAGGGCTGAATCATAGTTTTGAGAATTGAGGCAGGTGAGCAGCCTAAAGGAAATGGCTTAAAGTAATATTTCTCAAAGCAAAATGATGAGTTTTGTCATCGCACTTTATAATTTAGTCCAAATGTCTTATACGCCTGCTCCCTTAAGAATAATTCTTACATCTGGACATTAAGTTTGTGACATCCAACAAAGAGGAAAAAAAGCATCTGCCCATATTTATCCTGCACAAGTTTCCATCTGCAGCAGAAGTAACAGTGCCAAATGTTCATGGGGACCAAGCAGATAAAGTATGTGAGGGAAGCCAGCTGGTGGTGACTGTGACCACCAGGAGAGCAAGTGCCCATTTAAAGAGAGCTGCCATTTAGAAAGACCAATCCTGTGTTGCCAGAGGTTCTGATTTTTCAAGATATGCTGGAAATCAACATTTTAATGTAAAATCTCCTGACTTTTAAAGTTTTGGAAATTAATGAGAGAAGTACAATGCGTCATCCAATATATACCCTTGAAAGACAGACTTGGCCTGGGGCTATGAATTTGCAATCTCTGGTCTGCAAGGTGTGCTGCTGGTCCGAAAAGTTAGGTGGCAGCAGAGCCCCACTGGCCTTGCAAAAGGATGGGACAAGTACTCATCAGGATACATTGGGGTTTCAGAGTTGGAGAGTAAGGTTTGTACTATCTCTATTTGCAGCAGTTTAAGTGGAAAGA
Source organism: Chlorocebus sabaeus (assembly GCF_047675955.1). NCBI lineage: Eukaryota > Metazoa > Chordata > Mammalia > Primates > Cercopithecidae > Chlorocebus > Chlorocebus sabaeus. The sequence goes on from NC_132916.1 coordinate 11,074,828, forward strand.
ATGAGAGACAACCTTAAGATGAAGTCAGAGAATGCAGCAATGCACATGTGGGTAGAAGTAGGTGAGGCGAAAAGTGAGTTCCAACGAGAAGAGAAGATCTGGAGCCATGGCTACCAGGGAGCTTGCATCACATTGATGAACAGCCAAAGAGGAGCTTAGAAGAAGAGTTGGCTATTGCCAACATCTGACAAATAGCTACTCCTGGGTAGTGCTTTTAGCTCTCTCAAGACAGAAAGACAAATGTCTGTAGTTATTAACTAATTGTCTTCAGGGCACCTTGTTACCTTTCTCTTCCTCACCAGCCTCACTACCTCATTAAACTCCACTTTCTTTTTTATGTTATATCTCAACCAGCTGATCATTTAGAGTTGATTGCATTCACAGCTGAATTTCTTGCATGATTGTAAGCCCACTTCAAATAAGGGGGCCTCCACCCTGTTCCCTGTACTACCTTTGGGTACTGTCTAATTAGGTACACCATGATTACACTTAGAAAAGTGAGACCAATCAGGAAAATGAGAGAGTTTTCTTGGGCTGAATATGAAGATTCAGAAGCAAATAGGATAAAAGGTGGAATGGGGTTCATAGATCAAACGTTCTAACTCCAGTAGGGAACTAACTGTATGGGAACTTATGGAGCTATCCTAGCCTCACCAGGCCCACTGATATGAAGTGTCACAGGCTAGGAAGAACCTGAAAAGTCCTCCCGTTTCCACTGTATCCCATGTAGCTGAGACCAAGGAAATGTCAATTGTCTTTTAGAATCAGAGTCTGAAAAAGAGAAAAAAATGTCCGGAAGACTGAATTCTCACCAAATTGGAGTAAAACTATTGTAAAAAGGATGCTAACACTATGCTAACAGGGACATTAATCAAAAGAAAACTGGGATGGCTATAATGATATCTGACAAAGTAGATTTCAGAACAAAGTAATTAACAGAAATAAAGAAGATCATTTCATAAAGATAATGGGGTCAATTCAAGAGGTTATAACAATTATAAACACTTACGTGCCTAATAACAGAGCTTCAAAATACATAATGCAAAAACCGATAGAACTACAAGGAGAAATAGCCAGACCACAAGCATGTTAGAGATTTCAATGCCTCTTTATTAATAATGAAAAGAACAAGTTGACAGAAAAATTGTCAAAGATATAGAGGAGGACCCGAACAACACTGTTAATGAACCTGACCTAATTGACATTTATAGAACACTCCACTTAACAATAGCAGTGTACACATTTTTTTCAAGTGCACACAGAGCATTGACTAAGATAGATCATATAATTAACCATAAAATAAGTCTCAATACATTGAAAATGAGTATACTTATACAGTAAATGTTCTTTGATCCAATGAAATTAAATTCGATATCAATAACAGAAAAATGTCTAGAAAATTCAGATCTTTGAAAATCAAACAGCACACTTCTAAAAAACCTCATAGATCAAAGAAAAATTCAAAGGAGAAATTAAAAAGTGTTTTCAATGGAATCAAATGAAAATGCAGCATATAACAATGTATGACATGCCGCTAAAGTAGCACTTGGGAAAGTTAGGGCACTAAGTTACATCAGAAAAGAAGAAAGTCTTAAATCAGTGACTTCATTTTCCAACTCAGGAAACAAACAATTTCTTAAAAAGCAAATTAATTTCAAAGTAAGTAGAAGAGAGGAAATAATAAAGAAATTAATAAAATATATACTTGAAAAACAATAGAGAATATTTATCTTTGAGAAAAATTAATAAAATTGATAAATCTTAACCATACTGACCAGGAAAAAAAGACAGAAGACACAAATTGCTAATGTAAAAAATGAGAGATGTGATATCATTACGGATTCCACAGATATTAAAAGATAATAAAGGACTATTGTGAACAATTTTATGCCAATAAATTTGACAACTTAGATGTAATGGACACATTGCTTGAGAGACATAAATTACCAAAGCTCACTCAAAAAGAGATACATGACTTAAATATTCTTGTACGTATTAAAGACATTGAATTCATAGTTATAAACTTTCCCACATAGAAAACTTCAAGCACAGATGGTTTCACTGGTAAGTCATACCAATTGTTTACCAAAAAAAAAAAAAAAAAAAAAAAAAAAAAATTTCAGTTCTACCCAAACTCTTCCATACAATTAGAGAGTACTTTGTATGTCACACTATGAGGCTAACATTACCCTATATTAAATGATAAAGGATAATAAAGCCAGACGAAGACATTATAAGAAAACTACAGACTAATATCATCATGAGCATAGTTGCAGAAATTCTTAACAAATTTTTAGCAAATAGTATCCAACAATATATAACAAGAATGACATGTTACAGCCAACTGGAGTTTATCCCAGGAATACAAAATTAGCTTAAAATGTAAAAATAAAACTATATAATTCACCACATTAACAAACTAAAACAAAAACAACAAAATACAATAGCAAAAACAAAAAAACAAACCCAAAGTCAAATCATATTTTTATTGCAATAGACCAAGAGAAAGCACTGTTAAGAGTCAGTATTCATTTATGATAACATCTCTCAGTTAACTGGAAATAGAAGGAAACTCCAATCTGATTAAGGGTGTCTGTATAAAAAATCTTTTCTATTCTCAATTGCCTCATAAACAAGTACCGCACAGAGCAGTGGATATAGTGGAATTAGTTTAACCTTCTAGGTCAGAAATAAACTTGAGTTCAAATTATGGCTTTTTTAATGCTGTGATCATAAACAAATTACATAGCCTTTTTGGCTGGTCACGGAGGCTCATGTCTATAATCCCAACACTTAGGAGGTCAAGGCAGGAGGATCACTTGAATCCAGGAGTTCAGGACCAGCCTGGGCAACACAGTGGGATCCCATCTCTAAAAATAATAATAATAAAATAAATAAAAAGTAAATTAATAGCCTTTCTGAGCTTGAGTTTTCTTTTTTGTAAAACAGATAATAAAGCCTATGTTTTGAAATTGTTTGTGGTACAAACAAGTTATCTTATGGTACTGCCTAGCACTGCTTACACACATTGAAGAAGTACCCTTCCCCCTTTTTTGTTCACCTGGTTCTGATGAGGGTGAGTTGGCAGTTTTTAGCATCTTTATTAGCCACAAATGCTCAATGCAGATATGCTTTGGGTGAGGCCACTGTGGGCTTCCTCTAATGGATTATAAAAGCATTCATCTCCTCCATTTTGGAATGAGCTGGTAGGGTGGAATGGGGAAGAGGTTAGGAGGCAATTAGAAGAAGATAGGACATCCCTAGTCTTCAGATGGGCTCTTTCTGGAAAACTCAGCTAGGGTTTTGGCAATAGGTCTTGTCTTGGACTTGCAGAACAATGGTTGTTCAAGTTTAGATTTCTATCTAAGGTTACATTTCAGGGCAGAACATGTAGGATGCTAATCCATTGAGACAAATATCTTTAAAACTCAACAGTGAGGACAACTTTTAAGTTGCAAAATGCTCTGATAGAAAGCACTTTGGGAGGCTGAGGCAGGCAGATCACCTGAGGTCAGGAATTCTAGACCAGCCTTATCAACATGGTGAAACCCTGTCTCTACTAAAAATACAAATTTAGTCAAGCGTGGTGGCGTATGCCTGTAATCCCAGATACTCAGGAGGCTGAGACAGGAGAATCACTTGAGCCCAGGAGGCGAAGGTTGCAGTGAGCCGAGATAGTGCCATTGCACTCTAACCTGGGTGAGAGAGCTGGTTATTTATATGCAGGTAGTCCCATCCCTTGCCTGTGGGGCTACTATACCGTACTTAGTAATGGGGACATATTTGGATTTAGTGTTGCCATAGGCTGGTATTTAATTTTTGCTTACTAGCTGCATGCTCCTCCATGATTCTGAGGGCAATGTAGGGCTTCCAAAAGCAGTGTATTAATCATGTTAAAGAGGAAGAGATAACTCGATGACCGGGACCAGCAGGGCCCCTGCCCGCCAATAAGCACCTGTGTCAAGTACTACGTTCCATGCTGCACACTGGCATATTAAAAACTCGGAGAAACCTGGCAGTGGAGACAGAAGCAGACTTCCAAGACAGAGCTTTGTGTCAACAAGACATCGGCATGGCGGCTGTGAGAATCAGAGGAACATCCCCTACACACACATCCACCCACCCACAAACACACACACACCACACCATGTACACACCACCTCTACAATCCAGTCACACACCACACACACACATTCATGCCGCACACACCACACTCACCATCCATTTGCACACATACAACAGACACCACACACACATTCACACCTTATACACCACACCCACCATCCACTCACACTCACACCACACACTACACTCACTATCCATTCACAACATATACCACACACACCACACACACTCACACTACACACACCACACATACTGACACCACACACACCACAGCCACCCATGCACTCACACACTACTACACACAGACACATATATCACACACTCCACACCCACCATCCACTCACACACATACACATTCACACCACACACATCACACACATACATACTATACACACCACACATACATTCACACCACAAATACACACCACACACACATTCACACCACACACACACCACACACATTCATACCACACACCACATACACGTACATACTATACACACCACACACCACACATGCACCACATACATATTTACACCACACACACATTCACACCACACACCACATACACATGCATACTATACACACCACACACCACACATGCACCACATATACATTCACACCACACACATATTCACACCACACACACATACATACTATACACACCACACACGACACATGCACCACATATACATTCACACCACACACCCACACACATATTCACACCACACACACATTCACACTACACACCACATACACACTATACACACCACACACACACTATACACACCACACATGATACATGCACCACACACATATTCACACCACACACCACATACACATACATACTATACACACCACACACGGCACATGCACCACATACATATTCACACCACACACACATTCACACTACACACACACTATACACATTTACACCCCACACACAGGCATGACATCAGGCCTGAGATGCCAGTAGGGAGAAGGCAAGGAGGGTGAAGAATAGTCTGGAAAGAAATGAGGGTAACGTGAAACAGATGAAGTTTTAAACCAGGAAGGGCTTCTCCTCCAAAGTGGCCTGCTAACCATGGGCTTCCCTGAAGCCGGAGGGCCATCACTCACTCTTCTGGGCCCTCAAGGTGGAGTGATCTTTCTACGTTTCATTATTTCATAGGGCTGTGTAAATAGCAAGAGGGAAATACTGACCAAGGGGTATATTTTTCAGTTTGTAGTGAAAGTGTTATTTCTCTGTCAGAATGCATGATGTCCTTCAGCCTCCTAGCCTGTCATCCCTTCTATGGGATGAAGAACTTCATAGACAAGAGGGGGTAAAGACATTTAAACATTTTTGTAAAGACCTTTAAGTGTGCAGAGAAGAAGGGGGAAGCAAATTCCATAACATGATTCCCATGCTGAGGGAGAAGATAGAGCTGGTGTTTGAAATGATCACACATTTCAAAGATCCAAATATTAAACACACAAAATAAAAGATTATGAAAAAACTCATAATGTCAAGGAGGCAAAGCAGAACTCTATCCTATTTCTATTTTTATTTGTTTAATGATTATTTTAGGTTTGGAGGTGCATGTGAAGGTTTGTTCCATAGGTAAACACGTGTCCCGGGGTTTTGCTATACACATTATTTCATCACCCAGCTACTAAGCCCAGTACCCAATAGTTATCTTTTCTTCTCCTCTCCTCCCTCGCCCTCCCCATGCAAGTAGACCCCAGTGTCTGTTGCTTTCTTCTTTGTGTTCATAAGATCTTCTTATTTAGCTCCTGGGAACTCTATTTTATTTCCTGATATAACACATTGCAGTTTAGACATATGAATTAGTGGTAACTCTTGCAGGGTCTTCAAGTCTAGTAGATAGACTTTATCTCAGTTAATATTCAACATGAGGACAGCCATTGCCATGGTTTGAACGTGTCCCCAAAGTTCATGTGTTGGAAGCTCGATCCTCAACACCATTGTGTTGAGAGGCAGGACTTTTAAGAGAGGTGATTAGGAGATGAGGGCTCTGCTTTAGTGAGTGGATGAATGCTGTTCCTGAGGGAGTGGGTCCATTATCAAGGACGGGATCCTGACATGAGGATATATTCGCCTCCTTCTTCTCTTGCTCTCTTGCCCTTCTACCTTCCACTATGGGATAACACCACAAGAAGGCCCTCACCGGATGCAGGCCCTTGATCTTGGACTTCCCAGTCTCCAGAATTGTAAGAAATAAATCTCTGTTCCTTTGTAAATTACTCAGTCTCAGGCATTCCGTCAGAGCAGCACAAATCGGACTAAGACAGCCACCTCTCCCTGTTTCTTGTATCTTTCACTGAGAAGTTTCCGGAACTGGCAGTGAAGGACAGGGGCTCCTGGAATCACACAGCCGCTGGAGATGGAGGCAGTCAGAATAGCAGCTGGAGACCTGGTACATCAACCTGGGGGTGAGGCCTGTTGTTATCCTCTTTCTGCCGCAGAGGGACCAGAGAACCACTCCCAGTGCGCTGCCAGCCAGGCCTGGAGGTGCCTGCCCATGCATGTGGCATTGCTGTGCTCTGGCTGGTCCTCACCTGGGAAGCCTCACGGAAACTCAGCGCCAAGCACCGAGAGCCAGGCGCGGGCTCCAGCAGCCAGGACCGCAGACCTCCTGGACTTCGTGCCCCTTGTTCTTGGTTTTCACGTGTTGCTGGTGGTGAGGAGGGGTTGGCCTAAGGGTGGGGCAGCCGCGGTGGGAGGAGAACATTTGCCAAAGTGTTTCCCGAGAGCAGTTTCCTAGCTAGAAACAGATGTTCTGGTGGCTTGCTGGCCAAAAGCATAATGTAAAAACATTAACATATATATCCTTCAAAGCATTCTGACTTCACTTTTCAGTTCTCAGTAGCTTCTCTCATGCTCTAAAAACGGAGCGGAAACCAGCCTTTTCCTGCTCCGCATTTTGTGGGCTTCAGTCGGCTGCAGGTCCAGCGACTTCTGGGCTGTCGGGGGCCTGCACCGCCTTCCTGCTCTTGTTTAGTCTCCGTTTTCATTTGCAGGGCAGCGATTCCCAACTGCGGGCAGGAGCTTAGATGTTTTTGGCAGTTCCCGTGGAGAAACCCTGTATAAGTTATCTCCAGGAGCTGAAGGGACTGAGTTATTTCCCAGCGTCCTCCTGACTGGAGGTGGGGTCAAAAGAGGAGTGTGGTGGAGAGTGGAGACCGGCACCCAGCCCTCCAGCCTCAGGGAGGGCAGTGGATTCCCAGGGCCCCCAGGGCTCAGTGGGGGAATCTTACTTTACTCCTGGGGTCTGAGGGTTGGCATCTTGTTCAGATGGACTCACAGATTAAAGAAAAAATAATAACAGGCCAAGTGCGGTGGCTCAAGCCTGTAATCCCAGCACTTTGGGAGGCCAAGACGGGCGGATCATGAGGTCAGGAGATCAAGACCATCCTGGCTAACACGGTGAAACCCCGTTTCTACTAAAAAATACAAAAATCTAGCCAGGCGAGCTGGCGGCGCCTGTAGTCCCAGCTACTGGGGAGGCTGAGGCAGGAGAATGGCGTAAACCCGGGAGGAGGCACTTGCGGTGAGCTGAGATCCGGCCACTGCACTCCAGCCTGGGCGACAGAGCGAGACTCCATCTCAAAAAAAAAAAAAGAAAAAAAGAAAAAATAATAATAAAGATCTGCTGAAAGGGGACTGAATCTGGCCATATTCCCTTCCTGCCTCCTTTCGGATTAAGTCTGATGCTTTTGATTTAGGGACCATGAATTGCAGAAAGGTAGTGATTTCAGACTTTAGAGATCATCCAATTTAACCTCATTATTTTAAAGAAAAGAAATCAAGGAAGAGAGTCATTCATTGAGTTTCCTGACTGTTAGGGTGCAGTCCCAGCAATCTTGTCCTCTTTCTATAGCACCCAAAGTTCCCCGTGTGTTCTTTCCTGCTTCCTTCTGAACCAGACCAAAGTGTGTGTTCTCTTGTGTCTTTTGCGACCTCCATGGGTTTTGTCCACATTGACCTTACATCTGCCACTTGCACCAGACCCAGACCCTTCCTTCCTGGCTGTGCGTTCCTGTAACTGAGTGCACATTTCCTGCAAACAAGTACGAAACAGGTGCATTGTCAAGATGTAATGTGTTATAGAGGTTACTGATTCTCCGAGGGCTTCCCCTGAAAACTCTGAGTGGTTTAGAGGAAAGAATATTCACTCCACAGATGCATATGCTTTCCAGGTAATTCGATCCTTTGTCTTATTCCGACCAGCTAGAGGGTGTCATTTTGGCCCTCTCGCTCTGGCCAAGGCTTCATAATCCTTTTCTCCATTGCTTTTCCTCCCCTACTCATCATCTGGCACCCATACCACGAGGTGAATTTCTACAATTTATAAACACTGCCCTTGCAAATTAGATTTTGATTTGTATTGGAAAAGAATTCCCCAAGGAAGGCCGGCCAGCCCCCAGTCCTCTTTCCACCCGTGCTTTGCTGCGGCTGCTCCATGGAGAATGGCTGCCTCCAATGGCTTTTGTAGCAGTGGCTAGTTGGGAGGGTCTTACTGCCTTATGGAAAAGCCAGGCTAGGGAGGTGGCGGGGGGTCTTACTGAGTGACCCCAGGCTCAAGAGATTCCTTTTCCATGGATCCAGCTGTTTCATCAGGCCTCCAAGCTGCTTTCTGTCTTTTCTATTGTAGTGCTAAGCATGTCTTTTCTTTCCTAGACAATGCTTCATCCTGATTTCTGGGAGGTTAGCTTTGAAGAAGCAGGACAGTCTTCCACCCAAAATTTGGATACTGAGACTGACAACGCCACACACATACCAAGATACTGTAAAAAGATTTATTACACACAAGACCAAGCTTTTGGGGAGAGCAAGGCAAGCTTCCCAGGTTGGTCTGAAAATGTCCTGTGAGAGCAGGGAAAGGAGACTGGCTTGAAGTTTTTATTATGGCTCTTGGTGGGGCTGGGGTGAGGGTTCCAGTGCACGGGAAAGGGCTCACACGGCTTGTGTGTCCTGCTGGTGCCAAAGAGGGAACACCCAGGCTTCCTATCAGCCTGCTCAGATGTGGGAGCGGGAGAGGGGTGGATGAGGCTTAAAAGCCCCACCAATCCATGGAGCCAGACTCTTTATTACAGGCTTATTTTAGATTTATAAATATTTGTTCAAAATATGAAAAAATTGGTGCCAGACAAGGTATACCTATCCTTGACAGATAACCAAATCCAGGAGTTCAGAAGTTCTTGAGTAACAAAGCCAGCAACACAGGGTTCAGTCACTTTTTCAAATACACAATATAAACCAAGGCATCTACTCACCTTAAAAAATATTCTGGCCTCATGATATTCTCTTTTCGCTTGGAAGTTTAAGGTAATGACTCTGCTGGGAAACGTATGAGATGATGAAAATACTTTTTATCATTTGTTTTAATATTATTTCCTTATTCAAAATCTCGACAGTCTCACGATGGAATTCAAATCAAAATGAAGATCTGTATATTGCTAATTTCCAAATTTACATTTGCAGTCCAGACCCTCACCTGAGGTCTAGACGTTACTCCCAAACATGTTCTTCATAGTGCTGTCTGGGTGTTAGAAGGGATCTCAAATTTAACCTGTCCCAAATAGAGCTGTTAATTCGCCCTCCAAGTTTGACCTACCTCCTACTCTCCCATCTCAGTAAGTGGCATCACCATCTTCCCAGCTGCATTATCCAAAATTCTAGAGGTCACTCTCGATTGTCCTCTTTCCTTCACGGTGCATAAGTCTTGTGGGTAGAGTTAGAAAACATAGTCAAGATGGCTGGGTGCGGTGGCTCATGCCTGTCATCCCAGCACTTTGGGAGGCTGAGGCGGGCAGATCACGAGGTCAGGAAATCGAGACCATCCTGGCTAACACAGTGAAACTCCGTCTCTACTAAAAATACAAAAAAAATTAGCCAGGTGTGGTGGCGGGCGCCTGTAGTCCCAGCTACTCGGGAGGCTGAGGCAGGAGAATGGTATGAACCCGGGAAGCGGAACTTGCAGTGAGCCAAGATCGCGCCACTGCACTCCAGCCTGGGTGACAGAGCTAGACTCCGTCTCAAACAACAACAACAACAACAGCAGCAACAACAGCCACAACAACAACAACAACAGCAGCAACAACAAAAACATAGTCAAGATGTAATGTGTTTAGAATCTCGCTCTTCCTCCCCTCCTAAAGCCTCTGCCTCTGCTCCTCTGGCCCCTGTTATTGGTTGAAAGATGTCCCCCCAAAGGCTATCTTCAAGTCTGAACCCTCAGGTGATTTTTGAATGTAATCTTATTTGTAGAAATAGGACCTTTGCAGATATAATCAAGGTGAAACAAAGTTATGAGGGTGGAGCCAAATCCGATTGGACTGCTGTCTTTACAACAAGAGGAGAAGAGACAGAGACACACAGGAAAGACCGCTATGTGACAATGGCGCAGATCGGAGGGATGCTGTCACAGGCCAGGGACTGCCTGGGGCTACTAGAAGCTAGAAGAGTCAAGAAAGGATCTTCCCCTAGAGGCTTCAGCGGGAGCATGCTCTTGCTAACACCTTGGTTTTGAAGCCCAAGCCTCCAGAACAGTGAGAAAATAAGTATCTGTTGTTTCAAGCCACTCAAGTAGTGGGACTTTGGTATAGCAGCTCTAGCAAAACACACAGGCCCTACAACCACTTTTTCACACAGTAGCCAGAGGGAGTTTTTCAAACCTAATGCAGAGGGTGTTCCTCCTCCCGCATCAAAACCTGTCAATTTTTCTCTGAACTTACGATAAAAACCAGACTCTTCACCAGCACCAACAAGGCCTCATGTACCTGTCCTGGCTAGCTCTGATCTCATCCCATACTTTTCTCGGCTTTGTTCCTTATCCTCAGCATCAGCAGCCCACTGAATAAGGATGATGTGACTGGTTGCCTTGGGGTCTTTGTACTCACTGTTCCTGTGGCCCCAAAGGAATCGGCTGGAGTCACCGCCCATCCCCCTAATACTACCCTGTTTCCTCCAGAGCACTTACCTTGATCTGATAATCCTATCAAATAAATAAACTAATAAATCCTAGCTTATTATTTGCCCCCCTCCTGCTCTGTGATAAAGTTCATGAGAGCTGAGCCTTGTTTGTGTTTAAACCTGGACCCATTCTTAGGAAGCTATTGGGCCTTCGGTTCTCCTCTCTGGACAACTGAAACAGACTGAGATTCTAGAATTCTCTCAGGTGTGGGGAATATCAGCCAACACTAGTTCTCTGGGAAGATATGAAATATGGAGGGATATAATAGATGTACCCCAAAAAGATCCATACTCATTTTTCTTAACAATTTCTTATTCTAGATAGGATATTTGACCTTTGATCCTGGTAGGCTAAAAAAAGGAGAGGTGCAAAAATGGGAAAATTCTTGAAGTTGCATACACTCTGACTTTGTGTAACTTTATTATTATTTTGGATTTTGCAAATTGAGTCAGTTGGTGATGTATGAAAAGGATTTGATTCTGTCCTTCGTTTCTTATGTAGACAGTTTTCCCTGACAGAGTGACAAGATGTGATGTGCCAGGCTATGGGAGTCACTGTCCCTGCTGCCTCTGGAATGATAAGGAATAAATAACCAGAACCCCTCTGCATGGCTGCCGACAATGCGTCATGGAGATACACCTGGCCCCTCCCACCCTTGCTTGGCTATGTTGGAGTTTGTTCCCCTTGTCTATGAGGCAGAGAGAAATTGCACTAGAGCAGTGAGTGATGAGTCTCTTGTGTCATACAGCGACTTGAACCGCATCTATGTTCCTGGGATAGGAGGACTCTTCTGCTATTCTTGGGATGCACTATAAAGGCTTATTTTTATTTTATTTTATTTTATTTTATTTTATTTTATTTTATTTTATTTTATTTTATTTTGAGATGGAGTCTCGCTTTGTTGCCCAGGCTGGAGTGCAGTGGTGTGATCTCAGCTTACTGCAACCTCTGCCTCCGAGGTCCAAACAATTCTCCTGCCTCAACCTCTCAAGAAGCTGGGATTACAGGTGTCCACCACCATGCCTGGCTAATTTTTGTGTTTTTAGTAGAGATGGAATTTCACCCTGTTGGTCAGGCTGGTCTCAAACTCTTGACCTCAAGTGATCCGCTGGCCTCAGCCTCCCAAAATGCTGGGATTACAGGCATGAGCCTCTGAGCCCAGCCTAAAGGCTTGTTTTTAAAAAGATCCTTTTTACCAACATGCAACAATGTCTCAAGTTCTTGCAAATGGTCACCTCTTTGTGATAGGAAGCTTTTGTCTCTAGAAGGCCCTTATTAAATGGTAAACAGGTTAGCTAAAAGACATTCCAGAAACTTTGGATACATGAACCAAAGAAGTGAGAATAAGTTAATTGTTTTCACCATAAATGGTATTTTTCTGACTCTGGTAAAGACAAGTGAACTGTTGAAACTCCAACTCCTTCCAGGGTCCTCTGACTATTTCTCGGTGTCTCCAAGGCTGACTGTGGTTTGTGCAAGAATAAACTGCCCGAGCCTTCACTGACAGCTGAGGCCTTGACTCAAGATGCTGCCGTGAGCCCTAGGTCCTTCTCTCTGGGCTCTACATCACTGCAGGTCCACGAGTTCACTGGGAAAGGGCACCTTCCCAGTAGGTTCTTCATTCTTTCCTGGAAAGGTGCAGGGCCACCTTCGCTCCCAGATCTGGATCCACCAGGCACTGACTGCCGTGGTGGGCACAGCATACGCACCCCCGGGTGTGCTGGTAAACCATCGGCAGGGCAGCTTTTCAGGCTTGTTTAGAAAGTGGTCATAATATAAATTCGGGTGGGGAGTAGATGGAATTCCTGGGGCGGGGAGGGCAGCCCGCGTGGAACACCAGCAGTCCCTCATGAATGGAGACCCGTGCAGTCACTCAGAGCTGCAACCTCAGAAAGGGCTTTATGCTTGGAGCTTAAGGCTCTGTGTTTGTCATCCTGAGATTCTTAATCTTGTTGAAGTTTGTGTTTTATTTATTTACATTTTTGAGACGGAGTCTCCCTCTGTCACCTGGGCTAGAGTGAAGTGGTGTGATCTCAGTTCACTGCAACCTCTGCCTCCCGGGTTTAAGCAATTTTCCTGTCTCAGTCTCCCGAGTAGCTGGGATTACAGGCATGCACCACTACACCCGGTTAATTTTGTATTTTTAGTAGAGACGGGGTTTCACCATATTGGCCAAACCAGTCTCAAACTCCTGACCTCAAATGATCTGCCTGTCTCAGCCTTTGAAATTGCTGGGATTACAGGCCTGAGCCACTGTGACTGGCGGAATTTGCATTTTGTAAGTGAAGTCTGATGGGAGGGGTGCACCAGGTATTCCCACCGCCTCTCTGGGACTTGCTCTCAGTCTCATGCACCAAGCCTCCTGGGGTACCTGGCCCTGCCCAGCCTCCCTTTGCACTCTGCTCCAGAGCCCTGTCGCCCTCTGCCTAGGGGTGTTGGTGGGGAGGTCCATGGTCCGGATGCAGCATGGGCCCTCAGTGCCTCGGCCTGCCCTGGGATGGTGAGCGACTCTGGGGCCTCTTGTCTGCTCCTAGTCTAGGTACTGGGCACTTCCAAGAGCTAAGGTTGCAATCCCTTGGGGCCACCCAATCCCCAGGGTTGAGGCTGTGGGCCCGTGGGAAGCAGAGATTTCCTTTGTGTCCCCAACTGAGGCTCTGCATTTTCATGAAAGAGGTAGGGTGCAGATCAGCTCTTCTACTTACTACTTTCTCTGCTGGTTGGTCCTGGTCTCAGGCGATAAAGCTTCCCTTTAAGAAACTTTACCAACACTGTTCAGATTTCTTGTCTTTATTCATATATATATATATATATATATTCTGCCCTGGAATGTCTTGTCTTGGCCTCTCATGTTTTTTCAACTTCTACTTATATTTTAAGATTTATGTCAAGACTCATCTGTCTCTCCCCTAAGACTTCCGGCCCACTATGGACCACAGAGCTGGTTCTCTGCATGGAACTTGGTGTTTCATCTTCTCTAGTGTTATTTGCAAATTAAACATAGATTTTCTGTAGTACCTTCAGCGTTCATTGTTTGGGATTGTTATTTCACTTGTTGTGTGTTTATGTTTTGTTTATATTACTCTGTTCTTGGCTCAGTCTCCAGGTAGACACAGGCAAAAATATGTATTGATTACACACTGGGTATGTCATGGGCACATTTTGGAAAATAAGCAAAGGATTAAGGCCCCACTTCCTGTAGAAGCTACTGATTGGCTGAAATCAACTGTCTGATTTAAGTGATTTGGGGAAGAAGTAATGATACATTAGAAACTGACAGTTAAAAAAGAAATCTTAAGTGGGGTGTGGTAGCTCACGCCTGTAATCCCAGCACTCTGGCAGGCTGAGGCAGGTAGGTCACCTGAGGTCAGGAGTTCAAGACCAGGTTGGCTAACATGGAGGAACCCTGTTTCTATTAAAAATGTAAAAATTAGCCAGGTGTGGCAGCAGACAGCTGTAGTCCCAGCTACTCAAGAGACTGAGGCAGGAGAATCGCTTGAACCTGGGAGGCAGAGGTTGCAGTTTGCCGAGATCACGTCACTGCACTCCAGCCTGGGTGACAGAGAGAGACTCCTCTCAAAAAAAGAGAGAAAGAAATCTTTTCAGCCAGAAGATAGTGATTTCTACAGGAGGGGGCTCATTTGATATGAAGGCTGTTTTTAGAAATCACTGGGTTATTGTATCTCTGAAGGATTAAACTTAACTCTCACCATGACGTGAGCGTATCTGTCCTTCCAGATCCACAGATGATGTTTTGTACCCCCACACACGAGGGTGAGTAAAATCTGGGCATTCAGGCAACAATGCCACAGCCATTGCTCAGCTTTTGAAAGTCCGCCCAGCCTGGTGAGGATGTATTTGGTACTTTGCCCTCCTCTCTGCCCCGTTTTCCCCTGACTGGTGATTTCCTGCTGTCTCTTGAATTTCTGTAGCTCCTACTGCAGCTTCTGCCACAGAGGGCTCCCCAAATACTGTGAAGCACCCAGAACTCAAAGGGTTTCATTTCACTAAAGAATGTTCCTTTCTGTTTCTTCCAGTGCCTGTGGATGAACACTACAGCCATTTGCTCCATTTTCTGAGAATTTCTCCGTGGATGCTTTAAAAACCGAGGATGAATTCAGCATCTCTATTTCATGTGGAAGCTGTTCTCAGCGTCATTTGTTTTCTTACTTGGGTGGAAAAGATAGCTGGGTAGGTGTTTTCCTCCCAGGGCCTTCCGAGGAGTTTAAAAACAGAGACTTGAAAGGTCCCTATTCTTTCCTAAAATACTCACAGAATCCCATGACTAATTTATAAATAAAGATTGTTTTATTAGTCACCCAACAATGAAAGAAGAAATCCTCCCACTTCTCAAATGCTTCCTTTCAGAGTAAACTCAATGACCTGACTGATTCATGGAACTAATTTGTAACAATAATAAAGACGAAGCAGGACCCCAGACAAGCTTTCAAAGACCCTCGCTGCCTCATCCCACTCTCCTGTTCCTCGGCCTGTGACTGATGCCCTTGAGGAAGCCCCTGTTTGTACTGAGAGTGGCCCGGAAGCCTCTTCCCTTTGCTCAGACAATTGCCTGTGTGGCCGCTGCCAACTTGGGGCTTCCTGGACTCCACAAACTCAGGAGGTCTGAGCTCAGTCACACCCTGCATCAGCCCTGCTCCCCGGGCTCCTGCCCTGAACCACAGCTCCCTGCTTATTTAAGAAGGGTCAGTCACCTCAAGGTTCACTTCCGGGCAGAGGCCACATCTGTTAGGAAAGAAAATAGATGAAAAGCATAGTTAGCAAGTGTCTGCTCTTGGCCGGGCACTGAGCTAGGAGGTGTCTTATTCATCTGTCATCTTATTTCATCATGTAAATGACCCCGTGAGGCAGAGATGGTAGTTTTAATTATACAGAAGGAGAAACACACAGTCAGAAAGATTAAGAAACTTAATCTGAAGATTGTATTGTGTTCCAGTGGTCTCCAAACCGGGGTAGGCCCACTCTAGTGAAGGTCCCTGGTTAATTCCTGCTGCTTAAGCACTAACCACATGAGATGCATCCAACTGGCCAGTTTCCAGATGAAACTGTGGTAGGTAAATTCTTTGGAAAAGAAAATGGAGTCCATTTCCACATGACCACAGTAAGTCTCTGTTAATTAATGACTGAAAATAGCTCTGTATGTTCACATAGGATCCAAATTTGCTTCAAGAATCATTCAAATATGGAACTAAGAGTTTCAGCTACAGAATACAACCTCTCAGCATTTGGAATATAGACATCTTATCTGGCCTTCCACAAAACTCCAGTGGAAACACAAATATAAAAATCACTCAAGTTTCCACACCTGTAGTCCCAGCCATTCAGGAGGTTGAGGTGGGAGGATTGTTTGAGGCTGGGAATTAAAGACTGCAGAGAACTATGGTCTGCCACTGCACTTCAGTCTGGGTGACAAAGCGAGACTCAGAGCAAGACCCTATTTCAAACAAACAAACAAAAACACAAAACTCTAGTTCCCACTTCAGTTCCTGGCATATTTTCTGGTGGTAAAGAGCTTCCAAAATATGTATATTGGGCAAATATTTCATTTGTTAGCCTAGTTTCTCTTCTGTTGGGAAATAACTGTGACAGTAGCTAATATTTATTTATTTATTATGTTTTGAGACAGAGTCTTGCTCTGTCGCCCAGGCTGGAGTGCAGTGGCATGATCTCGGCTCACTGCAACCTCTGCCTTCTGGGTTCGAACAGTTTTCCTGCCTCAGCCTCCCAAGCAGCTGGGGTTACAGATGTGCACTCCCACGCCCAGCTAACTTTTATATTTTTAGTAGAGATGGGATTTCACTATGTTGGCCAGGCTGGTCTTGAACTCCTGACCTCAAGTGATCCATCTGCCTTGACCTCCCAAAGTGTTGGGATTACAGGCATGAGCCACTGCACCTGGCCAATAGCTAATATTTATACAGCCCTTATGAAGCACCAGGCACTGCCCTAAGCGCTTTACATATATTCATTTATTTAATCATCACAGCAATTCTATTGGGTGAGTACCACTATCATTCTCATTTTGCATGCAAGGAAATGGAGGCCCAGAGAAGTTAAGAGACTTGCCCAAGGACACATGGCTGGTAAGAGGCAGAGCCAAGACTTCCCAGGCAGTCGAGACCTAGAGCATGCTCAGCCCCTGGCTTAGACAGATGGCGAGATGGTTAGGTTGTAACTGGTGACATTTACGTTTAGACAGATGGTCGGAATGGTTGAGCGTTACGGCATGCGAAAGTCAAATACAAGTCTCCCATTATGTAGAAATCATAGTTTATTGAGAACTATTTGCCAGGCTTTATGGTAACCTTTATAGATGTATTTAATATTCACAGCAATTCCAGTCTTTCTGACTACAAAGCCCATAGTGTTAACCAGCACCCTACACTATGCAGTGGTGGCTCAGAGTTGCTTCACTAGTTTCTTAGTTATTGCTAAAGCTAATTATTATTTCCACATGGGTTAGTTTAATATTCGTGTTAGGTGAAGTTTGTAGTCAATAACAGTGAGCAATACGAAGAAGTTTAAACAAGTAGGATGAATTAATTTCACGTGCTTCGAGCTCTTATAAAACCTACAGGCAGAGGGATTTTAGAGATCGTCTACCAAAAAAAAAAAAAAAGCCTCTCTTGTTGAATGAGTTTGCATTCCTTCCTCAGGTATTTCAAATTACAGAACCCACCATTTTTCCTTTTTTGCCAAAGTGACCAGAAAGCTCACAGTGTATTTGAATGTTCACTTAAAGTAACTGTAGTAACAGATTTTCTTGGTATATTTATTTCTCCTTTCACATATATTCTGCTTCAGTCTTTTTTTTTTTTTAGCTGGGACGACAGGTGTGGGCTATCACGCCTGGCTAATTTTTGCAGTTTTTGTAGAGACAGGGTTTTACCATGCTGCTTAGGCTGGTTTTGAACTTCTGGGCTCAAGCAATCCGTTGGCTTCGACCTCCCAAAGCACTGGGATTACAGGCATGAGCCACTGTGCTCAACCCTGTTTCAGTCTTAATGGTACTATTATATCTATATCTCAATACACGCAATCCTGGGTTGAATACATTTTATTTATTATTTTTAAAAATGTATTTATTTATTTATATATTTATTTATTTTAGAGAGGATCTGGCTCTGCCACCCTCTGTCACCCAGACTGGAGTGTAGTGGCATGATCCCGGCTCACTGCAACCTCCACCTCCTGGACTCAGATGATCTTCCCACCTCAGCCTCCTGAGTAGCTGGGACTACAGGAGCACATCACCACACCCAGCTAATTTTTTTTTTTTTTTAAATAGAGATAGAGTCTCACTATGTTGCCCAGGCTGGTCTCAAACTCCTGAGCTCCAGTGATCCACCCACCTCAGCCACCCAAAGTGCTAAGATTACAGGTGTTAGCCACAGTGCCTGGCCTTAAGCTGGATACATTTTAAAACAGAGAAGCTCCACTTGACTGCTTTGATAGTCCAGGTGAGGAAGAAACCTCCTTGCACGTAAGGGGAAGTGAGTTGCCCCTGATGGTGGTGGGCAGTTCCTGGCCTGGTGCTCCAAGGCCCTCTTGCCCAGTCTTTCTCATTCCAAAACACACGATGCTTCTGGTTTTGATAAGCAGCTGAGACTTGATTCAATCCCTACTGGAAACAATTAGGAGAAAATAATTTGCCATTGTAAGATCAAGCAAGGGAAACAGTCCCTGCTGGAACCATGTGTTTTTTTATCTGGGATGCCCGTAACCTACAGAGCCCACATTCCTTGAGGTGGAGGGAAGAGGGATTATCTACTTCCCATGGCTCCAACTCCACGCAGACCTGGCAGCTCACTGCTGTGGACAGTCCAGCGTGTTGTACTCACAGGTATGGACCTTGGAGTCATACAAATCCAGATTGAAACCAGCTCTACCGCACAGCTGCCTTGGGAAAGTTGATTAACCTTTGTAAGCCACATGTGCTCATCTGTAAACTGGGAACACTACTCTCTAAAGATATTGTAAAAATTAACTAAGGTTATGTTTGTAAAGCAATTAACACAGCAAATGAGAAAAATGGCCCAAAAATGTACATAAGCGGAAATATTACTATTTTATTGCAGTGTTATTAAAATGGAAGCAAAGGCTTTATAAATCTATGTTTCTGCTCAGAAATAGCAGGTTGCTTTAAATCCAGCAGCCCCTAACCCAAGATGGGCCACCACATGTAACTTTCAGTCTTTCAAGCACTCATGGAACATTTAAAAATACTTGATGATGTACTTGATGATAAACGAAATCTCAACAAAATCAAAGGATTTAATATTGTTAATAACACAAGTCTGACTGCAATAGTGCACAATTTAAGAGCAACAACTAAAAACATAGCCAAAAAAGATCATGTCTTTTATCAGTGTTTCAAAAGTTAAATAAATAATTCTAAATAATTTATAAATCAAAGAAAATATCATAAGAGTGAATTTAAATTTTTTGAACTAAATAACTGTAAATACACTATCAAAAATTATGGGATGTAGTTAAAGGAATATATGGAGGGAGATTTTTGACTTTAAATGTTTAATAAAACTGTGAGCTGAGTTTCAATTTAAGAAGTAAGGAAAGGCGGGCGGATCATGAAGTCAGGAGATCGAGACCATCCTGGTTAACACAGTGAAACCCCGTCTCTACTAAAAATACAAAAAATTAGCCGGGCGTGGTGGCGGGCGCTTGTAGTCCCAGCTACTCAGGAGGCTGAGGCAGGAGAATGGCGTGAACCTGGGAGGTGGAGGTTGCAGTGAGCTGCGATTGCGCCACTGCACTCCAGCCTGGGCGACAGAGTGAGACTCTGTCTCAAAAAAAAAAAAAAAAGAAGTAAGGTAAAAAGCAACAATGCAGACCCAAAAAGACAAGGACAGAAGTAATAATGATAAGAGCGGGAATAACAAAACAGAATTTTAAAAAGCCACAGGGTACTAAAACTAAACTAAATCTGAGTACTCCCAGCTTTCTCATCTGTAGAAAGGAGGGGACAGTATTGAACTCAAAGTAAAGGTGTGAGGGACACATGCCATAATCTGTGCAAAAGGACTTTACCGAGAACTATTCGCATGCACTTCCATTTTTATTTTGTTTATTTAACACATATTTACTAATTACCTATTCTGTGCCAGGTGACTTGTCTGGCTGTGGGGGTACAATGCCTCCTTGGACCTTATCTCTATAGGGGTTGTGAATGTTAAGCGGGTCACTGTATGCTGTGCGGGAGATGTGCACTGGGTAAGGAGAGCGCAGGGTGGAGATATAGCCTACTCAAGGATGTTAGGAAAGTTTGGCTGGAAAATGAGGTTCAAGCGGAGATCAGGAGGTGGAGTGGAGGGAGAAGTGCTGTGAGCAAAGGGAAGACCAGGTGTGTGTGTAAGGAACAGGAGGGTGGGCCCAAAGTGTGTGCTTTGGAGGGAGATGGGGTTGCAGGTGCTGGAAGGAGCTGTGCAGGCTCTCATAGGCCATGTTTGGATTCTGGAATTTTAAGAGCAATGAGAAACTGTTCTGTTGTTTTAACCAGGGGACAGAATGGATTGGAAGGAGACAGAATGAATGTAGGGGATTATTTAGAAGGTCATGCATGGTCCAGGTGAGAGATGAGATGACGGTGGCTTGAATTAAGATGACAGAGGTAGAGATGGAGAGAGGTGGATGAACTCAAGAGCTATTTCAAGGATAAAATCTAAACGCATACCCTAGAGTTCAGGGATGTGGATTAAGACACCCTGCTGGCTCCCATGGATAGGGATGATTCAAAGAATTCCTCCCTGGGGGTGTGTGGTTCTTGTTTGTGGACTCACTGGTTCATTTGCCAGAACATGGCACTTCTATGCTATCGTTTTTGCATCTTGCATCAAAAGACAACAAGGTTGCTGACCAGGTGGCCTCTGGTCTGGCATCCTCTGGCCAGGCGGGTCCTGCTGCACTTGACTGAGAAGCTGCCTGCTCTGACTGCTGCTACATTTGGTTGAAATTTCTTTTTCTTTCTAAAATAGTAATGCAACATACCTGGAGGTCCATTTATATTATTAAGCTTTTAATACATTTCATAAGTAATATCCTACTTATTGAAAACATTTACTGTTTAGGATTTTCATTAGATCACTTGGGTAAATGTAGAATTCCCTTGAAGTTGACAATAATGAGGAAACTTACAAAACACGTGATTTGTCAAAAGCTCAAATCTGAATAATTATGTTAGTTGTGGAGGTCTAGGTAATTAATATGGTTTGGAAATAGAAGATCTTAGTGCGTTATAAGCACAATATATCTCCATGAATCGGGCTTTCTGGGAAGATGTGCCACATACTCAACAGACCTGATTTCCTTTCGTCCTGTGACTGCATTTCCTGGCCTCCCTTGCAGCTAGGTAAGATCACGTAATGGAATTCTGGCCAATAGAATATGAATGGAATTAATGTGGGTAACCTCAATGATGGGCACAGAAACACCTCCCAGGAAAAAGTCTTGATTTTTCCCCATGTCTGCTGACTAAATATTGACTCTTGAATAAACTTGAGTATCAGCTGTTGAAGGAGGCAGAGACTCTGTCAGCCTGGGCCCCTGAGTGACTTTGTGGAGTATACCATCTCTCCAACTAGATTTTTTTATTTTTTATTTTTTTTATTATACTTTAAGTTCTAGGGTACATGTGCACAACGTGCAGGTTTGTTACATAAACTAGATTTTATGTAAGTGGAAAATAACCTTCTACAAGGTTAAGCCACTGAGATTTGGGGGTTTGCCTGCTACAGGCATTTAGCTGCAACACATATTAATCTGCATGACTGTCTAAGTGCAGTTGAACCAGCTAGTCCTGCTCTAAGAACTCCTTTTAAAGACCTTCATGTTTCTAAGCATCTGTTTTCAGTCTACCTGGTCATTCTCACTTCCCTATTCT
This sequence comes from Chlorocebus sabaeus, assembly GCF_047675955.1. Lineage (NCBI taxonomy): Eukaryota > Metazoa > Chordata > Mammalia > Primates > Cercopithecidae > Chlorocebus > Chlorocebus sabaeus. The sequence goes on from NC_132916.1 coordinate 11,096,843, forward strand.
TTCAGCTTTCAGTAGTTCAGTTTCTCTCAACTGTTTCCACCAAAATACCATCAACAGTAAGGAGGAACAATGTGGACGACCAGAAGGCTTGGGTGTTTCCTGAAGCTGCCCCTGCTTGGACTTTGGGTGGAAGTCATGATTATTTGAGGGTTCATGCTGGTGCTCCCCCAGTGAACCCAGCTCACCTACCCTCTGCTCTGGCTCTAGTCTCTCTTCCCTTCTTCTAAGGGAGGCTACTGCTGAGTTCAGTAGGGAGCTGAGTTCAAGGAGAGCTGGGGCTCTATGGAGCCCTGGGGAGAAGTCTGACATGAATCCTGAGCGAGTGGACCTGCTGTCTCTGGCCCTGAAGAGGTCAAGAGGCAACTGGAGGTGTGGGTCGAGTCTTTCCTGGCCCTGAAGCTGGAAATGGAGGCCCTGTCCAGGATCCTCAGCGGAGGACTGAAAACCTGTGCTTTCACAACCCAAGCCACATTGGCAAGTGTGCGCTGCCTCCTCCCACCTTTGAGACAGCTGCCTTCGGGAGCGCATCTACCAGGAACCAACAAAGAAAAGCGACAGCCTCTTGGAGGGGCCTTGCTCCCGGGAGAGAACGGTGAGGCAGCTCAGGCAGAGCTGGTGTAGGAGACGCAAGACAGTGTGAATTTCAAAAGCAGAGCCTTGAAGGAGATTCAAATATGGCACAAAAAGACTTTCTGGAGTTGAAAATCATAATTTCCTAACTAAATACCGTTCAGTAGATTAACTGAAAAAGAGGAAGATCACCATGGAGGTCTGGTCAGCCCTCTGGAAGGCCAAAGAGCAGACAGACCCCTTGATGAAAAGGGTGGTATAGAGCAAATGTAGAAAGAGATGGGAAGGAAGTAGAAATGGATAAGGAACATGGGGTGGATCCTAAAACCTTGACTGGTGAATAGAGAAACCTTGACTTGCAGAAAGAGGAAAAAATAGAACCAGCGGAGGATCAGTGACCATTATACCAACAATAAACGAACACTTCCCTGAACTGAAGCAAACCTGAGCCTCTGTTTCTTTTTTTCAAATTTAATACACTATTTTTTAGAGAAGTTTTAGATTCACAACAAAATCAAGCAGAAAATGAAGAATTCCCATGTACCCATTCTCCTTTCCACCCCCCATAGCTTCCCGAACTGTCAACATTTCTCACCAACACGATACATTTGTTATAATCCATGAGCCTACATTAATCATTATCAAAGTTTCTTTACCCAGGGTTCCCTCTTGTTGTTGTACATTCTGTATGGGTTTTAAGGAATGTATCCACCATTATAGTGTCATACAGAGTAGTTTCACTGCCCTAAAAATCCTCTGTGCTCCATCTACTCAGCCCTTCCTCCCCAGGTCCCTGGAAACCACTGATATTTTCACTGTCTCTAAAGCTTTGCCTTTTCCAGAGTGTCGTATAGTTGGGATCATTCAGCATGTAGCCTTTTCAGATTGACTTCTTTCACTTAGTAGTGTGCATTTAAGGTTCCTCCACGTCTTTTTGGTGTCTTGATGGCTCATTTCTGTTTTAGCACTGAACACCATTCCATTGTCTGGGCGTACCACAGCTCATTTATCCTTCCACCCACTGAAGGACATCTTGGTTGCTTCTGGGTTTTGGCTATTATGAATAAAGCTGCTATAAACATCCATGTGCAGGTTTTTGTGTAGATATAGTTTTTCAATTCATCTGTGAAAATGTTAAGGACTGTAGTTGCTGGATTATATTTTAAGAGCATGTTAATTTTATAAGAAAATGCCAAACTGTCTTCTGAAGTAGCTGTGCCATTTTGCATATTCCCACCAGCAGCGAATGAGAGCTCTGGTTGTTCCACATCCCCCCAGCATTCGGTATCATCAGCGTCGTCGATTGTCACCATTCTAATAGACGGGTAGTGGTATTTCATTGTTTCAGTTTGCAATTCTCTACTGATGTGCGACATGGACATCTTTTCATATACTTGTTTATCATCTATTTATCTTCTTTGCTGAGGTGTCTGTTTTGATCTTTGGCCCATTTTTAAATTGGATTATTCATTTTCTCATTGTTGAGCTTTAAGAGTTCTTTGTATATTTTGGGTTACAGTCCTTTCTCGGATGTGTCATTTGCAAATATTTTTTCCCAGTTTGTGGCTTGTCTTCTCATTCTCTTGAGAGCCTGCCTTTTAGAAAAAAATTAACTATGTTAAGGGAAAAATCTTACTTATTTATTCATTTCTTAAACTGACAAATAAAATCGTATATGTTTATTTTGTACAACATGTGTTTTGAAATATGTATACCTTGTAAATCGAGCTTATTAACATACGTATTTCTTCACATACTTATCATTTTTTTGTGGTGGAAAGAGAAAAATCTTAAGTGTTTCTGAGCAGAAAGAATGAGAAGAGCCTCCCAGGCCCTGGATTTCATATTTGACACAGGCGATTGTCATCCTCCTGGAAAATTCTTTCCTTTGTTCCTGCCTGCCAGTCTCTTGGTATATCTCTCCTTCAACATGTTTTTTTTTTTTTAAAAAACCCAGATCTTTATATATTAAAAATATAAATATCTGTTGACCTGGAAATTGTACTCCTTGGAATCTAATCCATAGGGAAAAGAAAACCAAAAAAACACCAGAGGTAATGACACTAAAGTCAGGATGCCTCTGGTGGCTCACCTGCAAAAAACCTGTAGACAAAGGGCAGATTCATTATTAGGAAAAAGGCTAAACAATTGATGGGATATATTAAAGTATTATACAAGCATCAAAAAGGATAAATAGAACTAAACCAGTTGATTTGATGGTGTTGAGGAAGAAAAGCAAGATTCAGAAAATGATGTTTAGTATGTTTACAGTGAGATATCACTCTTTCTATGTGTAGTCTATGTTTACATGCATAAATTCCTGTAACACTAGAAAGTAAGCTCAAGCAACAAAAGACTTTGTTTATTGTTCACCACAGGATCCTCAATGTCTAGAAGTGAAGTGAGAAGTGTAAAGTTGGAGGAAAAAATCAGAAAGGCAGCAACTAAATTGATGGATTACTATTATATGGACAAATGGGTAAAAAAAAGTCCAAGAAAAAAAAATTTCCCCTCTCAACCCAAACAGCATATGTATTACCACACTTATTTATTTATGTTAAATTCTATGTATGTATGTTTGAAGAAATTTTTAGAAAGTAAAACAAACCAAAAAAATTTATGCACAGTTTACATTTTACTATATTATATATTTATGCTTGTGCATAATGTTTACATTAATTTTAACTTAAAAATATGTTAAAGTAAAACATATTCCATTACTTAGAGGGAACCCTCTCAAAAGATTCCTTCTCAATTCAAACAGTGACTGTGATATTAAAAAATGAGTAATTTTTAGATGTGGGGGCAGTGTTGTGGTTATGTCAAACCACAAACCCTCAGCAAACTCCTCATCTTTTTGAAACACATACTGAGGTATTTGGATGAAATGATAGGGTATCCGGGTTTGCTCCAGTGTGGCTGGAATGAGGTAAAGTGGGGATGGCACGTGGAAGAAGATTTTCATGTGTTGACAATTCTTGACACTGGGGGATGGGTTCATTATATTATTGTAATTATATGATTGAAATTATGTACCATAATACCATTGAAATGATATACTATTACATTATTTGAATTATATACTCTTCTGCTGTTGAAATTATATATTATTATACTATTGAAATTCTCCATATAAAATGTTTAAAACTAAAACCTTGCAATTTCCATGATTAACTCTCTTTATGTAGCTTTCAAACTTACATTTTACGGCAATAATCTATGTTGGAAAGTACCTCAAATCTTCACTGCTAGCTTTGTACTTATTAATTCAGATTATTATTTGGAATACTACTGTTACTTCAGAATAGTAATATCTATTCCATTATTTAACTTTGAGAGTCACTATTATTAAGGCAAAAACAGATCAATTTACCTAATTTCACTTTTTTTTTTTTGAGATGGAGTCTTGCTCTGTCGCCCAGGCTAGAATGCATCGGCATGATCTCAGCTCACTGCAACCCCTGCCTCCCGGGTTCAAGTGATTCTCCTGCTTTAGCCTCTGTAGTAGCTGGGATTATAGGCATGCACCACCACCCCTGGCTAATTTTTTGTATTTTTAAGTAGAAACGGAGTTTCACCAGGTTGTCCAGGCTGATCTCAAAAACCTGACTTCAGATGATCCAGCTGCCTTGGCCTCCCAAAGTGCTGGGATTGCAGGCACCTGGCCTAATTTCACCTTTTGTCAGATGGTTTTCTCTTTTCCACTTGAAAAAAGATAACAGTTCCATCCGACTTGTGAAAGTTTTGATCACCACTTTGCCTGGCTCCACCTTCCATCTGTGTAATATCAAAATCACTTTCCATTTTCTGTACAAATTTCTTAAAATACAGGCATGTTTAAACTGTTCTTTTGTGTTATTTGATAGAAAAGATCTTCCTTCTAGCAACCAACCAATCGCCCAAAAAAGGCAGCCAGTAAGTCAATCAATTAACCAATTGGTCAATCAATTAGTGGCATTAGAGGAACAGAAAGGCTGGAGACAATGGTCTCTAATAAGAACTTGCACTGTAGCCGAGGAGATGAATCTAATCATTGTCATTAACTGAAAAGTTCAGGGCTAAATTCTGTGGAAAGACTGTAGATGCTAAAGCTGGTCTTTTAATGAGTTCCCCTTCCACTACCCTTTTGTTCTCAAGACCAAAGTTTTTCACAGGCCTTCTTTCTACCCTTGATGCTCAGGATGGCTCCACAGGAATAAGTGGCTGGAAACTGTATGTAACAGATTTCCCTCTATTCCTCCATCTTTAAAATGAAAGTGTGACTAAGAATGACATGCGTCTATGGATGCTGGAAATCCCTCAGGCATAGGAGGTGTCCGGGGCCTCCTGCTGACTCTTGCTGTCCCCTGCCAGACAACACCTCCACTTCCGGAGGGGGAGTGGGTCACTCCAGGGAAATTACTTCAGAACAGGACAAGTGTGCTGGGAGAGGGTCGGCCTTCGTTTTCACGGAGAGGGTGATTGGCTGGAACAAAGGGGTAAGAGAGTGAAATTATAAAGACTTAGAGCATTTGGAATTCTCTTGGTTCAAACTTCTATCTGGCGGCCTCCTAAGGCAGCTGAGTCTCTTTCTTTCTGAAGCTCCCAAACCTCTGCTTTGCCTGTTGGCCTCTTTGTTTTCAAAACCCACACCTTGACTGATCATGCAAATCACCTGTTAAACTTTTGTAAGGTTGAGTGAAGTGTTTCTGTTAGGCTGTTGTTTTGGCTGTAGACGACAGAAAACCCAGATGAAATGGCTTATGCAGTACGACTGATCACCTCGCATGACAAGAGGTTTCAAACTTATATTTTACAGCAATAATCTTTTTTGGAAAGTACCTCAAATCTTCACTGCTAGCTTTGTACTTGTTGATTCAGATTATTATTTGGAGTGTTATTTGGAGCACAATGGGTGAGCTGTTTGTGTTCCTATCTAACTCTCACTCCTCCGGGCTGTGCATCCCTATGCTCCCACTTTGCCTACCTAAAGATTTCATTTGTTCCCTTATCACCCTTCCCTTCTTCAAAATCCAGTGTCCATTCTGCTGAATAATGTTATACATAAGCAAGATGGCACACACAAAAACCCTGAGACATCTCCCAACCTGAAAAAACAACTTCTTATTTATTTATTTCCTTTTTTATTTTTTAAACTGTTATTTTAGGTTCAGGGGTACATGTACAGGTTTGTTAAATAGGTAAATTCGTGTCAGGGAGGTTTGTTGTACAAACTATTTCATCACTCAGGTTCTAAGCGCAGTGCCTAATAGTCATTTTTTCTGATCCTCTCCCTCCTCCCACCCTCTACTCTCAGGTAGACCCCAGTGTCTGTTGTTCCCCTCTTTGTGTCCATGTATTCTCATCATTTAGCTCCCACTTACAAGTGAGAACATGCCGTATTTGGTTTTCTGTTCCTGCGTTAGCCTGCTAAGGATAATAGCCTCCAGTTGCATTCATGTTCCTGCAAAGGACATGATCTCATTCCTTTTTATGGCTGCATAGTATTCCATGGTGTATATGTGCCATGTTTTCTTCATGCAATCTGCCAGTGATGAGCATTTAGGTCGATTCCATGTCTTTGTTATTGTGAATAGTGCTGCAATGAACATACGTGTGAAAGCACAATTTCTTTTATTTCCTTTATAGCAAAACTCTTCCAAGAAGTTGCCCTCCCTTGCCCACTCTCCCTCTGTTCCTTTCAGCTTTTTTCTAATCATCTCCAGTCAAGCTTTCGTGACCCATACTCTGCTGAAACTACACCTATCAAGGTCCCAGATGCATTGACAAGCCCAGTGGCTAATGCTCCTTGCTTGGGTTGTTGGCAGCCCGTGACATAGTTGCTCACTCCCTCTGTGGCCTTTCTGTTCCCCTCCCGCAGCACACAGATTCCTTTTCTGTCTCTTTGTGGGATCCTTCTGATTTTCTGGACTTCAACCATGGAAATACCAGTGGGCCAGTCCTCAGACCTCTCTTCTCTGTTCACATTCTTCTCTTAGGGGTCTCATCCTATCTCTTGGCTTTAAATGCCATTTATATGCTGATGTCTCCCAAATCTAGACCTTCCACTTGGACTTCACTACCAAACTCCAGACTCACAAATCCACCTAACAAATCCGCAGATTCAGCCTGCCTATGAAATGTCTAATTGGTATCTTAAACTTAACACATCAGAACTGAGCTCTTGATTTCTTCTCTGCTTCAAACCTGCTCTTCGTCCAGATGTCCCCATCACAGTAAATGGCAACCCCATTCTTTCGTTTTCTCCACCCTCGAATCTTGAAGGGATCCTCGACTCTTCTCTTTCCCTGACATTTCCCAAGCACCAGCAAGTCTTCCAATTATATCTAGATTCCGACAGCTCCTTGCCATTCTAGTTCAAGGCACTGCCACGTCTCACCTGGAGCCTTGCTGCATCCTCTGGACTCGCCTCTAGGATCCCACTTGCCTCCTCCAGTCTTGCCCACTTAAGGAGTGAGCATGGTAAAACCTCCTGAAAACCCTCCATGCTGCTCACCTTGCTCAGGCTAAAAGCCAGAGTCCTTGGAGTAGCCTGGGAGTCCCTTCTGGCCTTAGACCCTGCTTCTCTGACATCAGCCCCTTCTTCTTCCCTTCACCTCCTTCAAGCAACATGACCCTCCTTGGCATGCCTTATACCCCCACGCCTGCCTGGAAGTCCCCGCTCAGGCCTTTGCACTGCCTTCCCCCAGCTGATGCTGCCTCCCAGGTGCTCTCAGTTCTCGTGGCTCACTCCTCACATCCTTCTTGTGTCTGCTCAAAGTGTGCAAACCAGTCCAGTGAAAAAGCACCCTCCTCAACCAGCGCCCTCTGTCCACTTGCTTCGCTTTCTCCTCTTTACTGTACTTACCTAGTTATAATCTAATCATATTTCATTTGTGATATAAAAAGATTGATTACATGTTGAAATGATAATATTTTGGACACTTTGGGTTTAATGAAACAAATAATGAAATAGGTTATAAAAATTATTTTATTGTTTTATGTTTATTTTTCAGTTTTGCCCACCACAAAATTTGAAATTGCACATGTAGCTTGCATTTGTGGCTCACATTCTGTTTCTCTTGGACAGCGCTGGCTTAGAGCACTAATACTGTACTTGGATAATTGGGGAGAGGTTACTGGCTAGTATGAAACTGGGGTTCTGCAAATGTTGAAAAGACAGGTAACGGCAGGTGGAAGGCAATCAGCCGTGTTGGCTGCACAGGAGCAGGAGTTTGCAATGTGGGTTTTGGAGCCGGACAGGCATTTGCATCCTGTTTCCACCACCTATTGGACATCTCTCAGCCTCAGTTTCCTCATCTGGAAAATGGGGATTATAATATCTACTATGTTTGATTACTGTGAGAATTAGTGAAAATATGTATACAATTCTTAATACTGTACCTGGCATATAGGGAACACAAATAAATCGTCCTTATTTTCCTCAATTCTCAAGTCTCAGCTAGCCCCGCTGCTGGGCAGATGGTTCATACTGGTTTCCTAGGTGCTGTTGTTATATTCTGAAGCTCCCATTTTCTAAACCACAGTCTTGGAAGTAGTTGGTTATCATGGAAACTAATTTTTGGCTTATTGATACACCAACTGGGTAGAGGTGAGGTATATTATCTATTATCTTAGGATTCAAAATTTATCAAAATTACAGGCCTGTGGGTGTGAGACATGCTTTGCACTACAAAAGGACATCTCAGCATGTAGTTGGAGGTGCTCATTCAGCAGACCATTTTGCCAAATACTATCTACCAGTTCCTGAGCCTGTGGATTTTTTTTTTTTTTGAGATGGAGTCTCGCACTGTCGCCCAGGCTGGAGTGCAGTGGGGTGATCTCCACTCACTGCAAGCTCCACTTTCCAGGTTCATGCCATTCTCCTGCCTCAGCCTCCCAAGTAGCTGGGACTACAGGCACCTGCCACCACGCCTGGCTAATTTTTCGTATTTTTAGTAGAGACAGGGTTTCACCGTGTTAGCCAGGATGGTCTCGATCTCCTGACCTCGTGATCCACCTGCCTCAGCCTCCCAGAATGTTGGGATTACAGGCATGAGCCACCGCACCTGGCCAATAATCACACTCTTACCAGCCCTGACCAGTATCCTCAGGTTTATGGACACTGAAGCTCCTGGCCAAAGGTCTGTGAACTGCTGTTGGAGGTGGAACCTGCCCTTGGGGACCCACCAGTTCACCCTGAAGCTGACAACTTCGCCTCTGAGGAAGGGAGCTTTCTGTAGGACATTAGTGAGATACACCCAGACTGGAGCTCTGCTGCCTATCTCCACCCAGCACACCCACAGCAGATTTGAGGTTCTGCTGGTGCCGCGAAACATACTTCTCAGAGAAGTGAAGCCTCCTCAGTACTTGTTTTTGCTTCACTTATGGGTCCAGCAGGGGCAGGTGGGGCCATTGCCTGCACAGAGCTGATTGCCAGGTTGAATGGAGCAGACTGCGGTGCTGAAATCATCTTGGAAATCAGTGGTAAACTAGGCTTCCAGTCATCCAGTGTCTGAGAGAGTCTCAAAAACGCACCTATTGTATAAAGCAGTGATTTCCAGTACTTCGTAAGGAGGAAAACATCGTCACGTGTGTGGTTTGTCATCACCACTCCCCACCTTTGATTTGCTGAAATGCACCGTTCGGTTTATTTTGGTGGATGTAAATTAATATTTTTTAAAAGCAAATGAAACTTAATGGACATTTCTGTTTTAACATCAATATGTATTTTTAGAATTTTGTGATTCTGCTTCTCCTTCTAACCTCCTCCACTCCCTTGGAGATAACGAAAAACACCCTGCAGTACGGATAAGGTGGGTTATGGCAGGGATTCCTCTCTTCCTTGTGTTCTGTTTCTGCCAGCTCTTAGGTAGGTTTCATAGTTTGTCCTGTCGTTTCACACACTGGCGTTTTGTAGAATAAAGGGAGAACTGGAACAAAGGTGAATTTCATAGCTCTCAAGCCTTTGCAGGGAAAAGGTTTGTCCTCCTGTTTGGGTTCTTACTCATAAATGGCTGTGTGTTTATCCTTAAAGGTTTGCCTACCAATTGTCAATTAATTTCTCATTTGCATGTCTCAGCCCTCAGTGAGACAGTATGCTTCTGAAGGGCCAGGATATCCGTTTCTGTTGGTTTCAAGTGACAGGAATTCAACTGCATGTGGCTTAAGCAAGGGTCGAACTTACTGGCTGTGAGCGGGAAAGGCAGGGATGCCCCAAAGGAATCCAATCATGTTTGCCAGGGCTTGTTCCCATTCTGCCTCTCTCATCTCCAATTCTCCCTCTGTGTTGGTTTTCTTCTCTCTTATTATAGGTGGTTTCCTCTAGATGGTAGGTGGTGGGGTGGGCAGAGGAGTGAGTGGACCCGGCTGCACATGGCTACAGACTTTTACCACCCAACTATTGTTTAAGGAATCTGGCCGGCCTTTGTCCCTGGTTCCCAAGAAGAAGCCTCTAAACTCTCAGAATTTCCCGAGTCATAAGAGTGCCGTTGTTATTCACTGTGGGCTGCTTAGACCACACCTGATTTATACCAAAGAGGTGACTCATGGTCAACCCCTAGATAGTTTCAGGATGGAGGCTACTCAGCCAGAAAAACCAACCTTTAGAGAGCTGGGGCTGTGAGCCAGAGATATCAGCCAACCTCCTGAGAGGGTAGGGTAGTGGAGGCTGAGTTCAATCCCACAGCTGATGACTGAGGCAATCAGACCTACAGAAGGAAACTCCAATAAAAACGATAATGATCCTACATCCGTGTGCTGGAGGATGATGCCTCCTGAGGACATGGGAGCTTCATGTTTGGAGCCCTCCCTGACATCAGCCCATGTGTCTCTTCATTTGTGTGGTCCTCATTTGTATCTTTGTGCTGTAAGAAATCTGGGATCCTGAGTATAGTGTTTTCTTAAGTTCTGTGAGTTATTCCAGTGAATTATCTAACCTGATTATTCCCGATAATTTGTGGGAAATTTTAAATTTGTAGCAGTTGCTCAGGAGTGTGGGTAACCCTGGGACTTCTGAACTTGCAGCTTTTGTCTGAAGGGAGGGCGGTCTGTGGAGGACTGTGCCCTTAACACAGGGCACAGGGTAGTGAGTGTCAGAACTGCATTGCACCAGCTTGGCAAAGGAAGAGGATATCTTTTCCTCTTAACATCCAAATGGAGAACTCCATGGTAACACTTTGGACAGACAAGGTAATGCTGCCAACTTTGAGACTGGAGCTGAGTTGTGTGGGGAGGAGCAGTTTTGCAAAGGAGAGGGAGGCTATAGTGGAGGAAGAGGGGATGGTGCTGGGTGAGAGAGCAGTAGTTGTCTGCCACGGCACAGACCCCACCTAATTTGATGACCTCCCTCAGCATGTTGCAGAGATAGTCCGTGTTCACCAAATGCCCACTTGCCTCCTGACATATGTTGGCCTTCTTTGCAGTTAGTTCAGGTTCGCATGATTACTTCTGGCCAATGAGCTAGCTGTGAGCAGAATTGATGTCAGTCAATTTCAGGCAAAGGTAGGTAAGAGCCCGGAGTCCTTTCCCATCTCTCTTCTTTGTTGCTGTGACCCCGGCAGCCAAGTGTTCCAGATGGCACACCACAAGATGGAGGGGGGCCACCACCACCCATGTTGGTCTTAAACTATGTTAAAGCCAGTGCGATTTGGAAGTTGTGGTACACAGAATAATGGTTCCCCAAAGATCTTAGGTCCTGATCCCTGGAACCTGTATGTGTTACTTTACTTGGAAAAAGGATCCAATACTTGGCAGGAATAATTAAGGATCTTGAGATGAGATTATCCTGGGTAATCTGGGTGAGCCCTAATGCCATCACAGTGTCATTATAAGATAGAGGCAGAGGGAGATTAGTCACACAGAGGATAAGACGACGTGACCTTGGAGGCAGAAACTGGAGTGATGTGGCCATAGCCAAGGAAGTTTATTCTCTCATAGTTCTGGAAGCCAGAAGTCTGAAATCAGTCTCACTGGGCCCAAATCAAGGTGTCTGCAGGGCTACCTTCCCTTTGAAGCTGCAGGGAGAATCTTTCCTCTTCCAGCTTCTGGTGGCTCTGGGCATTCCTTGACTTGCTGCAGCTCCAACCTCTCCAACTCCAATCTTTGCCTCTGCCTTCCCATGGGCTTTTCTGTGTCTTCTCCTGTGTGTCTATGTTATCTTCTCTCCTTATAAAGACACATCATGGCTGGGCAAGGGTGGCTCATGTCTGTCATTCCAGCACTTTGGGAGGCTGAAGTAGGGGGATCACCTTAGGTCAGGAGTTGGAGACCAGCCTGGCCAACATGATGAAACCTTGTCTCTACTAAAAATACAAAAATGAGCCAGGTGTGGTGGTGGGCGCCCGTAATCCCAGCTACTTGGGAGGCTGAGGCAGGAGAATTGCTTGAACCCAGGAGGTGGAGGTTGCAGTGAGTGGAGATTGCATCACTGCACTCTAGCCTTTGTGACAGAGTGAGACTCTGTGTCAATAAATAAATAAATAAACAAACAAACACATCAATGGATTTGGAGCCCATCCAGATAATCAAAGATGATTTCATCTTGAAATCCTTAAGTTAATTCCATCTTCAAAGACCCTTTTTCCAAAGAAGTTTACATTCACAGGTCCTGGGTGGACATAGCTTTTGGGGGCCATCACCAACCACCTGGAGATACCAATGCCTCTGAGAACAAGTCTGGAATGGGTGGTGTCTCCAAAATATAGACTCATAAAGACTTTGTTCAATGAGCAGCTGGCGTTTATCTAAATAACATATTCTCTAAGGAATATGAACCCTATCTTCTTTTCAGTACAGGTATTCACCAATGATTGGTTTATGGAAAACATACAAACCCCAGAACTGCCTGTGTATTATTTGTGAATGTTCTACATTAGGTTAAACATATGTCCTACCTAGTATCCACTTTCTTGGCTTTGTGTTATTGGCCAGGAATGTCATCAGCATGTCTGACGTACTAACCCTGTTGACGGCTGTTGAGATATCTCAGTTCCTGTCTTCTTAGTTTAAAATAATTTAAAAAGACACACTGCAAAGAAGGTGTAGCATAGAGTAATCTATTGCAAAAGAAAAAGAATATGTTGAAATTTAGGGGCAGCATGGCAGTTTACCCTGAGAGAGATTGGATTCATGATGAGACAGCAGAGACTGACACTAGGGAGGCTCCCTTTATGGGAGTCCTACATGATTATTCATAAGGAGGTGGGAAGAGGTGTTGCTAGTAAGCATGTTCTAGGTGGTCCTCTGGGCTCACACACACAGTAGCTGTACATGCTTGTTCATACATCTCAGGTCTCATTAGCATCTTATGTCTCCACTCGGGCTATGTTTTTTACTATTAAATGAGCAAAGGGTCAGTTTGAGGACAGGTAAAATCAAAGGGCACATGCCCTCTACGGGGGAATTTCTCAACTGAAGATAGCTTTACTGGAATGAGCTCAATTACAATGTGAACGCTGACTCATTTTTGTTGATAGTATGGTCACCAAGGTTGCTGTGTCTTGAGGACATGGTCACTTTCTTGACTACCTATCTTGCCTCAATCCCATTCTTACTATGATTATTTGATTCCTGTAATAAAGATGAGGTTTGGCCGGGCACGGTGACTCACGCCTGTGGTTCCAGCACTTTGGGAGGCTGAGACAGGTGGATCACAAGGTCAGGAGATTCAGAACCGCCTGGCCAACATGGTGAAACCCCATCTCTACTGAAAAGACAAAAAGTTAGCTGGGCATAGTGGTGGGTGCCTGTAATCCCAGCTACTCTGGAGGCTGAGGCAGGAGAATTGCTTGAACCAGGGAGTCGGAGGTTGCAGTGAGCGGAGATTGCACCACTGCACTCCAGCTTGTGAGCAGAGTGCAACTCTGTCTCAAAAAAAAAAAAAAAAAAAAAAAAAAAAAAAAAAAAAAGACGAGGCACTAGGTGAATAGGTCGTGACTAAATTAAAGGCTCCAAATAAATCACAGGGCATTGAAAACATGGCATGTTTACTTATGGCACTGGCCCCAAACCAGAGGTTGACTTAAATACCATTCTAATCATATCGAAGTCTGAAATAATTTGATTCAGTTGAATAGGGTTACATTGGGCACTTTGCATTTTGATGGCTTAAATTCTAAAATCGAGGCTGGGCATGGTGGCTCACACCTGTAATCCCAGCATTTTGGGAGGCTGAGGCGAGCGGATCACCTGAGGTCAGGAGTTGGAGACTAGCCTGGCCAACATGGTGAAACCCCGTCACTACTAAAAATACAAAAATTAGCTGGGTGTGGTGGCAGGTGCCTGCAATCCCAGCTACTTGGGAGGCTGAGGCAGGAGAATTGCTTGACCCCAGGAGGCAGAGGTTGTGGTGAGCCGAGATCATACCACTGCACTCCAACCTGGGTGACAGAGCGAGATTCCATCACAAAAATAATAAATAAATAAATAAATAAATAAATAAATAAATAAAACAATGTATTATTTGCTCCAAAGAAGCACAGACATTTAGAAAGGTATCTAAAGGTTTGAATTGTTTTTCGATATCTACATTAAAATACTTTAATTTTAAAACAAAATATTTTCATTTAGGGTCAATTTGGAAATCAGGCTCAAACAAAAACTGTAGAGAGTCTATGGTTGAGTTAGAAAGAGCTCTGCATCCTCTGGAGACATCAGCACCATTCCTGGGTCTGCAGCTGGATTACTGTGCAAGCCGGTATACGTTACTTAACCTCTGTGAGCCTCATCTTTTCATCACTGAAAGTAAGTGTTAGAGTAGTTGATTTTGTGTGTGTGTGTGTGTGTGTGTGTGTGTGTGTGTGTGTGATGGAGTCTCACTCTGTCCCCCAGGTTAGAGTACAGTGGTGTGATCTCAGCTCACTGCAACCTCCACCTTACAGGTTTAACTGACTCCCTTGCCTCAACCTCTCAAGTAGCTGGGATTACAGGCACGTGCCACGATGTCTGGCTAATTTTTGTGTTTTTAGTAGAGAAGGCATTTTGCCATGTTGGCCAGGCTGGTCTTGAACTCCTGACCTCAGGTGGTCCACCCACCTCGGTCTCCCAAAGTGTTGGGATGACAAGTCTGAGCCACCATGCCCGGCCTAGTTGATTTCTAAGATTCCTTCCAGCTCTAAAATCCCAATTCTCTAAAAGGGGACAATTTTATAACTGCCCACCCAGGTGAAAGTGAGCTTTCTGTCACATGCCTCATCTCGGAGCTGGGAGGGCATGCCACTGCAAGCCATCTCAACATGACCATGGGCCAGGGCAGGCCGCAAGGCACAGCAATACAACAGAAACTTGGACTGGCACTGGTTTGTTTCTAAGATGTGTTTTTCCATTTTCTCTGGAAAGTTTTCTCTCAAAACTAGTCAGCTGAAAAAGTACGAGCTGGCAAGCAGCACTGAGGCCCTTCTGCTTGAGGAAGGCTTTGGAGTCCTGGTCGCCTGCCGAGAACACCTCCTATTCCTTACTTCCCCCATCAGCTCTTCCGAGGGAATGCTGGCTGTGGCTGAGTCCCTACTGCGTCTTGCTGCGTAGATAAAGGCTCCTTCTCCAGGTCCCTGGTCAGGTTGCCTTGACATCTTTGTGTTCTGTTGGGAGGTGTGGTGCCCCTCCCAGCACACGAAGAGCGTGTCCACAGAGGACGCCCAAACAGAGGACGCCCAGGGAGAGGGGATTGTGTCTGAGGGGAATGGTGGGCTTGTGATGAACTGGATGAGGGAGGCGTTGGACGGTTTCCTGAGGGTGACAACATACAGCCACTTGCAGTATTTTGCCAAAACAATATTCCATAGCTCAAGGAATGTCACGGCCTTCCAAGCCAACCGCCTCACATGCTCAGGCCCAGATGACTTCATGTGGACGGTGACAACTGGCTGTGCCGTAATAAATAGCTCTTTAGCACAGGGCCTGCCAGACTTCGTGTTTTCTCTGTTTTATAGGTTGGAGATATGGAAATCAGAGGCTTTCCTTTGAGAAATGTGTTTTTCAAACTTGGGAAGCTTGGGGGAAGTTCAAGTTGTGTTTTCTTAGTTTTTTTCCTTATGACATTTGACACTCTTTGGAGGGGAAGAACAAATTATCCTAATTTTGTGACCTTCCCACTTTGAAGATCCCCTGAGAAGATTGATATGTCTGGCCCTGAGAGTGATTAGTAAACCGATACAGATCTGAAAGGAGTTTTTTTTTTTTTTTTTGAGACGGAGTCTCACTCTGTGGCCCAGGCTAGAGTGCAGCGGCGCGGTCTCGGCTCACTACAAGCTCCGCCTCCCGGGTTCCTGCCATTCTCCTGCCTCAGCCTCCCAAGTAGCTGGGACTACAGGCACCCGTCACCGCACCCGGCTAATTTTTTGTATTTTTAATAGAGACGGGGTTTCACCGTCTTTGCCAGGATGGTCTTGATCTCCTGACCTCGTGATCCGTCCGCCTCGGCCTCCCAAAGTGCTGGGAGAAGGAGTTTTTTTAATCTGGGTGTGGCATGGGCGCTGCTTAGCACCTTCAGGTGTTTCCAAGATCAGATGCTCTTGGCAACATGAGATCCAGAGTGTCCAGGGTAGGACTGAAAATCACCCACCCCACCAAGACCAGGAAAATCTCCACTCAAGAGAGAAGAGACAATCAACAGGTACCAACACCAAGATGGCAGACACTGAAACCAACTCAGGAGGATTTTACTAAAGAAGAGCTTAATTATGAAAGCAAGGTAGTTGTGAGGAATGGTGTTCAAGAGGTGGCAGTGTCAACCTTAGAGTTTTCTGAATCTGTATAAAGTTGAGAGAGGCAGAGGAAAGCAAAATGCAAATAAGTGGAGCAGAGCTAAGACCCCTTCATTGACCAGATAGAGACCAGCAGGTCCTGTAACCAGGCCAAAGGCTGTGAGTGACCTCCAACACAATTCTGCACAGGTTGGTCTCCAAGGCATCACTCATGTGAGGAAGCAAGTGAGGGTTCGGATGTGGGGCCCAGGCAGTGCTCAGGGACAGTGCAGACCAGGCAACTACCTGGAAAAGATGATTCATTAGGGGTGAAGGGAGTTGAGGAGCCCAGCCCAAACTCAGGAGCCACTCACTTGGAGCAGAAGGGGTCTTTGGCAGTCAGCTAGTTTGCGAAGTTTTCCTATGAGCTAGAATGCAAATGTCTTTGTTCTCAGCATGATCCAAGCTGGTGTGTGTGTGTTTAGATTTTATAGTATATAGACAAAGGGGTTGATATAGGCATGAATATGCAAGGTCACCGTGCCTCCTTGATGTCTCGTGATTTATCGGTCACAATGCACACACAAATACATATGATTCAAAGCAATTGTGATGAGCTGGGAGAGTACAGAGAAAGGATTCGTGACCTGACCCATTAATGTTAAGCTTGTAGAATTAGTGGTTTGTGTGTCTCCATGGAACAGGCTCCATTTCAAGCTCCTGTGACCAAGCATGGCATGGCTATCATCAGCCCTGCTATCCTACACTGAGATCGTCCTCAGCATCATCCCAAACTCCACCTGGAAAGCAACTCTCCACTTTCGATATCAACCTCAAATCCAAAGTCTATGGGCAACAGAGGTTCCCTTCCCACATCATTCCCAGTACTAGGATTGCCATACTTGTCTTCATTGACCTCTGTTTTCCTTCCAGAGCCTTTAGCATGCACTGCACTATAAATTACACACACACACACACACACACACACACACAAACACACCAGGTTGGATAATACTGAGAACAAAGATTTTTGTATTCTAGCTGTCAGGAAAACTTCCACAAATAACTGACTGCCAAAGATCCCCCTGTTCTCCAAGCGAATGACCTTTTGGGTTTGGGCTAGTTTCCTCATCTCTCATCATCCCTAATGGACCGTCTTCTCCAGGTCTGCCTGGTCTGGACCATCTTGCCTGCTCTGTACCATCCTTGAGCACCACCTCGGCCCCACATCTGAACCCTCACTTGCTTCCTCACATTGATGATGCCTTGGAGACTGACCTGTGCAGAATTAAGCTGGAGGTCACTCATTCCCCTTGGCATGATTGCAAGAGAGGCTGTATTCTACTCGTCAAGAGGGGTCTTAGCTCTGTCCCAGTTGTTTGCTTTTTGCTTTCCTCTGCCTCTCCCAACTTGACTCTGATTCTAGAAAACTCTAAGGCTGACACTGCCACCTCTTGAAAACCATTCCTCACAATGATCTTGCTTGCAGAATTACGCTTTTCTCCAGTATGAGATTGATCTGCATTACATTCATAGTTGGGTCAATCACACAATTTAAATATCTTCCTACATATGGGTCAGCTTGGTGTCAGTTTTTGTCAATGGTCCCTTCTCATTTAAGTGGAGATTTCCCTGGTTCTTGGTATGACAGGTGATTTTCAGTCACATTCTGGACACTTTGGGTATCATATTATGAGACTCCTCATCCTATTTACTCTTCTTTTTTGCAGGCAGTTACCCTGTTGAAGTGTACTGTGTGGGTCCAGATGGGAATGGATGTTCTGCTCTCACTGGGCTCCACTGATAACAGCCCAGCCAGAGTGGAGTGCCAGCTGGCCCCACCTTGCTTTGCCTCACTCTGCCTTGTAGCTGATGAGTGGGGGTGAAGTCTTGCTTGGACTGCTGATACCAGGAGTGGGGAGGGGGAAAAGGGACGGTGTTGTTGTGTAATAAAGGATTTGAGTGACCTTTGTCCCTGGTTCCTGAGAAGGAGACTCTAAGTCTTTGGAGATTCCCAAGTAAGAGGAGTGCCTTTGTTTTTCATGAGCCCCTTGGATCACACCTTAGTTTATGCTGAGATGAGAGGGGTGGGTTTTGAACCAGCCTGACACTGGAGAGAGTAGGGGGGATGGAGTTTGAGTTGAGTCATGTGACCAATGATTTACTCAACCATGCTTATGTCATGAAACCTCAGTAAAAACTCTGGACACTGAAGCTCAGTGGAGTATCCTGGCTGGTGAACACATTGATTTGACACACTCTGATTTCATGGGTAGAGGGCATGGGGACTCCAGAATTCACCCTATGTGTCTCTCCACTTGGCTGGTCCTGATTTTTATCCTTCATAATACAACAGTAACCATAAGTAAGGCGCTTTACTGAGTTTTGTGAATTATGAAACATCAGAGGATTGTGGGACCTCTAGAATTTGTAGACACTTGATCGTAAGTGTGATTGACCTGGGGACCACTGAGGTGCAGCTGGCATCTGAAGTGACAGTAGTCTTGTTGAGATCCCTTTACTCTCTGGGTCTGCATGAACTCTGCTGGTTTGTGCAAGAGTTGCATTGCAGAGTACCAACTGGCATGAGCACAGAGGGGAAGGGAAATGTTCATGAGAGTCCCTTGCACTGTCTCACTTGGCCTCCCTGCTGTTGTGTAGTAGTGGAAGTTTAGTTCTCTGATGGGCCCAGCTGACATCATTCCTGCAAAAGCAGAGGTCACTTATATATCCAGGTTGTTGCCACCACATATGGGTGGACATTCAGCTCTCTGCTTAGCCCCATTGACAGCTGGTGGTGGTGGGTATGGACAGCTTTTCCTTTGGTGTTTTGGGTGGGTAAGTGTTATCAAACAGGTTCTTCTTGTGCCCTTTTTTTGATCCTTCAGTTATAGGAATGGGTTTCTTTACCTGTACCTATTGGCAGTTCCGGGTTGCAGGCCTCTCTAGTGTCCAATCTAGGATATATGAGAGGATAAAAGAAAACCCAAGAATTCACCTCTGTATTGTTCCTCAAGTCTTGATGTCCCTAGAAGCCTCTCATTCTTTCCATCTTTCAATTTTCCTATGTTTGTTGTATTACATCCAGGGTTTTTAAGTTGTAAGAGGAAAGACTAGTAAGAAATTGGGCTGCTCCATCTTGACTGGAGTGGGAAGTCTGATCGCATAATTTATCAGCCAAATTGAGAAACTCTGGGAGCGAAAAAGGGTTCTAACTATTAGGATACCTGAACAACTGGCATGACATGGAACATATAGTGTAAAGTCTTTGTTCCTGGATAATATTAAGCACAAATCACTTTGTCACTGTCACTCAAGTCCTGTCCACAATTTCAGGAGCCCCACTCTATCAGATGGTGCTCAGGGTCTTGTTTCTTTTCTGACGACTAATGTGGAATTGCCATGGAGCACTTGCCCTTCTCCCTTCTGGTTATAGTACCCATGCAGGTCCAGGGATGATAACGATGGAAGTGGGGACAGAGGCTGCCCCAAGACTGAGCTTTTTTTGCTGCTTTTGGGACATGGTCGGTTGACCTCCTGGGAAGGTCAACAGTCCCTGGCAGCAGTTTGTGCACCAGCATCAAGACTGAGTAGCCCGTGCTACTCACTTTTAGTGGCACGTGATTCTTCTGGGCACAGGACTTTTGTCTTTCCAGGGCTTAGAGCATTCCTTTAAGGTTATGTGGTGCTTATTGTGAAGCTTGTTTATTTCTTCAAGTAGTCTCCAAGTCTGCTGTTACAAGGCCTGTCCCAAGATGAGTCCCTACTGCCTACCAGACCCTCCAAACCTGCTGGGTCCTGATTGACGTGCCTTTACTGGATGGTGATTATTTATACTTCCTCTGGAATCAATACCATAGAGAAGGACCCTCTGCCTTTTCCAGATACTGTCTTGTCTCAGTTATGCAGAGAAAGACCCACTGTGGATATAATAGGGACTGGGCCAATCATACTCTAGAGCAAATTGGGATTACCCTTCAATTTCCTTAATTTATCCAATATATATTAACCACACTAGAAATTATTAGTACACTTGGGGGAAGGGGCAAGATTTCATGTGGTTCTTAAGATTTACAGCCATCCCAGACAGAGCACATATTAAAATCAAAGTTTAAGATACAGCAATGAACTTAAATCTGGACTGATGTTAGGCTGTGAGTTCATTGGCCGAAAGAGCTTTTTGGGCTGGGAATCTAAACGGCATAGTCATACTTCACTTTTGGATACATTTTTGTGCCCTTGATGTCTAGAAAACAAGCAGTCAAAAAGGTTATTTGTGTTATTTCTGAGAGGCCAATTTATAGCTAATTTTGGTGTCAGAGACATAGTATAATACTGTTAGTGATTAGACTCACTATGGACGGATTGTGGAGCCAGAATGCCTGCCTTTTAATCTCAGCTCAGCCATTTAACCCCTTTGTGTCTCTGATTCCTCCGTAAAAAATAACAGAACCTGCTTCATTAAGTTGTGAACATTTATATATGTGCATACATAGTGTTTAGAATAAGGCCTTGTACAGCCAAGCACGGTGGCTCATGTCTGTAGTCTCACCACTTTGGGAGGCCAAGACAGGCGGATCATGAGGTCAGGAGATCGAGACCATCCTGGCTAACATGGTGAAACCCTGTCTCTACTAAAAATACAAAATATTAGCCGGGTGTGGTGGTGGGCACCTGTAGGCCCAGCTACTTGGGAGGCTGAGGCAGGAGAATGGCAGGAACCCGGGAGGCAGAGCTTGCAGTGAGCCGAGATCATGCCACTGCACTCCTGTCTGGGCAACAGAGTGAGCCTCTGTCTGGGGAAAAAAAAAAAAAAAAAGGCCTGGTACAAAGTATTTGACACAGGTTAGCCCTTACTCATTTGAATAAAAATTTCATAATACATATCAGTTTATTAGCATTTATAAAATCCACAAATTGCATAAGCAGAGTATTTTAATGTTGAAAAGAAGAAACCACTAGCATTTGAAAGCATGAAAAGTTGTGTTAAAGCCGACTTAAGAGATGTTTGCAAAGAAAATCCCATTAGTCTGAGGACGGAGTTCATGAGCAAAAAGACATTGCCTTTTGAGAGTTACTGTCCAGCACTCTGTATTGAGAGAGAGAATGCACATTGGCACAAACTCTTTGAAGGGCATTTTGGTAACATTTAGCAGTTTTTCTTGAAAAAGCTTACATCCTTTGGCCTAGCAATTTTACTTCTAGGACTGCGTTCAAATGAAATAATCATGGTGCAAGCTGTATTTGTTTGCAAGGATGATCATTGAGGCATCACATATAATAGCCAGAAACAAACAAAAAAAAGAACATATCTTACAATAAGGGACTTTTTGGATGAAAAATGAAGTTCTGCACATTTATAATTAAACAGACTGGGCATGGTGGCTTATACCTGAACCCCAGCACTTTGGGAGGCCAAGGTGGGTGGATCACTTGAGGCCAGGAGTTCAAGACCAGCTTAGGCAAATGGTGAAACTCCATCTCCATTAAAAATACAAAAATTAGTGGACGTGGTGGTGCGCGCCTATAGTCCCAGCTACTCGGGAGACTGAGGCATGAGAATCGCTGGAACCCAGGA
Source organism: Chlorocebus sabaeus (assembly GCF_047675955.1). Lineage (NCBI taxonomy): Eukaryota > Metazoa > Chordata > Mammalia > Primates > Cercopithecidae > Chlorocebus > Chlorocebus sabaeus. The sequence continues at coordinate 11,118,650 of NC_132916.1, forward strand.
GGTGGAGGTTGCAGTGAGCCAAGATAATGCCATTGTACCCCAGCCTGGGTGACAGAGCAAAACTCTGTCTCAAAAAAAAAAACAAACAAAAAAAAGAAGTAATGTTGAAGCTTATTTAATGATGAGAAAATGTTAAGAATGTATTTTTAAGTGAAAAAGGTTTACAAAACTCTATTTAGTGTGTTCTTCATAAAAATCTCCCCTTTGCCTGCTTGCCTCTCCCTGCTTTCCTTCCAGTGCCAGTCCCACGATGGAGGTGTGCATGCCTCCAGCATGTGGTCATTGTACCCTGGCTCAAGCCACTCCATCGCAGACTGCAGAGCCAGTGGTTGCCCCATGGCCCCCACACCATGGATTTAAGTGACTGTTCATGCCCATTATGTGATAGCAAATGAATGCTCAGACTGTTTTAATAGGAAATAAAACAGTTTTGCTTTTTTGTTCGTTCTTTGATGTACTAGAAGCATGGAATGGAAAGTATTTCTCTATGCCTCATGGAGCATTTAAGAAATTAAATCCTCTGTGCCCTTGAGGATAAGGCAACTTATTTCTGGGTAGCTAATGACTAAGACTCTAGATTTGATAGACTGTTAATATCTACTGTGGCAAGAACAAGAGGGAGGAAAAAGTTTGAGGTAAGAAGCTGTTTATTTTGGAGAAAGAGGAGGAGCAGGTATTGCCTTGGAATAAAAGCAGGGAGAGATCTTTGAGTTTCTGACAGCTGGATGATCTTGTGATGTGGCAAGACTCATATCCTTAGCACGACTGAATCCCAAATGTGACACTAAAGAGCAGAGGGGCTGTAGGCAGAGGGAAAACATGTCTCAGAGATAATGCGTGTGGAACAGAGGAGCCCTCCAACTATGTACTCACCCCTGGAATTGCAGGGATTTGTGTTCAACTCTACGGCTTGACAATTTCGGAAGTGCTCTTACTGAATCACCACTGGGGAACGCAGGGGTCAGGCGGCAGTTTCAAATACTCTTTGAGACTGTTCAACAAGCTCAGTTTATAAGTTACCTCTATTTCTTACTTTGTTTTTGACTTCAGAGAATTATTTCAAATAAGCTTCTCCAGCCTGAATATCCATTCAAATATAAATAGTTTGGGCCAGGGATAGTGGCTCATACCTGTCATCCCACTGCTCTGTGGGGTCAAGGCGGGTGCATCCCTTGAGGCCAGGAGTTTGAGACTAGCTTGAGCAATATAGTGAGATCCCATTGCTACAAAAAAATCGAAATAAGATTAGCCAGGCAGAGTGGCACGTGCCTGCTGTCCCATCTACTCAGGAGGCTGAGGTGGGAGGATCTCTTGAGCTGGGGTGTTAGAGGCTGCAATGAGCTATGATCATGCCACTGTCATCCAGCCTGGGCAACAGAGTGTGACCCTGTCTCCAAAAATAAAAACACCAAAAAAAAAAAAAAAAAAAACCAAACAAAAACAGAAACCAATTATAAGTAGTTTATATTTCAGATGGGTAGACACAATATCTTATAGGAGAATAATTTAACAAGAGAGGAAAATACAATAGAGAAAAAACAAAATCCTCTTGACTCGTGAGAGAGAACAGGACACGGACAAGTCTGATCTTCCTCAGGACCTTCCTTCAGTGGATGAGCCAGCCTGCCAAGATTCTGTTTACTTCATTAGCTGTAAATATGCAAGTTTCCTTTCAATAAAGACTAAGCCGTTTTTCATCTTAGCAACAGCATAAATAAAGTACTGTTAGGTTTTGGCGATGTGCTTTCTTACATTAAGGCAAACACTCACAACGGGATAGTGGAAATGAGAGGGCGGCAGAGAACAAGCAGAAGCTTGCCAGGTCTTCGTGTCCCCAGAAGGCCCCAGCTGTAGCTAATCCTGCCTGTGGGGAAGGGGAAAGAGACTGTCAAGGTCCTCTAAGAAGCTCCTGTTCCACCCACACCTGGGTTTTATACCTTCCAGTCTTCTCCCACTGTTCTGGAGTCTGGTTCCACACCTGCCTACCCACCAGGGGGAAGAAAGCTTGGCCCAGGCCTGAGCGTTAACTGCAATATGGGGGAATGGGTGGTCAGTTTTTCAGAGGGACTGTTTTGCCCAGTAGACCTAGGACTTAGGACTTTTTTCTCTTTTTTTTTTTTTTTGTTTTTTTGAGACGGAGTCTCTCTCTATCGCTCAGGCTGGAGTGCAGTGGTGGGATCTCGGCTCAATGAAACCTTTGCCTCCTGGGTTCAAGTGATTCTCCTGCCTCAGCCTCCCAAGTAGCTGGGATTACAGGCGCCCACCATCATGCCAGGCTAATTTTTGTATTTTTAGTGTAGAGGGGGTTTTGCCATGTTCGCCAGGTTGGTCTCAAACTCCTGACCTCAGGTGATCTGCCTACCTTGGCCTCCCAAAGTGCTGGGATTACAGGCATGAGCCACCACCACGCCCAGCCCAGGACTTCATTTTTGACCTTAAATAAATTCCAGTGTTTCATCATCAAAAATTAGGTTATCATTGATTTCGTTTTAGGCACGTTTTTGTCAGAAGAAGGACATGCTCTGTTCAAGTTTGCTGAGAGCTTTTTCAAATCATGAAAGGATATTGATTATTGTCAGAGGTTTTTGTATTGTTATTAAGATAAATGTGTAATTTTTTCCCTTTAAGTTGTTAATGTGGAGAGTTGCATTGATTGGTGTACTAATGGTAAATCAACCTTGAATTTTTAGAATAAGCCCAATTAGATTATGATATTATTATTTATATGCACCTGTTTTCCTTTTGATAATATTTTGTTTGAGTTATTTTCATCAATTTTCATGATTGACATTGACCTGTAATTTCTCTTTCTCATACAGTTCTTGTCAGGTTTTGATATCAATAACTACTAGTACTAATAATATTGGCTATACATTATTGAATACTTATTTTCCTAAGTCCTTTTGACAGCTCATTTCTTCCTTTAAAAAAACTATGATGTATGTTGTTCCTAAATACTTATTTTACACGTCGTAAATCAATCAGCACAAGCAAGCTAATTAGCCATCCAAACCATCACTGCAATTTTCTTTATTTTTTTATTTTTAATTTTATTATTATTTTCAGAGACAAGATCTTGCTCTATTGTCCAAGGTAGAGTGCAATGGCGTGATCACATCTCACTGTAGCCTTGAATTTACAGGGTTAGGTGACCCTCCCACCTCAGGGAGGATCTCTTCCTCACCTGTAGTCCCTAGTGACTGGGACTATAGGCACAATCAACCATGCCTGGGTAATATTAAAATTTTTTTTGTAGACATGAGGTCTTGCTATGTTGCCCAGGCTGGTCTCGAACTTTTGGGCTCAAGTGATCCTCCTGACCTGGCCTCCTAGAGTGCTAGGATTACAGGCATCAGTGTGCCTAACCTCTTTCTTTTTGTTTTTGTTTTCCAAATGAAAGCACTTAAGATCTACCCTCTTAGCAAATTTCAAGTGTATAATACAGTATTGTCAACTGTAGTCACCAATCGGCACATTGGACCTCCAGAACTCACTCATGCTGCATACTGAACCTTTGTACTCTTTGACCATTATCTCCCTATTTCTCCCAATTCCCAGCCTTGGGAAACCACCATTCTACTCTCTGCTTCTCTGATTTTGACTGTTTTAGATTCCATACGTAAGTGAGATCATGCAGTATTCATCTTTCTGTGTCTGGCTTATTTCACTTGACATAAATGTTCTCCAGGTTCGTCCGTGTCATTGCAAATGGCAGGATCTTCTTTTTAAAGGCTGAATAATATTCCTTTCTCTCTGTGTGTGTGCATGCGTGTGTGTGTGCATATGTGTATGTGTGTAACATTTTCTTTATCCATTCATCAGTTGACAGACATTTAGATTGCTTCCATATCTTGGCTATTTGAATAATGTTGCAGTAAACACAGGAGGGCAGCTATCTTTTTGAGATCCAGACTTACTTCCTTTGTCAGAGGGATTGCTGGATCATTTCATAGTCCTATTTTTAACTTTTTGAGGGATCTCCATGCTGTTTTCCATCATGGCCATATCAATTTACAGTCCCATCAATGGTGCACAAGGGTTTCTTTTTCTCCATGTCCTCGCCACACATTTGCTGTTAACTGATTTTTTACAAGGGTGCCAAGAACTCCACATAGGGAAAGGATAGTCTCTTCAGTAAATGGTGTTGGGAAAGTTGGATATCCATATGCAGAAGAATGAAACTTGGACCTTTATTTCACACGATATACAAAAATCAGCTCAAAATGGATTTTAAAACTAAAAGAAAAATCATAGGGAAAAGTTTCTTGACATTGCAATAGTTTCTTGGTCATGACTCCCAAAGCACGGGCAGCAAAAGCAAAAATAGACAAGTGAGGTTGCATCAAACTAGAAAGCTCTGCACAGCAAAGGAAAAAAAAGATCAACAGACTGAAAAGGAAACCTACAGGGTTGGAGAAAATATTTGCAGAACATGTATCTGATTAAGGGCTAATATACAAAATATAGACGTAACTCACATCACTCAATAGCAAAAAACTCCAAATAATCAGACTCCTCATTCTTAATCATACAATATGCTGTTATCCTCACTCTTGCTCTATTCTTCCTCTGCTTTTTACTTACCTGTGTTATACGGACCTCACACAATGGGTTGGGAGGCATTTCCTCATTTTCTGTACTCTGGTATAGTTTGTACAAAAATATAACTATCTGTGCCTTGAATGAACTATTGATTCAATTTCTTTAATGGTCATTGGATTATTAAGGTTTTTCCATTTCTTCTTAACTTAGCTTTGGTAAGTTATTTTTTCTCTAGGAATTTGACCAATCTTCTATGTTTTTATTTGTACAAAGCTATTCCTAATATTCTCTTGTGTTTTTTAAATAATGGCCACACTACAAGCTATGCCCCTAATTGTGTTTGTAATTTTTCTTTTTCTCTTTATCAATCATATTTACAAGTTTGCCATTTTATTAGTCTTTGTCCCTTTCTACTGTAGGCTTCTTTTTAGTTTTGTTATTTTTTCTTCGTATCTTACTGATAGGGACAGCAAGCAGGGAAATTCTGGGCAGAAGAGGGTGGGGCCCCAGTGAGGGTCCCACCCACAAGCCAAAAAGTCTGATACCATGGCCCAAAGTGAGAACTTACATCCCGTTTTCCTGCTCAAATGTTGCCTTTTCCAAAACCACCCATGGCCTACCCTGCTCCTCTTCCTGTGCCCATTAAAACTCCAGGCTCAGCCAGCAGGCAGAAGAGAAGCATCCGGACATCTAACACGGTTGGATGTTAGAGAGAAGCGGCTTGACTTCAGAGGGACAACTTGATGGCGTAGCTTCAGAGAAGAGTCTGGCCGGGGACAGCTGGACATCAGGGGAAGATTACCTTACCACTCTGTCCCCTTTTCAGCTCCCTTTCCTGCTGGGAGCCACTTTCATCGGCAGTAAAATCTCCCACATTTACTATCTTCAACTTGTTCGTGTGACCTCATTCCTCTTGGACGCTGGACAAGAACTCAGGTGCCATGAGTGCAGGTGCAAAAGGCTGACACACTGACCTTTCACCCTCACTGGTGGAAGGCAGCTGCCTCACACGAAAGGCAGATGGTCCACTGAGCTGTTAACACTTAAGCCATCCATGGACGACTGAGTTAAAAGAGCACTGTAGGCCGGGCATGGTGGCTCATGCCTGTAATCCCAGCACTTTGGGAGGCTGAGGTGGGCAGATCACAGGGTCAGGAGTTCGAGACCAGCCTGGCCAACACGGTGAAACCCTGTCTCTACTAAAAATACAAAAATTAGCCGGGCGTGGTGGCGTGTGCCTGTAATCCCAGCTACTCAGGAGGCTGAGGCAGGAGAGTTGCTTGAACGCTGGAGGAGAGATTGCAGTGAGCCGAGATTGTGCCATTGCACTCCAGGGTGACAGAGTGAGACTCTGTCTCACAACAAACAAACAAACAAACAATCAATAAGAAAAACAATAAGGAGCACTGTGACACTTTTTTTCTGGGGCTTCAAGGGTCATGGGCACCCCCCTGCACAGACACTGCTGTGTGGACAGTACGGAGTTCATCCTGCTGGTGCCCAAAAGCACTTGCCCCAGCTCTGGCACCCACTCACCTGCATGTTCCCCCTAGCAAGGGGTGGAACGCAGCAGGTTCGAATGGGTGGAGTCTGCCCCTGCTGGAACTGAGCAGCTGGCAGAGTCCAGCACTGCTCACGTACTCCCGTTCCTGCCCACGAAGGGATCAGGGAAATATCCTGCTTCATTACAGTTTCCCTTTTCCACTGAGTTGAAGTTTATTTTGCAGTTCTTTTTCTAACTTCTGGAGATGTATGCTTACCCAGTGCATTTTCAGCGTTTCTTCTTTGCTAATCTAACTGTTTAAGGTCATGAATTTCCATCTAAGTTCTACTTTATCTGCATCCGGAATGTTTTGATACATAGTCTTTTCATCATTATTCTGTTAAAATATTTTCAATTCCCAATTTGAATTTTCCAATTTATACATTATTTGGAAGTGTTTCTTAATTTCAGAAAATTTTTTAATATTGATTTAACTAAAATTACCATTGTCTTTTAACATACCGTGATTTTAGTTATTTTTGTTATTGACTTATATGAATAATATTATAAAATGTGTTCTGTGTGATACCAATTATTTTAAATATGTTGAAACTTGCTTTATGGCCCAGCTTATGGTCAGTTTTTAATGTGTATTCTGAGTAGTGATTGGGTGCAATGTTTTCTGTGCCCATTAGGTCAAGCATTCTAATTATTTTCTTTTCAAATTGTCTCTGTCTTTAATGATCTTTTTGAATGCTTGGGCACTCAACTTTTGAAAGTAGTACATGAAAATCTGTTACCATTGTGGTAGATTTATCTATTTTTACATGTTTGTCTATGTTGAGGCTTTGTGATTAGGTGTATAATAGTTTACAATTATTTAAACTTGCTGGCAAATTAAACCTTTTGTCACCAATAGTGATTCTCTTTACCTTTGGCAACGCTTTTTGCTTTAAAGTCCTTTTTTTCCCCTAAAGTACAATAACTATATGGTTTTCTTTTGACTACTATTAACCTGCACATGTATGTTTATCCTTTTCCTTTTAATGTTGCTGTTTTCATATATTTTTTATATGTATTTTCAAAAACGTCTATTAATCATTGTCTTTTAATTGGATAATTGAATTTGTATACATTTATGGAAATTACTGATATGTCTGGGTTTCCAGCCCCCACAGTATTGATTACGTTGTGATTTCCACTTGTCTTACCATTTCCACATTCCTTTCTCTCCTCTTTCTTATCTTCTTTTGGGCCGATTGGCTGGCTTTCCTCATCTTTTTCTGTAGTAAATTTATGCACTTCACTTCCAGTCTTTCCCTGACTGCCGTGGAATTTAACATGCGTAGTTAAATCATGCAAGAAGAAAATTCATCAACATCTAAACCCTCTCAGCAAATACATGAAGTCCTTAATGTGCTTGTGTCCATTACTCCATCTAAGATTGTGCTCTTGTTTATTTTAATTGTTTTGTTTCTTATGACTCCCAAAGAACATTGTTATTATTATTCATATTATCTCATCCTTCTTTTCATTTTATATGTCAATGTTTTTCTGGATTTATCCACATATTCCCCCCTTTTTTTTGGCTTTCATTTCTTTTTGTATCTCATTCTTTCCATCTGGGATAATATCCCTTTTTCCTGAAGTACATCCTTAAGAATTTCCTTTGGTGAAGCTCTGCTGCTATAAACTCTCTCAGTCCTTGCGTTTCTTAAAAGGCTTGTATTTTTCCCTGGTCTTGAAAGATGTTTTGGATGAATACCATCTTCTTTTCTTATGCCATTATTTATCTTTCTGTTAGATTAACTTTGTCTATAACAGATGAGCATTTAGAATCTACCTTAGTGTGGCTGCCTCATATGGAGGCAAGCTGGACCCTTCCGTAGCTGGTGGGCTTAAAGAAAACTACAGCAATTCCTCCCTGTCCATTGCTTGTCCCAAGCACCACAGAGCTGGAAATGTTCACCTCCTGATTAAAGCACATGGTTCTACAAGTCTTTTATTAAAATGCAGCTTTTCATCAGAAGGAAGAAATGGTTAATTTTCACAGTCAGCCACATGCGGTGAGTTAATTCATGGAGGATTTTCTAGGACAGGGCCAGGTACTGATGGAGGGGGGTCACACAGGGATAAACAGGACAGTTATTCTTTTTTTCTTCTTCAGAAAATTAATTTTAAATGTAAATCTAAATTACATTTATTTTATTTTTTCAACTGGGTCTTGCTCTGTCACCCAGGTTGGTGTGCCATGGCACCATCACAGATCAAACCCTTGGGCTTATGCAATCTTCCTGTATCAGCCTCATGAGTAACTGGAATGACAGGCATGCAGCACCATGCCCAGCTCCTTCCTTCCTTCCTTCCTTCCTTCCTTCCTTCCTTCCTTCCTTCCTTCCTTCCTTCCTTCCTTCCTTCCTTCCTCCCTCCCTCCCTCCCTCTCTCTCTCTCTCTTTCTTTCTCTTTCTTTCCTTCCTTCCTTTCTTTCTTTCTCTTTCTTTCTTTCTTTCTTTCTTTCTTTCTTTCTTTCTTTCTTTCTTTCTTTCTTTCTTTCTTTCTTTCTTTCTCTCTTTCTTTCTTTCTTTCTTTCTTCTTTTCTTTTCTTTCTTTCTTTTTTTTTTTTTTTTTGAGATGGAGTCTCACTCTGTCACCCAGGCTAGAGTGCAGTGGCACGATTTTGGCTCACTGCAACCTCTGCTTCCCAGGTTCAAGGGATTCTCCTGCCTCAGCCTCCCAAGTAGCTGGGATTACAGACACTTGCTACCATGCCCAGCCCAGCTCATATTTTTACTTTCCTCTTCCTCCTCCTCTTCCTCCTCCTTTTCCTCCTCCTCCTCCTCCTCTTTCTTCTCCTCCTCCGCCTCCTCCTCCTCCCTCTTCTCCTCCTTCTTCTTCTCCTCCTCCTCCTTCTTCCTCCTCCTTCTCTTCCTCCTCCTTCTCTTCCTCCTCCTCCTTCTCCTCCTCCTCCTCCTCCTCCTCCTCTTCCTCTTCTTCTTCTTCTTCTTCTTCTTCTTCTTCTTCTTCTTCTTCTTCTTCTTCTTCTTCCTCTTCTTCTTCTTCTCAGGCTGGTCTTGCCACTTTTTTGCCAAGTTGGTCTTGCACTCTGAACTTCAAGTTATCCTCCTGCGTAGGCCTTTAAAAATGCGGGGATTATAGGCATGAACCACCATGCTTGGCCAAGAAAATTAATTTTATAGGAGGAAGAAGGAGGACAGATTCTGAACAATGGACACTGCCCCAAGAGGCCACCCAGACTGAGGAAACAAGGTACACTCTAGATGGGAAGGTGCTGGGAGGAGAGCCCTGGTTCCTGGCAGTGGTGGTGGTGGTCAGGGTGGGGGTGTGGAGTGCTGACCGTGTGCTTCAGTGTGTTTCTTAATGCCCCAACTCTGATCCCCTTACACCATACCTCCCCTCTTCTTCCTCAGCAGGCATCCTTACCTCCAGCTTAACAGGGAAAATAAAGTATTAGATGAGAATGTTCTCCACTAACCTTTCCTGTGTTCCCATCTCTCTGAGAACTTGGCCCACAAGCTGCTCCTTCCCCTTCACCTTGCTACCAGCTCTTTTCTCTCTTGCTTATAAGCAAGCTTAAGTGAATCCATTAAGAAACAAAAAAAAAAGGCTGGGTGCGGTGGTTCACACCTGTAATCCCAACATTTTAGGGGGCCAAGGTGGGCAGATCACCTGAGGTCGGGAGCTCGAGACCAGCCTGACCAACATGGAGAAACCCTGTCTCTGCTAAAAACACAAAAATTAGCCAGGCATGGTGGTTCATGCCTGTAATCCCAGCTACTCAGGAGGCTGAGGCAGGAGAATTGCTTGAATCTGGGAGGCAGATGTTGAGGTGAGCTGAGATCGTGCCACTGCACTCCAGCCTGGGCACCAAGAGCAAAACTCCATCTCATAAACAAAAACAGCCCCCTCTCATCTTACAAATGCAATACGATGTTCAGTATAGAAGTTTTGGAAACACAGACATTTACAAATTTTTTACAAAGAAGAAAAATAAAACCCACATGTAAACCTACCACCAAAAGATAATCACCTCTAGCAGTTTTGCATATTACTTTTTGAATTTTGTTTTTGAATTTTGTGTGTTCTCTCTCACTCTATCCACCCCTTTTCCTACATACAAAGATGGGATTATGGTAGGAGGCAAGACATGACTGTGGAGATGGGGCTTGGACACCTGGCCAGACTGAGGACTAGCTAAAACAGGTGCCAGCCAAAACAGCTTTCCTTAAGACACGTCCACCACCGAGCCATGTCAGTTTACTACTGCCATGGCAACTACTGAACCTTACCACCCATTTCCATGGCAACCACCTGGTTACCTGGAAGTTACCACCCTCATCCTATAAATTTCTGCATAAGCCACCCCTCAATTTGCATATAATTAAAAGTGGGTATAAATATGAATGGAGCGCTACCTCTGAGCGCCTATTCTGTGCACACTGCTTGAAGGGTACACTTGGTGCTGCTGTACACTGACGCTTCAATAAAAGTTGCTGGTTAGCACCACTGGCTCGCCTTTGAATTCTTTCCTGGGCAATGCCAAGAACCTTTCTGCGCTAAGCCTCAATTTTGGGGGCTTGCCTGTCCCGCATCAGAATGGTAATGTAGATCTAATTCTAGTTTACTTTGTTTTCCCATGGAAATATCTTTCTTTGTTGCTGTGTTCCTTCTGTCTTTGCAGGGTCTTCCTTTCCCTCAAAAACATTAAAAGTCTACACGTCTGTCGACACTTCCTCCATTTCATTTGGTCCTCGGGCTCTTGAAAACTGTGTTCTACACCCCCACACTCTCAGCCCCTGACTAGAAGTTGGCAGATGGTGTCGGTAGCCTCGGCAGGAATGTTTTTCATTCCTCACCTTATAGAACTTGTAGTGACAGCTATCACTATTGGTTATTACCTCTTGGAAACTCTGTCTTTCTTAATTTTTGTGAAAATGTCCGTCTGCTTTCCTATGTCTCTTCCTTCTTTGATATGTCTCTCGCTTCCTGGTGTAGTCCTGCTTGTGAAGTGCCAGTGGTCTTCATGGATCCATCCTCGGTTGTTTTCTTATTCTCCAGTCTCTCTGGGCAAACACATCTCTATCGATGATTCTATCTCAAGTTCAGACTTCTCTCATGAGCTCCAAACGCACACAGCTGGGTGTAACCCTGGCACATCAAACGCAACATACCCAAAGCAAAGCTCATGCCCGCATTGCAGGAGGATTTAATGGGCCAGCCTGAAAATGGCAGGCATAGTTCTGCCCACATTCTTTTGGCTAGAACTCAGGCATGCAGGTGCACCCAACAGCAAGGGAGGCTGGCTGTGTCCCCAGGAGGACATATGACATGGCAAGGGGGATATTACACGGCAGAAGTCCTCAAAATAAGTGACTTCTGCTGGGTCTATTGATGAACAATCAGAATGGCAAAATCAGAGTGCCCTGGAAATAGTCTTTCAGGGAAGTCTGGGATGAAGCCGCTCTGGAGATTATACAATAAGAAGTCATAAAACAAGGGCAGAAATTAAAAGCAGCACATCAAACATGAGTTGTGCCTCCGCGAAGCCATCCAGAATGAGCTCAGTGAAAGAGCATGAGGTCAGGAGGAACATGTCCTAAGTGTCCAGATGGGACTTTTCTCAGCACGGGGACTTGCAGTGCTCTCTCAGGAGGACACCCAGGACAGGCTTAGGTAAGAGCTGGCATGCTTTCACTCATCACTATCCTTTTTTCTTTTTTTCCATTTCAGTTGCAAGCTTGAAAAGGTTTTATGCTTTTAGGTTTCCGGTCATTTTCAAAGATAGCTGTAGTATTTCAGTTCTGTTTTTAATCTTGATACCTCTCCTTAACTTTCTCCATCTATTCTCCCATCTCCTCCTGTCTGGTATCTTCTAGAAATTGTGGCCTCAGAAGATGGAGAAGGCTTAGTGCACACATGGCTTGGATGCCTGTCCTCATGCTCCCTTCACTTCAGCCATCATTTATTTGGTGACTCTGTGGTGTGGGGCATTAATCCCATCAGACCAACTATAGGTGTAGTAGTTAGAAGGAAAATTCTTATAACATCTGTGAATATTTCTTTTTACCTGGCAAACAGATGTGAAATGAGTCATTCTTCACCAACCATTCTACTTTTAAAGATGTTTAATGAGAGATTTTTTGAACTACTTATCAGGTAGATTTCTACAAATACAAAATAATAATGTAAAAACATTCCACATTTATTTGTTTTTTTCTTTGTTTTTATTTGACAAGTGGCAATATCATGCTTGCCATTTTAATCTAGACACAATTATTAGGTTATATATCATATCAACAATATTTAAGTTACTTTGTTTTATGTCTTTTAAGATACATTAAAACACACACACACTACACACACACACACACACGTATCAACTGCAAACATGAATGGGAGAAAAAGCATGGAACCCAACCGAATTTCCAAACTTCAGCAATATGTCATTCATTCTTTTAAGAAAGCTTTAAGAAATGTCATAATGACATGAGCTTGAAACATCTCTAGGCATTTTCTTTGAGGCTCATGATGTGGTACCGGTGATGTAAACAGCAGAAAACAGGGGCTGTCAAATGATCAAATTATGGAGACTCAGCGCTGCTTTTTCCCACAGGAACACACCAGATGGTGATGGCAGTGATCTCGCACACTGTAGGGGAACGACATGCCATGACGTAGCTGTATTCATCCACCGACGCTTGGCTGCATTCGATGTACTGTTTATCTATCAGAACTTCATTACCCTTCTTACTCATGCTGACACCAGGATTAAACTAGCTCTCGACTGGCTAATCACCTCTTGAATAAGGGCAATTGTGCCGAAGCACTTCTCATGCTTTCGTGATACGAACTGTAGCAGCTTGGAGATGCGTTTTCCGGTTGCATCCCTGGTACAGTAGAGATCTGTTCACTTGAGGGCTTTCTGCAATCCTACCACTTCTCAAGGTGGGAGGAAACGGAGGTGATAATAACACTCACGGGAAGAGACTACAGACCATGGGTCTCCCGTGCCTCTGGGGCGGCTGCAAGTTGTTACTTTTCCAGAACACAAATGTTTGCAGCAGACACAACAGTGTGATGACAGCATGCATTCCATGCCACATGCGGAAATGGACATGATGTATTTCATGTGTTTGTTGAAGGCCTTGGGGGTTACAGGGCAGGAGATTGGGGAGACTGCTTTCAAACAACCAGGCCCTTTGCTCCCAGTGACATATCTTTGAGTATATTCTCATGGAATTTGGCAACAGTGCTGAAAGCTGAAGATTAAAAATTTATTGAAAAAAAGATAAACCAGTGACTTCAACTGCTGAGAATATCTGCAGTCATTCCTGCCTGCAGACCTCCCAGTTTTAGATAAATCAGTTTCTTGACAGTTTTGGCCTATTTTCTACATAATAGGCATCTTAGAAATGTTCACCTAGGTTAACCCTCCTCCTTTCATTCCTTTAAAACAAAGAACGCACATATTAGAAAGCAAGCGTTTCTTTTCTTTCTCTTAAGTGTTGGTGTTAGAGAAAATGGGCTGCCCCAGAAAGTGAAGTATGATTTCAAACTGATGTGGTTAGGGCAATGCTGACATCATAAATTCGAAATGGGGACTTCCTGTTGCAAAACTTTATTTGTATCACATATAAAATGTTTCCTCAAATTATCCATATTCTTACTTAAATTCTTTTTGGTTGTATTGTTTCTACCTAAAATGCAGGCTAGCTAAACTTTGGACTCTGTTCTTAAGCTCTGTTTTGGCTTTAATGAAATTCTTAATTTCTAAAAAAAAATGAAATTAGGATTTCAATGTTTATTTCTTGGCTTGGTCGTAAAAATTGGTGTGCTACTTTCTGAAGGAACTTTAGAATGACATACACCAAAAAACAACAACGACAAAAAACTTCTTTATCTTTTCCAAGTCAGACAAAGTGTTTCCTTCACTGTCCTAATTCCAAGGATCCAGAGTAAGATAAATTGTATTGTATTTTTAGATAACTATCAAATATTAATTAATAAAAAATAATAACTATCAAATATAATCTCTAATGGTGTTGTAGGAAGTGTGCTAGTTACTTAGCTTTGGAATAAAATAAGCCTGGTTTTAAGTGCCAATTCTAGTATATGCCATGATCCTGGTGAAGTTTCTTATCTACTCAAAGCCTCAGTTTTCTCATCTTTAAAATGGGAATATCGCTACAAACCACTCTGATCGACTGGGAGCATGAAATGAGAAAGTGTGGCTGGGGATGGTAGCACCGGTCATTCCAGCACTGTGGGAAGTTGAGGCAAGGGGATCCCTTGAGGCCAGGAGCTCAAGGCCAGCCTGGGCAATGCAGCAAGACTCCCAACTCTACAAAATATTTAACAAAATTAGCTGGGAATAGAGGCATGCACCTGTAATCCCACCTACTTAGGAGGCTGAGGTGGGAAGATCACTTGAGCCCAGGAATTTGAGGTTACCGTGAGCTGTGATTGTGCCACTATACTTCAGCCTGGGTGACAGTCCAAGACCTTATCTCTCAAAAAAAGTGAAAATGTACATAAAATGTGCCATATCCAGATAGTAAATGCTCAATACAAGTAAGATCTTCTGATTTCTTTGACACAGTCTGCATCATACAAGCACATTTTATATAGACATCCCAGGGATGCTCAGAGGAAGGAGATGGGGGAAAAGTAGGTAGCTCTTGGATCGAACAGTTGGAGATTTGTCAAGGAAAGCAAATAGAAGCACCAAAGTGATGAGACGTCAAGGAAGATGTGGAGAATTGTTTGAAGGAAGTAAGGAGTCAGACAGACACTGTCTAGGAGTAAAGTTTGTCTAATTGGTTAGAACGTTCTTATTTCCGTAGGACTTGGGAAGGAGGTCAGGGGCTGGGGTATGGTTTCAAGCACCCTGACAACTATACAATATTCTAAACATATTTTGTATGTGTCAGTTGTTGGTCTGAATGACTTGACAAATGAAAAAAAAAATGTTCAGAGTGGAGTTTTTTATTTTTTATTTTTAAAGAAGAAACTAGGAGCTTTGTTGCTGTGCGTAAATGGGTCCTAAAGTGTCCTGGACAAAAATATCTGGCCAGTGATTCCAGGTAGCTCTGTCCTGTTTTCTGAAGGTCATGAGCCTGGATGCTCTGAGAATGTCAAGGTATAAGAGGGTCTAAGGAATGTTGGGATTCATTGTCAGTTTTTTTCTCTCACTCAATCTCAGCAAAAGATTTCTGCCTGGTCCTTGTGATCATTTGATAATTCAGGTATGAAGTATTTATTTATTTATTCCCTTTCAGGCAACCTGTGGTGATGAGGGTTGCTGGAAAGGGCAGGGGATGAGTCCCTGGTGAAGACTCCAGAGAAAGGAGCTGTTCCTGTGCAGGACCTGCAGATTGGAGTGATTTTGTTCAGTGTCTTTCCTTCATCATCCCACTTGGAAAATGGGCACGGATGCAGGGCAGCCTGGGGCTACCTACAGGAATTTCTAGAGGCTGCCTATTTCACCCAGTATCAGAAGAAATGTGGCCTCTCATAAAAGGGAGGTGAGTTTTGACATGGGAGTTTGCTTAACATTGCACTGAGTCAGTTTATGGTATATGCCATAAAAGCACACTAGAAATTATTTCTCCCTGGGGCTAGACTGTATGGACTTGAATTATCTTTTACTGCCTAAATTGATAGGAAATCACCTTCACTAAAAGGAAAACAGGAAGGAAAGAAGAAAGGAAGAGAAGACCACAAAACAACCAGAAAACAATTAACAAAATGGTAGGATTAAGTCCTTACTTATTGATAACGACACTGATAGTAAATGGACTAAATTTTCCAATCAAAATATCTATGTGGCTGAATGGATAAAAAGCAAGACCTAATGATCTGTTGTATACAAGAAACACACTTCACATATGAAGACACAAATAGACTGAAAATAAAGGTATGGAAAAATATTCCATGCAAACAAAAACCAAAAAAGAACAAGAGCAATTATACTTATATCAGACAAAATCAATTTCAAGACAAGAACTATAAAAAGAGACAAGGTCATTGTATAATGATAAAAGGGTCAATTCAGTAAGAGAATATAACAGCTGTAAATACATATTCACCCAACCCTGGAGCATCCAGATATATAAAGCAAATATAATTAAAGCAAAAGAGAGAGATAGACCCCAACATAATAATAGCTAAAGACTTTAGCACCCCACTTTCAGCATTGGACAGATCATCCAGACAGAAAATCAACAAAGAAATATTGGATTTAACCTGCACTATAGACCAAATGGACCTAATAGATATTTATAGAACATTTCAACTCATGGCTACAGAATACGCGTTCTTTTCCTCAGCACTTGGCTCATTCTCAAGGATAGGCAATATATTATGCCACAAACAAAGTCTTTAAAAATTCAAAATATGTTGAAATAATATTGCATATCTTCTCTGACCACAATGAAATAAAACTAGAAATCAATAACAAGAGGAATTTTGGAAACTATACAAGTACCTGGAATATGAGCCTCAATGACCAGTGAGTCAATGAAGAAATTAGCAAAGAAATTAAAAAATTTAATGAAACAAATGAAAATGGAAACACAACATACCAAAACCTATGGGATACAGTGAAAGCAATATTGAGAGGAAGGTTTATAGCAATAAGTGCCTATATAAAAATGTAGAAAATCTTCAAAAAAATAACCTAATGATGCATCTTAAAGAAGTAGAAAAGCAAGAGCAAACCAAACCCAAAATTAGCAGTAGAAAAGAATAAAGATCAGAGCAGAGATAAATGAAATTGAAACAAAAACTATATAAAAGATCAATACAACAAAAAGTTGGTTTTTTGAAAAGAGAAACAAAATCAACAAACAAATTTTAACCAGATTAACTAAGAAAAAAAGAGAAGACTCAAATAAAATCAGAGATGAAAAAGGAGACGTTACAACTAATACTACAAAAATTCAAGGGTTTATTAGAGACTACTATGAGCACCTATATGACAAAAAATTGGAAAACCTAGAAGAAATGGATAAGTTCCTAGACACATACAAGCAACCAAGATTGAACCATGAAGAAATCCAAAACACAAACAGACCAATAGCAAGTAATGAGATTGAAGCTGTAATAAAAAGTCTCACAGGAAAGAAAAGCTTGGGATCTGATGGCTTTGCTGCTGAATTCTACCAAACATTTAAAGATGAACTAATACCAATCCTACTCAAACTATTCTGAAAAATAGAGGAGGAAGGACTACTTCCAAATTCATTCTATAAGACCAGTATACCAAAACCAGATACCAAAACCAGACAAAGACACATAAAAAAAGGAGAAGAAAAAGAAGAAGAAGAAGAAGAAGAAGAAGAAGAAGAAGAAGAAGAAGAAGAAGAAGAAGAAGAAGAAGAAGAAGAAGAAGAGGAGGAGGAGGAGGAGGAGGAGGAGGAGGAGGAGGAGGCGGCGGCGGCGGAGGAGGAGGAGGAGGGAGGAGGAGGAGGGAGGAGGAGGAGGAGGGAGGAGGAGGAGGGAGGAGGAGGAGGGAGGAGGAGGAGGAAGAAGGAGGAAGAGGAGGAAGAGGAGGAAAGGAAGAAAGGAAGGAAGGAAGGAAGGAAGGAAGGAAGAAAGAAAGAAAGAAAGAAAGAAAGAAAGAAAGAAAGAAAGAAAGAAAGAAAGAAAGAAAGAAAGAAAAGAGAGAAAACCTACAGACCAATATCTTTGATTAATATTGATGCACCCTGAAGATTCCACCAAAAAACTATTAAAGCTGATAAACAAATTTGACAAAGTTGCAGGATACAAAATCAACATACAAAAGTCAGCAGCATTTCTGTATGCCAACAGCAAACAATCTAAAAAAGAAGTCAAGAATATATATTTACAATAGTTAGCAATAAAACAAAATACCTAGGAATAAACTTAACCAAGGAAGTGAAAGATCTTTACAATGAAAATTATAAACATTTGTGTAAGAAACTGAAGAGAACATACACAGAAATGGAGATATTTCGTGTTCGTGGACTGGAAGAATTAATATTGTTAAAATGTCCATACTACCGAAAACAATCTACAGATTCAGTGCAATTCTTATAAAAATACAAATACCAATGACATTCTTCACAGAAATAGAAAAAATAATCCAAAAATTTATATGGAACCACAAAAGACTTAGAATAGTCAAAACTTTCCTTAGCAAAAAAGAACAAAACTAGAGGAATCCCATTACTATAGCTCTATACTACAGAGCTACGTAACTAAACAGCATGGTACACAGACCATGTTTATGTACGTAAACAGATATGTAGACCAATGGAATAGAATATAAAACCCAGAAATAAATCCATACACCTACAGTGAGCTCATTTTCAACAAAGGTGCCAAGAACATACATTGGGGGAAAGGAGAGTCTCTTCAATATATGGTGGTGCTGGGAAAACTGGATATCTATATGCTGAAGAAAGAATGAAACTAGACCCCTATCTCTCACCATATTCAAAAGTCAAATCAAAATGGATTAAAGACTCAAATCTAAGACCTCAAACTATGAAACTACTAAAAGAAAACATTGGGGGAAATTCTCCAGGACATTGGTTGGGGCAAAGATTTTTTTGGGTAATATCTTACAAGCATAGACAACCAAAGTAAAAAATGGGCAAATAGGATCACATCAAGTTTAAAAGCTTCTGCACAGCAAAGGAAACAATCAACAGAGTTGAGAGACAACCCACAGAATGGGAGAAAATATTTGCAAACTATCCATCTGACAAAGGATTCATAACCAGAATATATAAAGAGTTTAAACAACTCAATAGGAAAAAATCTAGTAATCCAATTTAAAAATGGGCAACAAATTTGAATGGACATTTCTCAAAAGAAGACATACAAATGGCAAACAGGTTATATGAAAAGGCTCTCAATATCACTGATCATCAGAGAAATGCATATCAAAACTATAATTAGATATTATCTCATGCCAATAAAAATGGCTTTTATCCAAAAAACAGGCAATGATGAATGCTAGTGAGGATGTGGAGAAAAGGGAAGTCTTATATACTGTTGGTTGGAATTAAATTAGCATAGCCGTTATAGAGAAGAGTATGGAGGTTCCTCAAAAAAGCTAAAGCTAGAACTACCCATCTGATCCAGCAATCCTACTACTGGGTATTTATCCAAAGGAAATAAGATCAGTATGTTGAAGAGATACCTGCACTCCCATGTTTGTTGCAGCACTATTTACAGTAACCAAAATTTGGAAGCAACCTCAACCTGAGTGTCCATAAACAGATGAACGGATTTTAAAAATGTGGTACATATACACAATGGAGTACTATTCAACCATAAAAAAGAACAATCATTTGCAACAACATGGTTGGAACTGGAGAATATTATGTTAAATGAAATAGACCAGGCACAGAAAGACAAACTTCTCTTCTAATTCATTTGTGGGAACTGAAAATTAAAATAATCGAACTCATGGAGATAGTAGAATGATGGTTATCAGAGGCTGGGAATGGTAGTGGGGATGGTCAATAGGTACAAAAATATAGTTAGAACAAATACTAGAAGAACTAGTATTTGATAGCACAACAGGGTAATTACAGTCAACAATATTTTACATGTAAAAATAACTAAAAGAGCATAATTGGAATGTTTCTGACATAAAGAAATGATAAATGCTGGAGGTGATGGATACCCCATTTATCCTGATGTGATAATTACACATTGCATGCCTGTATCAAAATACCTCATATACCCCACATACACTATGTACCCACACAAATTTTAAGAAAGAAAAAAAGACTATACCTGTAGGGCTATTAATGTCAGAGTGAGTTGCTTGGGTTAGGCTTATCTTATTTCCCAGACAAGCCTAATCTAAGCAACTCACCCTGACATTAACAAGGAATATAAGGAATCCCTTCCCCCTCATAGGAGTTGAAGTAAGTTCAGTGGGATTTTTTGATATCTCATGTAAAAGAAGTCCAGGGCCTTTTGGACTTTGGTGGTAGCAAGGTGTCCGCAATCCTCATGCCTTCCATACTGTTGCTTTACCGCGTGTGGCTTTCATTTTCAAGGTGACTTCATGGTCCCATCCCACTAGCTCCAGCTCCTAAACCTTCTTCACATGGCAGGAAGGTGGAAGGAGATGGGCTTGCCTTCCTAGTAAAGATGTTTTCTCGAAGTTACACACAACATTTTTGCTTCACTGACTGAAAGTTACTCCCATGCTCACCTTTACCTTCTGCAAAGGCTGGAGAATCAATGATCCCAACTAAAACATGCGGTCCTTGCTTCTCAGGAAGAAGAGGGCCATGGAGACTGGGGGGCACTTAAAATGCTCTGCCAGACCATGTATATATAATTATGACCCAACTAGTGTTGAAATCAGCTCTATGTCTTACAACTTATCAAATAATTCCTAGGAATGTTATAAATATATTCTGGCTAGACACTGGAGTCTCTGACATATGTAAAAGATACAACTACTAGCAAATTGGTGAAATGGAGGTCTACTTTAGTGCCATGGTAAGTTGTTAGTGTAAGTGAATGCATGTTCCTTTGTTATCTTATAAAATTGCTACTGCCAAAAGAATTTCCTGATTGCACTGATATTGGTTGATGTGTTTATCAAATTTATTCATTTTATACTCTTTGCAATGATTCGTGCGAGGCCCTGTGGTGAATAGAAAGCTTCCTTGAAGGAGTTTATAAGGAGTTGAGTAGAAAAGTAAAGATTATTTTGGCCAAGTGTGGTTGCTCACACCTGTAACCTCAGCACTCTGGGAGGCCGAGGTGGAAAGATTACTTGAGGCCAGGAGTTTGAGATCAGCCTAGGCCACATAGTGAGATTCTGATTCTCGAAAAAACTTTAAAAAATTAGCTGAGCATGGTGGTATGCATCTGTAGTCCCAGTTACTCAGGAGGTTGAGGTGGGAGGATTGCTTGAGCCCGGGAGTCTGACGCTGCAGTGAGCTATGATTGAGCCACTGCACTTGAGCCTGGGAGACAGATCGAGACCCCATCTCTTAGGGGGGGGAAAAAAAGGTTATTTCATGTAAACTTTGAAAGTGGACAATAAGAGCATAAATGGAATTCTGACAATCAAGTTATTTTAATTGAATTTCATTTTTCTTTTTATAAGGCATCTCGCAGAACCAGCTGAGGTTCAGAGAACTCCCTATTCGAGTTATTAATTGATGCGGCTAAACCAAGATATCATCCCATGTTTACCTTTAATTGATGTATTCCATGCACACGAAGATTTCTTGTCTGTAAACTGCTTAAGTGCTTGAGTATGTTTTGATTATTGTTCATTTTCCTTCACAGAAGAAAATAATCATTGTCCATGAACAAAACGTTGATGAAGATCAAGCCTAACAACTGCTTTTTATAACGTATTTCAGGGGCACCATTTTCTGCTGAGAATCTGTTCATCTTCAGGAAATCAATTCATTCACATGGGGTGCCCATGAGGAGGTTCTGAGTGAAGTGAGGGAGAATTATGGTGGGTGAGAGGGTCTGACTCTTCCTATTCACACAAAAGAATGGAAAGTCCTACACTCTGAAGGGCAAGAGCAAGTCAAAAGTAGCTTAGAGCAGATCTGCTTGACCAAGAAGAGCAAAGGAGAAGGGATAGGTGGATAATTCAAGGGCTAATACAGAAATGAGATCAATCGGAACACAAGCAGCTAAATGCAGCCAGTGGCAGGTGCCAAGAGGGAATTGTGTGGTGGCCATGATGCCCCATATCTGTACCTATGGGGTTTATCTGGTATCTATACCACAGCATGCATTAGTCTACCTAATTATATTTGTTCTATCCCATCCATGGGGTTTCTTTAGGCAAATCACTGTGTGAAATCGTAACTTTTCAGAATGGAAGCTATGAGTCTGTGCCCTTTTATAGGGGTAATGTGGGGTCCAAAGGCAATTTTGGATGGGTCATAGTCATTTTCTTTGATAGTGTCCATGGTTCTGACCTTAGAACAAGCTAGATCTGGCAGCATGTGTCAGGGTAACAGTATCTTTTTACATGCTACTTACTTCTGAGAATTTCAACACAATTTACTTTCTACAAAACTATAACAATCTTTTTTATTTTTATTTTACCTGTAAGTAGAAAGAGCAATGAGCTGGTGAGGTGAGAACAGCTTTATTTCGTCAATAAAGAAACGAAAGCATGAGCTATTTGCTCAACAAGAGTACACACGTGGCACACCTGGAAGTCCAGTCCTTACTATGTTTCATTTATGATCTTTCTCATAGAGAAGATTCATCCCTACAATGCATATTCCAGGAAAAATTCTGTGTTTTTCTTATTAAGAGACTTTGTTTTTTAGAGCACTTTGAAATTCTTAGCAAGCAAAATGCTATGAAAGCTTCAGAGATTCCCTTCTGTCCCCACCCCTGTACAGCCTCTCCACCATCTCCATCCCACACCAGAGTGGCCCATTTGTAACAATCGATGTGCCTAAACTGATGTCATTATTACGCAAAGCCCATCGTGTGCATTAGGGTTCACTCTTGGTGTTGTACATCCTGTGGGTTTGGACAAATGTATAACGACATGCGTCCACCATTGTAGTGTCATACAGACCAGTTTTATTTCCCTAAAATTCCTCTGTGCTCTACCGATTCATTCCTCCCTGCCCTCAATCCCAGGAAAACACTGATCTTTTTCCTGTGTCCATAGTTTTGCCTTTTCCAAAACAGAATGTAATTGAAATCATATAATATGTAGCTGAGAGTTCCACTTTTAAAGGAACAGAAATTTCATAGTGTTTGCCAATCAATGTGGACCCATTTAGAACACGAAAGTGGTTTCATGATAATAAGTTCTTTTTTAAAGACTGTTCCGTTCTTCTAGACATGTTAGGTGGGAACCTACATTTCCTACTGGGTCTTTGGCTCATTGTCAAGGAAGTAACTACTGAAAGTGCAAGAGCTCTGGGAAGTTGAGAGGATGGGTGTATTCGGCTGTTCTTGTGTTGCTGTAAAGAAATACTTGAGACTGGGAAATTTATAAAGAAAAGAGGTTTAATTGTCTCACAGTTCTGTAGGCTCCAGCATCTGCTTCTGGTGAGGACCTCAGGAATCTTACAATCATGGCAGAAGGCGAAGAGAGAGCAGGCACGTCACATGGCAAGAGCAGAAGCAAGAGAGAGAGAGAGAGAGAGTGGGGAGATGCCACACACTTTTAACAACCAGATCTCACAAGAACTCACTCACTATCATGAGGACAGCACTGAGCCATTAGTAAGGATCTGTACCTATGATCCATACGCCTCCCACCAGGCCTTACCTCCAACATTGCAGGTCACATTTCAACATGGGATTTGGAGAGGACAGACACCCAAACCACAGCAATGGGTCTCAGCAAGGGGCTCCATCAACTGCCTCAGACTTGTCTGGAAGGTGGCAGACATGGGCAATTCCTACCTTGCTGAAGAGGGCTACACTGTTGAGTGAATGCTGTGAAGCAGAGGAGCATTTGGTGCAACTGAAGTTGTCTGAAGTGACTTGTGTATTCAATCTTGCAGAGCCTGAGCTATGGGATTGTTCCTACTTAGTTTGATGTGGTCTTTGGTACATGAGTGAACACTGAGGTTGGTCTATTTCTTCAGGGACTAAGGGGTTCACCTGCTGCTGAGAGGCAGGAAAAAGCACCGCAGCCAATGTGGGCATCTTGAATTCTGTCTTCTGATGCACGAATGGACTTGAAAGTGACACCAGAAAAAATCACCCACCAATCCCTTCCTCACAGCCTCCTTTTCTGTGTCTTCCTGAAACAACCATGACAAAAGTTCAGGTCCTCTTACTACAGGTTAACACCTATGGCAGATTACCTTTTATTTGCTCTTCTGTGGCACTGTTTTGTCTGTCTGCCTGAGATGCTTTGCCTCATTTACTCCCTTCTGAGTGGATTAGGAGAGGGTTCTATGGTTTTTGTTTTGGTTCACTCGAGAAGTTTCCAGGTACTTTGACAATCTCCTCCATCACAGCTTGGATTCTGCAGAGTGGTCCCGTAAGAATGGGCATCTTCAGAGGGAGGCAAAAGCCAGACACACCTGGCCAGAGGAGGCGTCAGAAGGCCGTGAGCCACTGGGGGTGATCAGTGCATGGCTTTGATCTTGTGTTGTAATGATCCCCATAACAGAACCCCAGATCGATCATTCAGTTCTGTAACACATCACTGTGCTGATTCAGTACTGTAAGAATTGTCTGAAGCAAGTAGCCCAGAGGCCTTTCTTTGGCTTATTGGACAACCCTTATGACAGAGAAAACCACAAAAACACTGATTTTTGTACCAATGGGTGATAGAGCAAGCCATCAGAATAGCTGATATTGGCCCATTAGAAAAATGCTGGACTGTAGTAAGTTTAAGGTTATTTAGTTTGCGTGAATTCAGAATCACTGTGTTCCAGTTATGCACCCTTCAATCTGCTCTTCATTTTAAAAGCAAACAAAAAAAAACTCAACTCTAATTCTGTCCTTCTTTGGATGCTTGTCATAATACGTGGCTTACCTCTTCCTCAGCCTTCTGATGGCAGCCTGAGCAGGAGAGGATCAGATCCCCGGGGCTGGGATGCCGCAAGTGTCAGTGTTGGGGAAGTGTGGAGAAGCAGGCACCAGGTTTCACCATACACTGGACATTGCTTCTCCAAGGCAAGCAGCACACTTTAGAAGAGACGAACATGAAGAGGAGGTAATGGGGAGGACCCACAAAGGGGACAGTGTAGTTATTCAAAGCATCCAACCCCAGAATCAGGCCCCCTGGGTTCAAATACCAATTCCTCCTCTTGCTAGAAAAGTTAACGCAGACTACTCTCTGAGGCTTGGCTTCTTCATCTTTAAAACGGAAATCACAATGAATCTCTCTTCTTGCGGGGATTATGAGATTATCCATGCAAAGCTCATAGAGTAAACCCTGAATAAATAGGAGCTATTATTATTGTTAAAGGGTTGGGCAAGGAGTTCCCTAGAGCCTTCCATGTTTCCATTCCTGTCTCTCAGCCTTTGTTATGGGTTGTCCTGAGGACTCTTCACATTCAATGCCAACTCCAGATCAACCTCATTTGATATTCTATTCCTCCTTGTCTGGCAGGCAAGGCTGCCTGCCCAGCCATTTTCATCTTGAGTCCTGGATTGATTTACAGCATCCTTGCCATCTGCCACGTGTGCTGTGAAGGCAATATGTTGCGGCTGTTATCACTGCCCTTATTGTACACCCTATAGAAAGAAGTATTTCCTTATGAGGAATCCTCCTCACCAGGCTGGTGCCAGCCCTCTGCCTACTGAGTTCTGAGCCTGAGCGGGGCTGCTGGACTTCCTCTGAGTTTCCTTGATGTGGGCATCTTTGCCTTAGCCTGCCTGTCCTTGCATGTCGCTGCTCTCCAGGCCTCCCTTTGACTGGGGTCATGGTCCTGATCACGGACCTCAGCCACACCACTCCATAGATCAGGCTGAGAATGGACCCTCCACTGCCCTTTAGTCAACTCCCTTGACCCAAGGGGGCCTGAGGCCAGAGACCTTGTTCATGCCTCATCTTGGGTGGGCAGTGTGTGAAGTGAAGTAATGAATTCAGGTCAGGATGCCCTCAAGGTAGGCAAACTGGGAGCTGCGTCTGGAGCTGCAGGGGGGTGAGGTCAAGTGGGCAGTGGGTGGAAAATCAGAGAGAACTTGAAGCCAGAGCAGAGGATCATCGACTCCCCTTCTTGCCTCTTTGGCTTTTGTCTTGTGTTTCGGTATTTCTTTGGCAACTTGGTTGTGTGGCAATTTTCCACCACATTCCTTGGAAGTGTCTTCCTTCAATCTCTTTCATGGAATGATCTAGATGAGGCTCCACTGGACTGGCTGCTCATCAGGCTGCAGGCACAAATGTGCCAGCCAACGAACCCCTCCAAGATGAAGAGACACAGTCAGGAACACAGCGTGGACATGTGGAGGGCTCGCGTAAAGCTTCATAAAGATGAATGTCTAAAGCAATGTGGCATGTCTGCCATCACTTAACTTTGAATGTGTCAGCTTTGGAACTTGAAGCTGTAGTCCCTGCGTCCCCACAATGGGCGCCCTTTCCTTGCAGTACTGGAACTTCGCCACCAGGGGCAGCAGCCCTCAAAGTCCCCTGGGGCATTCTGACACCAAGAGGAACGCATGTCCTCAGACCTACATCCAGCTGTGAATTTTCCAATCCCTACTTGCATGAAACCCACGTATTTAAAACTATATGTACTGAAAATTTTACAGTATTTTTTAAAAATCCAAAGTTAAGTAGTAATCTTAGGGAGCAAGCTTTTAAAAGAAATAAACTCCTAATTCTACTAGCTTCTATATTGATTTCACTAAAAACCAAGCATAATTTAAAACAACTGGGTCTAAAATTGCTCTAATATTTGACCTCAGAGCAAAAATTCAATTGGTCTTTGTCTATGGATATGGGCCCTGCAATTACCAGTGACTCCTGTCCCCCAAATCAGGGATAGGAGATTTATTCACTATGCTTAGAGTATTCAAGCTAATCTTAATCAGTATCTTGAATGTAACAGGTCATCTAAGAGGTTCAGCTCACTCTGCTATGACTCTTCGTTCGTTATCCCTGTCATGCAAAGGTAAAGGAAGAGAAAAGGCTGCTCATTTAGCTACTTTACACCAAGGTCCTGGTTTCTGTGAAATAGAAAGGGAGGGAATTTCCACTTCACTCTTAAGTCAGAGGAAAGCAGCCCTTTCTTACTGGCATGTCTCCTAAGAGATGCTAATGGAGGGCTTAATGGCAGGGGGTCCTTGTAGCCTCCAAAACAGAACCTCACATTCTATGTGTATATGGCAATGTGTATTTTCTGGAAAAAGGTCCAGAGCTTTCCATGAGGAACTCACAGGCGTCTATAACCACGCCTACCCCAAGGGAAGTGCTGCTGGTAACACACATGTGGACACTGTTGTTACTAGTTTTCTATCAGTGGATAGAGTTCATTTGCAACCTTTATAAACTGCTTCTGAGGCTAGCTCTTCCAGAAATCATTTTGTGAAGCTAACTTGAGCCTCTTCCCAGAGATTATTTTGAACAATATTTAGGGAATTTTAAAATAGAGTTATGTTAATTTAATAATATCATGAAAGTCAGATAATTTGCTAAGCTTAAATTTTAAATAGAACATTTAATTTATAATTTTTGATTATAAAAATAATACATTTATTGTAGATAATTAAGAAAATATAGAAAAATATAAAAATACAAAATTAACTTGTTAATCTACCACTGAAATAACTTTTGAGAAAATTTTGTTGCATTTTAAGATAAAATTATAAGTTTATACATACAGGGATAGTACCAGAATGCACAGAAAAATATACTGTAAACTTTTCCTATTTTGTAAATATTTTCTGATATTATGTTAGTAGTTGAGCAGTTATTATAGTTTGGATGTACTGATACATATTTAATTACTTATAGTTGTACTAATAATATTTTCCATTTTTATATAATTAAATGAACACTTATGAGCATAGCCGTGTAAACAACTATAACTTGGTAAGCACCCATTATTTTTTAGTTACTATGCTAAACATATGGCATACATTATTTTGATTATTTCTTAATATAGCTTGTGATTTGATATTACTAGCCTATTTAATGGATCAAGAATTCCATTAGGCTCAGAGAGATCCAGCGCCACAGAACCATTAAACAAAGAAGCTGGAATTAGATCTCAGGCTTTATGATAAATCCCATGAATGGAATTTTGGGTTAAAGGATATGAATATTTTTAAGCCTTTTGAGACATAATCAAATTGTTCTTCAGCTGTGAATTCACAGTAGTACTTTCCTTTTTAACAGTTTCTAGGGAGAGAAACTCTATAACCTCTCTTGATAGTCCTTTTTAGGTTTTGCTAAAACCATGCTTATGGATAGGAAGAATCAATATCGTGAAAACGGCCATACTGCCCAAGGTAATTTACAGATTCAATGCCATCGCCATCAAGCTACCAATGACTTTCTTCACAGAATTGGAAAAAACTGCTTTAAAGTTCATATGGAACCAAAAAAGAGCCCGCATTGCCAAGACAATCCTAAGTCAAAAGAACAAAGCTGGAGGCATCACGCATCCTGACCTCAAACTATACTACAAGGCTACAGTAACCAAAACAGCATGGTACTGGTACCAAAACAGAGATATAGACCAATGGAACAGAACCGAGTCCTCAGAAATAATACCACACATCTACAGCCATCTGATCTTTGACAAACCTGAGAAAAACAAGAAATGGGGAAAGGATTCCCTATTTAATAAATGGTGCTGGGAAAATTGGCTAGCCATAAGTAGAAAGCTGAAACTGGCTTCTTTCCTTACTCCTTATAAGAAAATTAATTCAAGATGGATTAGAGACTTAAATGTTAGACCTAATACCATAAAAACCCTAGAAGAAAACCTAGGTCATACCATTCAGGACATAGGCATGGGCAAGGACTTCATGTCTAAAACACCAAAAGCAAGTTCAACAAAAGCCAAAATTGACAAATGAGATCTAATTAAACTAAAGAGCTTCTGCACAGCAAAAGAAACTACCATCAGAGTGAACAAGCAACCTACAGAATGGGAGAAAATTTTTGCAATCTACTCATCTGACAAAGGGCTAATATCCAGGACCTACAAAGAACTCAAACAAATTTACAAGAAAAAAACAAACAACCCCATCAAAAAATGGGCAAAGGATATGAACAGATATTTCTCAAAAGAAGACATGCATACAGCCAACAGACACATGAAAAAATGCTCATCATCACTGGCCATCAGAGAAATTCAAATCAAAACCACAGTGAGATACTATCTCACACCAGTTAGAATGGCAATCATTAAACAGTCAGGAAACAACAAGTGCTGGAGAGGATGTGGAGAAATAGGAACACTTCTACACTGTTGGTGGGATTGTAAACTAGTTCAATCATTATGGAAAACAGTATGGCGATTCCTCAAGGATCTAGAACTAGAAGTACCATATGACCCAGCCATCCCATTACTGGGTATATACCCAAAGGATTATAAATCATGCTGCTATAAAGACACATGCACACGTATGTTCATTGCGGCACTATTCACAATAGCAAAGACTTGGAATCAACCCAAATGTCCATCAGTGACAGACTGGATTAAGAAAATGTGGCACATATACACCATGGAATACTATGCAGCCATAAAAAAGGATGAGTTTGTGTCCTTTGTAGGGACATGGATGCAGCTGGAAACCATCATTCTCAGCAAACTATCGCAAGAACAGAAAACCAAACACCGCATGTTCTCACTCATAGGTGGGAACTGAACAATGAAATCACTTGGACTCGGGAGGGGGAACATCACACACTGGGGCCTATTATCAGGAGGGGGGGGAGGGATTGCATTGGGAGTTATACCTGATATAAATGATGAGTTGATGGATGCTGATGAGTTGATGGGTGCAGCACAGCAACATGGCACAAGTATACATATGTAACAAACCTGCACGTTATGCACATGTACCCTAGAACTTAAAGTATATTAAAAAAAAGTTAAAGCCATCAAACTGTTTTTCATTCAATAAATTAATTACCTTAAAAATTGTACGTATGTAAGGTATACAACGTGATATTTTGATATACCTTTTTTCTTTTTCCTTCCTTCTTTCCTTCCTTCCCTCCCTCCCTCCTTCCTTCCTTCCTTCCTTCCTTCCTTCCTTCCTTCCTTCCTTCCTTCCTTCCTTCCTTCCTTCCTCTCTCTCTCCCCTCCCTCCCTCTCTCTCTCTTTCTTTCTTTTTCTTTCCTTCTTTCTTCCCTTTCCTCCTTCCTTCCTTTTTTCATCTTTCTTTTTCCCTTCCTTTCCCTTCCCTTCCCTTCCCTTCCCTTTCTTTTCCTTTCCTTTTTCCTGTCTTTTCCTTTCCTTCTTTTAGATAAGGTCTCACTTTGTTGCCCAGGCTAGAATGCAGTGGCGTTACTGCAGCACACTGCAGCCTTGACCTCCTGGGCTCAAGTGATCCTCCCACCTCAGCCTTCTGAGTAGCTGGGACTACAGGCTCATGCCACTGTGCCCAGCTAATTTTTATGGAGATGGGGTTTTGCCATGTTGCCCAGGCTGGCCTTACACTCCTGGGCTAAAGTGATCTGCCTACCTCGGTCTCCTAAAGTGCGGGGATCACAGGTGTGCACCACCATGCCCAGCCTGATATACTTATTTTGATATACATTTACATAGTGACGTTATTACTGTAGTCAAGCAAATTGGCATATCCACCATCCCATATAGTTACCTTTCTCTCTCTCTCTCTCTCTTTTCTTATCTTTATCTTTATTTTTTATTTTTTGAGATGGAGTCTCTCTCTGTCGCTCAGGCTGGAGTGCATTGACGCGATCTCAGCTCACTGCAAGCTCCACCTCCCAGGTTCACGCTCTTCTCCTGCCTCAGCCTCCCCAATAGCTGGGACTACAGGCTCCCGCCACCATGCCCGGCTAATTTTTTGTATTTTTTTTTTTTTTTAGTAGAGATGGGGTTTCACCATGTTAGCCAGGATGGTCTTGATATCCTGACCTTGTGATCTGCCCACCTCAGTCTCCCAAAGTGCTGAGATTACAGGCGTGAGCCACCATGCCTGACCCTCTCTTGTGTATATGTGTGTGTGTGTGTGTGTGTGCACGTGGCAGCAGGGTTGGGGGAAGGTAAGAGTATCTAAACACTACTCTCCTGGCAATATACAAATATTGTATATTGTATATTAATATACAGTACAAAATACTATATTTTCAACTATAGGCTTCACATCATATGCTAGATCTCTTAGACTTATTCATCCCATGTAACTGCAGCTTTGTATCTTTTGCCCTACACCGTTCTATTTCCCTGTGCCTCTGATAACTGTTTTTTATTATGTTTCCATGTACTGTATGTGATTTTTTTCAGTTAAGCATAAATGTGAAATTATGCAATATTTTTCTTTCTGTCTGGCTTATTTCAATGAACATAATGCCCTCTAGTTTCATCCATGTTGTCGCAAATGGCAGGGTCTCCTTTTGAAAGATTGTGTGATATTCCCTTGAGTATATGCCACAATTTCTTTATTCATTCATCTGCCAACAGACTCTTTGGTTATTTTAACACTGCTATGGTCTGGATACTTGTTCCCTCCAAAACTGATGTTGAAATTTAATGGCCACTGTAACAGTATTAAGAGGTGGGACCTTTGAGAACTGATTAATATCCTTATAAAAAGGCTAGTTTTGCCCCCTCTTGTCTGTTTGCTCTTCTGCCTTCCACCACGTAATGATGCAGCAAGAAGGCCATTGTCAGATGCTTGTGCCTTGATATTGGACTTCCCAGCCTCTAGAATTGTGAAAAAATAAATCTCTGTTCTTTGTAAATGACCCAGGCTAAAGTATTGTTACAGCAGCACAAAACAGACTAAGACACATACCTTGACTATTATAGGGAATAACGCTGCAATGAACATGGTGCGCAGACAGCTCTATGAGGGGGCTGACTGTTTTTTATTTTTTGAGATGGAGTTTTGCTCTGTCCCCCAGGCTGGAGTGCAGTGGCACGATGTTGGCTCACTGCAAGCTCCGTGTCCCAGATTCACGCCATTCTCCTGCCTCAGTCTCCCGAGTAGCGGGGACTACAAGTTCCCACCACCACGCCAGGCTAATTTTTTGTATTTTTAGTAGAGATGAGGTTTCACCGTGTTAGCCAGGATGGTCTTGATCTCCTGACCTCGTGATCCACCCATCTCGGCCTCCCAAAGAAAGTACTGGGATTACAGGCGTGAGCCACGGAGCCCGGCCGAGGCAGCTGATTTTAGTTTTTTGAGTATATCCACAGAAGTAGATTGCTGGGTCATGTAGTCATTCTATTTTTAACTTTGGGGGGAGCTTCCATATTGTTTTCCATAATGATGGCATTGATCTACATCCCAACACCAGATATTTCTTTCTAGATTAATCAACTTCTACCTGGTTTTTTTTCTCTTACTGATTCTTTTAAAAAGTGAAGAAAAAGATGGCATCTTTAATACTTACTCTTTGGGTAACTGTAAAACAGTACTTTAAGCACATTTTAAAAAATGTATGTGTGTGTGTATATATATATATTTGCACTATGCCTTTTTCTGAAATTATTTGGGATGAGCACAGTAGTTCTCAAGCCCTTTTTCCTATAATTTTTTGTTTTCTATGTAGGATATATTTTCCATCCCCTCTCGCTTTTTTCTTTTTTCAGACTTGTTTTAGTGCAGCTTTTTAAGCATGTGAAGGTCTAAGTTAGATTTAATGCTATAGGAATTGAGACCAAAACTGATGGTAATGGAAACATGATTTTTTGGCTTTTGAAAGAGCTGTGTTCTCATAGTTGCATTTCTTCCTGCTGAGCTATACCTTTTTAATCTTTATCCTCTGTGCATATGTGATGATAATTTTAAACCTCATTCATGGAGAATTTCATGTTTTTCCCCCACTTGGAACCATTTGTCTAATTCATTCAGGTGCCTGACTTCTAAATCTCTTTCCCAAGGTGCCCGCTCCCCTGCTTCATACAGCAGCGTCTACCACACTAATTGCAGGGATCCTCCATGCCTGTTCCAGGTCAATGACAGAGAAATGAAACCACACAAATTATGAGGCTGACCTCTGGCAGACATCGCTGGACATGTTCTCTGGGCGCTGATCATGAGCCATGGATAGCTCAGTGTTGGATGCAGAAGTATATGGTTATCAGCCAGCCCCAGACCACGTGAAACCCGCCACCAGCAACTCAGATGCTTATTTTCAAAAGTGCAAGGAGCAGAACCAGAAGAGCTGCTCTCTCCCAGAGGAGGACGAGCTCTCTCTGCCACCACCTTTCTCTGTGATGTCGGGAAGTCGAGGTCTTTACTGCACCTTGGCTGCATCCATCCATCCATCAATTGCAGGGCTTGGATGGCTTTCTTTTAAAGCTCTACCTGGTTCTAAAACTCCTCAGTTCCCATAGAAAACTGACCCATCTTCCAAGCATACCTTTCTCCTCAGAGGCTTTGTCTCTTCAGCCTTTACCCTTCTCTTCTGCATTTGCCCCTCCCCCCTCTTCGGTTCATCCCTCTTGGGCTACAATATGCTCCCATCTCTTCTAGGGAGAAAACACAAAAAGTCTCCATGGATTCTGCATGATATCTGGCTATCTCTCTTCTTCATTACTCTATAACCCTTTTAAACCCATCGCCTTCTTTCTTCCAACTGCATTAAGACAGTAGAGTTGTTTTGGCTAAGGCAACCTGTCACTTTTCACGTGCAAAGTCCAGCGAAGCCTTATCTTACTGGATTGATTTCCGGGCAGCATTGGACATGATGACTTTTTCCTTCTCCACATTCAGCAATGTCGCATCCTTGTTGTCTGCTTCCGCCCCGCAAACCATTTCTTCCTCCATCTTCCTCACTAGCTCGTCTTTCCACTCTAATCGCTGGTGTATCTAAGGCTCCCATCTCCTACCTGTCTCTCTCTCTTGCCACATTTTCCCCCTAGATGATTTCATTTTGGTCCTCATTTAACCTGTACCTAAATGCATGTTAATGGTTATTTCTGTCTCTACCCCTGACCACCGCACAATCTTTGGACACATTTTTAACCATCTCCGAGCATTTTTCTCACAGGAAGCTTGGAAACAAAGTGTCTAAATCCATGGCCGTCCCTCCTGAGCTGTTTCTGCTCCCCGCAATCTCTCCTTCATGGGGTGGCACCATCATCTGCCTCTCCAGGCTAGAAATCCAGGAATCTGGCCAGATTCTTCCCTGTCTCCCATTTTCCCCTCCAGTCGACCTCCCTACTCTCCTACCATAACCCCCTGACTCTCGTGAATCTGTGTCGCTGCTCTCCAGCCCTGCCAACTCCTCCACACCAGCACTGTCCCTTCTCCCCTGCCAGTGTCCTGCCCCCAGTCTTTCTCCGCTGGAGTCTGCTCTCCACATGGTCACTACAAAGATCAGGCTGAGAAGACAATGGCTTCTCAACCTCTCTGGCAGGTTGTTGGGGGTCATGTATGCCTTTGAAAAATTTATGAAAAATATGCAGATATTTTGAAGACAACTGCAAGGGCTTCAGAGAACTCCCTTTCTGGACACTGGGTTAAGATCTTCTGCCCTACAGGCTCGAGTTGCTCAACATGGGAGGTGGAGACCTTGTGGGTCCAGCCTGCGCCTGCCGGTCCAGCCTCATCCTCCTCACTCCCAGCCTCATGCATTGTGTTTCAGCTCCACCTCACCAAGTGCAGAACCCTGATCCCTCCAGGCCTTCTCCTGCTTCCAGTGCTGCCCACTGGACTGCTTCTGCCTGGGGTGCCCCAAGCCCTCTCTACGTGGCTAGTGCCTGTGCCTTCTTCAAGACTCAGCTTCTTCTGGAAGTCTCCCTTGGGCCTCCTTCTCCACCCCAACCCCTACTCCCACCATCCTCACTTTCTTTGCTGAGTTCATTGTACCTTCTTTGAAACTTCGGAACAAATAAAGGACACAGCTGTGGGGTACGTAGGAATCATCCAAAGCAATGCCTAGCTTGCTCTTAGAGTCCTGCCTACAGAGACAGATGCATTCTCTCTGTCCTTCTTATGGAAGGGGCTCTAGGGGGTTGGTCCAGCCCCTTGGAGTTGTTGGCAGTGGGGCTAAACAAAGGAAGATTTTAGAGCTTCAGGCCCTCGGATCTCTTTTTAGTTGGCCTGTGCTTGCTTTCCCATATTGTATATGATTAGTCACTGAGGTGGAAAATTGAATCCATCTGTGAATGCTGGAAAAGGAACCTTCAGAAGGGTGAGGCCAAGGGTTCAGCCATGAGCAATGCCTAACCTAGGAGACTATTTCAACGTTGTCCTTAGTCAACGAATAATGAAGCTTAATAAAGAATGTGTAATCGTTATTTTATCCTCTTAACTCAGTCCTTCCATCAAATAACTATAAAAGTGGATGTCACCTCCTGGTGCGTGCTACTGTCCACAGGAGGCACTGGGGCCTCTCGTGTCCCAGGATGACCAGGAATAGATGCTGTCAGACACATTGAGACAGAAGACACATTGATAAATGGATAGAAGATACTTTTATGATGGAATGAGAATAAAAGGCACTAAAAAATATTCAAGGGTAAATGGGTCATGGAAGCAAATAGAAAAACCATTATTAAGTAGGCAGAGGGGAATGGGACATTTGGATGAAAACTGTTGACCCAAATATGGAATTTTCAGACATTTGTCTCTGGCATGTATTATCTTTAGTACAAAAATAGCAGTGACATTTGGTCACAAATTCCAAATCTTTGGGAAGTACAAAGTAATTTAGACTGCAGGGCAGCAAAGGTACTTTAATTCTTGCTGTACATTGATAGAAGAGTAACCTTGAACTGCCCTCAAAGCTCCAGACCTCAGTGTCATCATCTGTGCAATGGAGGAGTTGGCCTGTGTGGTCTCAAATATCATTTCCAACTTGGAAATGCTGTGATTGTGGCTCTATGGATAGAATTGCAGTGCCCCAGGCAGTCTGGCAATAAACTATTACAGAAAATTCAAACGAGATAAGCTAATGAAATTAGAAGTGGCTTAGTTAACCAGAGGGGGGTTAGCCTGCAACTAAATTAGAAAAGAGATTGTCTTATTTTTGTGTAATTTTATTTTATTTTATCTGCCTTCCACCCTGTGTGTTGGAGCCCTGCCACCCCGAGTTTCCCCAACCCAGGCACTGGGGATCTCATGGCCCCCCTCTTTCTGACTGCCAGGACCCCAGCCCTTGGTTCGCACCCACTTCGCACACAGGCCCCTCTGATTCTTGGAGGCCCAATACCTGAGGTCTCCATTGGGAGGCGATGGCTAGGGGTTTGGTAGTGAGGGGAGCCATCCTTTTCACAGCAAGCTCAGCTCTTGAATGAGCAGGAACAACACAAAAGCAGGCTCCATGGCAGGCAGAAGGGCCGATGATCTCTGGGCACCCCCACATGAATCCCATCTTCAGGCCGTGATTTCCAAGTTCCATCACTGACAAGTGAAATCAGTTGACTCATCTCTCTATGTTAATAGGACAGTAACAGCTTTCCTCTACGAATCTGAGATGTTGCAGTGTAGTGTATGTGAGTTGGCCTCATGGCCTGCAGACCCCTTCCTGGTATCAGGTCGTGTTCTAGGCATTCTGATTGGCCCAGGCAGAAGGTGTGCCAGATGTGCAGCAACAGAAGGAGAAGGGAAGCAGGCGCTCGGCTAGAATCATGCTTCTAAATCACCATGCCAGAAACCGGCGCGCCGGAGACCGTGGGATTCTCCCTTTCCCTGCATCACACACATAACTGCCATTTGTTTTGCTCCAGCTCTGTGCTGCTGGCTTTATATATTACGGCTTTCCATTGGGCAGGCTGGGGAGGGCCTCAGAAAGATTAAAGCATTTGTTCAAGTTTGCATGATTGGTCTATGGAAAAGCAAGACTTCAGGCCCGGTTCTGACCCAGTTCTGTCTGACTGTAAAGGCCTCCAGAGCCCACAGCTCCAATTCTGGGATCTGTTCCTCACAGAGAAAAGTTGTAGCATCTTCCAGCATCCTTTGACCATTGGGCATGTCAGACACACTCCTACCCTTGGACCTTTGCCCTGACTGTCCCCTCTGCCTGGAATCCTCTTCCCCTAGTTATTGGGATGACTCACCCTCTCCTTTACTTAAGGTCCCCTTCTCCGTAATGACTTTTCAGACTAGTTAGTCACAGCCCCTCATCCCACCAAGCGTCCCTCTCCCTTCTCTCTGCTTTGCATCTCTGCACGGTGTTTGTCGCCACCAACACCTTTCACGCGGGCATTCTTCAGGGCCACTCTCGCTCTCCAAGCCTAGGAACCGGGCTCCAATTCAGAGAGCAAGGGCGTGTATCTCATTTCTTTGTTTTGTTGATCACTGCCCTCCACTGTCTCCATGGGGCCAGCATTGCCACCGCCTGGACAAGGGTCTGGGGCATAGTGGCTGCGAGTGCGGCTAGATGGGCACTGAGTGAGTGCCCGTGTGTCCACAGCAGGTGCTGGAGCGGCGAGGACAGGAGTGCAGCAAGGGTGAGACACAGAGCAAGGGTTCAACAGAAGACTGAGGGGAGGGAGTCCTGGATTTTGAGGGGGCCAAGCCTGAAAATCTCAGAGGCACTGGGTTGCCCGGGACTGTTAATAGCATCTCTCCAAGATAGTGAGTCCCCCAGCACTGAGGCAGGAAGAGAGCTGTGAAGGCATAGGAGGAACTCGCAAAAGCAGCAGCCGAATCGGCACTTATCCCCACAGCACGGAGTGGAGAGCATTTTCCATTCCCTCACGACTTTATTCTGAAAGTTGGTCTTGAGTCCCTGGGCACCTGTGAGATGCTGCCGTGATGGTGCTGGGGGCTTAAAGATGGTGAGACAAACTGGGGGACATGGTGTACTCAATGCGGATGGACCCCAGGTAAAGTCTGTCCCTCTCTGTGTCCGTGGTTCCCTGCAGTCCATCTCTAGAACATTCCCCTCATGCTGCTCGGCACTTGTGAGCTCACTAGTTCACTACTGGGTTGTGAGGTCTGATGCATGCATGAGCTTTTGGGACCAGAACGCCTGGGTTGAAACCTTAGCTCCAGCCTTTAGTAACAGTGCGACATCGGTCACATCACTTAAAGTGCTCTGTGCCTCTATTTGCTCTTCTGTAGAATGGGAGCATTAGCATAGACTCTGTAGGGTTATTGTGAGAATTAAATAAATGGAAATACATAGAAACGTTGGACCTGAGCTATTTTGAGTTGTCTGATAGTAGAACCTGCATAGCAGAGTGTCTGCTGCATCGTAGGTGCTCAGTGAAAATCCACTGGAGAGCTGGGGGGAACGACGGGAAAGAAGCATGGCTGGAAGCAGCTGACTTCAGTACTGAAGCAGATGGCGGGTGGAGGGGTGGCCCTCACAGCACAGCGCTCAAACAGGAGTGGAGTTTTAGTCAGCCTCTGGCAGTCTGATCTCAAAACCAGGGCCCGGGAAATAAACCAAGACAATTTCTGGTGATTAAAACAGAAAAGGGGATGGACTGAGTTTGTAAATATAACTGCAAACACACACTTGGTAACTAAGCAATTTGGCAAAGATTCCCACTCTCTTGAGAGAATTTTCCCTTTGAAAACTAAATAATAGCACACAGCAATGACTTCATGCAGGGCCTTGGGTGTGTGTCTGAGAGGGGCCATCTTTTCACTGATGGCCTGCAAGGCCCTGAGAGTCAGGTCAGGTACAAATGTAGGGTCCCAGTCACTACTGGCCATGGTGACGGGTCACTCCAGACTGGGGCCTTCCCATCCTGTGCTTCCATGGCCATCACTCTGTTGAGCCATTGGCCCTGTCTGGATCTTATTCCCTGCATTTTCTTTGTTCTTTTCTTTTCTGTTGCCCAGGCTGGAGTGCAGTAGTGCTCAGTATAGCCTCAAACTTCTGGGCTCAAAAAATCCTCTTGTCTTAGCCTCCCGAGTAGCTGGGACTGCAGGTGTGTACCACCATATCTGGCTGATTTCTTACATTTTGTAGAAATGAGGTCTTGCTATGTTGCCCAGGCTGATCTTAAACTCCTGGGCTCAAGCTGTCCTCGCACCTTGGACTCTCAAGTGTTGGGATTACAGGTGTGAGCCACCAGGCCCACCTTTCCCTGCATTTTCTGCAAGGCCTGCACTACCAGCTGTGGTTTTCTCAATTAAATTTATAACCCAGGCATTTTAGCAAGCTTCTGCACCTGTGTCTTTTGCTCTTTCCCTGCATTAGGGGTTATTTGGAACCAAGGGTGAGTAGACAGAGGTGCAGGAACACCTGGTGGTTGTGCCATCTCCATCCTGCATCAGAAGCACAGAGATTTTGCTTCTTGACCTCACAGACCAAGGGCAGGTGCCCAGCACCTTCCCCCTATTCCCACAGTTCAGGGTGCTGGGCTCTGCTCTTCTGATTCTGCTGGTTTCCAAAAGAAAGTCTCTGCTCATGAAGAAGGAGCAACTCCCCATTACACCATGGTATTCCCTTTTCCCCAAGGGAAATCACTTCCTCACAGAACATTCTGTTTCTTCCATTTCTTCTTCACACAGCCATTGTCCTCTTCCATCACTTGTCATCACTGGCCATAAATTGACTTGCAGAGCTTAAATCTCTCACCCAGGAGCCTAAATACTGGAACTTATTACACAGATAGACTAGGATACTCAAGTTCAAAATCAATCAAGTCTTTCTTTCTTTCTTTCTTTCTTTCTTTCTTTCTTTCTTTCTTTCTTTCTTTCTTTCTTTCTTTCTTTCTTTCTTTCTTTCTCTCTCTCTCTTTCTCTCTCTTTCTTTCTGTCTGTCTTTCTGTCTGTCTTTCTTTTTAGGGTGAAGAAAACTTCCTGTGAGTCCAACTATGGTTAGTTTAAGTTTTTTTCCAGTAAGTTGCGCTTGAGATCATATTGGCCGGGGTTGATATTAGAACATTCATTTTCTACTCAACCCTATGACAGAGAAATTTATCAATTCCCAGAACAGCTCTATTTGTTTATAAAAATTGGTGAGGTTTTAAGGCCAGGTTCTGTCAGAAATAGCCTCCCATTGTAAGAATTGAAGATTCTAATCATCTTTGAGTCATATTTTATATAGATGGAGCCAGAGTCCTTATGGGGTTGGTGAGACTCCAGTTTTTTTCTTTCTCTCTCTCTTTTTTTTTTAGTGGATTGTGAACTCCAGAGTTTGGGTCCCCAGGCAAGGTATTTGGTAGGGCTGCTCTTAGTACAGGCCAAGTATTTAGTGATGTTTCTGGATCCAAGGATTCCTGGTGTGGATTCCTGGTGTATGCACATGTGTATACTACAGGCCAAGTATTTAGTGATGTTTCTGGATCCAAGGATTCCTGGTGTGGATTCCTGGTGTATGCACATGTGTATACACACACACACACACACACACACACATACACACACAGCATGTTTGCTCCATAGATCACCGGGAGAATAACCATGGCAGGGCAAGTGTGGCCTCATAGGTATGTGTCGGGGGTAACGTGACCCCAGGCTCAGTGTCTGCTGGTCATGACAGTGGCCAGGCCTTGCCATCCCGATGGCCTGAGCTCTGACCTCCAGGCATTCTGAAGAGCACAACAGAGCTCGCATCTGTGAGCCAATAGACATAGATACACAATTCTTGCAGTCCAATTCTGCCCTCTCTGTAGCAGGGGAGAGGTTAGCATGACCACACGTCAAGGGGTTAGCTTACCCAGGATCACCCCTGTCTTGGGGGAAGTCGGACGTTGCTTCATGTTGGGATTTGACAGGTAACCCAGGCTCCACCTGCATCTGGTTTTTTTGGGCATCATTCTGCCGAGTGTCTGTCGTTTCCACCATTAGTCACCCATTTTGGGGAGGTCCTTCCTTCTAAATCATTCTTGGTAAAATGCACTCACGATCCCTGCATTGTATTTGCTGGCTGATACCAGCAGAGGTAGGAGCATGAGGGAAGAAGGCACAAATAGATGGTGGGGGTGTGTCTGGGTAGGATATGTGGATCTTAAATAACAAGGACAAAGGAGAGCAGGAGACACTGGCAGGGAGTGAAGATACATGGGATGGGGGAAGCATAAGAACAATTCACATTTAAACCACCTGTTACCTCTCCTCTCCTGTTCTAAGCCCAGATGGACCTGTAGGTAGGGACTGGAGCCACAGCCTGGGGTAGGCTAGGGAGGACAGCCATTCAGGACCCCCTGGAAGCTCCTCCACCCTCTTTAGGACCCAGGCCTATGTGTGCAGTGGCTCCCTCTCCTGGCTAGAAAGAAGTTGATGTGTCCCCTGCAAGAGGGGTCACGTATCAAGTTTGGACATAGGATTTCATGAAAAAGGTTCCCCCAGTGCACGGTGCTTTCTCATTTACAGTAAGGTTTTAGAAACACTACTGTGCTCTGAGAGATGACTTTTATTACTTCTTTGTTTCTTGCTTACAGTCACATAACTTGCCAGTGATTATGGTGGAGATCAAATCCAGGCAACCTAATTTTTTTTCTTTTTTTTGAGTCAGGGTCTCACTTTGTTGTCCAGGCTGGAGTAGTGGTGTGATCACAACTCACTGCAGCCTCAACCTCCTAGCCCAAGCAATCCTCCCACCTCAGCCTCCAGTGTAGCTAGGATTGCAGGCATGTATCACTATGCCCTGCTAATTTTTAAATTTTTTTTTGTTGAAACGGAGTCTTCTTATGTTGCCCAGGCTGGCTTCAAACTCCTGGGCTCAAGTGATCCTCCTGCCTTGGCCTCCCGAAGTGCTGGGAATACAGATGTGAGCCACTGCACCCTGCCCAGGCATTCTGATTCTTAATTCAGTGATGTTTCCAAAAACTCTTGTTTCTCCTCAGATGTTGGTGGGAGGTATGGGGTTAAAGGCACAAAGAGGTTGGGTGCAATAAGAAGCCAGGGTTCAGGATCCACTTAGGCTGATAATGGGCACACTCTTCATGAG
This sequence comes from Chlorocebus sabaeus, assembly GCF_047675955.1. Taxonomy (NCBI): domain Eukaryota; kingdom Metazoa; phylum Chordata; class Mammalia; order Primates; family Cercopithecidae; genus Chlorocebus; species Chlorocebus sabaeus. The sequence continues at coordinate 11,160,109 of NC_132916.1, forward strand.
TTTGGCCATTTCTTCCTCTCTGAACTCTCAGACGCTTCCCAATACTAGCTGGAAAGTAAAATCCTAGGCTACTTCAGGTACCTGTGTAGGAGACATGAAAGCAGAATTTTGCCATATTGTGCTAAAAAACATAAGACAAGAATAAATAGGAAATCTGATCACACTAGTATCTGAAGTCCCCAGCACTCTACCTGGTATAGCATAGGTGCTCAAAAAAAAGGTCCCCTTTTCTTTTCCCAGAGGAGATGCATACTGCTTTTTTAAAAATCATATTTTGGTCATAAATAGTAACGTGCTGGTAAATGGCTCTCTAGAAAAAAAGAGCCCTGATTCGTAGCCTTTGCCGAATTCAGTGTGTAAACACCCTCACCAGGTTGCTTTCAAAGTCATGTGAAATTGCAGAACACAGAGCTGAAAAGAGAAGCACAGTTGGCTTTTGCAGCCCAGCACACCGTGGGCCCACATCCTGGATTGTGAACCTAACAAGACATAAACTGTTTCTGAGCCAGAGAGCCAGGCACTGCACCTTCCTGCTGTGGTGCTATAGCCCGTGTGCGTAGATGGTGATTCTTAGCTCAGAGAACAGTGGGAAGGAGAATGCAGTGGCAGGAGCCCCGGATCAGGCAGGCAGAGAGGGCCAGAGAGGGGACAGCTCTCGAAGGTGCTGAGGACCTGGAGCTCATCCCCCATCTGGGAACTAGCATTTGTGATTATACCTTTTGGTTTATTTTGAAAACACACAATCAAAAGTGACCCTCAAACTATCGAAACTAAGAAAATCTACTGAGGGTCTTGCGGAAGCTTCTACACATCGACAGTGGCACGGTGTGATAACCTTCAACTGAGACAGAACAACAAGGATTAGATTTACCTTCCTCCCAAAAGCAACTAACAGACCACACAGACCCAATGTAGAAAATGATGTTTTAGACATTGGATACCAGGGAGGGAAGCAATCTCGGAGGGCTCAGGAGGGAAACAGACAGAGTCCTGTGATGCCCCAGCTTTCCACCTTGAGAGAATGCAGGGAGGGGTCCTCGGGGAGCTGGTAGACTCCCTGACTTTGGGAGATGGAGTGTAGATTACAGAGAGGCCAAGGTGGCTAGAGTTTGAGGAAAGATTACCAGAAATGAGAGCTGCATAGGGAGAAAACTCCAGAGATATGAAGAGGGTTTCCCTGAAGAATTTGGCTGAGTCCTTGAAAGCGTACACAGGCTTCCTGGCAAAAACAGCTTCAACTCTGGCAAAGCAGGAGTTTAGATCCCTGCACATGCCCCTAGGAAAGGGCTTGAATCCAGAGGGCTGAACAGCCATAGTCTGCAGGCCCAGCTTCTATAGCATCCCACAAGATAAGACCCATTGGCTTGGAACTCCAGCCAGCCACTGGGAGCAGCATTAGGCCTCGCTGAGATGGAGCTCCCAGAAAAAGGGGCAGGCCGCCATCTTTGCTGTTTCACAGCCATAGCCATTGTTGCCTTCAGTGAAGCTACCCTATGGAAAAGCGGTCAGACTGCCTTTTTTTATATGGGTCCCTGAACCCATTTTTTCTCACTGGGGAGGACATCCTGACTGGGGTCACCAGTCACCTTTGCCACCTTTGTTTTCCAGCTGGAAGTAGTTCCAAGTCTCCCTAGGACAAAACTCCCAGTGGGAGGGGAGTGACAAGCTGTCACCTTTGCTGTTTCATAGCCTTAGCTGTTGTTGCCTTTGGGCTCTAGGAAGTCTGAGGTGCCTAGGGACTGGAGCAATCCCCTGGCACAGCACAGCAGCTCTACAGAGAAGCAGCCAGACTGCTTTTTCACGTGGGTACTGGATCATGTTTCTCTTCACTGGGTGGAATCTTCTGACTGAGGTCTACAACCACCCTGCCAGTGTGTTTGGGCCAGCAACACGTCCTTACTTCCCTGGATGGAGCTCCCAGAAGGAGGGGCAGGCTGCCATCTTTGCTAGTTTGTAGGCTTCACTATTGATGCCTTCAGGTGCTGGAAAATCCAAGGTGACTGGAGATTGGAGTGGTCCTTCAGCATACTGCAGCAGCCCTGTGGAAAAGTGGCCAGACTGTTTGTTACATGGGTCCCTGATCCCATATCTCCTCACTGGATGGGTCCTCTGGGCCTGGGTCTCCAGTCACCCAACACCAGGACTAACGAGTTGGTAGCAATTTTGCAACTCCCTGGGACAGAGCTCCCAGTGGGAGGGCAGGTTGCCATCTTTGCTGTCTTGGAGCCCTCATCCTTGCTGTGTCCAGGTTCTGGAGAGTCCATGGGGATCAGAGACTGGTCCAGACCCCAAGCACAGAGCACCCACCTAATGGTAAAGTGGCCAGACTGTTCTCCATACAGGTCCTGGTCCTCACTTCTCCTCACTGGAAAGGGCCACCAAACCTGAGACTCCAGCACAACCACCCTGCCACTTCCTGATCACTTCAATCACTGGCAGCTCAGCAGTTAAAGGAACACTCACATGCAGAGAAGAGAAAGAACCAACACAAGAACTCCAGCACTCAAATGGCCAGAGTGTCTTATGTCTTCCAAATGATCACACTAGTACTCCAAGAAGGGTTCTTAACCAGGCTGTGTTGGCTGAAATGGCAGAAATAAAATTAATATGGATCGGAAGATCATTGAGATATTCATAAGAATGGCAAACCCAATTCAAGGAAACTAAGAATCATAATAAAATGACACAGGAGCTGAAAGACAAAATAGCCCGTATAAAAAAGAACCTAACTGCTCTATCAGAGCTGAAAAAAACACTACAGGAATTTCACAATGCAATCACAAGTATTAACAGTAAAATAGATCATGATGAGGAAAGAATCTCAGAACCTGAAGACTAGCTGTTTGAAATAAGACAGTCAGACAAAAAATAATGAAAAAGGAATGAAAAGGATCAAACAAAACCTCAGGACTCAAAACCTAGGACTCAAGGGTTGCAGTCCTAATTTCAGACAAAACCTCCCAAGACTGACCCAGGAAGAAATTGATTCCCCGAACAGACAAATAATGAACTCCAAAATTGAATCAGTAATAAATATCCTACCTACCAATCCATCCAGGACCAGATGGATTCACAGGTGAATTCTACCAGATACACAAAGAAAAGCTGGTATCATTTCTACTAAAACTGTTCCAAAACACTGCAGAGAACAAATTCCTCCCCAACTTATTCTATGAGGCCAGCATCATCCTGATACCAAAATCTGGCAGAGACCCAACAAAAAAAGAAAACTTCAGGTCAGTATCTGTGATGAACATTGATGCAAAAATCCTCAATGAAAGACTTGCAAACCAAATCCAGTAGCACATCAAAAAGCCAATTCACGTGATCAAGTAAGATTTATCCTTATGCTACAAGGTTGGTTCAACATATGCAAATCAATAAATGTGATTCATCATACAAACAGAACTAACGACAAAAATCATGTGATTATCTCAATAGATACAGAAAAGGCTTTTGATAAAATTCAACATCCCTTCATGATAAAAACTCTCAATACGCTAGGTACTGAAGGAACATACCTCAAAATAGTAAGAACCATTTATGACAAACCCACATCATACTGAATGGGCAAAAACTGAAAACATTCCCCTTGAAAACTGGCACAAGACAAGGATGCCCTCTCATCATTCATATTCAACATAGTATTGGAAGTCCTGGACAGAGAAATCAGGCAAAGGAGAGAAATAAAGGCATCCAAATAGAAAGAGAGGGAGTCAACTATCCCTGTTTGTAGACGACTGGATTCTAAATCTAGAAAACCTCATAGTCTCGGCCCAAAACTCCTTCAGCTGATAAACAACTTCAGCGAAGTTTCAGGATACAAAATCATGTACAAAAATCACTAACATTCCTATATACCAACAACAGCCAAGCCGAGGTCCAAATCAGGAATGAAATCCCATTCACCATTGCCACAAAAAGAACAAGATGTCTGGGAATACAGCTAATCAGGGAGGTGAAAGATCTCTACAATGAGAATTACAAAACACTGGTCCAAGAAATCAGAGATGACACAAACAAATGGACAAACATTTCATGCTCATGGATAGAAAGAATTAATATCATTAAAATGGCCATATTGCCCAAAGCAATTTACAGATCCAATGCTAATCCTACCAAACTATTAATGACATTCTTCACAGAACTAGAAAAAAAACAAAAAACAAAAAACAAGAAAGCTGGAGGTATCATGTTACCCAATTTCAAACTATACTCTATACTACAGGGCTACAGTAACCAAAACACAATGGTACTTGTACAAGAACAGACATAGATGAGTGGAACAGAAGAACAGAATAGAGAGCCCAGAAATAAGACTGCACATCTATAACCATCTGATCCTTGACCAAGCTGACAAAACAAGCAATGAGGAAAGGACTTCCTATTCAACACACAGTGCTAGGAGAACTGGCTAGCCAGAAGATTGAAACTGGACCCCTTCTTTACACCATATACAAAAATCAACTCAAGATGGATTAAAGACTTAAATGTAAAACCCAAAACTGCAAAAATCCTGGAAGACAACCTAGACAATAGCATTCTCAACATAGGAACTGGCAAAGGTTTCATAATGAAGATTCCAAAAGCAATTGCAACAAAAACAAAAGTTGACAAATGGGATCTAATTAAACTTAAAAGCTTCTGCAGATGAAAATAAACTATCAACAGAGTAAACAGACAACCTACAGAATGGAAGAAAATATTTGCAAACTATGCATTGGACAAAGGTCTAATTTCCAACATCTATAAGAAACTTCAACAAATTTTGAAGAAAAAAGCAACCCCATTAAAAAGTGTGAAAAGAACATGAACAAACAGTTTTCAAAGAAGGCATACATATGGCCAATATATGGAAAAAAGCTCAATATCACTGATCATTAGAGAAATGCAAATTAAAACCACAATGAGATGCCATCTCACACCAGTCAGAATGGTTATTACTGAAAAGTTAAAAAAAAATGGATGCTGGTGAAGTTGTGGAGAAACAAATGCTTATACACTGTTGGCGGAAGTGTAAATTAGTTCAACCATTGTAGAAAGCAATGTGGCAATTCCTCAAAGAGCTAAAAACAGAACTACCATTCAACCCAGTAATGCCATTACTGGGTATATACCCAAAGGAATATAAATCGTTCTACCATAAAGACACAGGCACTCGAATGTTGATGACAGCACTATTGAAATAGCCAGGATGTGGAATCAACCTAAATGCCCCTCAATGGCAGATTGGATAAAGAAAATGTGGTGCATATACATCATGTACTATGCCATAAAAAACAATGAGATCATGTCCTTTGCAGGAGCATGGATGGATCTGGAGGTCATTATCCTTAGCAAACTAACAGGAATAGAAAACCAAATACCACATGTTCTAACTTATAAGTGGGAGCTAAATCATGAGAACACATGGACACATAGACAGGAATAACAGACACTGGAGCCGCCTTGAGGGTGGAGGGTGGGAGGAAGGAGAAGATCAGGAAAAATAACTATTGGGTACTAGGCTTAGTATCAGGGTGACAAAAATAATCTGTACAACAGACCCTCATGGCACAAGTTTCCCTATAAAACAAACATGCATATATACCCCTAAACCTAAAATAAAAGTTAAAAAAATAAAAATAAAAATGCTTCGACCTATCCCAGGTCTACTTAATCTGGGTTTCTCAGGGAAGAGCCAAGTGTCTCTATTTAAATTTAAAAATTTTAAGTTTGTACATAATTTAAAAGTTACAGAAAAGATGCAATAATCACGCAAAAAATTCATGAATAACCTTACCTAGATGACCAAAATGTTAACATTTTACTACTTTTGTGTGCGTGCACTATTTCTCTCTTCATATATTTATTATATGTGCACATATATAATATCTATGCATATTATATGTATATATTTATATTTTTGTATAAGCTTTTTTCTGAGCCATTTTGGAGAAAGTTGCAGATATGATGCCTCTTTACTCTTAAATACCCTTGTTTCATAAAACTAAGGAATTATCTTATAATGCACAGTGTGATTATCAAAATCAGGAAATTAACATCAATGTAATATTATTATTTAATTTTAAAACATTATTGGATTTTGCCAGTGGTCCAACAATGCCTTTATCGGAAAAGTAAATTCAAAATCGTGGACTCCATTGCCCTGTCTTGTTAGCCTCTGTTAATCTGGAACGATTCCTGAGACTTTGCTTAAATTTCATGACACTGGCACTTTTGAAGAGTACAGGTCACTGATTTTGCAAAGTGTCCTTCAATTTGGGTTTGCGTGATGATTCCTTGTGATTGGATTCAAGCCGTGCACTACGAGCAGTTGCACAACAGAAGTGAACGTGCGTCCTTCTCTGGGCCTCAAATAAGGAGGCTCCTGCTGTTGATTTGTTGTATCACTGGCAATGGTATCTCTTATCATTTGGTTAAGGTGGTCCCTGCCAGATTTCTCCACCATAAAGCTAGTTTGTGAGTTGCTTTGTAATTAATAAGTATCTTGAAAAAAGATGTTGAGATAATTAATATAAGTCTCCTGGAACCCTGATGACAGGCACCCACTGGCTTTGCATTCCTTGAAGGAAAATCTCCAATTTTATTAAGGTTTTCAGGGGATTCTGGCAGCCCCAGCCTGGCTGGTCTGAGCAGCAGTTCTGAGAACCTTGGCACTCCCTGCACAGTGAGCTTCCTGAGGCTTTGATCTATCCCTCTGGGCAGATTGAGGAGCTTTGGTCTGTCACTCTGGGCAGCCCCAGCATTTGGCCCAGTGTCTGGTTCACAGCAGGGTCCAATGAATGAGAGGAAAAAGAGAGTCAGAGGCAACGGTGTGTTCGCTCTGGAGTTGTGTGTCATTATTGGTAAAATGAGGGTGATAACTAGTTACGACTTTGACATTTCATGATTGTATAAGTTTCCACGTCCCCCACTGAGGTGGCTACTTCCATCATACAATGCTTTCTTCCACATGGTAAACTGGGGCTATTTGTGTCATCGAAAAAAAAAAAAAAAAAAAAGAAAAGAAACCAAGATGTATTCCACAGCTCAACACAAGCCATAGGATGTGAAGGTTGGGATGAGTTCATTCAGATTCTTCATTCAGCAGATATTTATTGCTCGCCTTCAGTGCACCAGGTGCTGCCACAGAGGTTGGGAATCCACTGGTCACAGAGGATATGGTCCTGCCCCATGGAGAGTGCAGCCCAGCAAGGCTAAGAACTGCCCCCTTTCTCTATTCTAGTCTAGGAGTTGCTGATGGGTGAGGACAGATGCCCAGAAACAATACCCCGCCACTAATCCTGATGCAGATACGGCCCAGGCACCTCTCAGGAGGTGAGCAAAGCTGTACATTGTCTGAAAAGGAGCTCTCAGGAAGAAAGGCATGTAATTCAGAGTTGCTTGTGAAATTCCTCACTAGCATTACTTATCTAAACTTACGTATTTTGTTGTGAAAAACACTTTTTGCATTGTTTTTAAAGTAACGAATCTGGTCACAGTCCAGTTTTATTTCTCAAACCAGCCTGTAAGGCAAGAGCCAAGATAAATGCTTGATACTTTCTAACTCAGAAGTAAAGTCAAGTCACTTGTATACAGAGGAACTTTCCACAATAAAATTACTGAGGTCATGATAGTGAGTTAATTACCACAGTCCTGGTGTGTATATTATAATTTAGACAAGTAAACTAATGTCCTGCAATAAACATCTTATGACAAATACAGTTAAAACAAACAGAATAGTGAGGAAATGCATTTTTCCATCACAAACATGCAGAGCAAATGTAACCTAAAGATTAAGGATCACATTCCCGAACAGAGTAATAAGTCTTTTAGAATTTAAAAATGAATCTCCCAGGAGAACTTCTTGCAAACAAATTAGCCTCCTTTTAATTTGACAAGACACAGAATAAGAATTTGTTAAAATGGTTAGTGTTTATGTCCTTAAGTGTCCCTGAGATGTTTGACTTCTTAATGTTCTCCACTTTCTTTTGTAACCTTGTAACAAGATGTGTAAACCATGAACTCTGTGCTTTGTATTCTCAAGGTACTTGTGTTAAGGTTCGTCATTGTCTCAAAGTGTGTTGAAACTGTGGCCTCTGGCATCAATTATACTCTTAATCAAAGCTGAATATAAGAATACAGCACTTTGCAGTGAGCTGTGATTATACCACCGCACTCTAGCCTCAGAGATGGAGGGAAACCCCGTCTCAAAAAAAAAAAAAAAAAAAAAAGAAGAAGAAGAAGAGAAGAATAGAGCACTTACTGTTTTCTGTTTCTACATATCATATTTATTGATGTGCAGATATTCTACTTCTTAAGTCTTTAGTGCTCTGTCGTTTACCAGATCCGACCTATCAAACTACTTACTGTATTTCACACAAAGCTAATAGTGACTTAATGTGAGCCACTTCTTTCAGGGGTCCTTGCTTTTTTCTACTTCTGCCTCTTTACATAATTTCTTTGCCTTCTGGGTCTGAGTAAGTCTGTCGCATTCTTCAAGGATGTTTCTCTTTGTAGGCTTCCTCAGCCACTCCAGGTAGAAATAACCTTTCCAAGCATTCTACTTGCACAATGACAACATTCTGTGCTAACATGTTGGTCTCTCCAGCTAGAATATTTGTTCCATGACGGTGAATGTCCCATCTTCTTCATTTTTATGTCTGTGGTCCATAGTCCAATTCACAGCATATAGGAAGTGTTTGATAAAAGTTAGTTGGATAAATAGAACAGTCAGTGAATGAGGAAAAGAGATTCCAGGGGGAAATACTTGTCAGAGTCAGTGGTGACGGCCAGTGACCAGGCACTGATGTGTGCTGGGAGGATACGTTGTGTGTGTATGGTGAGAGTTAATGGGGATGGAAGGTGCCGGACCCCTCTGTCAGAGGCATTCAAACCAGAGCAACTCCATCTTGAATAGGAGCTGGGTAAAATAAGGCTTAGACGTGCTGGGCTGCATTCCCAGATGGTTAAGGTGTTCTAAGTTCCAGGAGGAGATAGGAGGTCAGCACGAGATACAGGTCATAAAGACCTTGCTATAAAACGGCTGTCGTAAAGAAGCCAGCTAACACCTACCAAAACCAAGATGGTGATGAAAGTGACCTCTGGTCGTCTTCACCGCTACACTCCCATCAGCACCATGACAGTTTACAAATGCCATGGCAACATCAGGAAGTTACCTTATATGATCTAAAAAGGGGAGGCATGAATAATCCACCCTTGTTTAGCATATCATCAATGACACTTAGAATATGTGAGATACACGGGAACCATCAGCGCAGATCACTTTTGTGTTCTCAGATGATTGTCTGGATTTAATCAGTTAATTAATTAATTTTTAGGGAAAAAATTATCCAGCTGCCCTAAAACCTACCCTGTCTAGTTAAGAGAATAATACCCTGCTTGCTGCATTGCCTGCATTTAGAGTTTCACGGTTCTCCCCTGCACGCTATTCAGTCTCCCCAGCATGGCTTCCTGTGCAGTTTTTATCATCTGACCCTTGGGACATCATGCTGAGGTCGACAGGGAGGTGAGGAAATGGGCTCAGGAAGGTCAACTTTTCTGGCCAACCTGGCCCGCAAGCCTCGTTTTTCGAATCTTTGAAGCACAAGCAATGTGGGCTTTTCTGTCCCAGGTTTCTTGCCTCTTCTGAGACGTCAGTGTAGAGGTGGGGATTTGCATTCACAGTGGGCTCAGCACTCACTACGGGGGACTTCTAGCCCCCAGTAGGTCAGGAGCCGTAAGTGTTAGACCCATCCAGGAAGACCGATTCATCTTCAAAGAGCTGCCCTCTTATAGAGGGGCCTCGGGGGCCACCAGGACGAGCCTTCCTCTGCAGGGTGAGCTGCCTGTTGTGGGGAGGGACTTTGGCTGCCTGAGGTTGAGTGGGCAGCCTCAGTTAGTAACAGAACCCCAATGAGTTCTGAACCCCAGTGACAAATCTCTTTCTAAACTCCCTTTTTTCTTCATCCCAACGCCTACTTGAGGGTGGCCCTATAGATAAAATGTCCCTTTTTGGCTGAGTGTCCTCAAAACTTTTGGACCGTGATGGCTCCCTTATTCCCACCTACCTCTCACCCCAAGTTCTAACAACTCCTAATCACTCATCCTTCCGAAAGGGCGCAGTACAAAGAACGTCATAATAAAATGACCTACTCTTATTTCTCCATACTTTGGAATTTGTAGAGACAAGTCTCCACTCGTGGAGGCAGTGAAAGGGAAGGGATCTCCTTTGTTCCACTTGATTAGTACTGAGAATTCCGGGACCAAGTGCTCATTGGAAATGATGACGTCCTTGCATTGTGGCTCCTGGCCCTTTGATACGAGGATTGGCCCCTAGCTCTCCCCAGCTCAAAAGCGAGGGCACTTAGCTTCTCAGTCTGTTTGGGAAGAAGTTCTGGTATTGTCAACTGATGGAAGAGGACGGAGCTTGGATTGGTTGCTGCAAGGAGTGTCCAAAATACTGAACACAGGTAGGTGGATTTCTGCCTCAAATGAGCAGCTTCTTAAACCAAGGAGCTCTGTCCTCTGCTCCCAGATCCCCAAGCATGTGTGGTATGATGTTGCGGGCCACCTAAGGGGCAGAAGTTCTTTTTTTCAGAGGCATCTAGGAGGGGTACGAGAGAGCACCCCACTCCCTGATAGCCCGGCAGTCAGATGGGAATGCGCTGATGTGCCTCTCTTTAAGAACATTTGAAATGCAAACATTTTCCAAACATATCCAACCGTTTCCATCTTGTTTGTTTAGGAAAGTAATTGTGATAGTTAAGTTGTACGTATCAACTTGGCTAGACCGTGGTGCTCAGTTGTTTGGTCAAACCCCAGTCCTTAGTCTAGTGTTGCAGTAAAGGCATTTCTGTAGATGTGATTAACATGTATAACAAGTTGACTTTAAGCAAAGGAGATGACCCTCCACCATGCAGGTGGGCCTTGTTTGATCAGTTGAAGGGCATAAGAGCAAAAACTGAGATTTCCAGGGAAGAAGAAATTTTGCCTCAAGACTGAAACATAGGAATTCTGCCTGTGTTTCCAGCCTGCCAGACTGTCCTAGAAACTTCAGACTCAAGTTTGTGACATCAGCTCTTACCTGAGTTTGCAGCTGCTGGCTGGCCCTAAGGTTTCAGGCTTGCCAGTTGCAGCAATCGCGGGGGCCAATTTCCTAAAAGAAATCTCTTAACATAAATGTCTTATTGGTTCTGTTTCTCCGGAGAACCCAGACTGACACAGGGGCTGCGGCAGACACATACCTTCAGCAATATCTAAAGCGAGGGCTGCTCCGGGGACAGTGGACCAAGGAAACACCCTTGTTGGCTGTAAAGTCTGAATGGGGCTGTTCTGTTTCACCAGGTTCTATGACAGAAAACGAACTCAAATCCCAGGCTGGAGGCAAAGGGTGGTAACTACAGCAGCAAATATGTCTGGCAGTATGCAAATGTGTTAAGCATATTATCTCATGACACTAAAAAAAATAGACTTTATTTTTTAAAGCAGTTTTAGATTTACAGGAAAATTGATGGGAAAGTACAGAGCTCCCATATACCAAGCCCCCTGCCCCCATGTTTCTTTGAGATTAACAGCCTGCATGAGTGTGCTGCATTTGTTACAAGTGAAGAGTCAAACTTGAAAATTACTTTTAACAAAAGCTCAAGTGTATGTGAGGATTTATTCCCTGTGTTATATGGTTCTAGGGGTTTCAACAATGGCTTTAATACAGGATCGTGCAGAATACTTTTCCTGGCCTAAAACTCCCTGGTGCTCCACCTGTTCATTTCTCTCTGCTATTTATTTAATTTTCAAAACAATATTATGAGGTGAAATTTAAAAAATTCTTTAATTTATAAAAGTGATACAATAATTGTATTTATTTATGGAGTACATAGTACTGTTTTGAAACATGCAATGTATAGTGATGAAATAGAATAATTAGCATATCCATCTCCTCAAACATTTAGCACTTCTTTGGGTTGGGAATAGTCAAAGTCCTCTTTTCTAGCTATTTGAAAATATATAACAGGCTGGGCACGGTGGCTCACGCCTGTAATCCCAGCACTTTGGGAAGCCGAGGTGGGTGGATCACTTGAGGCCAGGAGTTTAAGATCAACCTGGCCAACATGGCGAAACCCCATCTCTACTAAAAATACAAAAAAAACAAAAAAAATTAGCCAAGTGTGGTGACACACGCCTGTAATCCCAGCTACTCGGGAGGCTGAGGTGAGAGAATCACTTGAACCTGGGAAGCAGAGGTTGCAGTGAGCTGAGATCACGCCACTGCACTCCAGCCTGGGCAACAGAGCAAGATTCTGTCTCAAATATATACATATATATATATATATATATATATATATATACACACACACACACACACACACATATATATATATATATATAAAATTATTGTTAACTATAGACAGCCTACAGTGCGATGGAATACTAGAACTTATTCTTCCTAGCTAACTGCAATTTTGTATCATTTAACCAATCTCTCCCTAGTCCTGCCTTCCTGCTACCCTTCCCAGCCTCTAGTGTCTGTTTACAGGTGAACAGATAAAGAAAACGCAGTGCGCATACATAGTGGAATACTATTTAGCCACAAAAAGAATGAGATCGTGTCATTCACAGCAACATGGATGAACCTGGAGACATTATTTTAAGTGAAATGAGTCAGGCATAAGAAGATAAATATCATATCTTCTCACTTGTATGTGGAGGCTAAAAAAGTTGATCTCATAGAAGCAGAGAGTAGAACAGTTACCAGAGTGGAACTTTATAGGCGTTGTTGCAACCAAGACTCAGACTCCCCATGTTCCCCCTCCTGAGACAGAACAATGATCTCATCGGCCTCACGTGCTGCTGGGAGGACCCAGGGAGTCAGTGCCCAGAAAGGTCTTAACACAACACTGTTACACTGCATGCATACAGGGTCTGGTGAAAACTCTTAAGTTATCAGACTAGTTTGCTTACATGGTGGGAATAAGATTTTCCCTCTTAGGAGGCTGATCGTTCTTACCTCTTGGCTCAGGAGAAGAGGAGCTGTAGCTCTGAAAGAAGTTGAAGATTTGGATTCATCTTTTTTTTGTTTTGTTTTGTTTTTTTGAGACGGAGTCTTGCTCTGTCGCCCAGGCTGGAGTGCAGTGGTGCAATCTCTGCTCACTGAAAGCTCTGCCTGCTGGGTTCACGCCATTCTCCTGCCTCAGCCTCCCAAGTAGCTGGGACCACAGGTGCCTGCCACCACGCCTGGCTAATTTTTTGTATTTTTTAGTGGAGACGGGGTTTCACCGTGTTAGCCAGGAGGGTCTCGATCTCCTGACCTTGTGATCTGCCCGCCTTGGCCTCCCAAAGTGCTGGGATTACAGGCGTGAGCCACCACACACAACCCTGGATTCGCCTTTTAATAATGACAAGAAGGGGGCAGGAAGATGGCTCCAAGGAAAGGCAGCACCCAGCAGTCCCTTCCTTCATTTTAAGCTCCACAGACTTCTAACAGCTGAGGTGGAAAGGAGGCATGGCTGTGATTGGCAGTGCCACAATGCCCAGTCCTGGATGGTGGAGGCAGGGAGTGAGAGGCAGGGCTGGGCCAGGTGGAGTGGGTGATCCTCCACTCTGAGGCCTGGCTGCAGGCCAGGGCAAACATGCCACACTACAGCCTTTCCCGGCTCCTGGCACATGGTCCCCATTCTCGAAGGCTCCCTGCTGCCCTCACTGAAAATGAGCCCTCACTCTACCTGTGGATGTTTGGTTAGGGCCCCAACATCCTGGAGAGCTGTTTCCTTTCTCTGGGGAGCAGAATACCGACTCCTCAGAGGCCTCTAGGTCCCCGTTCCAACCTGAAAGAAACCTCAGGGTGGTGCAGAGTCCCCCACAGCAAACCTGACCTCAAGGGTTACACCTTCTTGGCCATCAGTTCCAGACCACGCCCAGCCTGGGCCACCCTCTACCCCTTCACCAGGGCTGACTCCCAGCCCCATCTTCCTCATTGCCCTAGAGCCTTCTGAGGAGGCCTCTTCTGTGTGAGGCTGTGTGAACAGGAGCCACCAGAGTGGCTGGGAGCACGGTGAGGGCAGGGGCATATCTTCCCTGTCCTCACAATTTACACAGCAGAGTGCAGAGGCTCCTGACGACAAAGATGCAGGAGCTTTTAAAAGCCACCTAAGGAGCTTCTAGAAAGATCTGTGTCTTCTGCTTCACCTCCCCTCCAATTGAAGGCGAGGATTCCAGAGGTGAGGGCAGGATGGCTGGGCGTCTGTATTATGAAAAAGTCCCCCAGGCCCAGGGCTGGGCCCACTGCTGTGGGGGGCCGCTCAGCAGAGCTGTGCTGCCGTCCATGACATGGGACACCCTCCCCAGGGGTGGCACAGGGAGGTTGTCTTCGGGAGAGGACAGGCACCCTCATATTTGAACTGGGACCTTCCCTTCTCCTTTCTGTCTCTGCCTCATGCAGTGGAGGGCAGGGACCCAGCCTGGAGTGTTTGAGGATGAGGTCATGGTCAAGGAGAGCTCTAGGCGCTGGGCTTGGGCCGCCTGGCCAGACTCGGGTGGGTGGGGCAGGAGCTGGAGTTGGTGTAGTTGTTCCAGGAGAGTCTGTTTTTCTAAAGGAAAAAGAATCATGCTAACGAGCCTGGCGACCTCCTGAACGTCTCTAACAGGCCCCGTTCTGACTGGGAACTCTGGCTGTGCGCCCTCTGCTCCAGCCTGGGGCCAAGGAGGTCCCCGAAGAGAGGACTCTAGGCTGCTCAGCCCGCCTCATCAACCCAGGCAGGACTCAGGGGCTGCCTTGGCGGTGCTTCCCGAAGCAGACCCTATGCCCCCGTCATCCTGCACCTTCACCCATCCCAAGGCTTCTGCCACCTGTGTCATGGCATGGGGAGGTGGGTGCCCTTCATTACAGGATGAAAGCTTCGAAGTCTTCACTCATTTGCTCACCTCACTTCTCATTCACAGAGCTCTGAGCTGGCTGGGGGAGCACACACCCAGGCCCTGACACAGTGGGAAAAAAGCTTGGTGTTAAGTTTTGACTGTGACACTGTCTTCCAGCGAATAATCCGGGCTACGGATTCTCTGGCAGGAACATGACTTCCATCTGTCTGAGGGGTCTTTGCCCTGACACTCTCAGATGTGGTGCCCTGGTGTCCTATTCCCATTGCTCAAAGCTGGACCCTGCAGCTTCCAGCCAAGGGCACCGGCATAAACTATTGTGTGTGGGTTCCACGTGGGGGCTATCAGCCTGGGCTGTTTTGCTCAGGAGGCAATGTCTGAATAGGTCTGGAGTCCAACAAGGCAAGCTCACTGAGGGCCCAGGAAAATTCCTGGGCGAAAACTCCTCTTAGGGAAAGAGAGACGAGGGGAAACAGCCTGGGTTGGTGACATCAGGCCCTGTGGGGGCCTGGGCTGTACTGACCACAGCCTGGTGTGTATCACTCAGTGTCCATGCAGACCTGCCCTCAGCCCACACCCATCCATTCCACGGTGGGCACCAGGAGCCTTGGCAGAGCATCAGGCTGGCGGCCAGGGAGCGTGGCACCCTGGTAGACATGGTGGCAGCAGCAGTGCCTGGAGCTGACATGAGTTGCCTCTTTTGCTGGGGAGAGGAGTAGAGAAAAGAAAAACAGTGGGTGTGGTGCCTGACACTGAGACTCCTATGGTCTAGAGGGATGTGAGGTGCTGCCTAGAGCAAGCAAGCATGGAGCTGGAGAAGGATAGTGCTCACACTACAGCCACCCTGCCCAGTGTAGTGTGAAACAGGACAGCCCTTAGACACACGGGACACTTCTCAGGGCTGCTCCCAGGAGTGCAGGAACCTCTCACCACCACAACCCCAGTTCACCCTTCGGCTTCCTGCTTACCAGGAGCTGGGCATCCGGCTGTTTTGAGTAGGTCCAGCACAGCCTTTGCATGCTTGGGAGGAAACCTGGTCTCACCAAAATGCACAATAGGTGCACGCCCTGTGGTAGGACTTGGAGAGTTTCCAGACAGTTCAGCTTGGCAATTTTCCTCCATGTGGGTTTGACAGTGTCTGGAACTCTGCCAGGAGGAATGCCCCATTTGCACAGCCCTCTTCTAACGCCAAGAAGGGGATACTTCTGGATCACAGCTTTCCGTAAATAGTTAGGTATCATTCACACAGTGGTGTGTGATCTCCTGGAAGAGGTTTCAAAGGCTGTTGCTCCTGGGGGCTGCCTTCCACTGCAGCTTAGGGAGGATGTCTCACATCTTCTTATGCCTTCATTTTTAGTACAGTGACCTTGGCTTTGTAGGTGCTTACATTTTTTGTTCGTTTTTTAAAAGAGCTACCTGGGTTAGGTGTGTGTAGAAGGTTGGTTAACACTGTCTGAGCTGATACTTACCATGTGCTAATATATAATACGGCTTCTACTGCTATTAAAGTGCTGACTTGTGAGACCAGATTTGCTCCTGGTCAGCAGAAACTCTTTCTTGTTCATGGCTGGCCTCTGCATTTTCAGCCCCAGGACTGAATTGACACATTTTGTTGAATGAGTGTAACCCACAGGTATGAGTAAGTAACATATGAAATCCCAAAGGTCCAACAAGACAACTACTTAGCAAGTGGACGGTGGGTTTTTTTGTTGTTGTTGTTTTTGTGTTTTGTGTTTGTTTGTTTTGTTTTGTCTTGTTTTGAGACGGAATCTCTCTCTGTTGCCCAGGCTGGAGTGGCATGATCTGGGTTCACTGCAACGTCTGCCTTCCAGGTTCAAGAAATTCTCCTGCTTCAGCTTCCCAAGTAGCTGGGACTACGGGTATGCACCACCACGTCCAGCTATTTTTTTTCTTTTTTTTTTTGTATTTTTAGTAGAGACAGGGTTTTGCCATGTTGGCCAGGCTGATCTCAAACTCTTGACTTCGGGTGATCTGTCAGCCTCGGCCTTTCAAAGTGCTGGGATTACAGACATGAGCCACTGCACCTGGCCTAGGTAGATGGGTTTTAATCCCAGATGTAGGAAAGACAGGACGCAACCTGGGGAAAACAAGAGTGAGGATTAGGGACTTCATCCAGTCTCAGCAGGAAGCACTTGGCTTTTCCTATCCAAACCCAGGAAGAGCTAAACCATCCGTCCATGGCTCTAGAGGCCTCAGTGAGCATCTGACATTCTGTTGAGTATGTTTGACTTGGAGAGGGTTCTACCTCCAGCAATTCTTGCAGTTGATAAATTTTTACAGCAGAAAGTACTTGAGTAAAAGGTAGTTGATGAAGACTGTGTACTCGAGGCCGAGAGATTTTTGTGTGTTTCAAGACTGAAAGGTGAGAATTTTTAGATAAAGAAATTGAGCTCTCTCTAAAGTTGGGATGGGAGGTTTGATGTTAAGAAGTGAGCAGGCCAGCGTGGACCTGATCCAGGACAGACAGAATCAGGATGTGGAGTTTGGTAGAAGAGCCTAAACTTGAGCAAGACCAGGCCAGAGGTGGCAGTGTCCAAACCACATTATGGATGTATCTGTATGCTTTGTGTAATTTTTGGTATGCAACTGTGTTTCATGTGTTTTTTTAATCCCTTGGCCTGTGTCCACTACACATTAATTAGAGGCTAACACATACTTTGTCTTCTAGTGACTATCACTAGATTTGGTTTCTAGCTTACAAAGTAACTTCCTCCAGTCCTTAGGTCTCAACTTTCTCTTCTTTTTGGTTGGGATTTGGGGGTTGACACAGACAAATCTTTCATAATTTTGTGGGAGTTTTATGGGCCTCTTGAAGTCTTAAGCACTTTGAGAAAACATGCAAAGATTGCTCTGTTTCCCCCAACCCAATTTTTAAATTTACCCCACCCCCAATTGTTGTGTTCATCTTCCTAGTATTCTGGGACTGTATGAAGAGCAGATGTGAACCCACTTTCAGATGGAGAAAGCAAGACAGAGAGTTGTTCAGACAATCACTGAGCTAATAATGTGTTTGAAAGAGTTTTGTCTTTTAAAATCTACATAAATATGAACTATTGCTTCTGTTGGAAGAATTTAGAAGTTGCTGTGTTCTTGATTGGTCTGCAGAGAAGTGGGAAGCAGGGACCACAGATGTATCTGGTTGCTCTGTGAGCTGATCTTCTAGAGCATGTGTATATATGTTTTATCTCTAAGGCTTCATCCTTTCTTCCCAGAAATTCTTTCAACAAGTAGTGTGTGTCATGCAGGAGATATCAATAATCATTCCTTTGGTTGTACCACTCCTAAGTAAAAGCTTGATGTAGGTGGTATTTTGGGATCTGGTAATTTATGGGTTTTTGTTCAATTGAGAGAAGACATTCAGACTTTCAGGTCTGCATTGTCAGCACATAATGTGGTCCTACTCTGAGATGATTCTCAAATTTTAGACAAAGTCAGAAGGTCATTCTCTAAAAGTCACTAAGGAAAGTCAACATAATGAATGAACTTAGACATCTGCAGAAGGTTCCTACCTAAAAAAGTGATTTGTTAACATACCACCAACAGAGACTTAGAAAAACGTAAGTTTGCTCGTTTTAACAAGACACGGCTTCAGGAAGACAGGTTGAGAATGTTGACCTAAAAGAAGATAACACAGGTGATGGTTTTGTAACTTGCCTGTCAGGAAATGATGTTGTTAGTGGTGATTTATTTAAAAAGGAGTAAAAGAGTATGGACATTTGTGTTTATTTAATAGCATATGGAGTAGAGATGGAAGCCTCATGATTTTTCATTGTTGCTTTGGTTTTGTTTTTACTTTTTTATTTTGAAATAATTTTCAGATTTACAGAAAAGTTGCAAGAACAGTACAAAGAATTTCCATATACCCTTTACTTAGATCCTCCAAGTGTTAACATTTTGCCACGTTTGTTTTCTTTCTTTCTCTGTCCCTGTGTGTGTGTGTGCGCGCGCGTGCGCACGCGCGCGCGCTGTATTTCCATAACAAACATCTTGTTTTACTTAAGTTGTTTATTGTCCGGGGGAGGCAGTGTGAAGTGGGGTGGTGGCTGGTGGGGGCTATGTTGATGGAATTTCAGGGGAGGAGCATTAATATCTCTTGAAATTTATTGCTTTGTCTCATTATTTACAAGTATTTTATCATTTTGCAAAGAAGTAATCTGACATCTTGCTTGCTGTGGACTCTAAGATTTATCAGTTAAAGCATGGTTGCTCTCATTGGAAAGGAAATACTGTGGTAGTCTGTGGTTTTAAGGCTGTTGGTGCTTTTGGAGATACCTAAAAAGAGGAATGTAGAGATTATTTTGAGCTTTAGTGTAGTAAGCTCAATGGTGCAGGTTTTAGCTCTTTGGGTTTTTCTGAAACCGGAATCTTTTCTGAGGGTGATGCTTATAGGTTCTCCTCTAGGAGGGAGGCTGAGCCTGTGAGGAGATGAAGGATGGATGTGCTTGCAAGGCAGCATCACCTCTCACATGATGGACCCAGTCCTGGTTGTCGAATCACAAAAGCAAAGGCAAAGTCAAAAGTGACAGCGTTCTGAACAAATTCCCATATTATAAAGAGTGTAAAGCTTAATACTTTCAGCCTGGCACTTTAAGCCTCGACAAATAGTACCTGGGTATGTGGTTATTATGATTTTAAACATAAAAATTATCTTTCTAAGTGGTATTACTCTTTTGTGTGGTTTGGAGGCTCTCCCAGTTAGTGTCAGCATGATGAATCACTCATGTTATGTCGTTTTACGAAGTCTGTCATGATTTAACGCAAAGGGGTTAATTTTTTGAGAGAGAAAAGAAATTAAGAATCTTGTGAATTCATACAGGAAAAGAACCACTTTTGACTTTTTAAGATGGAAAACATGAAAAAACGAGAATGGCTTCGAGAACAGTTTATAAGATGAATTGGTTTTCTAAGGGTATGGATAACTAGAGGAGCCCTGGGGAGAGAGAAAAGGGAGCAAAGGGAACATGACGGGTGGCTCATCTGTCATTAATGAGGGGCCAAATGATACAGAAAAGGAAATGAGACCCAGGAGAGAGGGATACAAATTGGTTGGCAGAAGCTGAATGTTTTTCCTTTGCTAGACTTTTATCCAATGTTGACCAAATTATTGCATTTAGCTCACCGGGTTGCCACAGTCTTTCAATATGCCAGACCAGCGCAGTACTGATTACCTTATAGCAATAACAGTGATATAAAAATGAAGAATATTGCTTGAAAATGTCAGAGATTTTTCTTTC
This sequence comes from Chlorocebus sabaeus, assembly GCF_047675955.1. Taxonomy (NCBI): domain Eukaryota; kingdom Metazoa; phylum Chordata; class Mammalia; order Primates; family Cercopithecidae; genus Chlorocebus; species Chlorocebus sabaeus. The sequence continues at coordinate 11,180,217 of NC_132916.1, forward strand.
GGTAATGGTGGTTGGGTAATTCAGACCATTCATTCCATTGAAAACAACCACCCCAAATTTGAATAACTCTTAAAAAATTCCTCAAAAGTAGCAGAGCTAATAAGATAATGAGGAATTATTGGGTTAAAATTCAGAACATGAAAATCCTGGCCAGGAGCAGTGGCTCACATCTGTAATCCTAGCATTTTGGAAGGCTGAGACAGGCAGATTGGTTGAGCCCAGGAGTTCAAGATCAGCAGGGGCAACATAATGAAAACTCATCTCTATAAAAAATACAAAAAATCAGCCAGGTGCGATAGCACATGCTTGTAGTCCCAGCTACTTGAGAAGCTGAGGTGAGAGGATCGCTTGAGCCTGGGATGTTGAGGTTGAAGTGAGCCATGGTCCTGCCACTCATCACTGCACTCCAGTCTGGGTGACAGAGTGAGACACTGCCTCAAAACAGAAAAACAAACAAACAAACAAACAAATGAAAATCCTGAGATGGCCTTGGCATTTGGGACTGCTTTTGACCACAAGGCAAGTGAAAATCTGAAAGGCATGGTTAAGAGAGTAAGCAGCGGTTTCTTCAGCCCTCTGAAATAGGAAAGACGTGAAGTTGGAACACAGGACCCACCAAGATAATCTTCCCATGCTTTCATCTGAGATTAAGCAAAGCTGCATCCTATAGATAAGGGTGAAATGGAAATAAAACAGGTCTTCCACGAATTGTATGTGGCCCAACTATACATCATCTGGGTGATGAAGAATATCTCAAATAATGAAACAGGAATAAACAGTGATGAATTGATAGTGCCTTCAGGACCTGGTAGAAGCAAACGAAAATTAAATCTGGAGACATCATCTGAGGCTTCCACAAGTAAATTACTTCAACAAATAATTTAAAATATATAATGTCAAGCACACAATAGAATAAAACAAAATAAAATTAGACACATGAAGGTGCACCTGAGAAAGACCCAAGGGGAAAAAAAAATAACAGAAACACAGTCAGAAGTATACCAAGTATAGGAATTATCAGAGAGAGAGACACTGTAAAGCAATTGCACTTACTATTTTAAAGCAGAAAAAAAGTAAGCTTGAAATTTTTGGCAGAATATTGGAAACTATAAAAAGTGACATAGTAGATTTAAGTAAGAACCAAGGAGCACTTTAGAATTTACAAATGTAACAACTCAATTAATAACCCAATGTATAGATTAAATGGTAAATTAGATATAATTGAAGAGAATATTAGTAAACTGGAAGACCGTTTGGAGGAAAATATAAAAATGGTACATATAAAGGCAAAAGGTAATAAGAAAACCTAAGACACATGGAAGATGTAATTAAAAGCTTTAAATATATGTCCAACAGAATGCTGTGAAGGAGCTGAGTCTAAGAGTTGCATGAACAATATGTGATAAAAATAATGGCTGAGAAGTTTTCTAAAAAACATCAGTTTCTAGATTTAAAAAGCCCAAGGAATTATCGACAGGATAAATTAAAATTATATATTATAGTGAAATTGTAGACAATTAAACCCTTAAAGCCACGAGAGAGAGAAAGAAATATTACTTTTAAAAGGCACAATTACATTGATAGCTGAATTATAAAGAGCGATAATAAAAATCAGAAGATAATAGAATCTCTTCAATATACTGAAAGAAAATAACTAACATAGGCCATCATTCCCAGTAAAAATATCCTTCAAGTATGAAGATGAAATAAAAACATTTTCGGACAAACAAAAACAGAGAAAGTTTGTTACCAGCAGACCTGCTGTAAAGGAAATATTAAAGTGAGTTCTTCAAGCAGATAGAAAATAATCCAAGATGGAAGGTTAGGGATACAGAAGAAATGAAGAGCAAGAAAGGGATAAATATATAAGTAAATCTCAATGGACATTGAGTTTATTTATTTATTGACGTTTTTCCCTTTCCAACTTTTATTTTAGGTTTAGGGGATACATGTGCAGGTTTGTTACATAGGTAAATTGTGTGTTGTGGGGGTTTGGTATACAGAAAATGTTGTCACCCATTTAATCAGCATAGTACCCAATAGGTAGCTTTTCAGTCCTCACCCTCCTCTCACCCTCCACCCTCAAGTAGGCTCTGGTGTCTATTGTTCCCTTCTTTGTGTCCATGTGTACTCAATGTTTAGCTTCCACTTATAAGTGAGGACATGCAGTATTTGGTTTTCTGTTCCTGTATTAATTCTCTCAGGATACTGGCCTGTAGCTCCAGCCATGTTGCCACAATTCTTTTTCATGGCTGTGTAGTATTCCACAGTGTATATGTACCACATTTTCTTTTTCAAGTCCACCATTGACGGGCATCTAGATTGATTCCATGTCTTTGCTATTGTGAACAGTGCTGAGATGAACATACATGTGCATGTGTCTTTATGGTAGAATGATTTTTATTCCTTTGGGTATGTACCCAGTAATGGGATTGCTGGGTTGAATGGTAGTTCTACTTTAAGTCCTTTGAGAAATATCCAGACTGCTTTCCACATGACTGAACTAATTGACATTCCCACCAGCAGTGTATAAACACTCCCTTTCCTCAGCAACCTTGCCAGCATCTGTTATTTTTTGACTTTTAATAATAACTATTCTGACTGGTGACAGATGGTATCTCATTGTGGTTTCGATTTTCATTTATCTAATAATTAGTGATATTGAGAATGTTTTTTTATGCTTGTTGGCCACATTGAACATCAAGTTTATAAAATGATAATAATTAATGTCTTGTGGGATGTGTGTCTGCATGCTATTATCTATTTATCTTTTGCCATATGACAACAAAATCCTTTAAGTTGGGAGGAGGCCAAAAGGATTTTAAGTATTTTAAAGTCTTTGTATTGTCAAAGAAGAGGGCAAAAGTACCAATTATTACTAGACTTTGATAAGTGAAGGATTCATGTTGTAATTTCCAAAGCAACCATTAAAAGCATAAGAAAGATATAACATTTTCGCATAAAGATAGAGGAAAAATGGAATGATAAAAATATAAGCAGTTCAAAAGAAGGCAAAAAAGAGAGAAAAAGAACACCGAGCAGGTGGAATAAAGAGAAAGTATATTACAAAATAGTACATTTATGGCCAAATATATCAGTAGTTATATCAATATAAATAGACTAAATGCTCTAATTAAAAAACAAAAATGTTTGGACTTGATTAAAAATAAAACCAAATGATATTCTGTTTTCAAGACACAAATTAAAATGTAAGACTAAAAATGTTTGAAAATAAAAGATTATGAAAAATTATATAACCAGTAGCCAAAAGAAAACTGGTAAAGCTATACTAACATCAGACAAAATTGACCTTAAGGCAAAATAAATTACTAGAGATAGAGTCACTTCTTGCTGATTATGAATTCAGCCCATCAAGGTGCTACAATAATTCAAGGTTTGTATGCAGCTAATACTATGACCACAAAATGCTTAAAGAAAAAGTGATGGAAGAGAACGACATATGGATGAATTCACAATTGTGCTAGAATTTTGCAATAGCCTTTTCTCGTAATAAAACGAGCAAACAACAACAAAATTCTGTAACCCTATAAAATATTTGAAAAACATGACTTAAAACCTCCTGATCTAATGGATGTACAGTTTTCCCTGGGTATCTGTGAAAGATTGGTTCCAGAACCCCTGCTTACACCCAAATCTGAAAATGCTCAAGTCTCTGATATAAAATGGCCTAGTATTTGCATAGAACCTATGCACATCCTCGTGTATACTTTAAATCATCTCTAGATTATTTATAATAACTAATATAATGCCCACACATCACTCCATCTGCATGGATTCAAATTTTGCTTTTTGGAACTTTGTGAAAATTTTTTTTAATCAGAAAAGGTCTTTGGACTTTTTATCTCTGAGTATTTTCAACTTGCGGTTGGTTGCATCTGCAGATGTGGAACCCAAGAATATAGAGGGCTGGCTGTATGCCTATAAATAAAACACAGCAAGAAACAATAAGAGAATACACTTACTTTTCAAGTATACAGTGAAAAGTCATAAAAATTTACCATATAGTGGGCTACAAAGCAAGTCTCAACAATTTTAAAAGACTAAAAATAGAATGTGTGATGTGACTGCAGTTCAATAACAAAAATACAACTGGAAAATCACCCTAGGTTTAAAAACTAAAAAAAACTAAAAGAAAAGAAAAAATATGTAAATATATATACTTTCTAATATATGCATTCTATATAAATCTCTATACATATATATTTCTAAAATATAATTTTTAGATTAAAATTTAATTATAAAAATTTAAAATTTAAAAATTAAATATAATTTAAAATATAAAATATGTATGTTATATATTTTTTGAAAATATATATATTTTCAAAGGATCTGGTATTAAAAAACACTCAGTGAAATAAGTATTCATCTCAAGAAACTAAAAAGAGAACATCAAAATGAACGCAAAGAAATTAGAAGGAAGGAAATAGTAAAAGCAAGGTCATAAAATAATGAAATAAAACACACATAGAATAGAGAACACCAACAAAGCCAAATATTGTTTTTTGGGAAGCTAACTGAAATGGAGAAATCATGGGTGAAACTGATGAATAAAAACTGAAAGAAGGCACAAATAGCCGATCTTGGGAATGAACAAAGGGGAGAGATCCAATGTGGTTTAAATAAGAGTGAGCTAGGGGGTGATGAAGGGAAGGGGTCATCCCAGGCAGAGAGCAGCACGTACCTGGGGCAGCACTGAGGGCAGGGTCTGTTCACCACCAGAATTGCCGTAGTAAAGGGCATCGCCTTTGTAGGGGATGGCAGGATGGGAGGCTGGAGCAGCCAGCAGGGTCCAGTTCGGGGAGGGTAGGCTGAGGAATTTGAGCTTTACATTGAGAGCTAAGGGGACCACTAGAGGTGATAAGGCAGGGGAGAGGAGGTGGCACAACAGAATTATCCTTTAGGACGATTGCCCTGGCTGCAATCTAGGGAAGGATTAGGAGATGAGGTGGGATAAGGGAAGGCAGTGGGGAAACAGTTGCAGCCATCCAGGTGAGAAGGATCAGGGCCTGAACCGAGGCGATGACATCAGGAATGCAGCAGATGGGGAGCTGAGGACAGATGGCTGAGCTCTGGAAAGCACCACTATTTATGGGGGGAAGGTCGAATGACCAACTCAATGAGGCTTGGGGGAAGAAGATGGAACACCTGCTAAAGAAGAAGGGAATTCCAAATGGTATGAAAGTCACAGCAGGAAGTGTGATGTGCACTGTATTTGGCCAACAGGTCATCATTGGTGACATCAGAAATAGCCCAGTTTCAATGGACTGTGAGTAAAGGGAGCTCTGGGGGCTGGGGTGCTTGGGACAGGGGCTGAGTTGTGTTGGGAGGAAGGGCAGAATGGGGCAAGTGGAAGGCAACGTGGGATTTCAGGTTGTTCTAAAGGAGAGAAGATGCAGCTTCCTGGCTCCCTCCTTGCCTCTTCCACCTGAAAAATTAGTCAGTGACTCTCATTATATGACTAAGATTTTCCAACTATGTCAATTCAGGTCATTCAATTTCCTCCTTTCATTCCATATTAATAGGGACATGTTTTTAAAACTGGCCTCACTATTATTCTTTGTTTATATGTCTAGTTACTTTATTTACCACATAAGGAGATGAAGAGACACATATTCTTAGGCAAAGAGATACATATTTTTAGGCAAAGAGGTAAATGTAAAGGATCGTCATAGCTGTTTCTGCCAAGGAAGTCTACAAAAATGTTTAAATCAGAAATGGCCAGTTTTCATGTCAATTGGTATTTCTAAATTCCAGGTTTTCCCCCTGTGACATATTATAATTGAGAGATGCCCAAACAGATGTTTTCTGTTAGCTGGACTCAGTTCCAAAAGTTTCTTCATAGGCTGCTCTGAAATAATCTCCAAGGAGCTCCAGGGGCCAATAATCTCCATTTTTGCTATTGCATATGAAAATATTTTAGTCTGCTTATGTGAGATTCATTTTGTTTCTGAACAGTATTATTATTAAAAATGGGTCCTAATCACCTTTTCCATGCATATTTTAAAAATTAATTCATTTGCCTTATTTTACCTCTTGTTGCTAGAAAATTTTACTCATTTCTTTTGTGGCTGCCAAATCATTGATTCCTTTTCAGTGGTCTTTGAGACTCACTCTCCCAAATCACACCCTGTTAACTCGTGGAGTCCCTGAGGAGAGATACTCAGATTGTCCAAGTGTGTTCAGGCGCACCTATTCACACAACAAGCCTAATGTTTTCTTGTTGGAGTGGTGTTCCAAAAATGAAATATTAAGACTGGAAATGGTGGAAACATTGTTTCCACAATGGCACCTGGAAAAATCATTGTATAGACTCTATCAATATTGCCCTAAATCTTAAATTGTTGTCTCAAAAGTCATTCTGAACTCAGAGCTTACTGTGAATAATGACTTGGAAATAAAAATAACTGTCTGTCCTGGGATCAGAAGCACTGACCCAAAGAATAGGAGGGGAGGGACTGCCTGAGAGGGACGGAGGAGCTCGTCCAGAGTGTACAGTTCCAGGGGTCTGGAGCCTGGGAGTCTAGAATGGACTGCCAGTGACCTTCATGTGACCGTGGGGGTCTTTTTGCTTCCGAGGATCCTTGGGTCGCTCAGCAGGAATGTGGGTGAGGAGACACTTCTGGGGCCTCCAGGCCCGATGTCGGTGGTTCTCACCAGAACGCCTCAGCTGCATGACATAGGGCTCTCCTATGAAGTTGGAGTTTCTTGTTCCAAAACGTTCAGATTTCTCGCAATTTCTCCTTGTGGGTGGAGGTGAGGGCAGGTTTCTGGCCTGGTAGAAAGAAACTGACATCACCACACACCCCAGGCCTGAGTCTGGGAAGGAGAGGCCAAGATTGTGGCCTTCAGGGGCACCCATGGCACGGGTGGAGCAGGATGCTGGAATCCAGGCTGTACCTCTGGTCCTTTCCTTTATTCATTCACTCAAAGAATTACAGAGCACTTCCTAGGTGGCAAGTGCTGTACTAGGCACTAGGTGAACTGGTGGACAACACAGACACAATGTATGGACACTTGAAGCTTCCGTTCTACTGAGAGAGAAAGAGCCTGAATACCTAGGCAAACACAGACAAATGTCATGGAGCATTGCCATAAATTCCATGAAAAAGACGCATGAAACACCATGGATGAGAATAGGAAGGGATCAGGGGTCATCTCCAGTGGTGATGGCAGGGGTGAAACTTCAGGGGTCAGGCAGTGCCTCTCTAAGGCTGTGGCATTAGCCAGAATGACAGGAGAAGGGAAGGGTTGGGTCCCAGCAGGGCACAGAATGTGTGAGGCCTGACTGGAGAAGTGCCTTGATGGGGTGGAGGAACCCAAGGAAGTTAAAGAGGCTCCAGGTGCAGGTGATGTGGGGAGACTGGGGAGGAATGAGGTTGGGAGTGGGCTTGGGGTCGGGCCATATAGCCATGTGCAGGCCCTGGGAACAAGCTCTTCTTTTATGCCAAGGACAGGGAAACCACAGGATGGTTTTAGCAGGAGAAAAACATAATCCTGCTTACAGTTTTCTTTTTGTTGAATTCAGGTCTCACTCTGTTTCCCAAGCTGGAGTGCAGTGGCACAATGCCAGCTCATGGCAGCCTCTAACTCTTGGCCTCAATTGATCCTCCCTCCTCAGCCTCCCAAACTGCTAGGATTACAGGCATAAGCCACTGTTTCTGGCCTCTACTTGAATTTTCAAAAGACAATTCTGGCTGCTTTATGGAGAATGGCCTGGGACTGGTGAGGAACCAAGTGGATGTGGAGAACAGAAAGAAGCAGACACGGTGCCCTCCTGTGTGCTTGTCATGCTCCCAGGCTGCCTGCCTGTCAGTCATTCTGGAAGAGGATCTCCGCAAATTACTTTTCCAAGGAGTGTTTTTCTTTACTTCAGGAGTGGGTGAAGGAGAGAACTCAACGGGTAGATGTAAATTGACACATTCTCATGCCTCCAAGAATTCAGATTACATTTGAGGCAGGGACTCTGCCTGTGAGTGAGGTGGGTCCTGGATGCAGCAGGGGTCACAGGCGTAGGACTGGTCTCCGGGCAGACATGACATGGGCTGGGTCCTCAGGGGCAGTGTGGACTTGTACCCTGGCACTAAAACAAGCCCCATCCCAGAGGCTGGAATCTGCGGGATTCTCACACTGACCCCTGGCCCAACATTGCCAATGGCAAGATACAGAACCCTGTGGGGTTGCGTTTCTCCTGGGGTGGGGGGACCCATGTGTGTCTCCAAAGAGACATGTGCCAGCTACTCTGACAGTCAGTTTAGACTGCTTGTTTATGAAAAACCAGGAGGACCATTTGATGAAAACCCAATTTTCCTTTAAAAAAACAAGAAAATGAGAAAGCTGGTCCAAAATTGTTGACATCAGGAGGAAAGACTGATTTTCCAAGGATGCAACTGGGGTGAGGCTCTTTCTGAAGTTGGAAATGAATCAGATGTTAGCCTAATGGGTCACAAAACACCTCAATATTCCATGGCACCATTCAAAAAGCATGATAACATTGATTTTCTCATTTTAGCTAGCAACATAGCACCAAGCTTAAAATATAATGCCATTTACAAGGTAAAGATCTATGGGGTCAGCAAAGGGAAACCTCTTCTCTTAACTTCGTGTTCCACAGCTGAAGCAGGCTATTGAAACATTGACCATCTACAGGAAAGCACCTAAAAATAACAAAAAGGTAGCTTAGAAGAAATCTTGTGATGTTTCTTTGAGCCTATGGGAAACTCCTCACTTTCTGATGAATGAAGGAGATGCAATTTAGAAGAAGACAGGAACAAGAGGAAGCTCTTCTATACTCCTAAGTCACACAGATGCCCAGAAGAGCTTTCTAACCTGAAGGCTCCCGAGGCATTGAGATACTTCCCAACAGTGCTGACTTTATTTGTCAAGGGTTGTAGTTCACCTTTGGAGAGCCCATTTCTTCACCGGCTGCCACTTCCTCCCTTTCTGACCTCCGCTCCCTCCGAGCACCAACCTCCTTTATGCAGCCCCTCCTCCTGCCAGGTACATGGCCACCACCGTGGCCCCTGATCCTGTCTGGAATGGCTTGGGTGGTGGCCCCTTTTCCTCCTATCACAGCAAAAGATCACCAGTTCCATGTCCCTTCCCCACACTTGTCTCTCTGTGTGAGGTGCCACTGTTAATCAGACCTGCTAAGCCAGGCAACCAGGCACGGGTGTTGACAGACATCGTGTTGAGGTCAGTGAAGAACAAAGCTCTACTTGTTTTTAAAAGCTGTCTTTACTTTAAAATTTGTCCTTAAGAAGCAACCAGATGGGATTCATTCTTCTTAAAGTGGACTTTTGTTCTTGAGCAGGCATGCCAAACAGTCTCCGAGGATACACAGAAACAAATGGGCGTGCAAAGCTTTGGCCGTTGGACAAACCTGTTGCTCCACTTGGGATGAGTCCATGTGTCTGAGCAGCAGGAGATGGGGTCAGTCTTTCCCAAGGACAGAGTCAAAACCTAGGAGGTAAAGCCTCTTCATTTGTCTTTGTCCCAGATTCAGGGTCTCCTGATTCCTGTTAGTGTCCTGTGAAAGGTTTATACACTTCTAAACCAAAACCAAAGAGAAGAAGCATGTTTAAGCAGGAGATATTTGCACATTCTCTCCTCTCCCCATTGACCTAAATCATATTCTTTCTCTGAGGCCCAGTTAAAGTTGCATCTCTTTCATGAAGCTTCCATGAACCCTGCCTGCCTTCTCTCCTGGGTTCTTCAAGCCTTGCTCTTCACTCAGTAACTGTTCTCCATTGCCAGCTGTTTAAGATTTTTCTGGGTCAAAGTGCAAGATTGTTCTCGGTCAACTTGATCAAACTGGGGAGCTGCGCCATTCCTTGAATCCCCTTTCCCAGGTTAGACTTGGCTAACAGAGATCTATGTGAAATTTGGAAGGCAGGGCTAGAGTGGTGACCATTACTCTCAGAAGTTCATTGTGACTAAGTCTGTTGACAGACGCAGAGCTTCCCGGGCCTCCAGGTATGTTAGCTTTCCTTCCTTTCTTCCAAACTGCTGGCCCACTGACCAAAAGCAATTCAAAGTCCAGCACCAGACTGGGGACCCTCAGAGGTGGATGTGACTGAGGCATGGCTTCTCTGAACTGTCTCCACAAGCCCCCATTTGTGGTCTCAAGGGGAGACTGCCTGCCCTTGGCTTCTCAGATTTCCCTGCAAGCTCAGATTTTCTACCATGCCGGTGCACGAGAAGGTCTAGTTGGTGACTCTTCTTAGATCCTCCAACTTTGCCTTCCAAGTCTTCACTCTTTTAGCTTCTTCCACATTTATGTGAGGCTTAATTCTAGTGAAATCCTTTATCCCTAAAACATGGTGTTTTCCTGATTGAACCTTGATTGATACAGCAGCCAACCCTCCCAGAGAGTCCTTGAGCCTGCTAAGGGAAGGGCCATGCCCTTTTTTGAACTTTTTCATGATGTACAGGACAATGCCAGTTACAAGTAGGTTGTCAACGATATTTGTTGATGGCTAGATGGAAAAAAAATGTCCCCTACAAATTATTTTGGATAAATGACATCTTTGCATTGCTTTCCCTCTCCCAGAATTGGAACATGGAGACCCCAAGATAATGTAGGAAGCTGGCTGCTGGATTCATGGGCAGGAGGTCATTAAACTTACAGGTGAACACTTTTCCTGAAGGTGTCAGTTTTTCTACGTGAAGATCTACCATCATTTTTCAGGGCTCTATTGCAGGAAAATGGAATGCGAACTGATAATTGAACCTACTCCTTTTTTCCCCATCCACCCAGCTGACCAATTTTCAGAGGTAAACTTTCTCAGAGGAAACCAACCTCTGGTTGTGCCCAGGCCCTTGTTTCACAGGTGACTGTCAGAACTATTAGCTTTTCATGCAAGTAACAGTATGGAGGCTCCTGGAATTTCTAGTATTTCTTGTGCTCATGGAATGAATGTGCAAGTCTTTCAAGGAGGCGAGACAAGATCTGGAGATGTGCCAGCTCAAAAAATGAGAAGCCATCCTGCCTTTTTTTCTTCTTTTCTTTTGGTCACCAGTATGTTTTGGAGCTTTATCATCTTCAAAGGTCCATGCTAAGTATGGACAAAACAGAGAGGGCAACCCGAAGATGGAAATGATGCACATAGCTGAACTACAATGTCAAAAGTCCTGGGAAGAGTGACCTCTAAAGCACTGTGGGAACAGAAGAGAGATGTGGGAATGAAAGCCCTCCCCACGATGAGACACATTCGAGTTGCCCATGTCATAAATCCCCTCTGGGGAGATCTGTTTGTGTCCATCTCAATGCATCAAAACTTCCCTTTCTTACAGGCTTCAACATGTGTGTCATGATAAGCTTCAGGAAAAGGGGAGATGAAGGGAAACTTTTAATGCCAACATTTGGTGCACTCTTGTCCCCTGTGGCTGGTGAAGCAATCTAGGGGAGGAACACCTGCTCCACTCTCAGCAGGGACCACACTGATTCAAATCTTGGGACTTGCACCCCATGTCACAGTGCCTGGGCACCTCCATGCGTCCTCTGCCCCAGATGTCCAGCTGACACTGTGTTGAAGGGCATATTGCACATTAGGATGCAACATAGCTCATTTCTGTAGCAGAGACTTAACGTTTCAGAGATGAGCAAATTTTGGCCAGAACAAATGGTGAAGGCGGAAGTGGTGATGGTGACAGTGAGATGAATCCCAAGCCCACCAGTCTACTGGGGAGAATCCCAGGACTCTCTTACACCATCATCTTTGTGAAGATTTTTAACAAGGGATTGGTTTATTCTGCCTCGATGGAGTAGGATTCACAGAGGAGCAGTCATTTAGGCTAGATCTTGAAGGAACAGAAGAAAGGCATCCCAGCCAGGGGAAGCAGAGTAAATGAAAGTGTGGATAGTATGTGGTATGTTTGAAGACTGGGCAAGAGTCTAATGTATGAGTGACTAGACTCATGATTACAACTAGGCAAGAGTCTACAGTATATGGTGTGCGGTGGAAGTAAATAACTCCCAATGGTTACACATTTGTCATCACTTTTCCTTCTCTTACTGGCTGGGATCTCCAATATTTATTCATTAAAGTGAGATAGTGGCCATTTTGTCTTGTATCTGAGTTTAAAGGGAATGCTTTGAATGTTTCATTGTTCAGCATTATGTTTCCTATAAGAGGTTTGGGGTAGACATCCAGGAAAGAAGTTCCATTCTATTTCTTGTTTTCTTGAATGTTTCTTTTAAACCAGTGTTACATTGTTATCAACAATGTTTCTGCATTTATTTAGATGATCTGTCTCTCCATTCTCTCCTTTCTCTTCCCATTGACATTTTAATGTGGTCAGTTACAGAGTTTTTAGTGTTGAGTCACATCTTCATTTCCTGAGAAAAACCCATGATGTCTCTATCTTACTTATACACTGTTGGATTTCATTTGCTTATTTTTTGTTCAGGATTTTGACATCTACACAATGAGCAAGACTGGTCTTTCTCTTTCTTGCTCTGTCCTAATTTGATTTTGGTATCAAGACGTCCTGTGTTCATAGAATGCTTTGAGAAATATTACTACTGTTTCCTTTCTCTGAAATAGCAAAAACAGGAATGATTTATTCCTTGACTTGGCAGAATATGGATATAAGTTCGCTGGATCTGTTATCTTGTTGGGGATTAGATTTTTTTTTTGACTGAAGATTCCATTTTTGTAATGGGTGTAGGACTATGGATCTTCCACTTACTCTCAAGTCATCTTCGAAAAGTTTTGTTTCTCTAGGAATTTGTCAATTTTGTTTAAGTTTTCAAATGTATTGGCGTGGAGTAGTTTTTAAAAGTGTCTTATTATCTTTTAACTCTGTCTTGAATCTAAAGTTCTATTTCCATTTTTGTTCCTAAATTGCTTATTTGCGCATTCTTTCCTTTTCAGAAATTTATTGAAAAAGTATAATTGTATATATTAATGGGGTACAATGTAATGTTATAATATCTGAGTACAATCTGAAATGATTAAATCAAGCTAATTAACATATTCATCACCTATGAAGTTTGTGTATTTTACTATTCTTTAAAAAAAATTAGTCTCTTGTTTTGTTGATTTTCTCTATTGTGTCTTTGTTTTCTATTGTCTTCCTTATTTTGTCATTTTTTTTGGAGTATCCTTCCTTTTACTTTCTTTGAGTTTATTCTACTATTCTTTATTAACTCCTTTAGTTGGATGCTTAGTTTATTAATTTTTGATTTTCCTTATTTTTAAATATATGCATTATAGTTACACTTTTTCTTGAGAATACTAATTTTACTACATCTCTCAAACCTTAATAATAGTGTTTTTGTTATTATTTAGTTACAAATATTAAAAATTTTTATTATTTTTTGAACTATGATTTATTTAGAAGAATATTTCAAAATGTCTAAATGTTTGGAGATTTAAAATATTTATTTTTGAATTATTCACTTCTAACTTAATTCCAACAAGGTAAGAAAATATGGTCTGTATTTTTACCAATTCTTCGAATTTTCCTGATGATTGCATTATAGATTAATATGTGGAATTTAAAAAATATTCATTCTTTAATTAAGAAGGATGCATAAGAAGGATGCATATTCATTCTTTAATTGTTACATAAAATCTTTTTAAAAGGACTGATATATTATAGTTGTATATATATTTTGGGTTACATGTAACATTTTGACATGATACATGTGTAATGATCAAATCAGGGGAAGTGAGATATCCATCACTTTGATCACTTCTTATTCTTTAATTTTTGATAATAGAGTTCTACATATGCCTTTTAAATAAAGCTTTAAATAGTGTTGTTTAAATTGTCTATATCTTTACTTATTTTCTTCTCTTAGTTTTTTCTCTTTTCTTGCCTTTGTTTGGATATATTGAGTTTGTTGTTCCCTCGTTCTGTCTTTTATCTCTTATTTGGAAGTTATGAACTATTTTATTTTTCTGTTAGTGGTTAACCTTGAACTTTTGCCATGCATACTTAACAAATCTTAAAATTTATTAATATCTTAAACTTTTGCAACCACCATGCTGAACAATACAAAGACTTTAAAAATCAGTTTTCCTTCCTAATTTGCATGCTGCTATTGTCCGTTATTTGAGTTCTAATTTTTTTTTGCATAATTTAAGCATTACCATTATTTATTGAGATCATTATTTATTTATTCAAAATATCAGTGTTAAGAGAAAGGAGAAGAGGGAGAGAGATCATTTAAATAAATGCAGAAACATTGTTGCTAACAATGTAACACTGATTTAAAATAAACATTCAAGGCCAAGGTAGGCAGATCACGAGGTCAGGAGATGGAGACCACCCTGGCTAACACGGTGAAACCCCATCTCTACTAAAAATACAAAAAAATTAGCCCGGTGTGGTGGCGGGTGCCTGTAGTCCCAGCTACTCGGGAGGCTGAGGCAGGAGAATGGTGTGAACCCAGGAGGCTGAGCTTGCAGTGAGCTGAGATTGCGCCACTGCCCTCCAGCCTGGGCGACAGAGCGACTCCGTCTCAAAAATAAATAAAAACAAACAAACATTCAAGAAAACAAGAAATAGAATGAAACGTTTTTCCTGGATGTTCTTTTATATTTATCTCATGTTTTACAATTGTTTTGCTCAACCGCTTTTTTGGGCTGATCTTTCTTCTGGTGTTACCTTCCTTTGTCCTGATCTATGTCCCTTTGAAGCTCCTTTGGTGAAGTTTTGCTGGCAGTAAATTCTCTTACTCCTTAATTATCTGAATACATTTTTATTTTTTCTTTGTCCCTAAAAGGTGATTTTGTTGAATATTTAATTTGAGATTGAGAATGAATTTATTATTTCATTACTCTGAAGCTGTCTTTCACTGTCCTTGGGCTCCCACTGCGCTGCTAAAGGGTCGTCTGTTAGCCCAGTTGTTTTTCTTTGTTGTAGATGTCTGTTCACTGTTGCTTTGGCTCACTCCTTGCACAGTGTTTAGGTGTAAAATTTTTATTATATATCTTGCTATGTTAATTGTGCCTCCTACATCTTAGGGTTTGTATCCTTTATCAGTTCTGGAAAACTCAGCCATATCTTTAGATTTTGCCTCATCTGTATTCCCTTTTTTTTTTTTTTTTTTTTTTTTTTTGGAGACAGTGTGTCACTCTCTCGTCAAGGCTGGAGTGCAGTAGTGTGATCTCGGCTCACTGTAACTTCCGCCTCCTGGGCTCAAATGATCCTCCCACCTCAGCCTCCTGAGTAGCTGGGACTACAGGTGTGCACCCCCACACCTGGCTAATTTTTAAATTTTTTGTAGAGATGGGGTCTCGCCATGTTGCCCAAGCTGGTCTCGAACTCCTGGGCTCAAGGAATCCTCTGTCTCAGCCTTCCAAAATGCTGGGATTACAGGAGTGAGCCACCAAGCCTGGTCATGGATTCCCTGTCTTCTCACCTGGAATTCTGATTAGTTAGGTGTCTGGCAAGTCTCCTAACATCACTTTCATTCTTTCATATTTTCTGCCCTTGACTCTCTTTATTACATTTTGACTAGGTTGGGTTTTTAAAAAAATTATCTTTAAATTAATTAATTCTGATTTTAGCTTCATCCAGTCTTCTGAATAATCCATTAGAAGTTTGAGAAAAAAGAATTGAATTAACCAAGAAGTGGAAATTTACAAAGCAGCTCCACTGCCACAGCCTGCTCTGGAATGATAAGACAACAGGATGCTCCACTAAACAACTTTGCTGGGAAGACCCTTCTCCCTGCTCCAGAACACCTAAAAGTCCCTGCCACTTGGCTGTTGCACCCAATATTTATTTATCTCCTTTTAAAAACCCACCCCCAAACCACCTGAGTTCTAACCTTAAACACAGGCCCAGTGCTATAAGAATTCCCCTTTGACTTTGTTTCTCAAGCTGTCTTTGAGACCTTATCCTTCCTTACTGAAAAGAATGTGAGTAAACTCAGTTTGCTTTGTCGACATCAGGTTTCCTGGTTATTTTTGTGAGGCCTCTAACAATTTCTTATTCACAACAAATATATTTTTCATTTCTAAAATATGTCATAATTTTAAACAGCCTTTTGATGATTTTTTTAATGTTTATGATTCTACATTTCATGCATTCAAATATTTTTGAATAGTTTATCTGTCTGACAATTTCAATATCTGAAGACCTTGTATGGGGGAGTTCTCATGTTGTTTTTGTTTCTTTAAACACATAATCATGGTAATTTTTTCTTTGTGAATTTAATCTTTGATTGTGAGCTCACTTTTTTTTTTTTTTTTTTTTTGCAGTTCATATGTGGGAATCCTGAGAGTCTCAACTGGGCATGTTACTCCAGAGATTTGTACGGCTGATGCCTTTGTTTAAAGCTCATGATTTCCTGTTCTGATTTCAGCTGGAAGACTTTTTTAAAACAACATTTTGTTTTTGAAGACTTACCTTCAGCCATATTTTAAAAATAGCATAAAGTCAATTTTAGCAGGATCTAGCTATGTAGAGGGAGAGGTCTTCTTAGTCCTGTTGATGCAGCCCTCCCTGTTTCTTACTCTCTTCCAATACTGTTTCCTTGGGTAGCTCAGCCTGCTTGAGCCCATAGAGTAAGTTCACTCCCAGTGTCTTGGTTTTTGGGTCAGTAGTGAACTATAATTCTACCCTGGTTATACATAAATGTAGATGAAGAAAGAAAGACACTTTGAAAGCCTGTTCTCTCAAGCATTCTTGAAACTTCTCTGTAAATGTCACAGAGTAAGACCTGAAAAGCTTTCCGTGAGCCCAGCCCAGAAATAGTATGGCACTGTGTGTGCTTCATCTTGTGCCTACTTCCTTCTAGAGCAGATTTTCGACTGCCCTGGGGTCAAACTCTTTTAACTCGAAAGTATTCCGTTTTGGAACTAACTATAGAATGTTAACACTGAGAATTAGATTTCCAATCCACCCATCTAGGACAAGACTTCCTATTTATTTTAAGCACGAAAGCAGTGAGTGAGATGTGGCCAGCTGCACTCACCATGTGGGTCCTGCTCATCACCCTGGTCTTCTGTAAATGCAAATGCTCGCCTGGGCCAGGCCTGTATCCATTTCTGTGTCTATTTATCTTCTTTCCCCTGTGCTCCCTTTCCCCCCTATTTTCTCTCTTCTTTGTTCCTTATCATGTGTTCTCTCTCTCTCTTTTCACTTTGTTCCAGATATAGTTAAGTTACCTAATATGCATATTAAAAATAAGTGAGAACAGACTTCCAGTTAACCAGTTTTGAACACACTATTTATCTTATCTCCCCTCTGAAGTCCCATTAAAATGATAGTGAAGGAATAACACATCATAAACCCACAATAAAAGAAAAAGAGGGAAAATTTCTGCAGTTAGAAGTTAGTACTTTGAAAATTGGAAAGAAAAATGAAGAAAAAATAAATGGCTTAAATCCCAGAAATGACTGCTACCTAAGCTTTAGATGGAAGGTTGAGAGGGGTGGGAGATGGGGTAGAAAACAAAATTTTCTTGTCATAGAATTCTGGAAAAACTCAGGAATTAGAGCACTGTGTCAGGATGCAGGGGGTTTGAAAATAGAACTATTGAGGGCAATTTTTATAGAGAATTAGGGCTTCAGATTGCTTCTTCCACCTCGTATAAGGAGACAATCACATACTTCTCATTCTGAGACAAGGTGAGAGGTTTACTTTTTGAGCACTTTAAACTGAATAAGCTCTGGATTTGGAGACATCAAGTGTAGTTGAGGGGCGTGGGTATGGAATTGATACTGAAAAATAGGGATAAAGTGGAAATCAACATCCCAAATTATAGAATCTCCGGTTCACCTCAACTCCCAAGACTGATGGTTGGGCTTACAACCTCAAATATGAGACCAAAAGACTCCTCTTCCACAACACTGGCCCAAGACGAAATGTTTTCAATACTGGTATTTAGGGCCTTAGTGAAAATCATTCTACAGTAAAGCCATGTCTAAAGCCCTGCTTTTCTTTTCTTTTTTATTTTTATTTATTTTTTTCAAGCTGGATTCTTTCTATGTTGTCCAGGCTGGAGTGCAGTGAATATTCACAGGTGCCATCATAGTGCACTACAGCCTTGGACTCCTGGGCTCAAGCAATTTTCCTGCCTCCACTTCCTGAGTAGCTGGGACCACAGACATACACCACTGTGTCTGGCTCTAAGCCCTGCTCTTACAGTGGATCCAATATTCTTCTTAGGGTCTTATGTGTAACTATGAACAGACAGCCAAGATTAACCATGCATCTATATAAAGCCTTTAACTGAGTAACAGAGATTCAAACAGAAAGAAAGAAAACAATGCAGGAAACAGACAACATACGTACAAAATAAAATTAAGAAAACAATTGTAACGAATGACTTCAGAGAGATAAAAGAAGACACTACCTGTGGGGAACAAATATAGGATTCTACAGAAAAGAATCAAACATAACAAGAAAAGGGATTTAGACATCCCAATATATGACAGCAAAAAAAAAAAAAAAAAAAAAAAAAAAATTAGCTGATGAAGTTGACACATATCCAGAAAGAAAAATGGAAGGACAAGGAGAGAAAAAATGAACAGGGGAAGAAGAGAGATAAATAGAGGATCACATCAGAACATCCAAACTGTAGACATTTCAGAAAGAGGAAAGATGGAATGGAACAGAGACACAAATCAAATTTTAAAAAATTTAAAAACTGAAGAACACATTTCCAGAACTGAATGTGACCAGTCAGAAAAAACGTGTATTCTGGTCATCCAGCATGATGACAAAAAAAAAAAAAGCCCACATGTAGGCACCTTTTTGCAAAGTTTCAGAACTACCTGAAAAAACAGAGTCTTTGAGAGAGAGAGAGAGAGAGAGAGAGAGGGAGAAACAAAAAACACCTGAGTGGAAGATTTCCTGTGAAAGTGAGGGAGGAACAATACATCCTGCCACTGTTTAACAAGATGAGAAAGAACCAGGGAGGCAAAACGGGAGACGGTAAGCCTGTGGTACCCATGGGCACCCATGGAGCGGGCTGCCCCCTACTCTGTTCCACTATTCCCCATCTCTCCTGTGGCCTCAGAACTGTCCCCTCTGGGCTTCCTCCCCTCCCAGCAAGCCCACCCAACATGGGCAAGTGTCAGTGTATCGTGGTAACCATTGAGGTCATCATCATGGCCACCACCATGGCTGGACTCTTTCGGGGACTCCAACCTTGCTGTCCTAAGTACACAGCTTCATGAAGCATCCCAGCTGGATGATTTTGATGCATTTGGACATACAAGCGCTGTCCCTTTTTTGTTTTATTACTGTATAGTCAATTACATAGCAAGTCAGAGGCAGAGCTGACCTCAGGAAGATGGACCTGCAACAGGAGGCTGACACACAGTAGAGACCTGCGTCTGCCCACGGTGGGGAGTGGATGGAGTGAAAATATCTCTGTGTCTCACATTTAATATTCTGTAGGGGCTTTTCTCTCTTCTGGTCTGTAGAATCCTTGAGTGCAGGGACTCCATGCTCTGCAAAATGCAAACCCGGGTATTTAGTTGGAGGCTGAGCCTCCTGAAGGAGTTCACGAAATGCCCCTGGATGGCTTGGGGTCATGATTAAGGATGAATATTTTCTCAGCATTACAGTTGAAAGGGTGGCGGGCCCTCTGCTGTCCCCATTCCCTGAAGCCCCATTCCTTTCTGTGTCACTGTATTTTGGCTCTCACATTCCATAAATGTAACTGATGTGCTCAAGAAAGGATTCAGAGTATTAGTCATAATTTCCTTTTCATAGGGGATAAGTGAAGTAATTCGTTTTCTGGAAAAAAGATGTGCTGTTATGAACCATGATAAATTGTATCAAAAACATGAAATACTCAGCATTAGTACTTTCTGAATGTTCTCCTTTGGGATAAAAAAGGAAAGGGTTAAGTTATAACATTCTATTTTTCTCTAAAATTGAAAGAGTCTTAAGATTTAATTGGCAGCCGCATGTACAAACTGGCCCATTCTTTGGAGCAGATGAGAACATAGATTTCTATTCATCTTCTCAAGGAAAACACCTTTTGTGACAAAGCTGTCACATTACTTAAAATTGTGTATGTGCACACACCTTCATGGCAGTCTTCTCTGTAGTCATGGTGCTCTTCTAAATTACCGATCTGACATGATGAGGGGATTAGCTTAGCTGTTTTGAAAACCTGTAATATTGTGTCAGCTGTCAGGCTTATTTATGTTTATCATTTTTGATTGAAAGGAATAAAAGTGAAGAGCTATAATGAAGTTGGAGAGGAACAGGATCAATGCTCTTTTAACAAAACCTAAAATATAGATGCCTTAGAGAAGCAAAAATTCAGCTTTTATGATTAATTGTTTTATAAGAGCTAATGTTGGGGCAATAATTCATTAGATTAGTTTAGAATGGAAATAACTTTTTGCATTTTCTTTAAAGCCATGTGACTTCACATGATTTAAATAAAATTATTTAAAAATCTGCATTTTTCCTAAATTCTAGAGCTGATGGTCCCGGAACTAAATTATTGTTATTATTATTTTTAAAATTGTTACTGTAAGCTGGGCAGGAGCATGAGCCTATAATCCCAGCAACACAGGAGGCGGAGGCAGGAGGATCGCTTGAGCCCAAGAGTTAAGAGTCCAGCCTGGGCAATATAACAAGACCCTGTCTCAAAAAATTTATTACTGTATGCATATAATACATACAATTTTATTGTATGTATCTGTTTCATTGTATGTGTAACATACACATATTCCAAGACCAACTTTTAATTTTCTTTTAGCCATTTCATCTTCTCTTGCAGCTATGTATATCTCACCTTGTTGGGTCAATCTTGGGAAATGTTCAAAGCCTACGTTTTTGTTCTGTTTAAATTATGTTCACTTAGCAACTGTGTGCTCTGCTGAATATTTTATAGACCTTCTGTTGCTGCAGAGGTATGAATGGAAAAGATTGAGCATGAATAATGAGTGAAGCTGGATGTGATCCATGTGTTTAAAACATATGCTCTGATGTAACAAGAAATTTTGAGATTGTTTTTTAGGAACAAATTTGAAAATTTTTTAGTCAGTCATTCTTTGGTAGGGTAAAATTAAGAAGGTTGATTTTTAGAAGATTGCTTTCAACTTCACTTATTAAGCCTACTGTAAGAATGAAATTTGTCAACTTGGCAACCAATTAATTTGGCTTTCAAAAGTTTTGCATGGTGTGACATTTCAGATTTATCCTACTTGGTAATTGTTTGGTTTCTGAATATGAGATTGAAGTTTTTCTCACCAATTTTGGAAAATTATTTGCCACTGAATCTTTAGATATTGCTGTGGCCTCGTTTTTTTTCTCTTTCCCTTTTAGGACTACAATCTCATGTACATTAGCACTTTTCATCATGTCTCAATTAACTTGTGCTCTTTTCTGTATTTTTTCCATTCTTTTTTCTCTGTATATTTTCTGCTGAACTGTCTTCCAATCCACAAATCCTCTCTTCTCGTGGATCTAATTTGCCATTAAAGCCATAAGTATTTAATTTCAGTTATTATATTTCAGTTGTAGAATTTCTATTTTTAAAAAATAGATTTCACTTCTCTAGTTAAATTTTCCAACTTGTCACCTATTTTCTTAACAAACCAATCAGAGTTATCCTAAATTACATAAATGATAACTTTAATATTTGGGTTGCCTATGGGTGTCATTCTATAATCTATTTTTTCTCTTAACTCGTAGTCACTTGATCTTCCTTTCTAGAATCATAATTTTTTATCAGATGCCATGATTATTCATGAAAAATTACAGAAGTTCCGAGTAATGTTATCTGCCTTCAGAGAGAAGTTATTTTTGTATTTGGCAACCAGTTAGAGTAGGGGTGGGTCATCTAAAGCGATGTGACTTCACATGATTTATATAAAATTATTTAAAAATAGTTCTAGTCTGGGATTGAACTGATTAGAAACCGGCTTCAGTCTTCATGAAGCTTAGTGTATTTGCAGTTCACCCATATCCCAGAGTTTAGCAGTTTAGGCGTCCCAATGGAAAGCCTGGGTGAGCCTTGACTCTTATCTCCATAACACCGTAAGGCCACTGAAAGATGCACATAACTTTTTAGTCTCTTGGAAACTGATTACAAATCTGTAAAAGATTCAGGAAAACACTTGACAAATATTAGGCTTACTTCTCTGTACATCGCCTCTCTCTGGGACTCTGGCCCCTCAAGTGCTAGGTGCCTTGGCAACCCTGGATTCTAATTTTTAGCTCTACAGTTTTTTGAGACAGCTGTAAGATCTGCTCACCTTCTCATTCCCTCTCTCCTTGTTTTTTTCAGACATTTGGCCAACATTGTTTATAAATTAACAAATTCTTCAAAGGAAAAGTGGTGCAGACTGTCAGACTCATCAGTGTGGGTTTTTTTTTTTTTTCTCTCCAGCATCTTAGTCCCCTAGGTCCTGGCTGCCTTGGGAGCTCCCCAATGCCTTTAACTAGATGCTTTTTCTTGTAGTTTTCATTGTATTATATCTTATTCAGCTTTCTAGCCATAATTGGTGAGATTGGTCTGTTATAAGTTAGTTCATCATAGTCAGAGTCAGGAGTCTTGTTAACTGAGTCTTCACTCATTCATTCATTCATTCATTCATTCATTCATTCATTCATATTATATGTTTACTATGTGTGTTTACTCCCATTATAGACATAAAGATGATAAAACAAAGCCTTTGGTTACTAAGAACTAGCATCTACTGCAGACCAGTAAACAGTAAAAACAATAAATGGGTAAATCATAAGAGAATTAAGTACATAGTGTGCAGTGGAAGCACAGAGGAAAGAGTGCTTAGTTAAGACTTGGGTCAGAGAGCATTTCATGGAAGATCTAACGCTGGAATTGAGTCTTGAATAGTTACTAAGTTATCACTAATTGAAGGGGGCACCTCCGAGTTTCTGCTACACGTGATGACTGCATTGAATTTGACAAATGCCCGAGGGCTCTGCTTACTTGGTCTGTCTCTCTTCTTGATTGAAATGCTCATTCTCTGCTCTTATGTTAATATCTCAGTACTAGAGAATTAAATAAATATGCTTTTGGTCAATGATGGGTTAATGCCATTATTCAATGTCATATGCTGTCCTGGATTGGGAACATACACACTCCCATAGATCTCAGGGCAACTGAAGATGTAAATCTGGGACTTGACCTTAGACATTCTCCTGGATTACTCCCTTTACTAAGTACCTGTCTTAGTTCAGGTGGCTGTAACAAAGCACCATAAACTGGGCGGTTTAAAAAACAAACATTTGTTTCTCACAGTTCTGGAGGCTGGATTTCCCAGATCAGGGGCCAGCATGGCTGGGTCCTGGTGACAGGGCTCTTCCAGGCTGCAGGCTGCTGACGTCTCCTTGTGTCCTCACATGGATGAAAGAAGGCAAGGGAACTCTCTGGAGTGTCTTTGATAAGGACACTAATCCTGTTCCTGAGGGCTCCACTCTCACAACCTAATGACCCCCTAAAGGCCCCACCTCCTAGTACCATCACATTGGGAGTTAGGATTAGAACATATACATTTTGGGGAGACACAAACATTCAGTCCATAACAGTCATCATTTCTGTTGATGGTTCTGTTTTTCCAGTTTCTCAGGTTGGAAAGCCTTGAGTAATCTTTCACTTGCTTTATTCTCTAAATCTGTTATTTTGTCAAGATTTCTTTACAAGGGGGTCTCTGATTTGTGGTCTCCAGCCATTGCTCATTTACAGATAAACATGACATCTTTCTATGAGGCTTCTCTAACTCCAGGTCTTGCCCTTCCAATTGACTTGCATGTTGCTTTCAAATTAACCTTCCCAAACAAGGGTTTTCATTACATCATTCTTCTGCCCTCAAATCTATCTTGGCTCTTTATTGCTTCTCATATAGCATCTACTCTTTTGTCACATGTTGGGAAATTGCTATAATCTGGCCCATCTTATTTAGCTAACCTTATTTTCTATATATATGTATATATTTTTTGAGATGGAGTCTCACTCTTGTCACTCAGGTTGGAGTGCAGTGGCCTGATCTCGGCTCACTGCAAACTCTGCCTCCAGGGTTCAAGCAATTCTCCTGCCTCCCAAGTAGCTGGGATTACAGGCACACACCACCATGCCTCACCAATTTTTGCATTTGTAGTAGAGACAGGGTTTCATCATGTTGGCCAGGCTGGCCTCAAGCTCCTGACCTCAGGTGATCCGCCTGACTTGGCCTCCCAAAGGGTCGGGATTATAGGCCTAAGCCACCCACCACACCTGGCCATTTTCTATTATTCTTAAACCTGGACTTTGTGTGCTAAACTGGGAAGACCAAAATGTAGATATTCACACAGAATTTGGATGAGCTACACTAAGCACTCAACTTAAGGGATAAAGTACTTCTTAATCTCAAATCCTACTCTGCCTCTGTACTGTATATTTTCCTCCAGGTTAAAGCCTTAATGATTTATAAGAGCTTCTTCAGCAGTTTGCTATTTCTTGTCTAAAAGTAGGGGCTTCTGGTGATTTTCTCCATTTTCTGTCTGTAGCTTCATGTTATGATTAGGGTACAGGGAGAGAGTTATAGATGGGATTCTTCGTCTTTCTTCTATTTGCTACGCTAATTTATTTGATGAGTATATGTTGGGTTTTGGTAAAAATCTTAGAAATAATTATGGCACCTAAATCTATTCCCTTACGAAAGGGAATCCCAGGGATTCTAACCATTCTAGAGGTGTTCATCCAGGATTGTCTAACTGCAAACTGCATTATTCTATGCAAGGCCTAAATGGAGATGATAAATATTCTCCTGATAAATGTTTTGACTACTGTGGGTCCTAACAGCTTATACTACTTTGCTGTGATGGAGCAGAACTGGGAGGAGGTTGGAACGTGTTCAGAGTTCCATGTATGTTGAAAGTCATCCTCCCCACTTTTATTATGCAGAGAAGCATAATGAAATATTTTTCTAGTGTTCTGTAAGTCAGATTAAATCATATAGGTTTCATTACTATGTACCCCAGGGATGACAAAGCCACCCAATGGATGTCTAGGAGCTGAGAGTCCTGGTTGCATGAACACACTAGGCCAGTTTCTTCATTATCTTCTGCAATGCCAGGTTCGGGTCCATCTCCAAGTCTTTGTCCAGGCCATCCCCATTTGGTAACTCATGTCTTCCTCACAGCCTGATTAATTCTTGCCCCTTCCTGAAGGCCAGAATTGGTCCAGCTTTTCTGTGAAATCTTCCCAATGATCTCAAGCTCTTTGCTAAACTCTCTTTTCATTTATAGCTAGGACCTCTTGGTTCAGTTTTTAGATGTCTCTAAAGATAGATGCTGTGATAGTCATTAGTGCTTTTCAACAAGGATCCCTGGTTCTCACTCATTCTCAGCACATGTTGGGATTTCACTCCACACTGCCCACTGGAGTGAGGGGTGGCCTTGTGAATTGCTTTGACCATGCAATGTGAGTGGAACTGACATGTATAATTTCTGGGTGGAGGTAGGAAGAGACCGTGTGGATTACCACACGTCTTTTCTCTGGCACTGCAACCAATTGGAGATGCTCTGTTGGCCTAGGTCACTGAGTGACAATGGTGAGCGGAGCCCCTTGATTATCTGCATTAGAAGGGGAGCATGAACAAGGAAAGAACCTTCACACAAGCCACTAAGGTTTTGGGGGTCTTTTGTTACTGCAGCATAATGTAGCTGCTCATCCTGATGATGAAGGAACTTCAATGTCTATACTTTGAAATCGATTGCTGGGAGGCCAAAGAATTAACTTATTTATTTCTTTTTCAGATTGAATTCTTTTTCTTTTTTCTTAGGCACTGACATTTTCTTTGGAGGTATTGGACTTGCTGATGGATGATTAAACTATATGCCATAATATAAGGCAGGATGAAGTTCTGTATAAACTTTTCCTTAATCTAAAGAAAGGCTCTGAGGGAATCATTGTTCTGAGAAACTCCTGCTTACATTTGTAATAACTAATGTCAGGGATCTTAGTCAAAGGAAAGATCTGTGCAAGGAAAAGATTTTTCTAGATCACTACTTTATAAATTTCCCAAACGCTTACCATCAGCCTAGATCACATGGGAAGGAGCCACAAGTATTTGTATAGGTGGTTAGAAAACACAGGCTGTTGTCTAATGAGTGGTAATGTTTCTCTGACTTGAACACATTCTTGGCTCCTATTGTCATGGCGCTCCTCCAGGACTTAGCTCCCAGTTGATCAGCTTTCCCTGGATGCCAGATGCTTCAACTCAAGCCTAGGGCCACCAGGGACCTGCCCTTGGTGCTTCTTGTGGAGGGTTGCAGCTGCATTTGCATTTGGAGAGAATAGGACTTACTGGTGAATTAATAGCTGAACTGCTTAATTTCCCTTTTGGAAAGGCTGGGTAAGGTCTCTTCTTTGGGTAAAGTTATAGACCCCCTGGGTCTCAATTAATGCCCTTGGCTGACATGTTTCCCTGCTGGGTCCCATCCCAGGAGCTACTGGGCTGTTATACCATACATCATTGCTATAAAAGCACTGCAGCCAATAAGGTGTCACAAGGAAATGTAACTGCAATGGCCACTCCAAATGCTGGGAAACCCTCCACTCCATCATCACTTCCGACAGCTTGGTCCTCTCCAACACCATTTGGGTTTGCTCATTTCCATTGTCACAGCTATGGCCAAGATTGTAGTCTCCTCAAGCCTGGACCACTCATATGACCGTCCTGGCCAGGCTTTCTGTCGCCCGTAGGCTCTTTCATCTTCCCTCTCCAGGGCGTCATATGGACTGTTCTTGATAGAACTCCTTAGTTGCAAGTAATGGCTAACTTAGGAAAGTGGGTTATCCAAAACCTAAGAACAGGAAAGTGGCTGGATCTTGGGACTAACTGGAACCCAGAAACTTAGAAGCAATAAAAAAAATCTCCTTCCTCCTTCCTGCTTGTCATGCAACATTCTCCTGCACTCAGCAAACCAGGGCCTCTGAATCTGCATCATAGGAACCACGAACTCCGCATTCAACCACTGCAGCACCAGGAGAGGGGCAGGTCATGGAAAACGGTCATCCATGAAAACCCTGTAGATGGAGGTGGGGTGGTTGGAAACACTTCCTAGGAGAATGGGGGTGCTTGACAAACAATAGGTGCTTGTTGCTTAAAGCAGCAAGGAGAATCTTCCTTCAGTGGCAATGCTGGCCACACCTGCTGCGCTTTAATCACTAGCCCTCACCCATCATGCCTGTTTCAGATTCTGAGCCTTTACAGATATCACTCACCATCTTGAAATACTCCGATTCTTTAAGCAGTGATGTTCATCTTTTCCTACAAAATTCACTTTCTGCATGAATATTTTCAGCGAATCTTGCCGTATCCAGAAATCCCTCCTGTTCTTGCTTGCTAGACTTGGGTGAGTACATGAATATGTGCATACAAATATATATGTTGGCTGTGGCCTTGCTCTTCCTGTAGATCTTGGTAGAAGTGATTGGAACCCTCAACTCTCATGGTTTTGGAATCTCCCAGCCCTCCTGAGCTTCCTATGAATCCCCAAGGGGGCTCAGTTTCCTCTCACACAATCTCCAATCTGCACAGAATTGAATCTGGCACAAAAACCACCTCCTTTTTGTTCTCACAAACTAAACCAAACTAACAAATAGCCATATGCACAAAGTATATGATATGATTTGGATCAGGGTCCCCACACAAATCTCATGTTCAATTATAATCCCCAGTGTTGGAGGTGGGGCCTGATGGAAGAAGATTGGATCATGGGGGTGAAGTTCTCATGAATAGTTTAGCACCATCCCCCCTTGGTACTGTATGGTGAGTTAATTCTCATGAGATCTAGTTGTTTAAAAGTGTGTGGCACCTTCCCCTACTCTTTCTTTCTCCTGATCCAGCCCTGTAAGACGTGCCTGCTTCCCTTTTGTCTTCCACAATGACTATAAGTTTTCTGAGGCCTCTCCAATCATGCTTCCTGTACAGCCTGTGGAACTGTGAGTCAGTTAAACCTCTTTTCTTTATAAATTATCCAGTCCCAGGTAGTTCTTTATAGCAATGTGAGAAAGGACTAATTCAGAAAATTGGTACCAAGGGGTGGGGCATTGCTATAAAGATACTGGAAAATGTGGAAGCAGCTTTGGAACTGGGTAATGGGCAGACCTTGGAACAGTTTGAAGGGCTCAAAAGAAAACAGGAAGATAACGGAAAGTTTGGAACTTCCTAGAGATTTGTTGAATGGTTGTGACCAAAATGTGGATAGTGATATGGACAATGAAGTCCAGGCTGAGGAGGTCTCAGATGGAGATGAGGAACTTATTGGGAACTGGAGTAAAGGTCACTCTTACTATGCTTTGGCAAAGAGACTGGTGGCATTGTGCCCCTGCTCTAAGGATCTTTGGATCTTTGGAACTAAGGATCTTTTGGAACTTTGAATCTTTTGGATCTTTGGATCTTTGGAACTAAGGATCTTTTGGATCTTTTGGAACTTTTACCTTAAGAGTGATGATTTAGGGTGTCTGGCAGAAGAAATTTCTAAGCAGCAAAGCATTCAAGATGTTGAATGGCTGCTTCTAAAAGCCTATGCTTATATTCACATGGAAAGAAATGACCTGAAACCAGTTCCAAGTCGTTTAAAAAGGAACCAGTTCTTTATATTTAAAAAGGAAGCTGAACATAAAAGTTTGGAAAATTTGAAGCCTAGCCATATGGTAGAAAAGAAAAACCCATTTTCAGGGGAGAAATTCAAAGTCTGCAGAAATTTGCATAACTAAAAGGAAGGCAAATGCTGATAGCCAAGACAATGGGGAAAAGGCCCTAAAGGCATTTCAGAGACATCCATGGCAGCCCCTCTCAACAAAGGCCTGAAGGCCTAGGAGGAAAGAATGGTTTCCTGGGACAGGCTGAGGGCCCCACTGCCCTGCACTGCTGCAGGACACTGGTCCCCACATCCTGGCTGCTCCAGCTCCAGCCATGGCTCAAAGGGGCCCAGGTACAGCTGAGGCCACAGTTTCAGAGGGTGCAAACCATAAGCGTTGGCAGTTTCCAGGTAGTGTTAAGCCTGTGGGTGCACAGAGTGCAAGAGTTGGGGCTTGGGAGCCTCCACCTGGATTTCAGGTATGCAAATGCCTTGATATTCAGGCAGAAGCTTCCTGCAGGGGTGGAGCCCTTATGGAGAACTGCTCTTATGGTAGTGCAGAGGGGAAATGTGGGGTTGGAGCCCCCACATGGAGTCCCCACTGGGGCACTGTCTAGTGGAGCTGTGAGAAGAGGGCCACTGTCCTCCAGACCCCAATATAGTAGATATACCAGCAACTTACACCCTGCACCTGTAAAAGCTGCAGGCATTCAACACCAGTCCTTGGAGAGCAGCCACAGGGGTTGAGCCCTGCAGAGTCACAGGAGTGGTTCCCAAAGCTCAAGGTTTTGGGAGCCCACTGCTTGTACTAGTGTGCCCTGGATGTGAGATATGGAGTCAAAGGAGATTATTTTGGAGCTTTAAGATTTCATGGCTACCCTGCTGGGTTTCAGACTTGTGTGGGGCCTGTAGCGCCTTTTTTTTTTTATCCACTCATCCCTTTTGGAATAGGAGTATTTACCCAATGCCTATACTTCATTGTATCTTGGAAGTAACTAACTGGTTTTTTTTTTTTTTTTTTTTTTTTTTTTTTTTTTTTTTTTTTTTACAGGTTCATAGGGGGAAGGGACTAGCTGTGTCTCAGATGACTTTGAACTGTGGACTTTTGAATAATATTGGAATGAGTTAAGGCTTTGGGGGACTGCTGGGAAGGTATGATTGTATTTTGAAATGTGAGAAAGACATGAAATTTGGGAGAGGCCAGGGGCCGAATGATATGGTTTGGATCTGTATCCCCACCCAAATCTCATGTTCAATTGTAATCCCCAGTGTTGGAGGTGGGGCCTGGTGGAAGGTGATTAGATCATGGGAAGGAGTTCTCATGAATGGTTTAGCATCATCCTTCCTTGGTACTGTATAGCGAGTGAATTCTTATGAGATCTGGTTGTTTAAAAGTAGGTGGTACCTCCCACCATCTTTCTTTCTCCTACTCTGGCCATGTAAGACATGCCTGCTTCTCCTTTACCGTCTACCAGGATTGTAAGTTTCCTGAAGCCTCCCCAGCCATGCTTCCTGTACAGCTTGTGGAACTGTGAGCCAGTTAAACCTCTTTTCTTTATAAATTACTCAGTCTCAGATAGTTCTTTATAGCAATGCAAGAATGGACTAATACAGTATATATGGGCCTCTGGCTTTACAAACACTGTCAGTGTGGATGGAGGCAGGGCGCCTGCTTCAGCAATGCATATGGTTCCAAAAAGACACTTATTTATCAGGGCCAAGCCCTTCTGCTGTGGAAGTGCTTCCATTCCTCTTGCCTCCCATCCTCTTCCCTCATCTCTTTCTTTATCTCAAGCAAAACTTAGAGGTAGCCCCCTCTTTCAGGTTGACTTGATGCTGTCAGTTTAGAACCAGCATTTGGGGAAAAGTTGGGTCCAAGCTACCTCGGTGGTGGTTGGCTGCCCAAGCATAAGACCAGATGAGCTACTTTCTGCCCAGGTACTAACTCCTGATCCAGTATGCTGTGGCCAGGTAGCAGGGATAGACTTCTGTATGACACACAGAGCATATGGCACTGGTGCTTACAGGGGAGAGGCTGGGTAGGGGTCACACTCTGGGAACAGGGCTGCTTACAGCAGGGTCATCGACCCCACACATAGCAGGTCAAGCCCGAAGGTGACTCAGGGTGGGGGTGGATGGAAGGAAACAGCATGTGGATCTAAATATTAATTTTTGTTTCTTTTCTTACAGCTGACCAGGAAGGATATTCCTGAGCAAGACACAGGGTTTTCACCATTACAGGTGGAATCTGAGCTACCTTCAAACTTTTAAGGGGGGACTATGGTGACTGCCACGACAGAAGTCCCAGTTGAGCCATATGGACCAGGGATGGGGGACAGGAAAGCTTGTCAGTGGGGCTGTTGCACAGATGGGGTGCACGAGCTCCTCATTGGGGAAATTTTGTTGGGGAAGGATACCCTCATAGGTCAAATGTTCAGCTCACTCAAGAGTGGGCCAGAGCTAACAGCTATCACTGTACTCACAGCTCCCCGGCCTTACTGATCCAGTGGTCTCTTCAGAGATTTATGGCTCAGCTCCCAGGAACAAAGATGATTTTATGAAAATATTTATGAAATTCCTCCCTCTTTCCTTTCCCTCCTCCCTCTCTCTTCCCTCCCTCCCTCCCTCCCTCCCTCCCTCCCTCCCTCCCTCCCTCCCTCCCTCCCTCCCTTCCTTCCTTCCTTCCTTCCTTCCTTCCTTCCTTCCTTCCTTCCCTCCTTTTTGCCTGCCTGCCTTTCTTTTTTTTTCTTTCCTTAGAAAGAGGGATTTATAATTCTTTTCCAAGTAATGTGGGGACCATACCATGAAGAAGATATTCTTCCTTTCGGTCCTCTGACTCCGAATGCAACCTCATTCATTCATTCATTCATTCATTCATTCATTTGGTCAGTATTGGGAGTGCTGTTGATAGGGGTGGGGTCATATAGCCCTCATATCTAGACAAGTAGCCCCGACACAACAATAGGTGAAATTTTGAAAAACACAACCTAATTAAATTCCAAAGTGGAAAGTCTATACCAGTGCTTTTTTACACTTTATTTTCCCATGAAAATCACTAGGGAAACTTTTAAAAAATACACATTCCCAAGTTTCAGGCCAGAATCAGAATCTCTAATTTTTAGCTTTGAAAAAATGTTACAAGCTTCGCAGGAAATTTTTATGTAGCTTGCCCAGTACTGCACTGTGAATTGGTGTTCAGAAAATACTGTAGATGAGAGACCGCCTCTGTGAAGTTGAGGATATAGTGATATCTGACTAGCAGAGCTGTCATGCTCACCTAGCATGCTAATGAGGACAGTGTCAGAGGAGACAGCCGGCCCTAGTCACCGGACGGACACAGAGAGTCATTTACTTACTCTTGCAGACTCCAAAATCAAGACTCAAAAATTGCCCTTTTTCTCTCAATGCCTGGACGTGATGACCGAGACCTGTTGTACTTTTATTTGGTGCTAGGGGCTACTATGGAACTTCAGTCTCCATACTTGCCTGTATGTTCCTTCGGTTTGCCCTTTTACCCAAATTCACTTGTGTAAGGCAGTGATATTACATGAGCGGCGCTCTAACCCCTGAGCTATGGAGCCCCTGCCTGGGCAATGATATAGAAGATCCGACTCAAAGCTGTGACAGATTTTTGAGAATTACTGGAAAATAACTCAATAATAACAACACAGTCCTACTTCAAACCCTGTGTTCCCTAAGAGTGCTTTATTCCCTCAAAGTGTTTTCGAAGTATCTGTCATTGCTTTGGGGTAGACCTTTATCACTGGCGTCTTCCTAGCTGACACTTCACTTCTGGCCCCTTTGGCTTTTTTGTATGTTTAGTCATACATACAGGTCATACCACCATGGCAACTCACTCAAAATAACTCACTTAGGGTGACTGCACAGACAGTCTCTCTCAGCTATTTCAGTAATAACACAATAGCAACCCACGTTAGTGCCATTGGGCTCCTTAAATATTCCTTCCTAAGTCATGTAGTACACATTTTAGAAGCTATATTAAAATACTAAAATTACCTACAAGCCCTTTGTTGCTATAGTTCACTTCCAGATTTTCTTCTCAACCTGTGGGTAAAGAAAGGCATAGATAAATTCATCTGCTGCTTTAAAGCGACAGAGCTGTAAATATCTGATTTTTCTCTGTGTTTTGAAAAATTGAATAGCCATAGAAAATTCTTATAACAGTATTTACATAAGTAAGCACTTCCTCTTTCCTTTGTTCCCTCTCTCTCTTCATATCCTTCCTCCTTCCCTCCCTCCCCCTTTCCTTCCTTTCTTTTTTCCCTCCTTCCTTCCCTCCCTGCCTCCCTTCCTTCTTTCCTTCCTTCCTACCTTCCTTCCTTCCTTTTTTTCTTCCTTCTTTCCTCTTTCTTTACTAAATATCCATATTATGCTAGGTATTGTTTTAGATTCCAAGCTAGACACAAAGGTAAACAAAATATAGTCATTGCTCTCAAATGTCTCACAGCCTTCTGAATCTTTTCAAGAGGAAAACCTGAGAACTATATAAAATTGCTTCATCAGCATAAAATAATCTGAAGATGGCACAGAATATTTTAGGGGATGCTTCCCTGATTCCTAGTTCCTTTCTCTGTAGATTCTTTCTGTTCAAGGCACAGGGGTAGGCAGACATGAGATGCCTGGGTCAGAGACATAGGACTTTACTACTCACAGCAGTAGCAGTAGGCAGAGTATCAGCAGTTTTTTGTACCCGTCCTGAGCCCCAGTTTCCATAGGGCATGTGAATAAGGCCAGATGACACTTATTCACACAGTGACTTGCATTATAGGAGGAGATCCCTGAGCTCAGAGAACCCAAATCTTTTATGATGGGCAGTAAGTTTGCCTGCCTTTTTCTCCAACAGCAGGTATTAATTCTGTCTTTCAAGGCTGGTCACTATACTTGGAGAATTCTTCCCCAATCCTCTTGCCTCTCACTTTCTTTTTTTTTTCTTTTTCTTTTTCTTTTCTTTTTTTTTTTTTTTTGAGATGGAGTCTCACTCTGTTGCCCAGGTTGTAGTGAGTGGCATGATCTCAGCTCACTGCAATCTCTGCCTCCTGGGTTCAAGTGATTCCCCTGCCTCAGCCTCCCGAGTAGCTGGGACTACAAGTGTGCACCACCACTCCCAGCTAAATTTTTTTTTTTTTTTTTGTATTTTAGTAGAGATGGGGTTTCACCATGTAGGCCAGGATGGTCTCCATCTCCTGACCTTGTGATCCACCCGCCTCGGCCTCCCAAAGTGCTGGGATTACAGGCGTGAGACGTCACACCCAGCCTCACTTTTCTGTAAGTTCAAATAAAAATAAAAGCAGCTGGCAAATCTAAAGTGAAGTATAAGTGGATTTCTCCTCCAGGTTCAGGATCCAGATGTTGTCTCTGCCAGGTCTCCTTTCTCACCTTGTCTTCTGTTCTCCTCTCCCCTCCTCTCCAGTTCCATATCATGCTCTGCCAAAGAATGCAAGCCTTCACATGGGATGAGTCCATGCTGGGCACCACTATTTGGCCCATTTGTCTAAAGCTGGGGCTAGTAAACTATGTCACAAGCTACATCTAGCAGAAATGATTTTTAAAAGTTTAATGGTTGCAAAAAAAAAATAGAAGAAGAAGAAGCCGGGCGTGGTGGCTCTCGCCTGTATTCCCAGCACTTTTGGGGGCCAAAGCGGGCGATCATTTGTGGTCAGGAGTTCAAGACCACCCTGGCCAACAAAGTGAAACCTCGTCTTCACTAAAAATACGAAATTTAGCAGGGTGTGGTGGTGTGTACCTGTAATCCCAGTTGCTCAGAAGGCTGAGGCAGGAGAATCACTTGAACCCAGGAGGTGGAGGTTGCAGTGAGCTGAGATCGTGCCACTGCACTCCAGCCTGGGTGACAGAGCAAGACTCTGCCTCCAAAAAAAAAGAGACCAGTCATGGTGGCTCACACCTGTAATCCCTGCACTTTGGGAGGCTGAGGCGGGCGGATCACGACGTCAGGAGATCGAGATCATCCTGGCTAAGATGGTGAAACCCCATCTCTACTAAAAATACAAAAAGAGGAAAAAAAAATTAGCCAGCGTGGTGACAGGCACCTGTAGTCCCAGCTACTTGGGAGGCTGAGGCAGGAGAATAGCGTGAACCCAGGAGGTGGAGCTTGCAGTGAGTGGAGACCCTGCCACTGCACTCCAGCCTGGGCAACAGAGTGAGACTCCATCACACACACACAAAAAAAAAAAAAAAAAAAAAAAAGGAAAGAGAGATACAGAGACAGTCCACAAAGCCTAAAATATTTACTATTTCTCTCTTTCTAAGGAAAGTTTGCTGATTCCCATTCTAGAAGTAACTGAGTATACGGGGAAGTCAATTATAAAAAAAAAAAAATCACACGTACAGCATCCCCAGAATGGATGAGGTCCTGGAGCACTGGGTGAACATGTTACCTTTGTATTTTTTGAGAAGTGCTGTTTCCCTTCCTGGCAGAAAGCCAGGATGACCCTCCTCAGGTCTTAGAAGACGCAGAGCTCTCAGATTATAAAATGGTACACACTGTCTCTGTCTCTCTCTCTATAAACACACACATTACACATCTAATTTAATTTACAATAACCTATACCTTATATCTATATATTATTGTGAATTAAATTAGAAAAAGTGAATAAGGGAATGAGAATTACAGATCCAATTATAATATGTGATTTAAACACATATGGAGCCTGGACTTGTCTTCCTCTCCCAGTCAAATGTAGCTACGGCATCAATTAAGATTTAGATGATGTTCTCAGGTCTGGGGAATGAATTGCTGAGTGCCAGGAAAATAATGCTCAAGTGTCTGTGCACGCATGGAGCTAGCTGGACGCCGCTCTGACAGATTTCCTTTGTATATCAAGCATCTGAGCTCTGCAGAAGTCTCTTCTTAAAGTCATCCCGAAACCCCTGAGTCCTCAGATTCCTGCAGTATCTTATTGTTTTCAAACCCCTCTGTTAACATAAAGATTAAATATTTTTGCTCATACTGTCTGTGTGTCTGAAAATGCTAAAAAATATTGAAAGATGGAGAAACATACTTGAGAATCTTTACATTTACTTTAAAATGAGTGTGGGATACTGTCTTCTTCCAGGCTCTCTCTGGGGCTGACTCCGGCTCTAACCTGACATTGCAGTGTGGTCAGCAGTTTAGTAATGTTGAACTTGACCTAACTAAGTCTGATTTTTACTAAATCGAGAACTCTACTAAAAGATGTAAAAATGTGAATGATTGCTGTTTGCCACCTTGAAGGAGGATAGCAATGTTAAATCAGAACATTCTCTCATCTTAGAGACGTTACTAACAGGTGACATTTGAATGCTGTTTCCGAGGAATGGGATTATACTGAATATTTTTCTAATATTTCTTTCGTTGTCACAAGGCGAGAAACAACTGGCCATGTTCTAAGGGCTTAATATGCATTCATTTAATTCTCACATCTCATGAAGCAGGTGCTGTCATGAGCCCCATTTGACAGGTGAGGAAACTGAGGCACAGATTGGTAAACAGAAGAGCCCGATTTCAAAGCCTGATAATTTCGTTTCAGAGCTTGTACCCTTTCCTGGCTTAATCCAGACATTCCTAGAATCCCTAATTATGTGCTGGAAGTGTGATTCTCCATCTAACTGCAAATACTTCGTAGTTATATGTAGAAGTGGAGTTGGGTTCCAGGCTCAGAAAATTATAAACAAGTTTGTCACCTCATAACTGTCTGCTGGGACATTGAAAAGTTCCACAAGGTCGCCTTCTGCATTGTGGGACTTCTAGGATTCCAGGCCTCCACCCACTAAACGATGTCACACCCCATCTTCATGACTATCAATAAAGTAAAATAGGGCCAGGCGCGGTGTCTCACGCCTGTAATCCCAGCACTTTGGGAGGCCGAGGTGGGTGGATCACGAGGTCATGAGTTCGAGACCAGCCTGGCCAACATGGTGAAACCCTGTCTCTACTAAAAATACAAAAATTAGCCAGGCATGGTGGTGGGAGCCTGTAATCCCAGCTACTTGGGATACTGAGGCAGGAGAATCACTTGAACCCGGAAGGCGGAGGTTACAGTGAGCCTAGATCGCACCACTTCAGCCTGGGCAAAAGAGCAAAACTCTGTCTCAGATAAATAAATAAATAAATAAATAAATAAATAAGGCCCCTACACATTTCCAAAATGCTCTCTAGGGGGCAGTATCCTTCCATTAAGAACTATTGGTTCGCTTTTTGATGGTGACGTTAAAGCGTCATTTCTCTAGAGTAAATCAACCTGGATGAGAGTTCTATCCGCAGGCAAATGTCTGTATTTCTACATGAGCATGAAGAAGCGAGTGCACTGTGGAGGGGATATGAATAATATCTCCCTCCCTTCCCAAATAAGGGAAGCCAGCCCATACCTGCACTCACAGGAGGCTGTCCCCCAGGATGGCACAGTAAGAGGAGACTTGAGAGAGTGTTCTGCTGTTTTGGTCCTGTGTGGTATTAGTGACTGCGTCATAAGAACCGAAGCTGATGCTTGACTGGAGAGTGCTAGAATCCAATCACTTAGAAGTGGATCTGCCAGAAAATATACGAGATTGAGTTTTGGAAGCGATGCTGGAAACTGTGGCTGGCAAAGGTAGACTGAGTTTTGCTTTCCAATATCTGCAAGGGGCCAACTTCCCCGGAGCCTGTGTATGTCAGGGCACTCTCCGGCTTTCATATCAAGCCAGATGTTCCCACTTCCTTTTGATTATCTTGCTGATGGAGCAAATCACCGCTTTGGGGGATGAAATACTTCCCAATGACTTGGAAATTGTGATAGTAACTTGTAATTGGTGAATCATGAGTAGTTACCACAGGCCCCACAAAGACCCACAATGCACGCCAAAGAGGGGCACCAACACCACCCCGGTGGTATGGACAGAAGCACGTGGTTCTCTCATTTTGAACACTCTCTGTTTTAAAGATGTGAAGAATGTCTCCCTCCCTTCCCAAATTATTTTCTCCCAGGGAATCTCCACATTATGACATCTTCACAGGTGCAGTCAACTGTTTTCTTTAAACATCATTGGCCACAGAGGAGAGCTAGGCCCTAAGTCCTACGGCCCCAACCCACCCTGCTGAAAGGTTGGTGTGTGGCTCCTGTTTTGGGAAAGCGGAGGTAGGCGGTTCCATGACTCCCCCACTTCCCCCAGCTCTCTTGGCAAAGCTCTTGGCAGAGTGGAGCTTGCCCCACTCTGGATTCAGTTCTCATTTGCTACATTAGGCTGCTTCATCTGGCTCCAATGGGAGGATTCTTGGAAAGTTCTAAACTGGGTTACAGCCAGATTTTAGGCTGCCATTAATTGATTGTTCAGAGCTAAAATTAGAGAAAATACATTATAACGACTTTTACCATGTGAGAACCACCAATATTTAAAAATATTTCTTGAATGCAATTGCTGGTGTGAAATACACTTGTTAAACCAACCCACCACTAAAGGAAAATCTTGAACTGAAATTCTTGATTTCAGGAAACCAACTATAAATTTCAACAGATAGTGGTTTGCCTCACTGAATAGACACGGGCTTCAGGACCCAGGAGGCTGCTTTTAGGATCTCAGTCCCTCTATTTACCAGCGGAGGGTCCCAGTAAGTTACTACCTCTCTGGGTCTCAGGTTTCATATCTGCAAAGTGTGGTTAAAAATATCTGCTTTGCAAAATAGTGTTTTGCACAAGGCTAACTGATGGAGAGAGAAAGAGAGTTAAAGACCAAACTGATAATTTTGTGAGCAGCATGGAATAGCAATTAGGAAATTAATTTATTTTGCCCTGTTTGTCATTAACCAAGTTAAATGTTTATTTAGCTATGGTATTGTGTCTTGATAACGGCACCCCCACAAGAGAAAATTTTAAATGTTGTCAATCCGATTTTGGTATCAAAAATTTTGATAAGATACTAAAATGTGGTACCTAATTTTGAATGTCAAAAACTGTGTGGATATTCATATAGCCACAAAAGTTTGTATACAATTTTAGAGGGTCCACAGACCACTGAATTCCATGCCAGGATCCCTTGAGGATCTAAGGACCTTGTATTTGAAATCTCAGAATACTCCTTACTGAGAGATAGCTTTTATACTTGGGGTGCTAGATTTTGATAATCATTGTCAGGATTTGATTTTATTGTAAGCTAACATACACAAACAATTGCTTGTTAAAAGAGAGCAAAGATCATGGAAAAAATAAATCTGCTCCAAAATTAAGTATTGTCTGTTTGTTCTCTGCAAATGCTTGGTGAAGGAGGGAAATATTTCAGAGAGGTGTTTACTATACTGGGTATTCCTAACAAGCTGTGGTTTTGAACATTCCCTAGGGCAGCTCACTTTGTCTCATCGCTTGAAATGATCTCTGCCAGTGTGAGGCCGTTTACAGAAAGGAGGGGATGGGTTAGAGATGGATCTGAGCTATTAAATCATGTTTTCTGGGGACTTGGCCTCTTGGTGGCTTTGTTGTTTTTGGATAGTTGTTCTTGGGAGGGTAGGAAAGAGAAGGTGTATGACGCTGCCTGCTGCTCAGAAGAGATTGTTTTATTTCTCTTGCATTGCATATGTGTCTAAAACTTACTCCCTGGGTTATGCTTATCTGTCATTCCTACCTTTTGCCAGTTGATTTACCAGATCTGTACCTATCTGAGAGTACATCATTCAGGGAGAGTATTGTTTGGGCTGAACTGAAGGACTTCAAGGCTAGCTGTGGAAATGAGGGCACTTAGGGGAAAGAAAATCTGTAAGTGATCTTGGCCAAAGTCACTTTGCCTCTCAGGCTTTGGTTCTTCCCTTGTAAAACTAAATCCACTGTTCACCCATGTAGTGATTTTGCTCAATGCAACACATTTATTAACAGCTACTATTTTCCAGGAATGTTCTAGGTACTTGGAACAGATTAGTAAACACAGATCACTGTTCCCCTAAGGGGAGTGGGTGGGAGGATTGGGATTGTAATTGTTCACAGGATGATCTAGAGAAGGAGGCATTGGAAAAGGCCTTGACTTGGGAGATAGGACAAGCTTTCCAGGCAGAGAGAACAGCCAGAGCAATGGCCCTGCATCCAGGGTAAGCCTCATCCTTGGAGGAGTAGCAAGGGGGCCAGTGTGGCTGCAGCTGCAGGAGCAGGTAGGGAGGGGAGGGTATGAGGTCGAAGGCCCAATGGGAGGTGGAGACAGCTCTGCAGACACCATGCTTGGCAAATGATGCTTGGGCTGGGTTTCAAGCCCCATCCATGCCTGAGGCCATGAGCAGCCTACACAATGTGTAGAATTGGAGATGGGGGTGCCCTGAGTAGCCCCACATCAATTTATTTAAAAGGAGAGATGGAAGTCACTTTTCCCTAGGCCATGGTGGCTTTGGCTTCAATGGGATTGCCAACAGCCTCTGGACACACAAGTCCCATTTCTGAATCCCCACTACCTCCAACTCCTTCCACGCAGTCCCTTGCTTCTATACAAAGGGCTTCCAGGGTCTCGTATGTTCGCAAGTGACCACAGTGATCCTGCTGGCTCCCCAGGGCATCATTTTCCTTTGCCGCTTCCAAAGCTTGCCAGCATCACTGAGAGCATGTCATTAACCAGGGGTGCCTCTAGGTCCTTGTGCAGAGCTCTTGCCCCCAGGGTCAACTGTCTGTCCTCGGGCATCATGGGCAGCACAGGCTCTCTCATGAGGTTTCCTGACCCTTGTGACGGACTCTGAGCTGGGATCCTTGTTGCAGAAACCATCCAGAGTGGAGGGAGCAGAACATGACTATTGGAGTCAGAAAAAACAAGACCCACACTGAATCCATTTTACCATTAGCTTTTAGCTTCACAGTGAATTGGCTGTACAACCTTGGGCTTGTCGCTTAACTTTGTGTTTAAAATGGGAATTATAATGGCACCTCATCCCTACTCACGGCAGTTTGGTAAGGAGTAAATGACACAATACATATTAAGCACTTAGCACAGTGGCTGGCACGTAATAATTACTCTATAAATATGTATTTTAAAACTTCCAAATTTTCTGGAACAGTACTAATCTAAAATATTTTCTTGAGAAACAGATGTGAAGTACAAATTAGTACAACATTTCTATTTCTTAAGTTGGTGATGCATCTCAAGAGATTTAAAATGTTTTTATCCTATTATGCAGTATTTCTGCTTCTTGATCATACTGTGGAAATTTCCAAAACTGTGAACAAAGATGTATGTATAACAATGTTTGCCACAGTATTTTTAATAATAGTAAAAAAAAGATGGCAACTACATATTTGATGATATGTGTAGTGGGTAAAAATAATTATATATTCTATCTCTGCATATACAGCATTATATGCAGCAGCCGTTAAAAAGAAGCTCTACAAAGAATATTTAATGATGTAATAAAATCCTTGTAACATAGATTTAATTGGAAAGTTCAGGAAGAAAAATTATATATACAATGTGATACTCAAGTGGATAAACATTATCCTGTATTACTGATAAAGACGGAAAAGAAATATGAATGAAAATATTAATAATGGATATTTCTGGGTAGTGGGACTGCAGATGTTTTTAGTTTCTTCTTTGACCTTTTTAAAGTCTCTAAAATGAACATGGATTACTTTTTCAAGAAGGAAAAAAAAGCAATGCACTTTAAACAGTGTGGTAAGTACACACATACTTATCAGACCATGTGTCTGGAATTTTATTTGGAAAATATGGTTACAGTAAATATAGGTCAACTACTTTCCAAGATTTTTTAATTGGAAACTTTTGAAAAACTTCAAAATGAATTATTTCCTGGGCTATATCTGGATGTGAAGGGAAAATAAAATTTTAAAGAGGCGGGGTAATGCTTTCAACATTCGCATGTACAAATAACTATCTTCTTGGCTTTTGGGATAGTATCAGGGTGGGGGTTTCTCTGTGTGTGTGTGTATTTAGCAATAACACAGAAGTCTCCAGGATCATCAGGGCCAAGGGACAAACAACTTTAGAGAAAACAGCTTTCCCTGACTTCAGTATTTTATCAGTTTGGCAACAGGAAATGCGGATGGAAACTATGTTTTTTCTGGGAATGGCATCCCTTGACCGACATAGCTAAATCAGGCAACCATATTTCAAATAGTGTCCTTTATTTTTAGAAAGCTTCAAATAAAGGAACTCCCAGTACAAAAATAACATTAAAATGGCATAGTTCAGCACTTCTCAAGGTTCAACATTCACAAGAATCACCCAAGCAGCTTGAAAAGATGTGGCTGGAGCCTAAGATTCTGCATTTCCATCCAACTCCTGGGTCATGGTAGTGCTCTTGGGCAGTGGTGCTGCTCCTAGGTGGTGGTGGTGTTCCCGGGTGGTGGTGGTGTTCCCGGGTGGTGGTGGTGCTCCCAGGCAGTGATGATGCTCTCTGGTGGTGGTGGTGCTCCTGGGTGGTGGTGGTGCTCCCTGGCGGTGGTGGTGTTCCCGGGTGGTGGTGGTGCTCCCAGGCAGTGATGATGCTCTCTGGTGGTGGTGGTGCTCCTGGGTGTAGGTGATGCTCCCTGGTGGTGGTGGTGATGCTCCTGGGTGGTGATGGTGGTGCTCCCAGGTGGTGGTGATGCTCCCTGGTGGTGGTGGTGTTGCTCCTGGGTGGTGGTGGTGCTCCCAGGCAGTGATGATGCTCTCTGGTGGTGGTGATCCTCCCGGGTGGTGGTGGTCCTCCTGGGTGTTGGTGGTGCTCCCGGGTAGTGGTGATGCTCCCGGGTGGTGGTGATGCTCCCAGGTGATGGTAGTGCTCCCAGGCAGCGGTGGTGCTGCTGCTGGAGGAGAACCACACTTTTGTAAATTTCCTAGAAGGACATGAAGGGCAGGCTGGGATGTTGCCTTATCCCTTTACAAAGAGTGCCACAGAGGACCACAGGCCCTAGTGCAGCTAACTCTGTGCGTCAGAATCACCCCGTGTGCATTCTAAACACACAGGAACACACCTCAGCTCCAGCTTACAAGGTGTTGACCAGTGGGTGGGCTCCGGCGTCCCTTTCTTAGAAGCTCTCAGGTGAATCAGAGGCACAGGTGTCCAGTGAGTTGAGAACTCCTCTCCTGGCTCCCTCTCGACCCCCTTGGCTAGCCAGCCTCAGGGTGGGGGGAGGTTTCTGCACCTCTTGGCTGTCGCGGCACCCTTCACCTTTACTCAGGAGAGCCACTT
This sequence comes from Chlorocebus sabaeus, assembly GCF_047675955.1. Lineage (NCBI taxonomy): Eukaryota > Metazoa > Chordata > Mammalia > Primates > Cercopithecidae > Chlorocebus > Chlorocebus sabaeus. The sequence goes on from NC_132916.1 coordinate 11,222,908, forward strand.
GCTTGGAGCGTGTTTTCAGCCTTAGGTATCTTTGTTCTAGAAGAATCCTCAGAATGAGACACAGGGTCCTGACCCAGCTCTCCCAGCCCCACTACCAAGTGGGCATTTCCCAAGCATACCTCCTGATAGACTCAATGAACAGCCATTTGGAAAACATTTGCAGATTAAAGTAGAATCTGGCATTTTTGTGATACCCGCTCAATGCATTAGGAAACTAGTAGAGGATTTAGAAAACATTTATGGCTTGGGAAAACATGTCTCTAAGAAATTCCAGAAAGTTCCAAATTTGGATTTTCTTTTAGAGACAGAAGTTAATAAATGCTAAAAATTCAATGCCCTGCCCTCTTCATTAGTAAGATGGAAATATCTGGGAAACTGTATACAAGAAAGCGGTTTAGATTCCAAAAGGATAATTTCTCTGAGCTCCATTAATATATCGATTTTGAAAAACCCAACAACACCAAAACTGTCAACTAACTTTGGTGACACAGAAGCTCAGAGTGTCTGTGTCTGAGGAATTTTCAGTTTCTTGATTTGGAAAAAAGATTGAGTAGTGTAAAAATGAAAACTGCAAAACTGTAGTAGATATTTATTTAGGAATCGGGGCCGAATCAGAATAAGATTGCTTGAAATGAGTTATTTGTTTATTCACATTGTAAAAAACACATAACATTAAGTTTGCCATCTTAAGCATTTTTTAAAATTATACTTTAAGTTCTGGGATACATGTGGAAAATATGCATGTTTGGTACATAGGTATACATGTGCCAAGGTGGTTTGCTGCACCCATCAACCCGTCATCTAGGTTTTAAGCCCCACATGCATTAGGTATTTGTCCTAATGCTCTCCCTCCCCTAGCCCCCGACCTTGACAGGCCCTGGTGTGTGATCATCTCCTCCTTGTGTCCATGTGTTCTCATTGTTCAACTCACACTTATGAGTGAGAACATGCGGTGTTTGGTTTTCTGTTCTTGTGTTAGTTTGCTGAGAATGATGGTTTCTAGCTTCATCCATGTCCCTGCAAAGGACATGAACTCATTCATTTTCATGGCTGCATAGCATTCCATGGTGTATATGTGCCACACTTTCATTATCCAGTCTATCATTGATGGGCATTTGGGTTGGTTCCAAGTCTTTGCTATTGTGAATAGTGCTGCAATAAACATATGTATGCATGTGTCTTTATAGTAGAATGATTTATAATCCTTTGGGTATATACCCAGTAATAGGATTGCTGGGTCAAGTGGTACTTCTGGTTCTAGATTCTTGAGGAGTTGCCACACTGTCTTCCACAATAGTTGAACTGATTTACACTGCCACCAACAGTGTAAAATTGTTCCTATTTCTCCATATCCTCTCCAGCATCTGTTGTTTCCTGACTTTTTAATGGTCACCATTCTAGCTGGTGTGAGATGGTATCTCATTGTGGTTTTGATCTGCATGTCTCTAATGACCAGTGATGATGAACTTGTTTTCATATGTTTGTTGGCCACATAAATGTCTTTTCTTGAGAAGTATCTATTCATATCCATTGCCCACTTTTTGATGGGGTTGTTTTTTCTTTTCTTGTAAATTTGTTTATGTTCCTTGTAGATTCTGGATATTAGCCCTCTGTCAGATGGATGGATTGCAAAAATTTTCTACTATTCTGTAGGTTGCCTGTTCACTCTGATTAGTTTATTTTGCTGTGCAGAAGCTCTTTAGTTTAATTAGATCCCATTTGTCAATTTTGGCTTTTGTTGCCATTGCTTTGGTGTTTTAGTCATGAAGTCTTTGCCAATGCCTATGTCCTGAATGGTAGTGTCTAGGTTTTCTTCTAGGGTTTTTATGGTTTTAGGTTTTCCGTTTAAGTCTTTAATCCATCTTGAGTTAATTTTTGTATAAAGTGTAAGGAAGGGGTCCAGTGTCAGTTTTCTGCATATGGCTAGCCAGTTTTCCCAGCACCATTTATTAAATAGGAAATCCTTTCCCCATTGCGTGTTTTTGTCAGGTTTGCCGAAGATCAGATACTTGTAGACGTGTGGTGTTGTTTCTGAGGCCTCTGTTCTGTTCCATTGGTCTATGTATCTGTTGTGGTGCCAGTACCATGCTGTTTTGGTTACTGTAGCTTTGTAGTATACAAGCCTTGTAGCCCTCTTCTGCCAGGTATTTCCCTATCTCCTGTCTTTACCACCTGTACCATCTGGACAGGTGGTGACCTATGTTGCCACAGGTTGACCTATGGTACCTCCTTTGCTGCTTCTGTGATCTGCTTTGTTGTTTTGTCTCCAGGAGAAGCCAGTCATCGGGGAAGGAAGAGGGAAGTGGATCCCAGTGGACTCTGCTTCTTGTGCAGCTCCACTCAGCAGATGTCCCCCACTGCCCGCATCCAGCAGACTTCTCTCTTCTATTCAGTGCAGTTAGAGCTCTTCCCACTGAGACGTGTTACCCACCGCAGAGCCTCATATATAAATGCACAAGCCTCCTTGGCAGAGAATGTCCCTGCTTCCTTTGAACACAAAGTTTTCACTCTTGAATCGCCTGGACTTTGAGCCATATAAAGGTGGAGTGTGAGCAGACCCTGTAGCTGGCAGCCCCCAGGGGATAGGGTGAGTGGGCAGAGCCCACTGCTATGTTGAGAGAAGACAGAAAACCCTTCCTGGGTCCCATCTCCCCAGTCAACAAACAGCAGATTTTTAAGCACAAATGTCCTCCCTGCCTCTTGCCCTCTTTAGCAAAGTACAGAGATTCTAGAAGCCTCAAGAGGAGGGTAATGTTTCCTGGCAGCACGGACTACTCCTGACGTGACCAAGTGATGGCCTAGGTGGCAGGGCTCAGCTCTTTTGGAGGTTGGAGTGTGAAGCCACTGAGATTTGGCAGAATGAAGAGATGTTGCACGAAGGATGGGAAAATGGAAAAACGTACGAGGCCCTAGAAGTCAAAGATTGGAAGCCAAGAAGAACAAATGGAAGTACTTGGTAGAAAAATGGAAGCAGAGCGAAAGGTGAGGGAGAGCAGAAGACCAAATTGCTCTGAAATTTCATTCAAACTGTGCTTAGTTTCCCAAACATTTCGAAGGGAACACAGATTGAGCTCAGCTTTGAGCAGTGTAAAGAATCACCAACCCATAACAAAATACAAACCCTAGGCTGTTCTGTCCTCTGTGGGCTTTTTTGTTTTGTTTTGTTTTGTGGGGGACGGGCTTGTCTGTTTACTTTTTGAGATAGGATCTCTCTCTCACACTCTCACTCAGGCTGAGTGCAGTGGTGTGATCTCGGCTCACTGCAGCCTTGACCTCCTGGGCTCAAGTGATTCTCCCGCCTCAGCCTCCTGAGTAGCTGAGACTATAGGTGTGTGCCACCACGCCTGACCCTTTGGTTTTAACACAAGAACCTAAAGAAGTCAAAGGGAAAGAGGAAATTTAAGAAGTCTCTGTATTAGACATAACAGCTATAACATTCAAATCTTGATTCTAACACACTAACTGCAAAAAAAAAAAAAAAAAAGAGCCTAGCTCTGAGACAATTGAGGAAATGCGAATATCAAGTGGATAGTAACTGTTGATAAGGAATCCTTGTTAATTTTGTTAGGTGTGATTATGTAAAAAAAAAGAAAAAGAAAAGAAAAAGAAAAGAAATGCTATCAATTAGGACTTCCGAACTATTTACAGCAAAATGACATGATATTTAAAATGTGCTTTAAAATAGTCCAGAAAAAAGTGTGTGTGTGTGACAGAGAGAGAGAGAAAGAGAGTGTGTATGAGAGAGTGTGTGTATGCGTGTGTCTGTTTATGTGAGAGGGAGAACAAAGAAAGATTAGAAAAATATTGAAATAGTTGTTAAAACTGGATGATGGGTAAACACAGGCTCACCATCATATTTTCTCTCCTTTTGTCTGTGTTTGACATGTTCCATAATAAGATTTTTTTTTCCTTCTAAGAAGTCTATATTGACTTAATCACACAACAGCATCCACATGTTAGCACCAAGTACTGCGAGAGACAGCGTCCCACTCAGTCCCTCCAAGCACTGCATTCCATTGACTTGACTAAACAGAATGGACAGCATGCTGTAAACAGATCTACAATATACAGTTTTGAGAGAAGTTGCCACAGGCACAAGTTCTGTGCAGGCAGCCTAGGGTGGTAGGGGCACCTCTCTTTCTGCTGAAGATGTTTACTTTTTTTTTTTTTTTTTTTTGCAATTAACATAACTTTAAAGATGGATACATGAGGCATTCTGCCCAGAGGTCCAGATTTTACAAGCAGTGTAAACATTCACCACTGGTGGCCAGGATGCTCCCCTATCTGCGGTCATTCATGTGCAGTTCACAGATCCACTCAATGCTCAACCAGAACAAATGGAGGAGGTGGCAGGCCAGCCTGTGCCAGGGCAAGACTGTCCTGGAAAGAGAACAGCTCCTCCTGTTTCAAAGGCGTCTACAGGACAGTCTCCTGTGGGTACAACCTAAGACCTCAGGCACAAGGGTCCCATGTCCCTGTGGTTTCACCCTGCAGTTTCCTTGCTTGTTACCGCCTCTTGCTGGGCCAGGAGAAAAATCTACTGTGTACTACTCTGACCCTTAGACTTTATTCCCTAAACCTGCTTCAAAGTCTTCCTCCGGCCTCTTTTCTTTCCCAACTCTGAAAACTGTCAGCGTTGTTTGCCACTTTTAGGGTTTTATCTGAATTATTAGCATCTTTCTTTGGTTGCTAGACAAGACGGACACCGCTAACACTAAGACTGGAGGCATATGTTCCAGCGTCTAGCAATTTATTTCTATGAAGAACAAATCCAAAAGTCCTTTGAAAACCTGCAAGCTTCCAGACAAGCATGTATGGTTAATATCAATGCTTGTAACAAGAGCTCCAGTTCATGGCAAGGCACAGAGTCATATTTTGCTCTCATGTGCGGGCTAAGGAGTTACAGGTGAATGAACCACAGCGCTTCCAAGTTAGTAGCAGCTTTAGGGGATGGTTATGACAGTTCTCTAGCCTGTGCCCAAATCTGCCCATGCATCCAACAGAATCAAGTAATCGAGTCATGAACAGTTTCATGATTTGAACCTCTTTAGGGGTGAAAAGTGATGCTTAGGCGAGGGTGCCTACAGTGAGCACAGAGTGGATCCTGATTTAGATTAAGGGGCCAGTGTAGGGAGCAAGGTGCCAACATTTAGTATAATCACAGCATAAAAAGGATTGTATATTTTTAAATGATTTTTGCAATGTAATGCAAAATTTTGCTCCCAATGTTACATTCTAATTTTGCATTTAATGTTTCTTCATGATCAACCTCCTCATTCGGTTCTTATAACATTTACTTCATTATTTCACTATATAGACAATGGCTTTTAAAGTCAACCATTTGCCTACATAAAAACTAATGGCTTCTGTCACTTCTGGTTGAACGAATTTGAAACTTTTACAAAATTCTAGGAAATAGCAATATAATATGCCAAAAAGCTGGCGGAAACAGATAGGTTTTTAAGCATATGTTTTATAAACATTATTAAATGACTTATCTGATAAGTCAATCCAGTAAAATAAACCACGTTTTTGAAAAGCATGTATTAGAATACCAAAAGAACAGAAATATTTACAAGTACTAAATTGTTAACCTTTTTGTTTTTTTTTTACTATTGGTTAAGAAACATTCAGCTATTTTAAAATAGCCATTTGTCTGAAAAAGTAAATCACACTGGCTGTGAAAATTAAAGCTTTTCTTCACACTTTATGTTGCTGTTTCTTCATATTTACTGGCTTTCACACTATTTCTTATGCAGTCTCTGATAATATATTTACATATATGAATGTAAATTTATTGTTCATTTCAAATATGTTATATAGATATAATTGAAGCCAGCTGAACATTTTCCCCAAAGATTAATGGATGAACAAAGAAACTAATATTATAATTGAAGATAGGAATGTCTGTAGATTAGTAAATTGATATATGTATCTGTCTGGGTGTAAATTGAATCCTAGGGTTTAAGTTAAAGTGAGTGAAATATCTCCTTATTGTTTTTCTATCTTTTGCTCCTCTTATTGCCAGATGACAGTGAATGTTAAATAGACATCAAATATATCCTTGCCAATGTGTTGGTGAACCAATACAATCATTTTACCTTCTGTATAGTAGCACCTTTTGTCAGCTAAAAGTGCACAAGTCTGGCCTGGCACGGTGGCTCACTCCTGTAATCCCAGCACTTTGGGAGGCTGAGGCGGGCGGATCATGAGGTCAGGAGTTCGAGAACAGCCTGACCAACATGGTGAAGCCTGATCTCTATTAAAAATACAAAAACTAGTCGGGCATAGGGGCACAAACCTGTAATCCCAGCTACTCAGGAAGCTGAGGCAAGAGAACTGCTTGAACCCAGAAGGCAGAGGTCGCAGTGACCCAAGATCGTGCCATTGCATTCCAGCTTGGGTGACAGGGTGAGACTCCGTCTCAAAAAAAAAAAAAAAAAAGCAAAAGTGCATAAGTCTGTAGGACAATGGCTCTTAGTCTTTTTTTTTTTTTTTTTTTTCCATCTCCTTCAAATCTCATCACCTTGGCAGGTGCCTCTGCTATCTGCACATACAAATTTCTACACCTAAGCTTAAGTGTAATAATGTTGGAATTCTTTGTGCATGAGGAAAACAAGGGTGTGCAGAGGAGCAAGCATGGACCGTAAACTTAAACAGTCTAGATTTGAATTCCATCTCCACATTGGGCAGGGTTTTAAATATCAGATTCTCGAGTTCCACATCTGTAGGATGTAGATGATAACTCACCTACTGTGAGGGTTATATACTGTTTAGAGAGCGTTGTATGTAATAGGGACACAATACATAATCACTGTAATTATCATTATGGTTATTTCATGAATACGATTTGCTCAGTCCAGCAGACATTTATTGAACATCCTCTATGCACTAGATACGGTGACAGTTACTGGCAATAAAGAGATGAAGAAGATAGAATTGTTGTGCTCTAGAAGCTTCTAATCCATTGGAGAAGACAAATAGATTATGCAGTGTGGTCAGTGATATAGTAAAGGGCACCTGAGAAGAATGGCAGAGCCAGGACATTTCGGAGGATAATTATCAAAGACAAGATGCCATTGACTGTGGCTGGTGCCAGTATCCCAGGGGAGATAAGACCTAAGCTAAGATGGACCAGCCAATACATCATAGAAAACCCAAAGGACCAAGGGCTCAAAAACGAAGCAGTGTAAGACCACCAAGTGACAGCACCAGGGTCATCCTGGAGGGGAGATATTTTGGGGTCGGTTTTTTATACAAGTGAACTCTTCCAGTGTAGTTGTCCTGAAAAGTTCCACAAGGGAAGCAGAGATTGAGCAGAATTTTCAAGTGTGGATTTTACTTCAAGATACCAGAAAGGGAAATTGTGCCTTTTATAGGTGAGATAGTCGGAATGGGCAAGATGCAAGGATAGGACAAGGACGAGTAGGTTGATCAGAAAGGTAAGTGGGCACAGGACTTAGAAGGACATTGAATATCTGGCTAAGGGGTTTGGCTTTTATTCCATGGGTAAAGAGTGGGAGTTCGAGAGACTGCAAGGAGGATCCCAGTTACCCAGCTCTGTGCAAGGCAATGACACCCGTGTGGGGTGCTAATGTCCAGCAGTGGATGGGACAGAAGGAAGAGAGAGAAACAGGAGACACTGGAAAGAATAATCAGGAGAGCTGGATGTCTTACCAGATGTGGTGGTTCAGGGGAGGGAGCAGGGAAAGGGGGTGCCAAGATTTCCCCCTGGGTAATTATCTAAAAAGGTGGTGCCTTCAACAGAAAATAATCACATTGTATGGAGCAGGGAGGTGGATTGGGTGATGATAAATGGATGAACTTAGTTTTAGTGTTAATTTTAAAGTGATGCCAGAGATCTGAGATCTCCTCAGATCCCAAAGGAGAGAAGGTGCTATCAAGGGTCATTTCACCTACGCATGTATGTGTTAGTCTTTTCACTCACTCACTGATTCATTCAATCTTTTCTGTCACTCATTCTTTTGCTCTTCATTCATCTACCCATTATTCTATGCCATGCCATGCTATGCTATTCTATTCTATGCTGTGCTGTGCTATGCTGTGCTCTGCTCTGCTATGCTATGCTATGCTGTGCTGTGCTGTGCTGTGCTGTGCTATGCTGTGCTGTGCTGTGCTGTGCTGTGCTATGCTATGCTATGCTATGCTATGCTATGCTATGCTATGCTGTACTGTGCTATGCTATGCTATGCTGTGCTATGCTATTCTTCATTCATTCTATCCTTATTAGAATCCCCATTCAGTGTGAGACATAATGGTATTAATAAAAGGAACAAGACACACCCTACCCACAAGGAGCTCGCAGTTGAAAGGTCCCAATTTTACTTATAAGCATCTTGATTTTCACCAACTTCTCCCCAAATGACCAGCTCAGTTTCCTTTTCTGTCGATATAAGCTGCCGATGCTGGATGTAGAACTGAAATGTTTCAGGTTTGCTGTGAAGCAAAGGCCCATGGAAGTGAGTGTGGAATTGTATTTTCTGACCATTCTAAGACATTCGTTTCTTTTAAATTTAAAACAGATAGAAAGGATATTTGCCAGCTAGTTTTCCAGACAGAGATCATATTTGAGTGGGACTTGCAAGTGAGAGCCGCCCGAAAGTATTTACCGTTCTGGGGTTATCTGCTGAGGACACACTGACTTTGGGGCGGAACCAAAGGCGGAACCGACCTTAAGAGTCCCGCCAGGCAGGTGCGTCCCTGCTTGTCCAATCTGCTGTAGGGGAACTGGCTGGGGGAAACCGAGTCTCGCAGTGGATCTGCCTGTGAAAATCCTATCTTGGTCCCTGTGCTTGTTTCGCACATGGATCTTCTCTTCGTGCATCTGGTCAATAGTTTATTCCCAAGAATGTGAAGTCATTGTTGGCTAGAGAACTTCAGCCCTTGGAATTTGGTCTTTAACTCCTGCGTGAGTGCCTGGTTGTCTGGATTTCTTGCGTCTTTGGTGTCCCCAGGGCTTGCCTCCAAGGAGGCAGGTGTTGGGAGACACCGTGGGGCAGAGCTGAGGACATGGGGAAGGACTCTGAATTCTCTGCTGCGGTGTCATGATTTACAAACATGATCTTCATGTGTTGCATATGTTGGCAGGGTTGCCTGCTAGGGTGCTTTTTCCTGCCTCTTTTAAAGTGCTCTTCCCATTCCCAGAGATTAGTCTCTGCCACCTGGGCAGGGCCAGTGTACTTTCAATTCTGACTAGAATGATCTCTGAAAGAGCTTTTGGAAGAGTGCAGTCTCTTTGTGTCACTTGCCAGAGGCAAGGCAGTCAGACTCCAGGAAACACATGTCACGTTGTGTTCCAGGTGAGTTTGCCCGCATGGACTGCAACTCCCAGAACCTGGTGCAATTAGTGTTCCTGATGCTGTGTGATCAGGTAATGGAAGGACCGCTGTCCTCATCCCAGCTCCACCCACAGCAGCATGGCCTCCTCCTCAAACAGAACCCTCATTTGTTTACATGCAACAAGGAGCACTTGGCTACGGGCAGGTATCTCTAACTCTTTGTCTTTACCAGGCTTTCATTCTCTTTATACTAACCCCTCCCACCAGAGTACTTAGCACACAAAAGACATGTGCTGGTGCCTGCTGTTGGTTGAACTCAGAAATCTGTGGGTTGTCCGTGAGGGCTGGGTTAAGAATGCAACTTGGATTGCACGCTGGTTAGCTGGTGCTGTGTAACAAACCACCCCAAGACCAGGTGGCATACAGCAACAAGCATTTCATTATGCTTATGAATTCTGTGGGACCAAAATTCAAACGTAGTACATTAGGGATGGCTTATCTCTGCTCCACAGAGCCTGAGGCCATGGCTGGGAAGACAAGAATGTCAGACAGTGACTCAAACAGCTAGGGCTGGAGTCATCCAAGGCTTCTTCACTCACAGGCCTAGTGCTTGGCCTGGGATGATGTGAGATTTGGGGTCGGGGGTCCTCCAGCAGACTGCCCTCATGCGGCTTTGAGGTATGGCTTGGGCTTCCTCCCAGCATGTTGGTGCTAGGGCAGCTGACTTATAATCCGGAGGCTTGGAGTTCCAAGAGTGAGTGTTCTAGTAGGCATGGCCTTCTATACCCATCCTTGGAGGTTACAGAGGATCACTCCCACCACCCTCCATTGGTCAGAGCAGTCACAGACCCTCCAGAGTCAAAGGGAGAGAGGTCTCACCTGTGACAGAAAGCCGAAACTTTGGAGGCCATGCTTTTAAACCACCCCCAGCCCAATCTGAATGAAGACTCTTCTTCAGTATCTGAGACAGAGCGGGTATGTGTTGGACTGGGAAAAGATGAGACAGCCCTATAGCCATAGAAAGCAGATGGAGATTTGAAAACAAACAATTAAATTCCAGGGAACCATTTCTGCTTCTGAGAGCTCCTTTGCTCCTTCCACTTCTGCTTCCAAGTAGGAGTCGCTGTAAGGACTCCGGGTGAATCCATCAGCAATGCCATCCAGGGGCTGCACTGCATCTGGGCAGAGGTATTTACATCATCCTCTGAGCACAAGGTTCAGACCCCACAGTCAGCCACAGCCTAAGAACTGTGAAGGATTTTAGATAAGAAACCTCTTCTAGTCTCCAAGGGTCAATATTTCCCATGACTTCCCTCTGACACAGAAACAAGAGGCTCAGAAGGACTCCCCCCTGGGCAGGGTTTAAAGGGACTCTGCTACCAGAGGCAGTGGGGTTTAGCCTGGATGCCACTTCCTAGTCCCAGAGGATTGAAGGTGGCTGGAGAAGGGCATTTGGGGACTTGTCTTAAGAGTCCCGAACTCGTGCCTATGGCTCTGGGAGAAGCTTATATTTGTTTGACCTTTTATTTGAACAGCTGTGGGAGATTTCCTGGTTTCACTTGGGGATTGTGCTGTGTGTCTATGAAGTGTAGTATAAACTGGTTTCACCCCGTGAGTATCTCTTTAATGCTTTACAGATAAAGTTAATCATCTGTGCATCATCAATAACAATGACTGCAAAGAACTAGAGGAGAAAACATTGAGGCTATTTTGGGTAGCCTTTAAAAAAAAAGTCAAATAATTTTGAGTTCCCTAAGAGTTACCGGCTCCTCTGACTCTCTGGTCATTTGCCGATGGAAGAGCATTTCCCCATTAGGAGGCTGGGCCAGGAATGTCCTCAGTGGGAGTGGCATGACTTCCATGGAATCCGTGTTCATTACTCAGACTTGCAACCTGAGTCTCCCAGGAGGGGCCACTGACTTTGGTGCTAGAAAATACCCTAGGAAGAATAGTCTATACTCTGGCTCAAGCTGCTTTCAATACAAGGGAAGTCCTTTATCCAATTCCGAAACTTTGAGGAAGAGACCCAGTACCCACAGTCTGAAATTGCACGAAGAAATGCCTTCCTGTGTTACCTGTGAAAGAGTTCATTTCTATTTTGAGGATAACCCAGGATAAAAAGGGGCAGATAAAACCCAGAGGGTGAGTGAAGAGAAAGGGAATTAGGGGAGAAGGAGGAAAGTGACTGAGAACAGGATAATGAAAGACACGTTGGAGAAAATGTATTTTCTCAGGTAAATCACACATAAGAAAACGCTGGCTCCTAGTTTATTCTTTTAGAAATAAAACATCCAATCCAGAATCATTCAGGTGAGAGGCATGTTTGTGCAGCTATGGCAGTGGCAGGTTGCCCCTACAGGAATCCGATTCAGAGCACAAGAACGTATCACCCTACGCCTAGCTTCCTTCCCAGGGCCCCCTCCCTTAAACACAGCCAAGGCTGGATAATTAGACCTGGGAAGCTCTGCAAAGCCAGATTCCTCATATAAAGTATCCCCACCCCTCCATGCAAATTATGGAGCCCTTTGGCAAAAGCAATCAGCATCAGATAAGATCTTCAAATCCCAGTGGCTATCATCACACCTCCCATTGTCACACCTCCAGCCCGGTTTCTAACATCCAGTGGGGCTTATTATTCATTTACTGTCTTTTTGGCTGCAGCACAGAGATCAGCCCCTCAGGCACCCCTGCAAGTAATGTGGCTTCTGAACCTCCCAGTATGATTTACCACCTACAAAAACCTCTGAAAACACAGTGTGTGCACACACATAAACAGAAAAAAAAATCAAGTCCAAAAATTGTAAATGAAACAAGAAATTACTGGTTGATAAATGGCAAGCTTTTAGATATTCTTTGGTTTCCACATAAAAATGTATATTTCTGTCCTTGCTGCTAGGCTGTGGGCTTCCAGACTGAAATACCTCGGTATTTTAGCGCCTCTGTAGTAGCTCTACGCATGGCTCATGGGAGGCCCTCAGTAACAGATGGGGCATAAATAGCAAGCCGAAGGTGAGCCTTGGGTTCACCTTGACAAAGTAGCGGGCAGGTTGAAGAAAGCAACCAGGCTTTCAAGGACAAGTAGGCTTCTCCTAGGGCAGAAAAATGTTACATGCTGGGGCCCCGTGGTGGGCTGCAGGGAGTTAACACCTCCTGGAGTTGTTTGAGAATTAAAATAAATGATAGGCCCATCTCAGATCAGGTCTCAGAAGGATAGAGGAGACACTGAGCCATGGCCTTGCTGAGATGCATGAGTGTCAACGTCTCATTGCTGTCATCAGTGACAGGACCTAAGTTCAGCAGGGTGAGCACCCTGGGAGCTTTGCCCTCCCTGGGCCTGGCTCCCACCACCTGACACTATTAAAGCACGTGGGTTGCTCCTGGGTTTCCTCGTGTTTGGCCTTTTGGCATCTGTCATTGATAGAAGGAGCGTGCACCTCCACCTGTCTGTTCCTGCTGTCTACCTCTCTCCTCTGTTTCTGGCTGAGTTTCCAGTTTATGAAGTAGAGATGGTATATTTTATTCTTAAAAAAATCATGTTATATTTTTAAAACGTATGAATTTAGCAACTGCCTAGTATAAAGGTTTATTTCTAAGGTCTTTGAGTAGCACAGTCTGACACATTGCCAAGAAAAAGAAGGTACTTAATAGACTCAGACTAACTGGCAATGCTTGTGCTTCCTGCATTGAAAGTTCTTGTCCTCCAGAGGGGACTGAGCCTTACTTAACTTACCTGCATCGGGTCCTTCTCTCAGGCGACTGCATCTCTGGGAAGGCAGGGGCTGTGCCTGACTCACTTGTGTATTCCCCTCGTCTAACAGTGCCCGGCTCACAGAGGATACCAAGCTGGTCCAAGAGGTCATGTTCAGCCCTGAGTTGTGCTCTGGGATTCAGGCCGCCTTTGGAAGAGGTTCCAAAGACCTCAGAAGGGCCTTGGGGATGTTGGCATTGCATAACATGCATGCATTTGGGTCCTGTGGAGGTTGTTTCCCAAGATGGCTGCTACAATCCTGGTCAGTCCTGATGCCCTTTTGACATGTGACTTTGTCTCTACTCCCATCCACAGGTGGAGTACGTTGTCCTTCTCCTCGAGCCTGGGCTGGCTGAAGAAACCATGTCAAGAAAGAGGGACCCTAAGAATAAGCCTCCACAAGCAAAGAGAAGCCTTTGAAGATGAAAGAACATGAGTAGAGAGAGGCCCTGCTGAGGGCAGACATCTAAGTGAGGCCATCTGGGGTCTTCCAGAGGAGAGAACCCATGCAACACGTATGAAACAGGGACGAGCATCCTCGCCAAGCCCCGCCCAGCCAACCCACAGAACTGTAAGTAAATGGGGTGAGTTTCACTTTAAGTCACCAAGTTTTGGGCTAGTTTATTACACTACAATAGATCACAGATACAAACCAACCGAAATTCAAACTCTATTTCTGCACCTACTAATGGAGTGATGGTGAATACATTTTTTTTAAGCCTCTTGCCTCATATGCAAAATGAAAATAATAATGCTCATCTAATAGAATTAGAGCCTTGCCAACAAAACCTCCCACTTGGAGTTGCCCATAGCCCAGTTGCAGGGCTGGTCTTAGGTGGTAGAGAATATACTAAATAGTTTTCTTTCCCTACTCTTCCTTAGTTGAGGGGACCGGAAGTAGCTGCCTGACCCCAATGGCTCAGATGAGCCTATTTGATTCGCTCTTGCGATTATAATGAAGAAGCCCAGAAATTGAATCCAGGTAGTTGAGCCTTGGATTTTTCAGATCATGTAGAGCCAAGGCCAGTGTCAGAACCCCAGGGAGCCAAAGCCACACAGGAACGGAAGCTAAGAGGGAGTTGGAACTCTGAGTGGGCATCAAGGGGGTCCACAGAGCAGGTGTGCAGAGAGAAGCCCAGAGAGGCCACCTGGCTGCAGTCAGAGACTGGGAATGGAGAGAGTGTCCCAACTCAATTTCCTGCCTTTGGTTCTGAGAGATTCCCTTGTGCCCTCTTTCCTCAAGCCTGTGTGCGTAGGAGTGGGATGCTTCCTGCCAAGTCATCCCTAATGAAATGTGAAAATGCAAACGCCAGACACAAAGTGGATGTGCAGTTCTTCAAGGCACAATAGTGTGTGTGTGTGTTTTTTAAGTCAGGGAGGAAGGAAACATTTATCTACTTTTCTCTCAAAATCTATATTCTTTTTTTCTCCATAGACTTGATAACATTAACCTGATGCCTAGAGTCTCAGAAGAAACTGGTTTTGGAGGTCAGTGTGACTCAGAAACTAACCTCTTTCTAAACTTCACGCACAAGCAGGAGGTGTTTTCCCTTGGACGCCAGAGCTCTGGGGGGTGGGGATGGCAGTTGTGGCCGCCTCTGCCATGAGTGTACCCCTGCAGTGCCACTGGTGATGGGAAAATCTAAGGTCCATACATAAGAAGTTTTGGTTCCTGGATGTTTTCTGTGAATGGATTACCCAGAATAGGATTTTTCCAGATTTGCAGGCTCAAATGAGACGCCTTACAGGTTGGCTCCAGAGCAAGAGTTCTCTGGAAAAGAAGGAATCATAATCCTTCGATAATATTTTCCTAACAGCCACTAGAGGAAGTTTTCAGAGAGTAATAAATTGTGCATTCTCATTTATATAAAATCTTTTACTCCTAGCTTGGAGCACTATCTCAACTTTTTACTAACTAGCAATTTTACTAACAAATTGAGTAAATCATTTAGCGCCTCAGCCTCAACTTTCTTGTCTATAAAATCAAGATAGCAATGGTTAACACCTCCTGGAGTTGTCTGAGACTTCAGATAAATGATATACCTAAGGCGCTTTGAAGACTGCCTGGTGGGTAGCTCGCTAAGCCCAGGGCTCAGTGGGTGCTTGATGAATGGCTGCTTTCATTATTTCTGGACCAGTGCGATTTATCGGCCTCTCTTCTTGATGTTTGCTACGTTTTCCAGACCCAACGTTCATCTATTTCTTGGACTAAAGTTCACTTTTACCTAGCTTCAAAAGTCAATTCTGCTTTCAAGTCCAGCCATAGATCCTGGGTTCTGTGACCCCAGGCAGTACCCTGCAGGGTCCTCTCCCCTACCCACCCCTCAGGGATACTGAGGCAGCCCCTCCCATCTGGTTCAACTCGGCTTTGAAGTTGAGACCCCGACACCCCTCAGCAGGCACTGTCCTTTGAGTTATCATTCCAGGGGAGATGGTTGGCTATGCACAGTCATTCATTTCTTGCCAAAATCTTTTTATGTGTTTCTGGCCTGGGTTAAGGGGGAAAAAAGTGAATGTGCTGGAAAAGAACCTTGTTTCATGCTCTGTATGAGTTCACTAGCTCTGTCCTTAAATCAAGCAAGATACCCAATAAAGAAGGCCTTAGATAAAACATGAGGTGGTGAATTCTGCCTCCTGGGCCCCCTCCCAGGGACTTTCTCTGTAGCACACCTGCCTCTTGGTGCCACACCAGTTTCCTAATATTTTTACACTCTCTGCTTCTTTGCCTCTATCAAAATGTTCTCAAGGAAGGCTTTTAGGGGTCCATGTCTACTCGGTGGTAAAGCACCATTACTAACATTACAGTAGTTAATATTGCAATAGGGGATAAAGCTTAAAGTCAAAGGAATTAATCTTTAATTGTGAGAGTTTGAAATCAATGCCAAACTGATGTTGGATTGAGGAGAGGGTGGGGTGAGGGTGACAGAGTCTCACCATTAGTGAGATAATTAGAGCCTCATTTCTCATCATGGATGTTGACCACTGACTCTGCTCCTGGAGAAGCCTGCTTCAGAACTAACCAGCAAACACCAAGGGCCTGCTCTGCGCTCAGCCCACTGAAATGTGGCATGGGGTGAAGTTTGTGAGCTCCGACCTGACAGTATTTCTTCTTTCCGGTAAGCCACAGTTATTAAGTTATCAGTTTAACCTCATTTCATGCCGAATTTTAAGAGAACAAATTTTAAACAACTACACATGCTGTTTTCAGGACACTCCCATTTGGATAGGGTGATACCTAATCTCCTGTTTCCCTAAAGCTTCGACTTGGTATCTGATATGGTTTGGATTTGTGTCCCCACCCAAGTCTCATGTTAAAGTGTGATCCCCAGAGTTGGAGGAGGGGCCTGGTGGGAGGTGATTGGATCATGGGGGCAGATTTCCTCCTTGCTGTTCTCAGGACAGGGAGTGACTTCTCATGAGATCTGGTTGTTTAAAAGTGAGTAGCACTTCCGCCTTAGCTCTCTTTCTTCTGCTCCAGCCATGTAAGATGTGCTGCTTCCCCTTCTGCCATTACTGAAAGTTTCTCAAGGCCTCCCCAGTCATGTTTTCTGTACAGCCTGCAGAATCGTGAGCCAATTTGACCTCTTTTCTTTACAAATTACCCAGTTTCAGGTATTCTTTACAGTAGTACAAGAACAGACTAATACAATACCTGATGCACAGGCTCCTGTCATAGCTTTTGTGACCCCATTACGGGTTACCACTAAGGTCAGCCTTGCCCCCAGTCTCTGAGGCTGGTTCTGTCTCCCAGGGGGGGATTTCATGATGTTAGCACAGGATCCCTTTCAGCTTCCTACTCTGAGCACAGAGCGACTGTGTTCTGCTGGGTCTTTGTGACTCAATCTCTGTAGGAATCCTTGTCATGTTCCCTTGAGCATGTTCCTGCCTGACCCTCTGGGAGCCCCTGTCCCTACCAGCTTTCACTTTCTATTGTCAGGTGCTCAGGATGCTGTCCTATTTGCCTGCATCTCCTTTGCATTTTCTCTCCCTATGTGTCTGCCTGGTCTCTGAGCCCCAGCCACCTCTGCAGTGGTTTATGTGAAAGTTGAGACCACAACCTGCATCAGCCTGGTCCTGCACACGCAGCTGGAAAGAACCTGTGTGGTCTGTTGAGTCCCCTCCACCACTCTCTCCTAATGATACCACCCAGCCCCAGTGATGACTGACAGAATTTGCAAAATAAGAAAGTGCTGGCTGGTGGAGAGTTTAGGAGACCTATTACAAATGAAAAGAATCAAAGTAATTAAGATATAAGTATCTTGCCCATGAGGGATGTAAGAAATTAGTCTTCTGTATCTTTGCATCTAGTTTTTGCATGTCAATCAGTCATACTGTTTTATGTTCATTAAAAAACTTGCTCCATGTGGGAAGATTCAAGTAATGTTTTTTGAGTCATTCACACTTGGATTTGAATAAAGAAGTTGGAAGAGTCCTTAATATCTGGAAAATATTCAAATGCTTCCCTAAAGTTTTCAGAACTGTTTTGCTCATGGATTGGGAGCTCCCTCACAAATGGACCTTGGTGTTCACTTCCCATTGGTCTGCCTCCACTAGTAGAGAAAATTGGGCTTGTGTGGCAGTAATTTGGCAAGTCATGTCCTTCATTCTCACTTCCATGTTTGAAACACGGCTTCTCAGTTGTGCTGTGACTAAGACCCAGATTGGGGAGTTTAATGGATTCTGGGTTTCCTACACGGGAATCCAATTCATCATTGAAAGATGAAGTATACAATTGGGATGGATCAGGGAGAGAACTTTGATTACATTCCATTTGAAATGTTTTTTTGTTTTTTGCTGAACTTGTTAAATAATAACCCTGCTGTTCCAGAGGAAGTGATACTTTACAAAAAGAAGATTCATCTCAAAAAAATTCAAATGTAATTATAGTTGAGGATTTGAAATTTCCTAATGAAAACAAATCTGTAGAGTAATTTTTAGAAATATGTGCGTTTCTAGCTATAACCAGTGTTCCACTGGGTCTCTTAATGCAGGGGTCAAGACATCTGCAAAGTGTCTTCAGATGAGTCCTGGGATTGGTCTCCAGGCGGCTCTTGACCAAGTCCACCCTACACTGTATGGCCTCATCATTTTCTCCCTCTTTTGCTCAGCAATGGGATCTCCCCTCCTGTGGAGCTCTCCAAGACGCCCTGCACTGACTCGGGTGCTCCACAGTGAAGCCCCTTCTGCCAGGAGCCTCTGTCAGGTGCCCCTGCCACTGCCCAGCTCCCCAAGTGCTTGGCTGCAGTCTGCCTCCATTCTTGCTGCAGATGCTTGGAGTGCCCGGGATGCTAGGGCCACTCTGCCTTCCATGCTGAAGAAGGAGGATGACTCTGGTCCCTTTTGTCTCCAACGTTTTACACATACAGAAGAATGCAAAGAATTATACGGTGGTTCTCATAGCCACATCTAGACACGTCGCAGCTGTTGGCACTCAGCTCTCTTTCCTTTCCACACATCTGTGCAGCTACCCATCCATCCAGCTTATTGTTTTTAGACTTTTCAAAGTCAGCTGCAAACATTGGTGCCTTTGTCCCCACATGTCATTAACTGCAGTCCAATATTTGTTGATGTTCTTTTGTGTTCCGTCAGCTGTACTGTCTTGAATGTTGATGTTTGGAGTTTTAAGAGAAAGGAGCTCATTGGACTTCAATCATAACCCCCAACCTCCCACTCCCACCCCCATCTCTCCTCAGGAATCAGACATTTGTGCTGGGCCAGAGACAAATGTAAGGGGAAGAATTGCCTTTTCTCCTCCATGGCAGAGGAGCGCTGCTGGGTAAGCGGCCCTTTCTGGCTGTCTCTCTTCAGATGAGGTGAATCATCTGTCTGGAGGCCCCCTGAGCTCTCAGGTAAGCAGACTCTGAGCCCCTTACCCACTGGCTTCAGACTCGAGGGTTCCCAGTGTCGCTGCAGCAGCTGCTCCTGCTGAGGTGTGCAGGGGAAGCACTTTGAGAGGCTTCTCATCGGCAGAGCTGGCGTTAACAGGCAGACAAGCATTGCTCAGGACAATGCACAGGGGCTGGAATGGGAAGTGCCTGGCACTCAGAGGTGACCTGGAGGCCTCCAGGTGCACAGTTTGTCATTATTGTAATCAGAGCTGAGATGTACCAAGCACCTCCTAGCACCAGACCCCGGGCTGAGAGCTCACTGTGTGTGCCTAACATGCTCTTCATACCATCCTCGCTCTATCATTATCCCCTTTGCACAGATAAGACTTGTTGGTGACCATGATCTTGGCAGCTGTGATAAGAATATGTGTAAACCCAGCCAGAGGAGCTGGTTAGGGCAGATTTTTCTGGCGGAAAGTGGGGTTGGTGGTATAAATTGTAGGTTTTCAGGTGAAGTGAAGCCAACAGATAAGGAGACAATTGCCATTGTCACTCAGTTCCCGAGAGGAGGGTCACGCTATGACCCCCAGGGCCCCATAGGGAAGCACCAGCATCAGGCAGGTGGCAGAGAAGCCAAGGGGAAGCACAGGCAAGAGCCTCATCGAGGTTTCCGAGGGAAGAAACTGGGAAGACAGGGTGAGCAGGCTTAGGACTGGCTAGTGTGAATAATTTCTGTTGCATCTGGGGCATAGGGGCTGTTTCCAGTTGTCTGGCACCTGGCCCTGGGGCGATTACAGCAGGGGAATAGAGGCCCAGCATGGGAGATCCCATGAGGAGGAGGCGGGGTCTGCATGTGGGCTCTGAATTGTGTGGTTTGCACATGAAGGGCATACTCATGGGGGAGTCGTTTTCTGTCTTTAGGACTTGACTAGCCCTGGGAGGGGCAGTCCCTCCAGTGTCAGTGAGGGTCCAGGTGTCAAAATTTCAGAAACACGTGGTTAATACTGTGGGATGGGTCAGGAAGCACCTATCAGGTGTATTTGAACATCTTCTCCCAGCCACGTAACCTTCAGCACCCTGTGGCACCCACGTGGTTCCTCATGAACTGTTAACCGGCACATTTCTGGCCATTTGGAGAATCTAAATGTGGAGTCCTTGAATGATATTCCAGGGCTTTGCGGGCCCCAGGTGAGACTATAAGGTCCTTCTTATGGCTCCCAGGGAAGTGGCCACTTGCCACTGCCTTTGGACGAGCCACCAGAGTCACTGTCACTGGGCCCCTTGGTTTGCCTTGCCTTGAAATGCTCTCTGAGATACTAGCACTTCTGGTGAGAAGGTGAGTGTGGTGTCCAGGTACTCACTGTGAAGATGGACAGGCATTATTTGGAGGAAGTGGAAGAAATGGGAACTTGGAAGTGACTAGGGAGGTCAGAAGAGGGGACAGGGAAGGGGGTCCCAGGGTGGGAAGACAGCTTGAGAGTTCTGTGTCTATTCCAGTGCAACGGGGTGTACAGGAGGGCCTCTCTCGTGACATTGAACAGGGAACAGGAGAGCACGGACCGGCTCTCTAGGCCTCTGCATTTCTTTGTTCTCTGCAGATAGGGTACAAGCTATGCTGGCAAAAGCTGGTGAAACACTGCTAACAGGCAGAGAAACCACATATTCAAGAGTAAGTATATCTAAAAAGGCATTAAAAAATGGAGAGTAGGTTTTTGTGACTAAAAAATTCTACCTAATGTTAAAATAATAGGCCACTTTAGTCAAACTGGTAAAAAGAAAAATGAAATCAGGCAAGTCTGCTGTTTAATTCATACAGACCCAACAATTGACCATTGTTTGAACACTCAATGTCTTAGCTGTTCCTTGTTAAAGACACTGTTGGCACAGCAAGCATCTGAGAGAAGAAAGCTGCTCAGTCATCTAGAGCCACCGCCAAATAGTGGAGCAGTAGAGCAGATTCTTAGGATGATTGAGCATGGGGCTGTTGACAGGCAGGCTGTGGGTGTTGGCGGGTGGAGAGAGGCACAGGCTGAGCACCTTTCCACGCATTTAACACCCCAGCTCCAGTCTTGGCAGCTACTGTTTCATGAGCAGAATGGAGTTCAATGAAACTGCTTTTGCAAGGACTATGACAGTGAGAAAGATCTAACATAGAAAAATTATGACAGTGAAAGAAATCTGACCTTACTCCATCTTACTTCTAACCTCCAAGCTGCCCTTGTTTGTTTCTGGGCATAGGCCAAGCCAACTGTGGGAGGAGTTTAGTTTAACTTTAAAGCAAAGATGGTAACAGTCTCTTCCTGAAACTATGTCCTTGCTCAGGGACCAAATATGCCTTTGCAAGACTAACAAATTAGCCACAAGGTTAGAATTATGGTTCAGGAGCCTTGTAGCCAGAGGTCACAAGGTTTGTAACCTCCCCATTTGCTCCTATTGGTGACATCACCATTGCAAAATCTAAGATAGGTACTTGAGTTATTTTTCAGACTGCATTCCAATGAACAAGCTGGCGCCACCTGGACTGGTACCCCATACCACGGAACTGGCTCATCTGGCCTTATGGCCCCACCCAGGAACTGACTCAGTGTAAGAAGACAACTATGATTCTATCCCTAACCCAACCAATCAGCATTCCCCATTCCCTAGTCCCCTGCTTTGAGAAACCCTAGCCTCTGAATTCTCAGGGAGACTGATTTGAGTCATAAACTCCCATCTGCCACTTGGCTAGTCCTGTGATAATTAAACTCTTTCTCTACTGTAATACTGCTGTCTTAGTGGATTGATTTTATCTGTGCAGCAGGCAGGATGAACCCATTGGGAGATTATAATAAATCTAATGCCAAGGGGCAATTGACTACCATCAGCTTGGGCTTATTTGAAGCTGACAATCATGAAGAGTGAGAGGGTAGGGGGATTTCATTTTAATAAGTTTTTGGATACACTTACTGTATTTAGAAAACAAAGAAAAGTTCACAGCAGGAATGCTGTAATTATGCTATCAGTCATTCTGTGGGGGGATGCAAGGAAATCCGTAAAACAGCAGTGCCACAGACACACAGCAGTTTTTTACCTTTTAAATATGAATTTAGAATAATAAATCTCATATTTCTTTTGGCACATATTTCTCCCAATTAAAAACAATAAATAAAGACTGACTCTAATTAGGAGTGAGTCAATGTCACTTTGGCAAAACCACAAAAATACTGATTCCTTGACTATTTTTAAAGAAATAAGCCTTATTCTGTACACGTTTTATCTGTATTTACTGAATTCTTACTTGAATTTAATACTATTATAACAGAATGAGGACAAGAAATAACTTTTGTAATCTCAAAAGTGTTTAATGAACAGATTCTCAGAAATATTTATAATTAGCACCTTTTCTCTTCAGCAATATTAAAGCTGGTTGCTCATCCCCTTAAAATAGTTCCTTGACCCCCACCTTTGTTAATACCATTGATCTGTTTATAACCAGCACAAAGAAAACTCAGCCTAATGCATCAAGATTAATTCTCCATTGGTGGATCTAAGTTAATGATGTGTAACTTAATGTTTTCTTTTTAAAAAATCAAATACGGTTGTGTTTAGTTTCGGCTATAAATATAAGCTATTAGCAAATTTTGTCATATGATAAAGTAGTTGTAGAAATCTGTATTAAAAAATCCAAGTAGATAGAATACAGTGACCTCATCGCTCTGCACCTGTGCTTTGGTCCCCATGCACATAGAAGGAAGGATTGTTCTCTGCCATCTACACCCCTCTTCTCCCATCTGTAACACCCTGGATTACTTTGATATATTTTTAAAATATTTTAATAGAGATGGGGTCTCGGTATATTGCCCAGGCTAGTCTTGAACTCCTGGGCTCAAGCAATCCTCCTGCCTCAGTCTCCCAAAATGTTGGGATTACAGGTGTGAGCCACCATGCCCAACCAACCAGGCTTACTTTGGGAGACTGTTTTTGGGGTCTTAGCTTAGGGCCAGGTTTTGACTGGATTAAGCCCATTAGCATATGTGAAAGATTACATTTTCCAAGGATGACTATTCTTCTAGAAATTTCTTCTAGAATCTTGCCCCTCTTCCCTCAAGAGATAGAGTCTATGTGCCCTACCTTTGAATATGGCCGGGTTTTTGTGACTGTTTCAACCAATAGAGTAGGGCAGAAGAGACATTATGTGATTTCTGAGTTTAGACCACAGAAATGCCAAACACTTACACTTCATTCTCCTGGGACACTGTCTACAAGCAGTCTCATGGCCCTGAGGCCTCCATATCGTGGGGAAGCCCAAACTGACCCAATTGGAGATACCACATAGAGAGGCCTCAAGACTCCATGAAGGAAAAAAGATGCCCAGGTATCTCCTGCACCATCAACTCCTCTTCCCCACCACTGCTCTAGTCCCAACCACCATCTGACAGCAAATCCATGAGGGGCCCCAGGCAAAGTCACCCAGCTGAGCTTGCTGAAATTCCTAACCCACAGAAACCATGGGAGATAAGTGATTTGTTATGTAGCAATAAATAACCAGAACAGAATATCTCATCTCTGTGGCCACAGTGATTGTTGCAGGATAGACATATGACCTAATCCAGTCTAAATCAGTGCAAGTCTTAAGATGTTTGCAAGGCATGCTAGACTACAGATATTCTCCGCTCCTCTGGGCTCAGAAAGGTGCTGTAGTCAATTGATTACAGTAAGGTGAGACAGCCTGAGAGCCACACTAGCACACAAAGAAGAACAGAAAGGGATCATGATGACATCATTGATCCTTGAATCAAATCGTACCTGAAGCTACCATTTGACTTACTCAACACCCATGAAGCATCATTTATAGTAAAAAATGTTCAGAGTCTGAAGTCACTATACAGATACAGAATTGAATCTCTTGTTTGATACCCAAACCTTTCCTATTTTATTCCTATTTATTTCCTATTTTATTCCAGCCAGATGTTTTAAACCTTCAATGACAGACCTCACCACCTGAAGCAGGTATATTCCAGCCCCAAGCAGCTTTGTTAAGCCAAAATCTGTCTCTGCAATAGTTGTCATGAGGTAGAGTGGAAAATATCTAAGAATGCTATGCATAAGAAGAGTATCTAGGTTTCAGCAAGTTTCTTAAAAAATTGCCTGATATTCAAATTGCCAAGATGGAGATATATGGGCTGAATTTCATTCTAATCAGCTGAATTGACAATTGGTTGAATGCTTTAAAGCTAAAGAGCATTGATTAATTGATCAATCTAAATCAGCATCAGATAGGAGGAGCTGCTAGTCTTTAGTCTGCTCCTGTCCATATGGAAACCAGAGACTTGGATAGGCCTTTGAAATCATGAGAAATAAACCCTTGAGTGGCACGAGGCTGGGAGGGACAACTATTAACATTGGATGAGAAATTGAGCTTCCAGAATATTTTGATACACTTTGCAAAGCAATTACTGAAATAGACAAGATAAAATTAAAAAGAGATAAATATAAAATCCTGCTCTTTAGTCTTCTAAAACTCAAGTGTATACATATGAGATAAGTGGAAAATGATGGAGTTCCGAGGTAACACATGAGGAAAGATTTAGAAAATGTACTTGTCAAAAATCACTGCCAGACAAAAGGGTTATATACCTTTCAAAAAAGTTCTTGGGATCTTTGGTTTTATAACAGAAACACAGTGTCCAAAATAAGGTGGGCAGTGCCTGCTTCCTCATGGGTGGACACATCCTGGATTACAGTGCTCACTTTAGGGTGCCATGCATTAAGGAAAAGTTAACAGGTTAGAGCATAGTTAGAAGCAACTGGTGGATGGTGAGAAAACTTTAAACTCTATCATAAGAGAAATAAATGATAAGAGGATGTGGATGCTTGCCCGAAAAGGACTCAGTGCAATATTGGGGCTTCTGGAAAGTCCGATAAGTCACTATTTTATCCTTTTGAGGAAAGCACTCTGTGGAAAGATTCCCAACTGCCTGCCAAGTCAGAACTTTAAAGTGAAACTTTCTGGAATCTATCTGCCTTAATCTGCAGTTCTTAATCTTTGCAGAATTGGGAAACCCCATTGAGATGCTGCTGGAAGCTTCAGAACTATTCCCCAGAAAAATTACAGAAACTTAATAACTTGCAAAACTTTCAGGTTTCTAGATTCCTCTAAGGTCAACAGATCCCGTGATGAGAATCCTTGCCTGGAAAAATGGGAGGCTGAATGGATTAATCTTGCAAATTGCCATAGCATCACAGAGCACATAAACCCTCATCATATTATGACATTATATAACATTCCTTGAAATATCCACTCATTTCCCTCTGCCTATTTTCTTTTCTTCAAGGAAAGCCAGTATTATAAAGCTTGTTGTTGCTAACAGTGAAACGGTTTCTTTGGGAGGTTTTATTTTACCTTCTCACCTTCAGAGCAATGCAAGGACCCTTCAAAGTTCCTTTCCATTTTCTTTCAGTCTTTCTTTAATACTCTTTTCACTTCCTTCTCTCTTTCTGCTCTCTTCTCTTCCATGTCTTCTTCCTCAACAAGGATAGACAGCAGGGATGTGGTGGCAAAGGGAGAGGGGGTGTGACCAGAGGGAAGTTGGGACCAGCCAGGCGCTCTTCATGTTTCTTCCCTGACCTCTGGCCCCTGCTTCCCCTCTGCATACCATGCCCACCCCCAAGAATTCTGAAGATTGATACGTTCAGATAGAAACTTCAATGCAACAGCCACACTGACTTCATCAAGCAGAACATTTGAGTATTGAGAGGTGGTGTTTGCTTGTGTTGGTCTTTTTATGACAAGATTCTTAGCTTTGATAAAGTATGCTATGAGTTCAGTGAAGATTATACGTTAACTTGAATTGCAACTCAGTTTAATTACAGTTGACCCTTGAACAACATGGGTTTAACTACACGGGTCCACTTATATGCAGATTTTTTTTCCATCTTTCCTGCCACCCCTGAGACAGCAAGACCAACCCTTCCTCTTCCTCAGCCTACTAACATGAATACAACTAGGATGAAGGCCTTGATGATCCACTTTTTTCCACTTAATGAATAGTAAATACAGTTTCTCTTCCTTATGATTTTCTTAGTAACATTTTCTTTTCTCTGGCTTACTTGATGGTAAGAATAAAGAATGTAATACATATAACATACAAAATATATGTGAATTGACTGTTTTTGTCATCAGTAAGGCTTCCAGTCAACAGTAGACTATTAGTAAAGTTTTAGCAGAGTCAGAAGTTGTACGTGGATTTTTGACTGTATGCCGGTAAGCTCTGTGTTGTTCAACGGTCTATGGCAATTGTCAGTCTTGTCTCTACAAATGGTTTACGAATTTTTGGTAGATAGAAGCCTCATGCTATATTACCTTTGTGCCTTTCATAGAAAATTGTAACATTGGCCTATTTTACTGTCTCTGTCTTATGCAAACTACTGGTGTGTGCTACTCATGTAAAAAATGATAATGTCAGATGATTACCGCCTGAATCACTAAATTTTTGTTAATGATATTAGGAATTGGTGGATCACCAGCTAGATGTGTAACCTTGGGCAGTCCCTAAGCCTCTCCAAGTCTCAGTTTTACAACTGTAAAATGGGAAGCATAATGTATGTTGAAGTTTACTGAGGGTTAAATGAAATGATTCATGTAAAGCACTTAGTCCATATCTGGCACATCCTAAAAAAGTTAGTTATTGTTATCTTAGTGAATGTTGCCTTTACATACATCTATGTGAGTCTCAAAAAGTTTTAGCAGGAAGCAAAATTTGCATTAGACCATACTGTATTTGCAGATGCCCATCACTTTCTCACTGATGCTCCCCTGGAACTTTATATTACAATGCAAAGGGAATATAAGTTCATTGCAAGAAGTGAAATCTCATGGAGATCCTCCAAAATTCTGATTCCCATGAATATCTTACAGAAAGAAAATAGAAATGACTGACCAAGTTGAGACAGTTTGTTTATTGCCAACTTCTGGATTTTCTTCACATTCTGTTCACTAGGATGAACATGTTCCAATTTGTATGGTTGTTTTAAATACTGATCAGCCTTCATTTCATTTATTAATGTCAGGTGCAAGTAAGCTGCCTTAAGCAAATAAAGTGCTCATTCCTTCCAGACCCTCCTCTTAAGCTTAATATATTCCATATTCCTGGTTCATTTTCTCGCTGACAGGAGTGTGCCCAGTTTTGCTGCCAGGCAAGAACTGAAGGTAAGAGAAGGCTGCAGACAGTGGCTGGTATGAGATGGCCATGCTTCACTCGGTTGAGAGTTTTATCTGATTATAATGCATGGGGTGTGCAGACATGTCGAGGGTTGCAGCAGAAAATCCATCACTGTCGTTAGTAAGAAGGGGAATCTGTAAAAACATCATTTGTCTAAAAAGAGAGCGAGCGAGCTCTGGCAAGGGTTGGAGTGGGGAATGTGCTTTTTCTCTCTGTGTTTGTAACCTATAGAAACACCAGGGCCTCTCGGATGGGTTCAAAAAGAGCCCTGTCTGGCCTGTGGCACTTTGGAAGAAAACCCACACAGAGAAACGTACAGAGGAAACTATTTGGGAGCGGGAACTGGGTGTGTTTCAGACGTTAAGTCTGCAGAGAAAAATCTGCAGAGTTCTTTTTTTTTTTTTAAAGAAAAACAATCCCCTGAAAATGAACTTTTAGAGAGTTCCTTTATGCAGGAAACATGCCCAGAAGGGAAAAAAAGGAAACAATCAAGAGCAATGAAGATGGTAATACCCACCTCCTCATACTAGGAACAAAAATGAAGACAGCAGTTGAAAACCAGAAATTCACTACAGCTCAAATGGAGGCTACTGTATTCTGGGCAGAAGCTGAAAGATAATTGTCCTCCATGCTGATAAACCATTTTCAGTCTTCTCTGTATGTGTAAGGAACCGTTCTGCATGTTCTCATTTGGTTGTTCCCGAGCGCATAAGGTCAATGGGTAATGACAGTGACCATTGTTCTGCGCATATTCTGTTCCAGGTCTCTCCCTTCTCTCCTTTCATTTTGTCTTTTACTGCAAGGACACTCACATCTTCTAAGTGAACAAAGAATAAAACTGATCTGGCAAAACAAGAGGGTGAGCTCAGGTAACATTCCAGATCCTCAAATCCTGGAGTGCCCCCCCACCCCCGCCCAGGGCTACCATGCCTCCTCTGTTCCTTACACTGCTCACCTCACACAGAGAGGCTAAGGGCCTGGGAGCTGGTTCTGCCTGGCTGGATTTGGATCCATGTATTAGTCCTTTCTCAGGCTGCTAATAAAGACGTACCAGAGTCTGGGTAATTTATAAAGGAAAGAGGTTTAACTGGCTCACATTTTAGCATGGCTGGTGAGGCCTCAGGAAACTTACAATCATGGCGGAAAAGGAAGCAAATACATCCTTCTTCACGTGGTGGCAGGAAGGAGAAGAATGAGTGCCTAGTGAAGGGAGAAGCCCCTTATGAAACCATCAGATCTTGTGAGAACTTTCTATCATAAGAATAGCATGGAGGAAACTGTCCCCATGATTTAATTACCCCCCACAAGGTCCCTTCTATGACATGTGGGGATTGTGGGAACTACAATTCAAAATGAGATTGGAGGGGGCACAGCCAAACCGTATCGATCCAGGTGTTTCTCTTAGTAGATGCAGGACCTTGGGTGAGCTTCTATGTCTCTGTGCTGATGGTTTTTTATTTATCAAATAAAGATTCAAGCAGTACTCCCTTCATAGAGATTTTCTCAAATTGATTAATACAATCAGTATTTTCAACTTATTTTCATTATTGCCTCTACTCTCCCCACAAATAGCCTGTTTAGGTGCTCCCCTCATGAAATGTCAGCCTCCCATATGTGCTGTGTTGTTCCATGCACATAATGTTTTTCCATTTCTGTAAGACTTCCCCAGCCACCCACTCAAGAATCAATCATCCTCTAATACCACCTCGTCAATATATGGCCTCAGGGCTCATTGCATAATGAGGAGAATGGGCTCTTAATTGTTTTTTTACCGTCAGATTTTACCCAAAACTGACCCACGCCAAGCAGAACTCACTGACTAGAGCTAGTCACATGGCCCCAGTCAGTATAAGGAAACAAAGGAACAAGAGGAGCACGTGGGTCTTTGTTGGACAGTCAGTGCCCTGCTCCAGGTGCCAAATAGATCAAGATGGAGTTGTACCTCCTGTGGCTGGGCAGCCTGGAGACCCTGTGGGTCCTGCCCTATATGGACGTTCACTGGGATGCACAGTGCTGCACAGCACAGACTAGGACTGCTGCTGCAGCTTTTTGTACTCACTGTCCACCGTGGAAATCAGACCCACTCCTATGAGTCTGGCGTCCCCACATGCCTCTGAACTCCATATTTGGGAAGCTAGGGCTACCTCCAGGGTCAGATCTTTAAGTGAGTCATTTTCACCAGCTCCATTTCCTTCACCTCCTGGTTTACTCTCTTGCTATTAATCTGAGCAACTGAGTTACCATGGTCTTGGGGCCAATTCTCCAGAATTAGAATAGTGATGATGATGTGCATGTCAAAATACTGTGCTGGAAATGAAACACCCAACACATTTGTTTGGACACAGGAATGAAAATAACCCATTATCATGACATATGCCACAGCATTTTAAAAGCAGAACTGGCCAGTCAGCTTGGTCAAAACCAATTGAACAGGGTGTGTGGGCATGTGGTGTGTTCATGCGTGTTAAGTCACAGATTTAAAATATGCTCAACCTCACCTTAGACTGTGCTTACAAGTCATGTGTTCATTTACTCAATAAGTACTCCATAGCCTACATACATTTTTGTGCATCTTCTGCAAGGTGCACATTTTCCACCCTTAATGTACTTAAGGTTTCAGAGGCAAGATAAAATTCAAAATTGAGCAAGTGACAGCTGTTATCACCTCCAGGGGAGGAGCTGCACTCCACCTAGGGCAGTAGTCTCAGGATGTTAACACACTCCATGGTTTGGGATCACCAAGGAAGGCACAGCTCACGCAGGCACTGGATAGAACAACTCTTTACTCACAGAGAGAAGAGACAGCCTGATCAGCATCAATCATGCGTGTCGGTACCCCATGGCCAGGGAGATGGTCTTCCCCCTCTCATATGCAGGGGAAGGACCCCAACTCCTCCTCTGTGGAGTTAAGATTCAGAGAGCTGGGGGCCTCTCTGCGGCCATTGGCACACCTGCTTATGCAGAGCAAAGGAGGACACACTGAGTCTAAAACAGAGAGATATTCCCAAACAAAGAGATCTGCCCAGCACAAGCTGGGAGGGCCCTTATCTCCCTGGAAGGAAACGTTCCTGGCTGAGACCACTCTCGTATGGCTCTGCAGGGGTCAGAAGGGTGCACATGACACTACCATTCTTAACAAAAATTAAATATGGAGAGTGGCCATGCATGACTCAGAAGTGAGTCAGAGCCCTCAAAGTTTTCCAGAATCCCTCCTGGCTTTGGCTTCAGAGAAGGTGGTCTCTGAGCGGGCCATCAGAGGATGGCAAGAAGCCACTGAGAAGAAAAGAAGCTCACAGGAAAGAACCTGGAAATGTAGGCACTGACTTTGGCTGAGGCCAGAGTGTGCAAGGGGAGTGGGGAAAACCATGCCTGGAAGGGCCAGTGGGAAACGGAACAGCTGTGGCCTTGGGTCCTCACTAAGAGTTAGGGGGCAAGGGATGGAGACGATGAGGCTGTTTGGACATTGTCATGGGTTGAATTGTGTCCCCCTCAAACGATATGTTGAAATCCTAACCCCCAATGGTATCCAGAGATAGAGTCTTTGCGAGATGTAATCAAGCTAAGAGGAGGCTATTGGGGTGAGCCCTAGTCTAATAGGACTGATGTCCATGTTAGAAGAGAAGACACAGACAGACATACAAGGAGGGAAGATGCTGCGAAGGCTCACAGGGGTGGACGCCAGGTGGTAGAGGTTAGTGTGATGTGTCTACAGGCCAGGGATTGCCAGCAACCACCGGAAGCTAAGAGAAAGGCAGGAGTGGATTCCCCCCTGGAGCCTGCAGAGACAGCGTGGGTCTGCTCACACCTTGGTTGCAGACTTCTGCCTTCCATAGCTGGGAGACAAGAAATTCCTGTTGTTCGAAGCCACCCAATTTGCAGTCATTTGTAATGGCAGCCCCAGGAAATGAACACAGACACAATGACCGAGTTCATTCCTTTGCAATGCCGTTCTGAGACTCTGTGTGAGTTGAGTGACCGGGGAGACACTTCTGCAGCTGCAGGCACAGATGTTGCTCAGAGTCTTTGGAGAGATTGCTCATTGGTACCTTTCATGATACCAGCAAACTTGTTCATGGGGTCATTACGGTCATGACATCGACCACCCCTTTTTCTAAATATTTGTGAGACATCCTATATGTGTGTGATACAATGAAACCTGTTGATCACACCTCCTCCAGCAGTATGTGAGGATTTAAAGACCTAACCCAATCCTCAGTACATAGCTTTTCCCATTTGCAATGTTTTCCTGTTCACATTGTCTTTCTCAGTCTCTAGGAAGATATCACTAAAAACTCTCATTGAATCAATCTTAAAGAAACATTTTAAAAAGATCTATATCCAACTGAAAACAGCAAGACTCAGTAAAAAGACAAAACTTAGCCTAAAAGCTTTTAAAGTCATTGCAAATGGTTGCTTCATTTGCAAGGGGCTCAGCAGGAGGGTCTAAGCTGTGAAGCTACCCTGAATTCAGACATGACTGAGCAGCTCGCAAGAGGGGCAGAGCAAGGAGCAGAAACCAGTAGGGACTACCTTCAGTTTAAAGGAGAATTTATTAGAAATATACGAACAGTGCTGTGCGGCCCCAAAAGCAGACCATGAACATGCCTATAGCACCAGCAAAGCAGGTACAGGGAAAAAAATTAAGACTCTGATATGCAATTTTTAAAAAGTAAAGTAGTTATCCCATGTAAATCATAACTTTGAAAAACTTCCTTATGCTTAATGTATGATTTAGTATCATTTTTAGCAACTAATGCAGGACTCAGGAGGACTCATCTCCGGTTTTGGGGCCTTTCAAGGTGAAAATGTGGCCCTGGATCCCAGGATGTCATATGGATTCAAGGTTGGCAATGCAGTGGACCGGGGAGGGCTGGAGCTCTGTACTTTGGTCTTCACCGTCCTGTCTGTGCTCCAGTCCTGGGAGGCAGGTTCCTCAGCCTCTAGGACGGTAGTGAGGGAAGAGGTAATCCCAATTCTCACATCTCTGTTCTACCACATGGCGCCTCTCTCTCTCTCTCTCTCTCATACACACACACACACACACACACACACACACACACACACACCTTCCAGTCCCAATTCTAAATTTGCAGACAGAAGACCCTTCCTCTGCTGGGTCAGGCTCACAGCTGGCTGAATGAACCTCAGTCAGGGAGAGGTTTGGATGTGCAAAGTGAAAGGAGGAGCAAGACACAGAAGATTAGGGTTCCGATTCGGGAGTTGGACTTCATGGGCATGATTATATGATACGAGCCAAGTTATTAAACCTCTCTAGTCTTAGTTTGCTTATCTGCTAAATGGGGCAAAGAACAGCGCCTGCCTCATAGGATCTCTGTGAGGATTAAATGAGCTGCTTAATTCTCTGTTGGCACTTAGTGCTCCATACATGTCAGCTGAAATTATCACGAAAACTCTTAGGAGACTCCTGTCACCATCCGGATCAAGGAGGGAGGAGCAGTCACTGGAATGAGCACGCCCACAGCTCAGGAGCTGGGCAGGGGGCCAAAGGCATCCACCGCAGAGGGCCGAGGACCGGGCCGTGGTGCCAACTGTAGGAGGAGAGGGGAACATTTGACCTCTAAGCCCTGGACCAAGTGAGGGCACAAGGGAGCAGGACCCTGCGAGGAAAGGCTCCACAGTCTGAGGCAGGCGGGAGGAACCGCCTCCTGCTTCCCAGCAATGGCATCGTCCAAGGACAATAGAACCTCTACGGAGGTTACGAGAAGGTCATGGTAAAAATGCTCACTTTTGGACCCATGGCATGAGTCATTCAAAGATAAGACTGCATGTGGGGGTCAGTCATGTGGGAAATGGGCTGGAAGGCATTTACATCAAAGCCAGACTTGACTCTGGAAAACCGAGAAATCCTCCGCCGCTGCCCCGCCACGCCCCCCAGCCCCCACTGTTAGCCTCCCGGCCCGGCTCGTCTTTTTGAGAAAATGAGTCATGAGCGAGAGGCCACTCTGGTGACGGGACAGCCGTGTCACGGTGACCCCGTGCGACAGACCTCCTTCCTTTGCCAGGCCACTTCAAATCTTTCAGACCCTAAAGGGAAGTCGAGCATTTTTAGGAACGAAGTAAATCCAGACGGCTGAGCCTGGTCCTGGGTGGAGAGAGGAGGAGGCTGACTTGAAGTTCAGCCTTGTTCTAAGCACTTTCTGAGCACAAACGCGTTCATTGTCAAGTCTACCCATTGTAAAATGAAGCTTGGAGAGGTTAATTAGCTTGCCCAAAGTCTTACATGAAGTGACAGAGCCGGGAGTGGCTGGCAGAGGATTCGAATGCCTTAACCCTCTCTCCCTGGCCCACAGCTGGGTGGATGCTGACATCCCCTTCACCTGCTCCCAAGCACGCTGACGGCTGCCCCTTTCCACCTCCTGCCTGTCTTTCTGCTTCTGTGCCTGGGGTTTCCTCCAGTCTCCCTAGGAACTTGCTTGACCCACGCTGGGGCACTTCAGTCAGACTGAGATGACCCAGGAGCCACCATCTGGGGATGTCACAGGTCACAGCAGGAACACAGGGGTTAAGTCACCTGGACTTGTAATGTAAAATGACAGTGTTCTTTAACATGGGTCCAGTGCTTAGGCTTAGGATGAGGCCACCATGCTTGCTGCACAGGCCCCCTCTCAGCAACTTGCTGTAATGCAATGCCCGAAGGCCACAGAGGGTCTCCAGCAGGACTGTGGTCCTGTTGCCTACGGTGACAACTGTTGGAGAACACAGGCCCTACTGACTTTTCTCGCTAACTTTTCTCCTTCCTTGCTTTTCCTTCCTGGGATCCCCCAAATACATCAGCCACACTGAGACAAGAGAATGCCTCCCCTGAGAAGGCCTCCTCGACTGTGGAGGTTGAGAGTATGTCCCAGCCTGGCCGGCTATGGTGCCCATGTTAACTGCCGCAGAGGTTCTTCCTGCCTACTACATAAAGAAAGAGCATGTCATTGTACTAGAGAAAGAGTTCAATAGACCTGAGGCCGGCCATGCCACGTGGGAGATAGAGTTCGTCCTCAAATTACCTCGTCTGAAACTCATAGGTTAGGGGTTTTTTAAGGCAGTTTGGAGGAAAGAAGGAGGGTGGCCAGGTAACAGATACTTGCTGCTCATTGGTTGGGGCAGAGATGAAATCACAGGGGGTCAAGGCTGTCTTCTTGCAGGCTGAATCACTACTAGGTGGGGTCGCAGGATCTGGATTGGTGGTCCTGGTGCAACCATGGGTGTCGGTCATGCCAAAAACTTGGAAAGATCTCAAACGGCCAATCTACAATGGTATGTCATTTGCAGGAGTAACTGGGGAAGCTGCATATCTTATAACTTCCGGGATAATGGCTGGCAATCCTTTGTGTCTAAGCCTTATCAGGACTCCGGCTCCCTCCTCCCCCAGCCTGATGGCTTCCCATTAGCTTTACAAAAGTGGTTGACTTTTGGGCAAGGCCTATTAATCATTTAAACCGTAGCCTAAAACTGTAGCCAAAGTTAGCTTGGCCCAATAACCCAGGAATAATTAAGGAAAAGGCAAGATGGGGGGTGGGTTAACTTAGCTTACTGTTTTAATTTTTCTCACCAATATAATTTTTGCAAAGGCGGTTTCACCCACCTACTGATAGAACACCAGTCTATAGGTGTGCTGAAGGCAATTTTTAGATGTGATTAACATTAAAATCCATAGACTTTGAGTAAAACAGATGACCCTCCATAAAGTTGGGGGGCTTCACCCAATAAATTGAAGGCCTCAAGAGCAGAGACTGAGGTTCTGGAAGCAGAAGCAATTCTGCCTCAAGACCATAGCATAGAAACCATGCCTGACTTTCCAGCCTGCTGCCCTGCAGAATGCAGACTGGAGATGGCAACATCTACCCTTACCTGAATTTCCAGTCTGCTAATCTGCCTTACAGATTTCAGACTTGCCAGCTCCACAATTGTCTGCATCAATTCTTTAAAAGGAATCTCTCTCCCTCTTTCTCTCTCTCTCTATCTCTATACACACACACATCCTATTGGTCTCTTTCTCTGGAGCACACTAACTCTTCCAAACAGTGAATCACTCTTTTCTCTGGACACTACAGCACTCACACCTACCTCTTGTTAAAAGAAAACTTCAGACAAATTAAATTTAATGGAGTTTAATTGAGCAAGAATAAAAGCGATTCATGAACCGGGCAGTCCCCAGAATCACAGCAGATTCAGAGAGCCTCCAGGGATGCCTTGTGGTCAGACCAAATTTTTAGACAGAAAAAGATAAGTGGCATACAGAAATTGGAAGTGAGGTACAGAAACAGCCGGGTTGGTTACAGGTTGGCGTCAGCCTTATTTGAACACAGTAGCGTATGAGTGGCTGAAGCATGGCTGCTGGGATTGGCCAAGACCCAGCTATTGTTATAGGTGCGTACTGCTAAGTTAGGTTTTCACTCCTGTCAACCTATTAAGTTGGTTACAGTTTGTCCACAAGGACTCAAATATAGAAGTACAGAGTCCTTCTCAGGCCATATTTAGTTCACTTTAACACAGTTCTATTTTTGATTAACTTAGTGTGTTGTATTTAATGTATTATAATATTTTCATTTTGATTCTTCTCTTTTCTGTTATTTGGATGATCTGTTGACAAATATGTTGGCCTCACTAAGCTGAGCCCCTTGAAGGTAGAGATAGTTGTGCTCAAAGAAACAAACATAGCTTTGTTTCTCTGCCCCTTACATAGGGCCTAACCTAGAGTAGGTGCTCTGCACACACTGCAGAGACAGTGAAAGACTGGAACGCTATTTGTTGTGTGAAGAAAGACGGATTCAAACACTGGCCAAGGAAGCAGAATGATTCCAAAGTAGGTGCTGCTTGCACCCTCTTCTGAATCCCTGTGGATGGTCTGAATGGCTTTGGGCAGCTTCATTCATGGTGAACACACTCCCTCTATTCATTTATTCTTTCACACGAATGTGCTACTCCCAGCTTTAGGACAACATTCTTGGCTAACAAAGCACACATTTCCAATGAGGTTCTAAGCCCAGTAATTAGGCTGTTGCTGTCCCTCATCTCAGCCTGGAGCTCCCCACCTGGAAGTCATCAGTCAGATCTGATCAGCAACGTGGAGCAGGGAGGGTGGTAACACGGTCTGGAGTTTGTTTGTTGTTAGTTTAAAATTCAGTTTAAAATACCTGTGAATGGCTGGAGATAAGAGTGGGGCCCGCTACTGCACTCATTTCACCCATTTTAATTAAAAAAAGAACGAGTCAGGCGTGGTGGCTCACACCTATAATTCCAGCACTTGGGGAGGCTGAGGCGGGCAGATCATGGGGCCAGGAGATCGAGACCATCCTGGTCAACATGGTGAAACTCTGTATCTACTAAAAATACAAAACATTAGCCAGGCGTGGTGGCAGGCGCCTGTAGTCCCAGCTACTCGGGAGGCTGAGGCAGGAGAATGGCGTGAACCCAGGGGGTGGAGCTTGCAGCAGTGAGCCAAGATCTCGCCACTGCACTCCAGCCAGGGCGAAGAAGGCTCTGCTCTAGGACTGATGTGTGTGAAGGATTTTCTAGTGCCAACCTGACTATGTCAGAATTGCTTGTCTCAGGAGGCTGAAGGCACTGTTTGGGAAGCCTCAAAAGAGGTTAATATCTCTACCTGCTCTTCATCCACAGTTCCTTCAAACAATACAAAACAAAAAAGTCTTTTCAGCTGTGTGCAGTGGCTCACACCTGTAATCCCAATATTTTGGGAGGCCAAGGTTGGGGGATCACCTGAGGTCAGGAATTCAAGACCAGCCCAGCCAACATAGTGAAGCCCCATCTCTACAAAAATACAAAAAAAATAAAAAAATAAGCCAGACGTGGTGGCGGGTGCCTGTAATTCCAGCTACTTGGGAGGCTGAGGTGGGAGAATCACTTGAACCCAGGAGGTGGAGGTTGCAATGAGCCAAGATTGCGCCACTGCACTCTAGCCTGTGTGACAGAATGAGACTCTGTCTCAAAGAAAAAAAAAAAAGATTTTTCATTCTGGTAGAAAAAGTACTTTGAGACCTTTATTTTCCTACTGAATTTGTCTTGGATCCTGAAATTATAGCTATACCATACTTTATTTACATTGTCCTGCCATAAACATATCTGACAGTTCTTTTAAAAATATATTATTTATTTCTTTTGAGACAAAGTCTCATTCTGTTCCCCAGGCTGGAGTGCAATGGTGCAATCTTGGCTCACTGCAAACTCAAACTCCACCTCCCAGGCTAAAGCCATCCTCCCACCTCAGCCTCCTGAATAGCTGGGGCAAGTGCCTGCCACCATGCCTGGCTAATTTTTGTATATTTTTGTAGAGATGGGGTTTCTCTATGTTGCCCAGGCTGGTCTTGAACTCCTGGGCTCAAGAGATCCTCCTGCCTTGACCTCCTAAAGTGCTGGGATTATCGGTGTGAGCCACCACACCTGACCAGATCTGAGAATTTTTTACACAGTAGATTTCTCTGGATAGATGGCTACGTCAGAGAAGAGAAAACCAAAGCAAAAATGAGTGTGACTGAAAACTGATTTATGTTCAACTCCTGGGCCATCCTGACACAGGAAATTCTCTTTTTCTCCAAAGATGTTAATTAATAATGGCCAATTCTGAGTATTTACCATGTGCCAGCTCCAACTCTAGGTACTTTACATGGCAGCTAGTGTATGCACTTAACAAACCTGTTGTGTTCAGACTGGGAAGCTAAGGCTCTCAAAGTAGCTTCCTTTTGTCAGGACCCTGCACTTTTCCCCTCTGTTCCTTTCTGCCTAAATGCTACTAAAACTGCAAAGTCTGGGCCAGGCACTGGTGGCTCACAGCACTGTAATCCCAGCACTTTGGGAGGCCAAGGTGGGCAGATCACAAGGTCAAGAGATGGAGACCATCCTGGCCAACACTGTGAAACCCCATTTGTACTAAAAATACAAAAATTAGCTGGGCGTGGTGGCACGTACCTGTAGTCCCAGCTCCTTGGGAGGCTGAGGCAGGAGAATCACTTGAACCTGGGAGGCGGAGGTTGCAATGAGCTGAGATTGCACCACTGCGCTCCAGCCTGGGTGACAGTGCGAGACTCTGTCAAAAACAAAACAAAACAAAACAAAACAAAAAAACCTGCAGAATCTGCAGCTCCAGCTATAGATTGTCCTCTGGAATTTCAGACTCACATCTCCATCTACCCACCAGGTATCTCCACCTAGAGGTTCAAAGCCATCTTCAAATCAGCCTTTTCAGGATGGTGCCTAACCTCCCTACAGTTCCTGCCTCCTGCTACACGGATGTCACTGGCCTCATCTAGGTCACCAGCCCCATGGTTTCCATCCTTTACAATGTGCCAGGGACATTTTTTAAACATACAAGTAATAGGCCATGTATATTTGTTGTCTATTGATGCATACCAAATTATCCCCAAATC
This sequence comes from Chlorocebus sabaeus, assembly GCF_047675955.1. NCBI lineage: Eukaryota > Metazoa > Chordata > Mammalia > Primates > Cercopithecidae > Chlorocebus > Chlorocebus sabaeus. The sequence goes on from NC_132916.1 coordinate 11,261,377, forward strand.
TAGCAGTTGAAAACAGCAACCATTTATTGTCTCACAGCTTCTGAGGGTCAGAAAACCCAGAGTGGTTTCGTTGAGTGGTTCCGCCTTAGGATTTCTTCTGAGGCTGCAGTTTGATGGTGACCAGGGCTGTGGTCACCCCAGGGCTCGGTCAGGGGAAGGTCAGCCTCTGGCTCTCTTTCAGGGCTGTAGTCAGTCCCAGATCCTCCTGTCTGCTGGCTGGAGACAACGATCCCTTGCCACCTGCATCTTTCCATAGGGGTGCTCACAGCTTATCAGCCTACTTGCCCCAGGATGAGGGACCAATGAAAGAGAGAGCATGAGAGCACCTGAGACAGAAGCCACAGTCTTTTTATAACCAAATATCAGGAATTACTACCCATCACTTCTGCCATATTTCGTTCGGCAGAAGTAAGTCACTAAATCTAAATCCAATCCATAGTCATAATTGGGCTTGTGGGGAGCTAGACCAAGGTGTGAGTATCAGGGCAGATGGAGATTATAGAGGGCCATCTTGGAGCCTGAGCACATCACAACTTTGCTTAAAACATCATTGATTTTAGGACATGTGCCAATGCAACTTACAAGGCCCTGAGATGGGAACCCTGCTCACCTTTCCGGTCGTGGGCAGTACTGCCTTCCCTGCAACCTCTGCTCCCTCACGGGGCACACGCCAGCCATGCTGCACTGCTGTCTGTCCGCTGGCACACGAAGCTTTACACAAAGATGCTTCTGGGGACTCAGCACCGTGGAAGCCATCCAAAGCCATTAGTGGAACAAGAGCCTCCTTCTCCTTCCTTAGGGTTGAGTGGCCATCGCTGTGATGATTTTAATCCGACTTAGCTTAACAATTGCAAAAGTTTATTTTTTTCTTACAAAAAGTAATTGTAATGAATTGTAAAAGCATTACTAAGCTTAAGAGTTGTATTAAATTTCAATTGTAATGACTTCTACAGTAAATCTCAGTTGCTAAGGGGCCATGGTTAGAAAAAGGCTTTACAGAACACATGTGTATTTATCATGTAGAATATCACCTATCAAAATGGTACCATTATTGTCTCAATGTTTAAAATAATTTTCTCAAAGACCCAGTGGGGATCAGTTATGTCTCTTTACCTTTTCAGTCCCAAAGATGAATGTCATCGCAGGAGTTCAGTATTCTCATTCCAGGCACACTGTTTCTTCCTCATCCACCACTGATGGAGAATGGGATGAGAGAACAGAGTGTACGTTTAAAGCCCCCATTCCCTGTGGCTTTGCATTTCATAATAAATTGAGCAGGAGATAAAATGAGGAAAGAAGTGATAATCACCCTTTTCATTGCAGGGATCTATAGATGTTCCCCAGGCAGCAAAACTCAGAGGTCTCCTGTCAACATCCAGGTCTGAATTCCTAGAGGTTGCCCCACAGGCTTCGATCTGCACTCTACCTGGATGCACAAGGTTTGTTTTACATGGGGCTCTGAGGTCAGGACACACTTACTGAGCATCTGTAGGGGGTGAGGGAATAGAAGTGACTAAGGCTCAGTTCCTATCCTCAGGGAACATAAAGACTGTCCCTGAGACTAGGAGGGGAAAGACGACTCAATCCTCTTGAAATTTGCCAGCCCCTAGTACAATAAACAACACAAGTAGGCTCCCGGATGAAATTTCCAGAATTGTATTTTCCTCTCAAAGTTCCTTCAGAATTTCCAGTCCTTCTCCAGCCCTCCATGAGTTTCTTCAAATGATGGCTTGTGGCTTCTATCACTCCTCCCACATCCAGTTTCCAAAACCTCAAGGCCAGTACATCAGGGCATGTCTGCTTTGGTTTAAATAGAGCATTACAAATCTTTCCCCTAATCTTTCGTGGCTTCTTGCCTTCTTTTCCCATGTACTGCTTGTTCTAGCATTCAGAAAACAGCTTGTCCCTTTATCAAACATCATAGTTTGTCATTTCCCAGGTCTTCATCATTGAGAAATCAGATGCCTTCATTTGTTGAACAAGAGTCTTCAAAAGAGCTATCACACCCACACTCACTGTGTAAGGTCCGTGGAGGGCTTAGTTCACTTTGAAATACAGGAATGGACTCCTAGCATCCATTGTACCTGATTAGAAGTCAAACTGGGCTCTCTCTCCACACATATCCCACCCTCCCACCCAATCCAGTCTAAGAGTAATCAGATTTAAGCCTAATTTAATGGGACAATGCAAGTCTTATAGTAAAATGACTTATTTGAGACACAGAGGAACTCAAAAGGACTACAAGCTCAGCTTCCACTCAGCCCAGGCCTAGCTGAAGCTGACCTGTGAGATAGATGGTGGTATGGTTTGGTTTTGTGTCACCACCTGAATCTCATCTTGAATTGTAATCCCCAGGTGTTGAGGGAGGGAACTGGTGGGAGGTGATTGGATCTTGGGGGCGGTTTCCCCCATGCTATTCTTGTGATAGTGAGTGAGTTCTCACAAGATCTGATGGTTTTATAAGTGTTTGGTAGTTCCTCTTTCCCTCTCTGTCTTTCCTGCTGCCTTATGAAGAAGGTAATTGCTTCTCTTGCCTTCTGCCATGATTGTAAGTTTCCTGAGCCCTCCCTAGGATGCAGAACTATGAGTCAATTAAGCCTCCTTTGTTTATAAATTATCCAGTCTCAGGTAGTATCTTTATAGCAGTGTGAGAACAGACTAATATAGATGGTTTCCATGCAAGCACGGTCCCCACTCAGCCGGGCCTAGCTGAAGTTAACCTGTGAGATAGAGGCTTTCCACGTCCTTACTGCACACTCTCCCTGCAGCTCCCAATGTTCCCCCCTCCAGCAGGTTAGTGTGGCCATACGACCCTGGGCTTTGAAGCCATCCAGACAGGAGTATAAACCCTGCCTTTGCCACGTGTAAACTGAGTGATCTTGAGCGAGTTATTTATTTCAGGGTCCATTTTTTCTTCTGCAATGCAAAGACAATACTAGAATCTACTGCAAAGAGTTGTTGTGAGGGTTATGTGAGTAGAATGCTAAGGATAGTGTCTACCACCCACAAGTGCTCACTAAGTGCTGGAGACTTTCATTACCCTCGGGGTTTGGGAGCTCTTCTGGGCTCTGTCATGTTTGTCATCCTTTGGTTCAGCACCTCTGTATAAGTCTTGGGTTCCATCAACAGGCTCATTCCCTCAGTGTTGTCTCAACTTACTGGCTGAGAGGAAGAAGCTAATAAAAACCCAACATATGAAGAACAGGAAACTTTTCAACGATCACTCACCCAGGGACATTTTATGCTGCAAAGTATGTTCTTCATTAAAGTATTAATTTACCTCAGTGTAAATTCAAGCAATGAGGCTGAGACAGGGTGGGAACTCCCAGCTCTCTGCTGCTACTACCAATTGTTGATGGAAGGAAACTTGTGGTGGAGCCTGCTCTGTCTGATAATGTGTCCTTTGTCGGGTTGTGGTGAGGATTAAGCTGGATAACAAGGTTTGACAACCGGGAGGGTCTTGTGAATGTTTATTTCTCTCTATTAACCCCTGAACTTAAACAGCAGGCGTGCTGCTGTGGTTTGAGGGCAGGGTGCAGATGTGTGCAATCTACTGAAGTGCACTAAAAAATAGGATGAACTGATAGATAAAGGGATCAATACACTGATATATTCTGATAAAATAAGTGTAATAAACTTTTAATAGTTGGTATACGGTATTCACAATAAAATTCTTTCAACTTCACCATATGTTTAAAAATCTTCGTAAACAAAGCAAACAACTAGAAGAAAAATAGTAATAGGCCATAAAAGAGTATTTCATAGGAAAGGAAATATGAATCATAAATAAACATATAAAATATGGCCACTTCATTTATAATCAAGGAAATGTAAACAAAGAACTTATGAGATACATTTTGATGAACTGTATTATCAAAAATCAATACATCTGAAAATACCAAGTGTTGGAGAATATTTAAATACTGTATAGTTGAGAGTATAAATTGGTACAGTCACTTTGGGAAACAATTTGGCATTATCTTGCAAATTTGAGGACATGATAAATATCCTCTTCAACCCATCAATTCTACTTCTAGGGTATGTGTATGTGAATCGTAGAGAATCTTTTGCCCATGTGCACTGGAAAACAGGTACAAGTATGTCCTGAAAAGTATTATTTGTAAAAGCAAAAAATCTGGAAACAACCCAAATGTTCATTATTGGGACTGGGTAAGTAAACGTGTTGTATTCACACACAATGGCATATTAAATAGCTAGCAATATGAATGAACTCTAGCAACATGTAACAAACTAGATGAATCTTGGAAAAAATTCTGAGTATAAAAACTCGGTCAGAGAAAGTTGCATTCACTATGGTGCCATTTTTATAAAGCTCCAAGACAGAGAAAATTAAGCAATATATTGCTTAAAGATACATACCTGCACCATTTTTAATAGAAGAAACAACACATGCAAATTTGAGGATTTTGCTTCTCATATGCTAGTCAATCAGGAGGAAACATATAGGTGATTTCAAACGTATTGACAACAATCTGTTTCTTAGTGATTCTTATGTTGAGTGATGAGTTCACAGATGTTCCTCTTATATTGTGTTTTACAACCCACATGGATATAGAATAGATTATTTTGTATTAGTGAAGTACTGCATTAAGTATTAGGCAGAAGCCAAATCATCTAGGGACTGTTGGTCATGTTAAAAGTTTCAGACTTAGGCCGGGCGCAGTGGCTCACGCCTATAGTCCCAGCACTTTGGGAGGACGAGGTGGGCTGATCACGAGGTCAGGAGATGAGACCGTCCTGGCTAACACGGTGAAACCCCGTCTCTACTAAAAATACAAAAAAAATTGGCCGGGCGTGGCGGCCGGTGCTTATAGTCCCAGCTACTTGGGAGGCTGAGGCAGGAGAATGGCGTGAACCCGGGAGACAGAGCTTGCAGTGAGCCACGATCGTGCCACTGCACTCCAGTCTGGGCAACAGAGCGAGGTTCTGTCCCAAAAAAAAAGTTTCAGACTTCATTTTCCCATCTAACAAGGAGGAAGAATAAGGCAGAAGAATATAATCCTTATTTCCTATGGGATTTGTCAGCATCTGGACAGTCACGAGTCAGATCATAAGTCAGGTCATCATGACTCTCTGAAAGTCTTTTGCCTTTTCTAGCCTCCTTTCCCTGTACTCAGTATCCCTTTTTCCCTGCCCAGCTCCCTACCTATCAAAGGCCTAATGCTCCAGCTGGCTATTTGGATGAGACATTCTCCTGCTGGATCTCTGGTTGAGAGAGCCTCACATCACACCCTCCACATTGCTCCTTCCCTAATCTGAAGGCTGATGCCCATGATAAAGCTCACGGCTTACAGTGGTCTTTGGAGCCCTTTTACACAAGGATGGGCTTCTCAGGGCTTCTCCGAACCCAAAGCCCTGGGCAAGCAGACTTGTTGGACCTGCTTGTCCACTGGCGTCTGCCTCTGGTGAGTTTTGCAGACTTACTGACTTTCTCTCTGCTTCCATTTTTCTTTCCTTAAATGAGTCATGATCATACTAGCAGATTCTGTGGAGCCATTGGGATTCACACTTCATAAAAACTGCTGAGAATGTGAACCAGAAATGACCGTGGAAGCACATGAGGATGGACAAGATTTCATGGTCAGCTCTCCCTGCCCCACCTCCATCCCAGGTTTAGGTCAGTTTGGCACTTGCCACTGAGTGAGCTGGGACCATGATTCACCAGTCACTTACAAAACTAGAATTGGGATATTTCCTAGCTGTTGGCCAGGGGGGAAGTTAATCCTGGTGTGTACACTTTTCAAACAAAGTGAGCAGGGCCCAGAGCTCCTTCAAAAGCTGTTGTTGTGCATGTGCACAGGCCAGCTTTCAACTGTATATAACTCAGCAGTTGGCAAATGCTGAAACCCATGACTGAGTTCATGTGATCTACTAATTATGAACATGATTTAATTAAAAGCACTCTCTCTGTTTAAAGAACCATCAAAAAACTCAAGCCAGGAATGCTAAGTTCAATACCCTGAGGGACTTTTTGGTGTCAATGATAGAGTTGGAGCAAGTGGGCCGGACAAGAAACCCATGGCCAAGTTCAGGCAGAGGCAGAGAAGGGAACAGAGAGGCCATAGATGTGGTGGGATCTGCCTTAATTTTTCCCTATCAAGTAAACTTGTTTTCTCCCACCATTGCTTAAGTAATATATCCTGTCCCTACTATGAGGGGTGCCACCTGGATTTTTCTTAGTAGCAAAAATTGTATTGATTGTAGCATGTAAGTACATTTTAATAAATTTGATATGGTATATGTTGGGACCCCCAAAGTAAGAGCTTCTAGTGACACACATACACACGAAAGAGACTTAAAGTAAGTCCCATTAGATGTTCCTGGAGACACTGCCCTGAGGAGTTAGCAAAATGGTAACTTTCCCAGCATATTTTGAAGGGGTTATCCTTCCCTGTTGAGTCACACAGACTCCTGGACTTTCAGGATTTCGGTGCATGACTGTCTGTACAGTATTACAACAGTCTCTTCTTGAATCAAACTCTATGAAACCCCTTTATCTTGGAAGAGCTCTTGATAAATATTAGGATTTGTAATTTTGCCATTTTGTTAATTGTTATCTGGCTGTTTTATAGTTCTTTTACTCCTTTCTTCCTCTATTGCTGTCTTCTTTTGTGTTTTAATGACTTTCTGTAGTGGTGTGCTTTGATTCATTTCTCTTTATATTCTGTGTATCTACTATAGCTTTTTGCTTATAGGTGGTTACTATGCAGCTTACATAAAACTTATTGTAGTTCTAACAGTCTAGTTTAAGCTGATAACAACCTGACTTTGATCACATACAAAAACTTAACTGTTTACTCCCCCTCATTTTATGTTTTTGATGTCACAATTGACATCTTTTTATATTGTGCATCTTACAAGTTATTATAGCTATAGTTATTTTTAATGCTTTTTCCTTTTAACCTTTCAGCTAGAGTTACAAGTGTCTTATCTACTGTCATTACAGTTATAGCGTATTCTGAATTTTACTATATAATTATCCTTACCAGTAAGTTTTACACTTTCAAATGCTTTCATGTTATAATTAACATTCATTTCAGCTTGAAGAACTCTTGTTAGAATGTTTTGTAATGCAGATCTAGCAGCGATGAACTCCTTCAGTTTTGTCTGGGAAAGTATTTATGTGCCCTCTTGCTTTGCTGGGTAAAGTATTCTTGGTTGGCAGCTTTTTTTTTCACATCTTGAATATGTCATACCACTCTCCTGGTATGCAAGGTTTCTGCTGAGAAATCTCCTGTTAGTTTTATGGAGTTTTGCTTTGGCTTTCTTCGTTTCATTTTATTCTGTTTTCTTTTTTCTCCTCTAACTGGATAATTTCAAATGACTTATCTCTGAGTTCACAAATTCTTTCTTCTGCTTGATTAAGTTGATGCTCTGTATTTTATTTTTCATGTCATTCATTGAATTCTTCACCTCCTGATTTGGTTCTTTATGACTTCTATCTCTTTGTTGAACCTCTTGTTTTCTTTACATATTGTTTTCCTGATATCATTTTTTTGTCTATCTGTGTTCTCTTATAGCTTGCTGAGCCTCCTTAAAACAATTGTAGCGTAGGAAAACGCATGCCCATCCTGCAGCACTCTCTGCTAGAACTCTTGGAACGATGTACAGCCAGCCCTTGGCCAAGGACTCACAGTGAAGCATATATAGACTTCTGTTTCTCCTTACTCTTATGTAACTTTCTGCTTCCCCTCTCCTCAGTGCAACTCTCTGATATCCTGAGCCCCAAACACCAAAATGTGCTTTCTTTCTGAAGCTCACTAGGACCACCCTACTCTTTTGTTAGTTATACCTTCTGATGCTGAAGTTAAAAAACTGTCCCCAAGTGGAGGGCCAAGGTGAATGAGGGGGATCACCTCACATATTTCCTTTCTGTCACGGACTCCAGCCCTGCAGTGCCTAGGGTTCAATGCCTGAAAACAATGTCTGCATGAATTTGTCAGGCTTTATAATTGTTGATGGTGGAAAGCGAATTCCGGCATCAGTTGCTCCAAGCTGGCCAAAAGTGGAAGTTCTTCTATGTGTCCTTTTGAAATGCATAATGTAAAGAAGTAATAATCTTAAGGAAATCCCATTAATTTTAACCCAATTTGAATTGAAAACAGTATTTTTACATATAATATATAAATGTTATGATTTGAAAATGTATCTAAATATAAGAGGCATCTTACTATGGCTTTTGCACTCAGGTGTGGTAGGCAAAAAACAAAAACAAAACAAAAAAACCCTTGTGTGGCTAACAGCTCACGGAGATTTTAGATGAACTGAAGAATCTTATTTTTCCCCTACGATAGTTTCCAAGGATAAGTGAATGGTTTCTTTAGTTCTAACACTAGAGCATAGGTTGACCAGACCTAAGAAGCTTGGCCTTTCATAAAATTAATGACTTTAAGAGAGATTATTTAAATAATATGAGGGTTTAAGATGCAGATATACAGTAAAGTTATTGTTATATTTCAGGTGCTAAAGGAAGTGTGATTTGAAAACGAGACAACTATTTCTTTTGTTGAAAAAAGAGACAGCTATTTCTTCTATTGCCTGAAATATATGGGAGGAGAGTCTGATTGACATTCCAGAATACTACACAACCATCATCCAACCACCGTGAGTTCCACATGAGCCTTCCAGGAAGTTCTTTATTGAATGTTCTCTTTGCTTCAGTGGTCAAACCTGGGTTCCCAAAGACAATCTAATGGGTCAGCCATATTTCAAGTTGAAACTGAATAAATGCAATAAAGTTTGAAAAGAGTTCACATTTAAAGAACTCATAACAAAGGCTTCATAAAAAAGATGTTCTTATGCCAATAAGCAATTTAAGAAAGTTTCCATCCTTAACACAAATAAAAGGAAATGTCAGATCTGTGTGATTAATTCATTTACAGATAATTTATTCAGTGTCAAGTTTAAATTATTGTTTCTTATTAAAATGTGAAGACAGGCACAGTGGCTCATGCCTGTAGTCCCAGCACTTTGGGAGACTGAGGTGGGAGGATTGCTTGAGGCTAACAGGTTGAGACCAGCCTGGGCAACATAGTGAGACTCCAGCTCTACAAAAAATTAAAAAATAAAAAATAAGCTGAAATAAGCTGGGTGTGGTGGCATGTGCCTGTGGTTCCATCTACTCAAGAAGCTGAGGCGGGAGGATTGTTTGAGCCCAGGAGTTCAAGACTCCAGTGAGGCATGACCACACCACTGCACTCCGGCTTGGGCAACAGAGTGAGACCCTGTCTCTAAAACTAATAAAAAATAAAAAATAAAACGCTAAGACTTTTGGTCCAGGCAGGGTGTTTTAGAGCACCTGTCCCTGAAGGGAATTTGGTAACCAGGAAAAGGCAAATCCCTACCTAGAGCCATGGAAAGTTATTAAGGTTAAGACCAAGATTATTTTTAGCCTCAAATTTTAAAATATTCATCAAGATTATAATTAGCCTTTAAGCTTAGTAGCTTGAGGCCAAGGTCAAGGTGGGAGGGTATGTCGCTGAGAGAGATCATCAACCATGTGAGGTAGGTTAAGCCTTAGCCTTTGGAATCAGACCCACCCAGATTACAGTCCTGACTTGACTTTGGGCAAGTCACTTGGCCTCTCTGAGAGCAGTTTCCTCATCTGCAAAATAGTGATCATAATTGCACTGACCTCTCAGTATTCATGTGATGCTCCTGTGAGATGATGTTTGCAAGGTTCTGAGCACAGCTCTCCTGAGAATCCTAATGCTCTTTCAGTGAGGACTGAAGGATATGATGATGAAACACACATGTCTCATGACTTCTCCAAAGTCAGCACATTACTAGGGGAAAATAAAACCATGCTTTGTGGTTTCTGCAGTGTTTGGATACCAGTGGGCCATAGGTGAGGGATGAACAAGTGTTCTCTCTCTCTCTCTGTCTCTCCATCCCCCATCCCCACCTCCACCCCATGCCTCTGGAAGATCCTTGCTCTCTGCAGCGCTGGGGCGGCCTCTTATTCATACAGTGATTAATTAGAACAGTTAATGTCATACGGACATTAATTGGGACAATTAATTAGGACAATTAATGTCATCATAGGTCAATGTCATTCCGGGATGCTTGTGTTGTCATGCTAACTAGATATGTGTACCAGACACTATTTTGAGTAAGGGCAAAATACACTTGCTTCATGCTGGAATGTGTATTGGGTGGGCAAAGTTTTGTTAGGCTGGAAAGGGGACATACCTTCCGCTGTGACGCCCCGGGAAGGCAGGAGCTTTCAGCAGGGAGAAGATGGCCACTCTGGCTTATTGTTTCAGGGAACTACTCTCAAACGATGCCTTCTGGAAAGTGTGATACCGGGAAGCACTGGTTTTAGTGCTTGAAATTTGTTTGTATGGATTAACATAAAATCCACCAACGCTGAATTTTATTACCCATTGATCAAGTATTTGTTTAGTTAATTAGTTTAGTTCACGTAAAAATCAACAAAAGTAGCTGTATCTACCAGCTGGCTTTGTAGGGCTGTGAAGGATAAGGAGGGACTTCAGGTGTTCATTGAAAGTCATTGAAGGCAACCCAAGTGAGGCGAGCTAACCCCAAGGGAAGCAAGCCGATCGGCACTGTTTTAAATCTGCTGTCAGGTTCACTCAGTGGGTCCGGGCGAGGCAAGACTGACTTTCATTCTGGCTTTTTCTGGGCTCCCTCCTTCCTCCACAGCCCAGGACTCTCCCTGCTCCCCCTTCGTTCTCCTGCCCTCCAGGCAGCCCGTAATCCCCCTACCCCAGGAAACCTCTGGTTTCAGAGTGCTCCTGCCACAGCACTGGCCCACCCTGCTTCCTTCCCCACATTGTGGATCGTGCCTCCTTTCTCCTCTTAGCAATATTTCACCTGTCCTTTGGCCCGTTCCAGGTGTTTTGCTAGGAATCTAACAGCTAATCTGTGAAAAATGAAGTCTAAAGGATCAATGAATTACCTGCCCTGCCTTTAAATACAAATATTTGTATTTAAAGGGGGTAGGGAGATACCTTTTAGAGAAAGCCTCACTCCAAAATAATGACTATCCTTCCTCAAATGGGTACAGATGAATTTTTAGTGGGTGTGTGGTGGCGGTGAATTTTGGGGTCCCTCAAATCACACCAGGCATTCAGCCACGTACAGGGAATGATGGGACCTAGAGGCCCTAGAGATGGGTTCACACAGCCAAGCTGGCTTCATGGACCCAGGCCCTGCTACCTAGATCCACCCCTCCTGGCCACCCGCTTCAGCCATGGTGACCCCCCACGGAGGATGAGAGCCAGGGACAGCAGCGACACAGCCCACAGAACCCAGGAGAGCCAGAAAGGGGAGGGGCCCCTCTCAGCTTCGCTTGTGCTCAGTCCCACCCCAACCACCACTCCAGGCTGGTGCTTACTGGAAGAGAAAGGCATCGGCAACCTGAATGTGATGTCTCTGTGGGATCAGCCGCAGCCCAGAGAACAAGAGGTGTGGAGGGGACTGGTGGGGTGGAGAACAGAAAGGCCCTTCCTCCCTCCCCAGCTAAGGTGATTTCCCATGTGGCTGCCTGGAATTCCCCCATGAGTTGCTCCTTTGTGTTAAAACACTGTCGTCTCTCATGGAGAGTTGCATGGGGACTGGCAAGGCAGCGGGGAAGGCGCAGAAGTGTGGCTGATTCCTGCTTCCCACTCTTCTTAACTTAGGTGTGGGCGGTGAGGGCAGCAGATCTGGTCCTCAAAAGGTCTGTCCCATGGTGTGTGGTAGATGTACCTGACAGCAGTAACTGGACTTGAGTGCACCCTGAGAATGACCCTGCATGGCAGACACACCTGGATGTATGTTCAGAGTTCCCAGCTAAGGAATCCAGCAATGGCCAGCCCAGGGGTCCCTTCTGTATCTATGAGAAACATCCGAGCCCCTGGCCCCTCCTGTGGGATGCTGGGCATACAGGGAACAGAGGCCCTTTGTTTTGGGTTGCATGAAGGCTGCCGGGGGAGGTGGTTAGGGGAAGGCGCTAAGTGAAAATATTATGTAAACTACATGCCTTTTGCAAATGGTTGTAGTTGTCCTGTCCAGCCTCCACTACTGGACTCTCTCCCATGTATATAAACCCCCAGTAAAACCCCATGTCTCATTCAGTGGCTCTGGGTCTCTTCTTTGACCTCTTGAACCTGGTGCCATCTCCACTGAAGTCGAGAGGGGTTCAGCACAACTCAAGGAACCCAGCACGAAGCACCCAGGGCGCCCCTTTAATCCTCCTGGCAGAGGACAGGGAGGGACTGAGCGTGACTGCAGCCTGGCTGTCCAGACCTGGAAGCCTCATGTCCCTCCTTCTGAGTGGCCTCTGGAAATACCATTAGGAGAATACTGAGGTGCCACACACAGCCTGGAAGGGTTTATTTCCAAGTTTGGTGTTTCTATGAAAAAACAACACTGTGGTTGCTCCTTGGTGAAGTCGCCTTAAGAGCTGGATACATTCTAAGTGTTCTTAGTCATCTCTTCCCTGAAGTGCCAGGTTATTTCTGCAGGTCCGGATCTCAGACCATTCAGCCCTGATTCCTCTCGGCCCTACGCCGTCCTTCCCTGGGGTGGAACGCAAACTTTGTGAAGTGATGCTGTTGGGATGTCCTTTGAATGGACTCTGTGGAAAAAAAAAAAAAAAAGACTCTGGTCACCAAGTCTTTAGGGAGACTCACAGGCTGTCCACGGCATCCCTCCCTCTGCTTGGGGTGTCTCTATCCATCACTCTTTCACACTCCACATCTTGCCCGAGAGATGAGAAAACTTAAAAATAGGAATTGGTGCCATATATACAAAATTAGGCTCTTCACAGAGTGTTTTAGAAATTAGGGAAAAGAAAACTTCGAAATGACTTTTTATGCTCTGCGCGTCGCCTGGAGGCCTGGTTAAGGTAAGCTTTGAGGCAGCGACAGCACCTGCAAAATCACAGGTTGATTTGCAGCAGGTTCATCACAGGATGGTCCCCTCTGGGGGCGAAAGGGGCTGGAACAAGCCGTGAGACGCCAAGGGAGCCTGTGAACCTGCTGAAGAAAATCTGTAATCTAGAGACCAGAGGAAAATGCAGTTTCGATGCCGGCATCCCTCAGCATCTGTCTTGGGGTGCGAGGGGCGGGGTGTCCCTGAACCATGGCGATACAGTGCATCGACCTTAGACCATTTGTAATTCCTTGTAAGAGGACAGCCATAAATTTCTCTGTGATGTCACCAATTTCCAAAGTGAAGGAGTTCTCTCAAGCGTCTCAATCAGAGATGTTTTTCTTGGGGCCAGAAAAACAAAGGAAAAAGCACGAACATCTCTCCGGGGCTGTGCGCACAGCTCCACTGCCAGTCCCAGCCGACACGCAGGAGCCACGATGGAGAGGCCAGCAGTGACCTCAGCTCACAGCTCACAAACGGGCCTCGGGGGCTTGACCTTGGCAAGACCGGGCTCCCTGAGTCCCCTGAACCCTGAGTCCCCGGGTTCCCTGTCCCAGCCTCCTAGGAGGTCAGAGGTGGAGACTTTACTGACTCCTTCTGGGACTTTCCAACTTGGAAGCCAGGATTTTCTTCCTGTATATGACAATAATAAAAATAATTACTGCTGCTATTGAATTTTTATGCTAACCACACTAGGTCCAGACATCTGCATTAAACTAAGCTAGAGAATCTTTAGTAAAGATTTTTCCACAGCTGCAAAGCTCTGCAAAAACTAGAAAATGTCCAACAGCTGCTGCAGTCATGAAAGCATTACAGGAATAAAGACATTTCAAATGTAAGAGAAATGGCTGGTTATGCATATCAAAACGGCCTCGCCAACAGCGCCTTCTTTTAGATAACATTACAGACATGAATAATGAGCCATTAGTTAGAACTACAAATATAAAAACTTTCATTAATCATCCTGGATATTGAAGGAAGTTGGGGGGAAACTTGGTCCGTTGTTGGATTTAGGAGATTATATTCAAATTGAGAGGCAGCCTGGAGCATGCGACAGACGAGCCACCTAGTTCCTGGTGAAGAGGAGTGATCAGAGAGCAATTGGCTACAAGAACTCTTTTCTAATTAGGGGTGCTATTTCCATGCTGTTTTTGAGTATCCCGCTTAGTACTGTGGACACTAAGAAGCTTTACCACACCCCAGTACTCACTGTTGCAATAGAATAGACATGGTGGTCACATCTAGTAGAATTTTAAATTAAATGGGAAACCAGTGATCTTTTAAAGACACACAGACTGCTGGCATTTGTAGAAGTGTCCCTGCGTCTTGTTCCAGGGACACCTTGAGGTCACCGGGCTGTGACCTGGCTGGCGCGGAAGGGCTCTTAGCTGAATCAGATGAAGGCATGCCCCAGGGATGCCCGGCAAAGCCACCCCTTCCACTCCAGAGACTCTTTTAATCTTTCCAGATTCTCATTTCCTGGGTCCTGTGAGATCATTTAGGAGGCACAAGTCAGAGGCTGACGCAGGAAAAAAAAAACCATGTATATATACATGGTATATATATACACACACACACATATGTATGTGCATATATATGTGTGTGTATATATATTTGATATATATATTATCCTTGGAGAGGGAATTCTTTCCATCCCACTTTACGTTTTTGTTTGTTTTTTCAGGACAGGGTCTAACCTTGTTTTACAGGTCAGTTGCAGTGGTGTGATCACAGCTCACTGCAGCCTCAAATGCCTGGGTCCAAGTGATCCTCCCACCTCAGCCTTCCAAGAAGCTGGGAATATAGGTGCACACCACCACACCTGACTGAGTTTTTTAAACTATTGCTTTGGTAGAAATGGGGTCTTACTATGTTGCCCAGGCTGATCTCAAGCTCCTGGCCTCAAGCCATCCTCCAGCCTCAGCCTCCTAAGTCGCTGGGATTACAGACATGAACCACCATGCCCCACTCTTAGAACTCTTTTAAAATTCCTAAAGAAATCATGTCCACACTGCCACATCTGGCTGAGTTTTGCATAGAGTCAGTGAGGGCTCATGGAAAAATATGAGTGGGTGGGATAACATTATTAATACCATTTCCCTGAGGTGGAATAAATGCGATTTTCCTGAGTTCGAATTTTAATAAAATTTCAATTTCTGGAATACTGAAACGGTACAATAAGGATTATTTAGAGGTAAGTGAATAATGCCATTTCAAATTCTGCAAAAGGTTGCTACTGCTGTGAAGCCAGATTGCGAAAGTGTGATCTGCCACTCATTTGCTTGCCCAGACACCCATTTACACAGTGTGCCATGAGAAGCCCAGGCTAGAAAGGTAGATGTATGAAATTCCACTGCATTCCTCCAGCTACAGCCCCTGGTATATTGAGGCTGGTACACTCTTATGGTATAGCTCTCTGCTTGCCAAAGAGGAGCTGTTGAAATTTTTCCAGGACTCTGTATTTTGCAAAGTGCCTGCCAGTCATCAAGAGCTTGGGATATGGGCCCAGGGCCACAGCTGACCTCAGGCCCCTGCTGCAGAGGGCCCACCCTGTCCCTGCTGTGTGGTTCCCCATCCTTTTCTTCTTTCCCCTGTGGCAGAGATGCCAGCAGAGCTTAGAGTTGACACAGGCCTCAGAGTTCTCTGATAGAGACATCCATTATGTCTTGACTTCTGGATTATTGATGGCCAAATTTAGGAATGTTAAAACCTTAGAAAAATTAAATTGAATGGAATCTAGTTGAGCAAAGAACAATTCATGAATTGGGCAGCCTCCCAAGCTAGAGTAGGCCCAGAGAGACTCCAGCGCAGTCACGTGGTGGAAGAAGATTCATGGACAGAAAATGGAAGCGAGGTACAGAAACAGGTGGATTGGTTACAGCTTGGTGTTTGCCTTTTTTGAACATGATTTGAAAAGTTATCCCCCTTTGGCCAGGCGAGGTGGTTCACACCTGTAATTCCAGCACTTTGGGAGGCTGAGGTGGGCAGATCACGAGGTCAGGAGATCGAGACCATCCTGGCTAACACAGTGAAACCCCATCTCTACTAAAAATACAAAAAATTAGCCAGGCGTGGTGGCGGGCACCTGTAGTCCCAGCTACTCGGGAGGCTGAGGCAGGAGAATGGCGTGAACCTGGGAGGCACAGGTTGCAGTGAGCAGAGATCGTGCCACTGCACTCCAGCCTGGGCAATAGAGCGAGACTCCATCTCAAAAAAAAAAAAAAAAAGAAAAGAAAACTTAGGCCCCTTTAATTGGTCAAAACTTGGTGACTGGCATAAGAGTAGTTTAATCTGTTTACACATCTAGTTATGTTTCAGTTTACTATGTGTGCTGAGCTCAAAATATGAAAAGAGTCAGCTTTAGGCTAAACTTAATTTAACAGGAAGAAAGACGATTTCCGGGATTTCCTTTCTTTTCTTTTCTTTCTTTCTTTTTTTTTTTTTTTTTTTTTTTTTTTTTTTTAAGAACTCTTGGTCCTTCCCTGCCTGCTTTTATTTGCTTTTTAATTTTTTTAAGACAAGATTTTGCTCTGTCACCCAGGCTGGGGTGCAGTGGTGCAATCATAGCTCACTACAGCCTCTTGGGCTCCAAAGCTCCTCCTGCTCAGCCTCCTTACTCCCTCCAACCCCCGCTGCCCATCCCCAAACCCATTGCTTGGACTACAGGCATGTGCCCCCATGGCTGGCTCCTTCTCTGCCTGTCGGATCCTCTTCATCTTTCCAAGGTGACTGCAAATCCTATGTCTTCAGTGAAGCTCTCCCGGGTCACTCCAGTCAGGGCTGCCCACTCCCTCTTGTCAGCTCCTGGAAGCCTTATTTCTTCTATTATTAATCTGAGAAACATCAGATCCAGTTGTGAATTTTTCAGGTCCAGAGTTAAATCTTCAACAAGATTGGAAACTTCTTGAAAGCTAAGCCCAGGTATCACGTTTGTTTAAAACTGCTCTATACTGTCCACTGTGACCCCAGCACACACACCACACTCACCCAGGCAGGTGCACACATACACACAGCCCCCAGACAGAGGGGAGATTTAATAAATCCTTATAAGTGGTTCTGATGACTCAAACTGCTTTGCAAACTGTAACCTGCCTGGACAGAACTGATTTATCAAGACAGGGGAATTACAATAGAGAAAGAGTAATTCATACAGACCCGGCTGTGCAGAAGACCAGAGTTTTGTTATTACTCAAATCAGTCTCCTTGAAAACTCAGAGACTGAAGTTTTTAGGGACAACTTGGTGGGTAAGTGGGTAAGGAGGCAGTGATTTGGGAGTGCTAATTGGTTGGGTAGGAGATGAAATTATAAGGAGTCAAAGTTGTCCTCTTGCACTGAGTCAGTTCCTTGGTGGAGGCCACAAGACCAGATGAGCTAGTTTATCCATCTGAGTGGTGACAACTGATCCATCCAGTGCAGGGTCTACAAAATATCTCAAGTACTGCTCTTAGGTTTTACAGTAGTGATGTTATCCCCAGGAGCAATTTCGGGAGGTTCAGAATCTTGCAGCCTCCAGCCGCATGACCCCTAAACCATCATTTCTAATCTTGTGGCTAGTACTACAAAGGAAGTCTAGTCCTCAGACACGAAGAGGGCTTGCTTTGGGAAAGGGCTGTTATCATTTTTGTTTCAAAGTTAAACTATAAACTAAGTTCCTCCCAAAGTGAGTTCGGCCTACGTCCAGGAATGAACAAGGACAGTTTGGAAGTTAGAAGCAAGATGGGGTTAGTGAGGTTAGATCTCTTTGACTGTAATAATTGTCTTAGTTATAATTTTTGCAAAGGCAGTTTTAAAACCAGCATACCACAATTTGACACATTATAATGACAATTTTTGCAGAAGTTTGCTTACGGAGTGTTATTTTTATGTAGTTTTGCTACTTTACACTTCCATTTATTGAACTATTACTATGTGCCAAAGACTGCCCCAAATTCTTTACACATGTTGTCTCATTAAGTCTCACAATATCCCCACAAGGTGTGAATTTATGTGCACATGTTTTAAACAGCCAACTATTACTCAGAGTGGTTAAAAAAAATTGCAGGTAATAGGTGATGGGGTAGGCCTTTATGTGTATTCGCATTTACCTAACTAGACAAAAATACAAGGTACAGTCAGAAAAGGGGAGGAATACAGGAGAAATTCCACATCATCCAGATGCATATCCATGTGGGATAGCAGGAAAAGCATAGATCTGGGGTCAAATGGTTTGGCCCAGGTGTGGCTTAAAAGTTGTATGAGTTTAGGCAAAACCTTAAATTCATTTGCATCTACATGTCTAGATTTCTTATTCTGTAAAATAACTTACCTACCCTACACATAGTATCCACACTATAAAAAGACTGACTCTAGTTCCAGAGTTTATTTAGAGTCCTGTTGCCTTCATGAAACAGTCTTGATTTTACAATTTACCCAAGGTCCTAAAAATTTATGTGAGATTTGATATTTGTCTCTGGATACTTTTCACATCAAACAAACACATGTTCTAACTTTCAGAGGCTGAAACTCCAAGGCCGATGAATCACAAGGAGAATGAAACTGTCTGCTTTTCAGTTTTCCTCACAATTTTTATTGCAACCACCTTCACATCATGCAGAGGTTACTACAGGTTCTGTCATTTTCATTTTAGATTTTAATATATAATTTTGAATTTTATTCCTATTTTTGTTAGAAAACAATTTTTCCTTATGCAATGCTACTTCCAAGACATTTGAACTGGCAAAGTATGTCATACTGACATTAATGTAATAATTTTTAAAACATCACTTCCAAATTGTCCATGGAAGTGTCAGCAATACATTGGCATATCAATGCAAGTAGAAGACGAAGAATGAGCCACAGAGAAGGAATTAGGAAGAGCATTTTGGAGTCCATCAAGATATGCGTGCTCGAGTCTCGCTGTCACTGTCTCTGTCTCCTTCTCTAGTAAAAATAAATAAATAAATAAATAAATAAATAAATAAATAAATAAAGTACAATTTTGAGGGTGGAGTGGAAGTGGAATTTTTTTGTTTGTTTGTTTGTTTGTTTGTTTGAGACGGAGTCTCGCTCTGTCGCCCGGGCTGGAGTGCAGTGGCCGGATCTCAGCTCACTGCAAGCTCCGCCTCCCGGGTTCACGCCATTCTCCTGCCTCAGCCTCCCGAGTAGCTGGGACCACAGGCGTCCGCCACCTCGCCCGGCTAGTTTTTTGTATTTTTTAGGAGAGACGGGGTTTCACCGTGTTAGCCGGGAGGAAGTGGAATTCTTAAAGGTCTACGACATACATAGAGGACTTAACCTTTGTATTTTTCCTCTGAAAATAGACAGCTGAAGTCCTCAGAAAATGTGCCGGGGCAGAGGCCATCGCTGAGCCCAGCTGTTGAGGAGTCTGCCCGTCCCAGCGCGTGCCCCGCACCGTGGTCATCCCCAGCTCCACCTGTCTGGTGTCTTGGCCCTGACCTGGCAGATGTCGTGGGTGAGCCTGAGAGGAGCACCCTGGCAGCTGTGCATTATTCTGAGAAGAACTGTGTTACTGTGAGAGAAAGGTTGCCCCTGATGGCCAACTTGTGCTGGTTTGCCTAATATTTTCCCAGTCTGAAGGTCCTGTGTCGAGGGAAATCACCCTCACTCCTGGGCAAAGCAGGGTGCTTAGTCCCCTTCAGAATCACCTCTATCCTTGGAAGCAGCACCCACCCCATAGCCAAGGGATGCACATTTTCAGCTAGACTGGACTCAAAATTTGACTGTTTTTCAGATGAAACTACAAGCTAAAAGATTTTCGGGAGTTGCTGTCTATTCTTAGTCTTAAAAGACTTCCATTGCCTTCTTCAACCAAGATGAGGCCAGAAAGCATTTTTTTTTTTCTATGGTGCTTATCCTCACCCCACCACCGTGCTTGGCTTTTCCTAAGCGTCTTCATCGGGAAAAAGGATGCACCTCTTTCCTTCCCATATACAGTTTGAATGATCGGAACTTGCGTAACTCTATTGTCTCTGGTCAAAGACATTTATCTTGGTATATATTTTTCAAGGATAACATTTTACAATAATGTTCACTTATCAGAGCATTTCTGGTCAGACCCGGTTCACATTTGCATTGATTGATGGCTATGCTAGAGCAACTGTGAAACCCCATTCTTCAACCCTCAGTGGTTTTGTTTCTTTAGCCTTCCAGTGGAGCAGTTTTCCTGTGCCACCAGACCAGCACCTGGTCAGAACCAGGTCAAGATGCTTTTCTGTATTTGTAGCTTATATTGTGAGCCAGATCACACTATTTTGCTTCGTGTGATCTGGCCTCTGCCTCCAGGCCTTGTCCTGATGCCCCGGCTCCCAGCCTCTTGCCTGTCTTTTCATCTCGCACCCACTGTGGAGACCCAGGATTTGATGCTGCTTCCTGGGGCTGACTTTGCCCCTCCTGAGCTGATATTTGCCTCTGGTCCTTCAGAGCACCCCCCTCCCTGATCTCACTCAACTTCCCTTGACACATGGCAGGTTTAATTCTCCCATATGGAAAAGGGAGTAAGACATAGCATTTCAATGTACTATGCATAAAAATGAAAGACACTCTCTAACTTACCTTTCAGGGTTGCCGTCTTCACCCTCTATTCAAACACTGGTAAAGGAGAACCAGGACACACACCCAACATCTCTTTGCGAGTCATGCCGTGTTGAAATGGGACAGGAGTTCTCCCTTATCCCCCTTGCAGAGCATGTGATGGGGATGTGGGTGGCTCTTTGGTGCCTCAAAGTGCAAACCACTAGGGAGAGCAGGCAGACAGGCAGGTTGTGAAGACCCTGGGCTCCAACCCCAGGGTAATGTCTAGGGTTGAGTGTTTACAGCTCTGGAAGCCTCAGTGGGTGTATATTAAGTGTACTCTTTCAGCTTAGCCATCCACAGGCAGCTTGTGTTAATCAGCTCAGTGAGACCCTCTGCTTTATCACAAGGATGGAGGACTTTCTGTATCCTGGGGTTCTTGCCCTAGGGTACCGAAAAAATCGAGTCCCATGTGGGCTTGGAGAATGAGTGCAAGGTTTTATTGAGTGGTGGAAGTAGCCCTCAGCAGATGGATAGGGAGCCAGAAGGGGGATGGAGTGGGAAGGTGGTCTTCCCCTGGAGTCAGGCTGCTCAGCAGCTGGGCTCTCCTCCAACCACCCTTGGCCAAATTTCCCTTGGCATCCACAGCATTTCGCCGTCAATGACCTGCCAGCATCTACTGATGTGTTCTGCCACTGTGTTTTTCTTAATGTCCAGCTGCTTGTGTGTGTGCCTGCTAGGGTCTCAGGGTTTTTACAGGTACATGTTGGGAGTGTGGTAGGTCAGAGTGGTCTTGGAAAATGCAACATTTGGGCATGAAAACAGGAGTGCCTTTCCTCACCTAGGTCTGTGGGCACAGGCCCAAGGGTGGAGCCCTTGCCAGGGACCCTGCTCTTCTCTACTCAGCACTTCCCTGCCCCCCTCCTGTATCAATGTGGCCCTAGGTAAGTCACTTCATCTCTCTGGCTCTCAACTTCCTTGTTTTAAACAGAGGAATAAATAACCAACACATAACATTCCTAGGACATTAAATGACAAAATATTTATTATAAAAGCACCTGTAAACTCTAAATCATATACCAATATAGTATATTATTATGTTTAACAAGTTAAGTTACCATATAGGATGAAAAATAGACAACCATCTTTCTTAGTAAGGTTTTGGTGTTGACTGATGGGATGCAGGAGCCAACAACTTCTCGAGAGCTCTACTCTTACGTTTTGAAAAAAAAAGTAGAAGAGCAAGTCAATGCATTTAGGAATAGGAAATGGGGAACAGACACACTACTTTATAAATAGTAACAAAGATGTATTGAGTTAACCTCCCATGGTGGGTTGTTAAGTTAGAGACAGAAGTGAATGGGGTAACGACTCAACTGTGCTGGTGCAAAGGCTCCTAAGAAAGAAGTCCACACACAGGTTCGTATTTTAGTGTGTGTCCAGTCCCTGGCACAGAGAAGGCTTGGGATAGCATTGAGGGGATGCAGTGGGCTAAAGACAGTCTTCTCCTTCCAATGGAAACCTGCAAGACAGGAAAGAGCTTACACATTTCTCTCCATGAGCTTGGAACAGGAATTTGCAAGATATCTAAAAGCAATAAATATTTGGTGAGGTTCACTCACTAATATGGTTTGGTTGTGTCCCCACTGAAATCTCATCCTGAATTGTAATTCCCATAATTCCCACATGTTTTGGGAGGAACCTGGTGGGAGGTGATTGAATTATGGGGGTGAGTCTTTCCTATGCTGTTCTCTTGATAGTGAATGAGTCTCACAAGATATGATAGCTTTAAAAACAGGAGTTTCCCTGCACAAGTTCTCTCTTTGCCAGCTACCATCCATGTAAGACATGACTTGCTCCTCCTTGCCTTCCACCATGATTGTGAGGTTTCCCCAGCCACATGGAACAGTAAGTCCATTAAACCTCTTTCTTTTGTAAATTGCCCAGTCTCGGGTATGTCTTTATCAGCCCCACAAAAATGGACTAATACACTCACCAAATGATGGAGGGTCTAGTAGATGTCTCAAAAATCTGACGGGGTCTCTTGTGGAGCCCCAGGCATGTTTATTCAGATGCAAATGGTAGGGGGAAAAAACCAAAACCAATAGCACTTGTTCTGTTTGGATTTTCAATGAGCTACTACATACAAGGTCTGAAAATTATTAGTGGCACAAATACCTGAGTAAATTGAGTGCTCAAGGGTCATTTTAAATACTTGCCTACATTAAGGTTAGCTTCTAATTCTTCTGCCTTCATGGTAAAATTCTTGGCTATCCACCTGATTTTAACTAACAACTTCATAAGATCACTGTATTAGAAATACTTTCAGCTCCAATATCTGACTAGTCAGAATATCTGACTAAAAACCAGTTAAGCCATAAAGTAGTTTTTAATTATCTTACATAACAAGAAGTTTGAAGATAAGCTTCCAGATTTCTGCAAGAGGTTAAAAATTGTTGTTAAGAATACAGACTCCTTTTGTCTCTCCCATCTTCAGGATATGAGTTTTGCATCTTCAGGCTTGTTCCTCAACATTACAAAATAGCTGCCACATGTTTAATATCACATCTTTGTATGGGTACATTTATTGTAGGAAGGGAAAAGAAATGTGAGAAAAGAAGGATTCCTTTTTTACAACAGAGAAAAACGTTTTCCAGAAGATCCCCCTTCCCCAATCCAGCAGACTCCCTCTATATCTCATGACCAGATCAGGGCCACAGCCACCTCCAAGTGCAAAGGAGTGGGGAAAAGACTCCTTGCATATGGCAATGAGGAAATCTTGTCCTAATTGGCCTAAACCAATCCTGAATCATTGCTGGAAAACTTGTCATATTGCCACCCTGAATGAAGTCAGGGTTTTGTTAGCAAGAACAAAGGACTGAGATAACTATGAGTAGACAAAAGACGTGACCAAATCTGAATAATGCAGCCCCAAGGTTTTAAATTCCAGTGGCAATGCAATCACCTTTATTTGGTATCAAGTAAACTATATGTTCTGAAGTTCTGATCTTTCATTAAATGACAATTGTGTGGGAATTTAATATTTGTGACTTGACTATACAATTTGAAATAAAAGTAAAGGACATTAATTTGGTGCTTTGGGCCCAAAATGACAAGACTAAAGGAGAATTTAGTAGTGTATCTATCACGTATCTCTATATAGTCAGAGCTACAAACAAGCTATTCCAAATTAATCCAAATTAATTACTCATATACATTTCAACTCTAGTTATTTATTCTTATAAGACTATGTGATAATAAATTTTAGTAGAATATATCTGAGGAATAAGATAGGCAGTTATTTCAGAAGTCTGGAGATTAACACAAGACAGAAGGAACAGTTTCATAAAAACAAATGGCTTGTAAAACCTATGTTAATGAGTAGCTGATCCCACAGGTTAAGTGCTATAGCCCAAAAAAGCAGATGTTATGATTTGTCCCTTTAAGGAGACTAGGCACCTTGAAAAACCACATTTTTTTTTCATTACATTAGTGAGTAGTCAAGAAAATACAAGCACTTTAACAAAATGCATAATCGTTATTGGAAATACCTCTAAGAATTTCTTACTTTCCCTTTTCCTTGCTTTCCTGAATTAATCTTTTGCTTTTCTTACTATAGCATATCCAGTATTTAAACCATCTCCAGTCCTGTCTGATGTGGGTGGTAGTGTATAAACAAACAACTAACCAATCAAACAGAAACCCCATGTATGGTCAGTGACATTGTGAATATAAAGTAAAGTCTTTCCTCTCCCCTTTTATAGGCCATTTAAACAATTGTGAAAGTCATTCTTTGTGTATATGAAGCATACCTAAAAAAGTACTGAAAACTAGAAGAGTATGTTCTCACTCCCAGAATGGCCATGTGAGCTGCTGCATGGCTCTGCTCCTCCACTAAACACACATAACTGGTGAAAATATAAAAGGCAACAACAACCATCTGAAGTTTCTGGAAATTGCTCTAAGGGCACACAGCAAATGCAGAAAATTTGCTCCAGACTGTCTACTAAAAGTCTGCAAGAACAGTAAGAGTCTGGCATTTGAACCTCAACCCACTTCCTCCTTTCTCCTAGCTCAGCACGACAGAGACTCCATTCCAAGTGAGTGCAGCCAAGAATGCAAGATCCTGCCCCCCTCAGTTCTCAGTCAAGGGTTGCAGTATCTTCCCAGGAGGGGCAGGCTGCCAGCATTTCTCATCCTCCCCAGCTAGGAATTGCAAAGTCTAAATTCCAGTTGAGTACAGCTGGGTCAAGGAATCCCTTCTTCCATCCATACTTCAATCAACCATAGCATGCTGAGAGTACTGGGGTCCCATTTGCTCTCATTCAGCTTGTTCACAGGGCAGACTCTGCTCCAATATGGAGTAGAGTCTCCATGTTAGGAGAGATAAGCTGGAAAAACCAGAGGCTGCCATCTCACCTGGTGCCCTGCTCCTAAAAGCAGGGAGTCACCACTATTCCTATCCCCAGCTATGGAGCCATGGCTCAAAGATTTATCCCAGAGGGAGAGGCAAGCCTTTTAAAGCTTGCCTTTGATACACAGTGTGGGGAAGTTCGAGCCTAAAGACACTATCATAAGCAATGGAAGATTTAGGGTTAAGCAATTAAGAGGAGGCTTCACAAGAGACCCAAGCTAACTAATAGACCAGTTCATTTATGAGAGAGAACCAATTATAAGACATAACTATGACGAGCCCTTCTGAGGTCAGAACAAACCTCAAACACTGACTTCACACCTACCCCTGCAAAAGAGCTCAAATTTAATTGGATCAGACTTGGAACAATTTATATCAGGGAATTCTTGTAAACAATTGAGCAATCAGCAAGCAATTAGTGGAGCCTATCAGCTGAGTGTGATAAGGGAAAGAAATAGTCAAAGAAAGCCCTGCTCAAACAACTCTCATCCCACCTGGCTGTGCACGTTTCTAACTTTGCACTCTTTGAGAAGCAACATCAGGGGCCTCACACTACTGGGGAAATAGACATTCCTAGAATGGTCTAGCCAAGTCACAAAATAAATAAGCAAGCAGATGACAACAACAAGGCTCAGAGAGAGTATTGGTATCCAGAGTTACTACAAAATATTATGTTCAGTTATCAAGAAAAAGTTGTGAGACAAAGAAACAGAAAAAGTATAATCTACACAGGATCAAAAGCAGGTAACCAAATGTGCCTGTGAAAGAGACTAGATGTGGGGTTGACAGAGCTATATAGGAGTAATGTTTATATCTCTCACTGGAATTAAGTTAGTATTGATCTAAAGTAGATTCTGATAAGTTAAGACATATATGGTAAACCCTGGAGTAACTACTAGAAAAAAAGTAAAAAACATAGTGAAAGAAATTTATGTATACAAAAGAAATCAATAACGGAGGAATAGAGGAACAAAAAGAAGATGAGACAGAAAACAAAAAGTAAACTATCCGATATAAACACAACTCTATCAATGTAACCCTAAATGTTAGATTTGATTGGATAACAATCTAATCAAGAGGCTGAGATCATCAGACTGGATAAAGATACAAAATCCAACTGCATGCTGTCAACAAGAGACACATTTGAGATTGAAAGATATAAATAGGTTGGAAGTAAAGGGATGGAAAAAGATATACCATGCAAACAACAACCTTGTAGTAACTTTACTAATATCAAACAAAACAGACTTTAAAACAAACCAAAAAGTTACTAGAAATAGAGAGGGATATTTATAATGACAAAAGGGTCAATTCATCTAGAGAAAATAACAATTTAATAACAATGTACTTAACCACTGGGACTCCAAAATCCCATGCAGTGAAAACAAACAGAATTGAGGGGATATATTAGTCTGTTCTCACACTGCTGAGGAAGACATACCTGAGACTGGGTAATTTATAAAGAAAAATAATTTAATGGACTCATGTCTCTATGCTGCTTGGCAGGCTTCACAATCATGATGGAAGGCAAAGGAGGAGCAAAGACACGTCTTACATGAGGGCAGGCAAGAGCCAGAATGAGAGCCAAGTGAAAGAGGAAATCCATTATAAAACCACCAGATCTCATGAGACTTATTCACTACCATTCGAACGGTATGGGGGAACCACCCCCGTGATTCAATTACTTCCCACTGGGTCCCTCCCACAACACATGGGAATTATGGGAGCTATGATTCAAGATGAGATTTGGATGGGGACACAGCCAAACCGTATCAGGGATAAGTAGACAATTCAACAATAATAGTTTGAAGCTTTCATACTAATGTTCTATAATGAATGAAACAAGTAGGCAGAAGACAAACAAGGAAATAGGCTTGATCAACATATAAACCAAGTCCAGGTAGACCTAGCAGACATCTATAGAAAACTCCACCCAGTGACAATAGAATAGGCATTTTTTTTTTTTTCAAGTGCCCATGGAAGCTTCTTAAGGATTGACCATATAAGATGCCATAAAACAGCCTTCATTAAATTACAAATGATTAAACTAATGCAAATTCTTTTTTATAACCATAATGAGAAAAAAGTGAGAATCAATAACAACAGAAAGAAGTTTGGGGGATTCACAAATGTGTAACAATAAAACAACATATCTTAAATAACCTGTGAGTTTAAGAAGAAATCATAAGGGAAATTAGAAAGTACTTTAAAATGAATGAAAATGAAAACACAACACACCAAAACTTGTGGGATGAAATCAATGCGGTGCTTAGAGGAAAATATATAGCTGTACATTCCCGTAATAATAAAGAAGAAAGATCTCAAACTGAAAACCTAACCTCCCACCTTAAGACGCTGGAAAAAGGACACCAAACTAAAACAGCAAGCAGAGGGAAAGAATCGTAAAGATTAGAGTGAAAATTAGTAAACTAAAGACTAGAAAAGCGATGGAGAAAATCAATAAAACCAAAAGTTGGTTCTTTGAACAGATTTTTTTTTTAATGACAAACCTCTAGCTAGGGAAGTACGTGTATTTCAAGAAAATGTAATCAACTTTCAATGTACAATCTATAGGGTTTTTTAAAATGCATTCACAGTTTTCTGGATAAGATATAGTATAGGCTGTGAAGCTGAAGTTCATAGCATAAGCCATAAGTGCCTGATATAGTAGCATTGTAACTAGCTTAAACAATCACTGCATATGCATCTGGGCTCTTAATGGGATTCTTGGAAGTTAGCAAGAATGAGACAGAGGACAATCCAGACCCCAGTGGACTGCTGAGCCAGAACAACTTGGAGGTATTGGCCATCCCTGAGATCCTCTGATTTTACAAACATCAGCGAAAGGTTCACTTACCCCAAATCTTAATGTATGTTGTTTCATAAATCTGTTTTATTAAAATGTCAGGAAATACAGCAACATTTAATAATAATACTTGTTTTTTAAGTCCCAGGGATACACAAGGCTGTGATGTATTGTTTCACTTGGCCAACGTTGGTGGATCTATGACACAAGCAAATATTTGGGTATACAATGTAGCCACCAGGCACATCTTTAGGAAATACAGATAACAGATAATCAGCTGGGAGAAAGGCTGGAAGTTAGAAGATCACTAGTGGTCTTTTCTGAGCATTTCAGGGACTATGTGGCCAGTTGCTTCACCACAGCTAACTGTATCACTCTTACTTGATTGCCCTGTTTGGGAGGAAAATATGATTCATAACTGTCAACTTCTGCAACAGAGATAAGGACTTTTTTGTGTGTCCCTAGCAGCTTGCACTGGCCTGGCATACACAATAGTTTCCTGGCCTAAGAGCAATAACTGTAATTCCAGAGTGCCTACGATGTGCCAGCCACCGTCATGTATCTTTGACCCTTCCAGGGCTAGCATGGAGCTATGTGCCTCACCATGCAGCTTCATCTTCTTATATTCATCACAAAATGCTGAATGCTTGCTCAAATGTGGGAACAAGCCCTCCTTGAAGTCTAGCAAGGTAGTTAAAAGATTGCCTGGGATGGTTCCCGGCTCAGCCACCTCCCACCCATGTAAACTTGGGCAAGTTATTTAACCTTTCTGTGCCTCAGTTACTTTTTCTGTAAAATGGGGTCAATGATAACACCTACCTCCCAGTTTATTAAAAGATTTAGTGAGTTGATGCTTGCCAAGCACTTAGAACAACACCTGGAAGATAAGAAATGCTATGTGTTTCTTAAATAAATAAAATTAATCATTGAGTTAAATCTCCCTTTTACTATATGAAAAAAAAATGAGCTTACTCCAAACTTCACAGTCTTTTCTGCCAATGGGCATGTGTTTCTACCACAGGGAAAAAGGATAATGGACCTTGAGTTTCCTGATATTCCCATGGAGGCCAAAGCCTTCTGCTCATGAGCCTGTGTTCACCCCTACTTGGGGTGTTTTCTCCCCAGCACTGGCTTGGGAGCAGACCCAAAGTCTCCTTCTCCTACCAAGCCATGCGTTTTGCAGACTCAGATGTTTGATAAGTATTTTGCCAAAGCAGAAACATCCCAGTGAAAACTAATGACAAAGACCGTTCTGCCGCACTCTGTTGCCTCCTCTAACTGGAGAAGATGACAAACAGCACACACAGCGTCCCTCTCAGAACCACCTATGTGGTCACAGCTTTCATAGAACTCCCTACAGTGTCCACAGGCCCCAAGACACCACTGCCTAGGGCCCCCCTGACCCACAACCTCCTAACACAGTGGCACACCATTTTCGTTTCTGCTAGTCAATGTGACTGCTTCAGTTCCTCCAGTGGGATCCAACTGATCTTTGATATTCTTTATACTCTGGGGTGCATTTGCTCGAAGGGTGTGAACAGAAGCTCAGTAAAGCTCAGATAATACCCAAAGCATGTTCTGCTAAATTCCATGCTCCAAAGGGTGCCAGATGTAGCAAGAAAAAAAAGAATACCAAGTTAAATTTGGACTTTGGATAAACAATTTTTTAGTATACGTTCCGTACAGTATTTGGGAGCTATCCATACTAAAATTTTTTTTTTGCTGTTTATCTGAAATTCCCGTGTAACTGGGCAGCCTGTATTTTATCTGGCAACCCTACAGGCTGGAGAAGCCTTACAAAGTTAGTATTTGGTGGTGGGGTGGGGATGGAATGTTCCTTTCTACAAATGATTTTTTACCAGCAGGCCCATGGTAGGATTGTGAATGAGACAGCCCAGAAGTAACTGCAGAGGGTCACGCAAAACCTCTGTGTGGTATAACTCCCAATAGTTATACCTGATGTAAATGATGAGTTGATGGGTGCTGACGAGTTGATGGGTGCAGCACACCAACATGGCACAAGTATACATATGTAACGAACCCGCACGTTATGCACATGTACCCTAGAACTTAAAGTATATATAATAATAATAATAATAATAAATAAATAAATAAATAAATAAATAAAAACCTCTGTGTGGGCAGCTTTGCTGTGTGCCACCCTGGGGCAGAACGAAAATCTCACCTACTTAACGGAGATGATCTTTACTTCTGTTTATTTACTTGTCCTGAAGAACTCTTTAGGATTTCAAATGTACTTGAATTCGTCATGAATCCTCCACAATGGCCACTTTCAAGCAGGGAATTCAGCATATGGAGTTTTCTTTGACTCCAAGAATTGAGCTAAGATAAATTGACATTCATGAAAACATGCTTATGTATTCATACATACGCCTTTGTATATTCTCTCTTATACCCACTCTGGCTAAGACCAGTGTTTCCTCATGATATGGTTTGGCTCTGGGTCCTCACCCAAATCTCATGTAGAATTATAATCTCAGTGTTGAATGAGGAGCCTGGTGGGGGGTGATTGCATCATGGTGGTGGACTTCCCCCTTGCTGTTCTTGTGATAGTGAGTGAGTTCTCACAAGATCTGGTTGTTTGAAAGTGTGTAGCACTTCCCTCTTTGCTCTCTCTCTCGATGGCCATGTGAAGATGTAACTACTTCCCCTTTGCCTTCTGCCATGATTGTAAGTTTCCTGAGGCCTCCCCAGACGCAGAAGCTTGTGCATCCTGCAGAACTGTGAGCTAATTAAACCTCTTTTCTTTATAAATTATCCACTCACAGGTTTGTGTTTATAGCAGTGTGGGAACAGACTAATACACCTCAGTAATATTAATTGTAGGCTAGTATTTAAGGCTATGTAGTATCTCTGTTAAAATAAAGACAGCATTCTGAATAACTGAGTTTAATTATATCACATATGATGTTTACATGCCCAGTGCTGGCTGTGCTGTAGTTAGTACTCAAAGTTTACCTGTACCATACAGATGGTAAAAGTCAGGTGACTTTGTGCAGGGTGGAAGGAGAAAAGGAAAGAGGAAAGAAGAAAAAGCAAGGAAAAACATACAGAAGCAGAAAGAGTAAAAGTAAAATAGAGAAGAGTATGCCCAGTATCTAATTTCTCACTAGGTTAGATAAATTTTCCTTTAACAATTAAGCTTTTAGTCTTTTTAGATTGAAGGTGCAAAAATCTTTGAAGAAATAAAATCAATTTAATCAAATAATCAGTTGTTTGGGAGCATAAATAAATAAGAAATTGAAAGCACAATTGAATGCAAACAGCCGTCCCAGAGTGTTTGTGATATAGCAATTCTCTCTCTATGGCTGATACATTTTACATATATGTAACATGTATACATGATACATTTATCTATAAATTAAGTAGATTTTGTCTCCAAAAGTGTTTAATAATATTATATATTTATGTATGCATCCTTTCAAATGATTATGGAAATAATGATCTATCCCGAAGCAAGAAATTTTTGTTTTGTTTTGTTTTGTTTTACTCCTCAACACCCTCTTTTGCTGTTTATCTGAAATTCACGTTTAACTGGGCGGCCTGTATTCCTGTAGAATAGTGAACCAAACAACAAAAATACCTGCCCTTGGGGGCTTATCCTCAGTCTTCCCTGTGTTGCTTGCACTCTGATACAATCAGCTGTATTTGACTACCTGGTTTATGCAGAGCTGGCTTCACGGCCTGGTGACTGGTGCATTCACGCAGGGCCTCCTGATTAGAAGGGTGTTGCTGTTACCAGTCTGTGAGTCTTAATAATTTTGTACATGCAATCCTTCATTTTCATTTTCTCCTGAACTCAAAGTATGTAGCCAGTTCCAGGTTTACGCATTATAATATAACAAAAATATCAAAAATAATAATTGCCGTTCCATAGAGAACTTAGAACTTACGCCCTAAGTGGATGTATCTAGGATCCCCAAACCCCTGGGAAGTCAGAAGATAATTTTTTCTTTAATGAGAATAACGAAGTCTCAAGGTATTAAGTCCATGTCTAGCGAAAAGTCTGTTGGGGCTACAATCCACCTTTCCTAAAGCTCACGTCACATTTCTCAAACTCTATTGCTTCATCCTTGCACTTTCCCAGGTCTTTCTGTTTTCTCTCCCTTGTCATAGCTGAGGCTGTCACTAAAACTGTGGCCCTCTCAGCTCTGTCTTTACCATTCTTTTGCATTCGGTCTGGATCTTTACCACCTTGAAGGCATCGGTGGCCCTTCACAGCCAAGCACATTTCAGGCATCCAGTTTTGTATGTTTCCCATGATTGCGGCATATTTCTACCTCATCTCGTAGTTAATAGAGGACAGGAAGCAAACAGGCTGCACAGGTTATGTGCTTGAAGGGATGAAGTGGAAGGAGAAACGAAGTCTTCCTAACTCTGGCCTCCTGCTGTTGCACAAGTCAGGCCCATGATGTGGCAAGTCCCAGGGGCACATGGCTTTTCAGAGTGTCATTGTTTGAGGAGGCCATGACTGGTTTAGCCGGTGGCCTCTGCTTCCTTTTATTTTGAGTGCTTCAGAATACACAACTGTGCTCTGAATACACAGCTACCACTGTGGGGTAAACCAAGCCACAGCTGTCCTCTTCCAAGGTTAGGGTCGCTGCTCAGCAGGAGCTGGTGTTCTTGAAGGGATGATGATCTTCTACCGGTAAGATAATTTCCAAATCTTCAGAGGTGAATTTAGAGTGAGGGGTCCCCTTACTTGTGGGATTTAATCCATCCTACCTTAATATCTATAACCTTATAATGCCTTCTTGTCTGTGTTGTTGTTGCTGTTGTATGTGTGTGTGTTTAAAGGTCTTGGCACAGACGACATGCTCAAAACATGTTAACTGGATTCAAATCTATATTTTGATTAATCAGAAATACATACCTGCAAAAACATTGCTCTTGGAAAAGTTTAGAAAAGAGTTGAACCATCTGTTTTCTGGTTTTCCAGTTCGACTTTCTTTTTTGTAGTTCCGCTGAATGGTATCATTCTCATCCCTTGGCAACGGTTTTGTAGAGTTATAGTTTCTGGTAGGTGAAGGGCTTCGGTTCTAAAGTTAGCGATCAGATTAAACACAGGTGAGATGCAACACCAGCATATTGTAATTATCTTATTTCCTGTTTTGCAGTCCCTAACAGCCAGTTATGTAAATCACGAGGATTCTTATAATAACACCTGTCTTCTCCCCCAAATAAAATGGAGTTATCTTCCTTTTTTAAAATACAAAATCCACAACTTTATCATAGAGAAACAAGCCTACTGAGCAAGATCCCTATAATCATTTAAATATACAAAGGCTACAAAGGCAAATACTTCACCCTCCAGTCCTAAATTTACCTCTTTTATTTTTTCTGAAGCTCTAAACTTTCCCTCTTCATTTTCACACGTTGAAAGCCATCCTGAAATTTTCAGGAACAATGGCGAGTTTTCAAACATTTCCTAGAAAGTGCGTAACCCTGTCTTTCTCTTTGTTCTACTATACTTACATCGGTAGATCGGTGTGACACTTACAAGGCCAGGTATTTTTATCCCAGTTCATTCAAAGGTGGACCAGAGATAACACAGCTCCTGTGCTTGGGCGGGGGGTGCTGTGGCTGGGGTAGTGGGTGGAAATGTGGCAGGAGAAGCTACGAGAATCAGGGCAAGTAAGGCGTTCCTTAAGGAAGAAAGCTTTCTAAATAACACACTGCTTGGTTCTTTCTATCCCTCTCCAAAGCCGTTTTGTTCCTAACCCATTTTTCATTAAGTTTAACTCCTTTGGAAAAGTCCTGTCACTTTCCTAGGGAAAGTCTCCAGGGGAGTGAGTTTTCAAGATCTGCTGCGGAGTGTGTCCTGCCAGTGCCCAGAAGACCATTTGTTTACAAAACTCAGTAAATACCCAGATGGCACTTCCCTGTGCCCTGCAGCTGCTCAGCAAGTAGGGAGACTTGCAGGCACCCACCGAACTCACTTCTGTGAAACCCTTTCTTCTCTGGGAGCCTTCACCACTATTGTGATGTCCTGCTTGCTCCTCCCGTTTTATTCCAGATGCACAACATCAATACAAAATGTTGGAGATCATGACAGCGATGGGCTCTGAAAACAGTATTGTTTGTCATTTTGAAGCCAGGCCTCAAAATGACTTG
Source organism: Chlorocebus sabaeus (assembly GCF_047675955.1). Lineage (NCBI taxonomy): Eukaryota > Metazoa > Chordata > Mammalia > Primates > Cercopithecidae > Chlorocebus > Chlorocebus sabaeus. The sequence continues at coordinate 11,295,142 of NC_132916.1, forward strand.
AACTTCTAAAGAAGGAGCTGGCATCATTTCTATCATTTACACAATCGGATGTTCAGTGTGTGAGGGTAGGAATTGGGGTGGGGTGGGTCCACTTCTATCCATTAGGGAACTCTGGTGATATCGTAGATTCAATATGCCAAGTTTTCCAGGTGGTAGCTTATTTAACTATTGTTAGGGATAACTCAAAGGGCTTTGTATTGCCCCTTCACAAAGTTATGAAGGGGCTATTAAGTACATGTATAGGATTAGTAAATTGCAGAAATGTGTGTGCAGGCATCGAGATGCCAAGTAGCAGCCTCTCCATGGTGACCTCCCTCCAGTCATGCTTGGTACACAAGCATAGCTGCAATGCAAATCCCCTAGACCCCTCTTCTACCAGATGGCCAACCCCCCATCCCCAGTGTTTCTTATATGAGTGATCTCAAGAAGTCTGTGTATTAGTTACTTGTTGCTGCGTAACAAATGACCCAAAATGCAGTAGCTTAAACAACAGTCATCTTTTATTATATCTCATGGTGTCTGAGAGCCAGGAATCCAGGTAGGGCACAGCAAGAGTAGCATGTCTCTGTCCCATGATTTCTGGGGTCTTCAAGGGAAGACTCAAAGGCAGAGTGTTGAAATCCTTTGGGGGATCATCACTCTCATATCTGCTAGCTGATGCTGGCTGCTGGTTGGGCCTGAGGCCTTGAGCCAGGACACTGACATGTGATTTCTTGGTGTGACCTGGGCTTCCTCACAACACAGTGACCCTCCAGAGAAAGAGACAGAGCCTGAAAGAGCCATGGGCCTTTCCCTGCTCAGCTTTGGTAGTCATGCAGCATTGATTCCACTGAGCTTCACTGGCTAAGTCAGTTATAAAGGACTTCTCTGGCTCAAGGGGAGGGAATGTAGATACCACCTTTCTTTGGAGATGAGTCCAATCACATTAAGAGCATGTGGGATGGAAAATGCATTGGTTCAGCCACCTTTGGAAGATACAATCTGCCATCGGTACCTTCCCCAAATACACAGTCTTCCTTGTGGAACTGGGGGATATATCATAAACTCTAAATAGGAAAGGCACTTCCTGTATAAATACTAATTGGATGTCTGTGAGACATGCAGTGACTCTAGGTCCCCTGTGGGGTGGGACAGCTCAGGAAGTCCAAGGATTCAGTGAAAACCCTAGAAGATCTTGCCAACTGGAAGAGAGGGAAGCTGATGGCTGGACTCCTCTCCTAGTTATGCTTTTGGATAAACATCTGGAGAGCGCTGGGCTTAGCAAGTCAAGAGCCAGCTACAGCAACACCATAGAAACACGCTGCAGCTGAGTGCACTGGGTGATTTTGTAAGCGGCATCCCACCTGGTCCACCAGACAGTGAGCTAATTGAGGTGTGGATTTTCACAGATATGCAATGGTAAACAAGAAAGATGCATCTCCTACATCCAAGGAATATGTGTTTGGTTAGAAGACTTGGACAATAAACAAAACAGAATAAACAAAGTGACGAACGAACACGCTAGGTAGCGATGGGCATTGTGGCAATCCCAGAACAGGTGACAGTGGTGACACACAGTGCCTACACCCAGAACAGCAGAGTACACTGTCATCAGTAATCGCCTCTCCAGGAAACTGGGGACACTCATCAGACTCAGTTACTTATGGTCTGTGAGTGAAGGAATTAGAGTCCCTGGAAAGACCCCTTAGGAACACCAGTGACCAGCAGATTGCACAGATTGGCTCAGCAGCAAAGCCAAGGTTACATCTTGGGATTCCTGGCTACAGCCCATTGCTCTCCCCAACCTGCACATGACTGCAGACAGCGGCGGCCTATTCAGCATCTTGGGGCTGTCAGGAGTGGTGTCTAGGGAGGACCAGTTGCTCTCTCCATCTGTGGCCTTGAACGTGTGCTCAGAGCCCCCTGAGAACAGACAAACCCTTGAAGAACCAACTGAGAAATATCATCTTCCTGTCCATTCAGATCAGGAAATAAATGAAAACATCTTTCTTTACATAGTAGATTTGGTCATGAAAAGCTGATTGTAAATACAATCTTTGTGGGTTAAACTGTATTTTAAGAGCTCTCTGACGTCAGGATTGGCACAGTGTTGATAGTCATTGGACAAAGGGTGCGTGAGGGCTCATTAGACTATTCTCTTTTGCTTGGTGTGTGCTTGAAATTTTCTCAAATAAAAAGTAAGTAAAGAAGTAGATGAAATAGCTTTCCTCTGGCAGTACATTTGTCTCTCTTTCCCCCTCTTCCTCTCTTAAAATGAGAATGATTACTTCCAACAAATCGCTTTTGTAAAATTAAGTCTTGCAAAAAATGACTTATAATTGTTTCTGTACATTGGGTTTTTCTGAAACCAAGCACAGCATATTGAAATGATTTGCAATATTAGCCTCACCTTTAATTCCTGTGATAGTTAAGTAATACGAGTAGGCATGTTTCTACCTATTGCAAATAAATTTGTGGGGCATCAAAAGGAGATGTGGGGTTGGTGTCATGATGAGAGAGACAAGGGATGAACCTGGAGGTTGTGAGGCTGAGGTTGGCTCCTTCTCTCTTCCACCCAGTCTGGGACCCCCGGCCACGTCTCATTACCTCTCAGGGTCTCAGTTTTCTCCTAAATCAGCTCTGGATCATTTCAAGAATCCTTTCCTTCCAGCACTGTAGAGAGTTCTGGAGGTCAACACATGTTATAATTCTCAGATCACCAGGGTCATGTGAGACGAGGACAGGGATGAGAGATTAAAACTGTCCGTCTCCAGGAATAAGAAAGCAATACAGTCCCTCAAGGCCGTTAACAATTTTCGTGATCTATAGATTTCTTACCGCTTAATTCTCTGCTCTCCCTTCTTTAGGCTAATATTTTAAACATTATGAAAAGGAAACCGATGAAAAGATGAGTAACAGCTTCTGGCTGTTGAGCACAGTTTCACAATATTTTTGAATTTCTCAGATAACCCTGCATATTAATGTCATTTTCTTCACTGGGAAGGAAGTCAACAGACCTTCAGCCAAACCATGACCACTTGGTAACCTGTTGAAAATTCTATATTTGAACTCCTGCCCCCAGCTCCACCTTTCACCTTGACTGGTAGGGCGGTCTCTCAGGGGTCTCTCTTCTCATCCTCTGTCAACAGTGTCAACTATAGTATCTCTGGAAGACAGGAGGAAAAAGACGAAATGCTCACAGTTTGATGAGCTTATCATTCTTTCAGATAATGGGATTGTGAGTTCTTATTTTTCTTAAATTTTCTGCATTTTGACTTTCTTCTTAGTGCTTTCTACACGCTCCATGTTTTCTTCAATGAGCATGCATTACTTTATACTCAAGAAAAGAGCAATGCACACTGTTTTTTAAAGTCACTATTGGTACTCCTCAGACTAAATCCTTCCTTGACCCTCCACTGCCATAGCATAAAATCCAATGTATTGATTTGGTTCCTCCACCCTCAGTGCCTGGCTGGCTACCCTCCTAATCTCACCTTCGTCACCTCTTCCCTGACCTCTCTCCCTTCCCCTCCCCATCCTCCTTCCCACCTGTGCTCACCCACACCTTCCATACCCCAGACACCAAGGCACCCTCCATCTGAATCTCCCCCACCCACAGGGGTTTGCCTGACCACTCTCACACTTTCTTTAGGAGCCATTTCAAGCCTGGCCTCTGCTGGCCCCCAGGGAGGCTCCCCTGCTTCTCCAGGGCTCTGGAGTACCCCGCCTCACTGATCATCCTCCTAGAACAGGCCACAAACAGCAGCATGTGGTGTGTTCTCAGGGCTGTTCTTCACTTGACTGGAAGTGCCCTGAGGACAGGCTCAGTGCCATTACTTCTGTTAATTTTCTTTTCTTTTTTTTTTTTTTTTGGTTCTGGTTTTTTCTATTTGACCATAGCAAAATTGTTCATTGAATGTTTCCTTGAGTTTTAAGGGGTCTACACAGCAATTACACATCACTAGGATCTCTCTTATTTTCCAAGAAAAGCCACTTTGAAGTAAAACTATGAAGAGTGTTGCATGCCGAGGACTTTCCAAAACACACAGACTTTCTCACGGTGTTGCCTGAAGCGTGTTGCTCCCCCTCTGCCTGTGCTAGGCTCCTGCTCTTCCTGGAATGCCTTCCTTTCCTAGTCTACTGGCAAACTCCTGGTCACCCTTCCAAACTCGGTTTTGACACCCATGCTGCCCTCCCCAGCAGCCCCTTGAGCTGGGAGCTGGAGACATCCCTCTGGAAGGTGCCTCAGGGCACCCTTGTCTCTCCAGGTGCCGTCATTTGCATACTTGTTTCCCCCATAATTCCCTAGAGACTCTGACTGGCCCCTAGAGGTGCTAATTTAGTGCTTGTGGAAGGAAGGAATTTCATGTTAGCAGTCTACATGCCAGGGAGTGCTCGGTGGCTATGCAGAAAGGGAGTTTTAAGGACAGGGAGATGCAGGGACCCCAGGAGAGCTTTACATTTGCTCTCTGCACAGGGCACCTGGCTGGGGGTGAGTGGGACCTACCACCCTGGGTCTGTCCTCCAGGATCCCCCAGGGCAGGACCTCCTGCCTACAGCATGACCCTGATCCATGCCAGTGTCATAGGGGCTAAAAGAGTCAGCCAAGCATCCACACAGTGCCTGCCTGCCATCCTTCCCACAGTAAACCCCAGATTCTCTATTATTTTTGATTTCTTCTTCCCATCATTTGTCCAGGGTCTTGCCAGTTCTGAGACCAAAGAGTAGCAAAGAGTCACCCTTTAGGAATGTAAAAAGATTCTTGTTCCAACAAGGCTCCACTTAATCATACACTCTACAAATTCAGGGAGCTCATTTGGGTAAAATACAGTTTTTCCTTTTCATACATTTGCTGCTTTCTCCAAACAAACTCTAAGAAAGACTGCAACATCAGCACTTTGACAATTTGGAACTGAAATAGAGAGTCTGGAGTCTGGGATTTCATGTCTCCTCTGACTGAAAAAATAAAAATTCTTTGAAGTGCACAAACTTGTGCTTGGCAGTGTTTTCATCTGACATTGTTTCGTTTTTCACAGACCAAGCTAAAGCAAGAAAAATTATTCTCCCACCCTTCACCAGCAAGATTCTCTGCCTTCTCAGCCTTTCACACAGCCAGGATGGGGGGCCTCCTGAAAAGTGGTGTTGGCCCCTCCATCAGGCAGACCTCAGAGTGGAATCCCCGGCCTCCTCTTCACCTTTCTACCCGTCCTGTCCCCACCCAAGCGACACACGCCACAGAAGGTGACCTGGAAAATGCCTTGTGCACTGTGGGGCAATGGGAAGTGGGGGCAGGCTTGGGTCAGATGCTGTCACCTCTGCACCTGTCACACACATCCTCCTCCCTCATGCCAGAGTCTCAGCAGGAGTTGGAGGTGTTGGCATCTCAGGGAGGAGGACCGCTATGACCCACAGGGAGACACATGCACCTGCCCCCACTGTGGCTTCTGCCCTCCTCCCCTGCAGGGATGGTGATGGCCAGTTGATGTGTTGACTGGGCTTGGTGCACGGCGGCTGCTAGGCACCTTCACTCCATCCTGAAGCAGCAGGAGAAAGTGCCTCATGGAGTTTGGAAGAAGTAAAGGGAACCTAAGCATGTTGCAGGGCTGCTTTATCTCACAAAAAGCAGATCAACAGCATCTGCTCTTCAAGAGGACAACAGATCCTGGCCTCCTGACGCGCCCCTCCCCTGCGCTCTGGGCCCGCAGACGGCACCTGGTGTGACTTCGCATTATTTTGAGGCTGGAAAGGCAGATATTTTGAGCCCTAAAGAGGTTTTGCCTTCCGAGGTAGGGATGAGGATATCTTCCAATCTCCCTTTTGTCCCGGGGGGATGGTCAAACCCTGCATGCAGCGAAATCACCCAAATAATGAAGCTTCGGGCCGAGGCGCTGTGTCCATGGTGTGGACTGGGCATTTCCCAGGACCATTCTCTCCCAGAGTCAGGCTGCCCATGCCTGGAACTCGTTCTCACTCCCAGGAGCTCAGGAGCTGAGGAGACCCGCAGGGACATCTGGCTGGTGTCCTCCCCCCAAGTCTGGAGGAAAGAATAGAATACCAAAAGGAGCTGACCATCCCCACACCCCCTGGGGCCATGACATCCGAGGTGACCTGCAGGACTGGGGGACCAAGGACGGGTGATTCCAGAGTGTCTGACATTGGCGCATTTGGAGGACGGTACAGGCACCGGGTGGGAGTGGGAGGGATGTTCCCAGCCTTAGGTATTGAGGAAAAGCTCAGCCCCGGGGCAGGGCAGGCAGGCCAGGAAGGGAAGACCTGAGCGGGAGGGGAAGGGGCTGGGAGAGCAGCTGGACTGTGAGAAGCTCCACCAGAGTGTGGGCTAGGATGCAGGGAGGAGCTCCCGGGAGAGCAACCCTGGGGCCAGGCTGGGGCTGCGTGTGGACCCCAGGAGAAGGCCCTTCAGGAGCAGCTGCAGGCTATGCTGTGAGCTGTGCTTTCCTAAACTCAAAGGCTCTTGGTGAAGTGTGTTTCAGGCAGAGCTCAATCTCTCGCGGGCTCTGGGAGCTCCAGGCACAAGTGTGGGGGCATCCCCAGGGTCACTGCAGCCAAGGTGGCATCAAGGCAGCACTGGGGGTAAGGCAGGGAAGCAGGAAATGTAGGGGCTCATCCTGGCAGCCCAGCACAATAGGCAGCTTGTGAAATGGCCTGGATGAACCCACCTTGGCATTCACAGCTGTGCAATGCCCTCCCCTTGAGTGTGAACCTGTGACTTGCTCCTAACCAACCGGATGTGGCAAAGGTGGTGGCATGTCACTTCCATGATGAGGATATACAAGACTGTGGCCGCTGTCTTGCCAGCACTCTCTCCTGCCTTCTCCACTTGGTCTCAAGAAGCCATGGTGGAGAGTCCTATGTGGCAAGGACCTGAATCTTGCCCACAGCCACGTGAGCTGTGGGGACCCTCACTCAGTCGAGCCTTTGCAAGAGACCTCGGCCCTGTCTGATAACCGGATTGCAGCCTGTGATAGACCCTGAAGACAAGGCTCCCAAATAAGGTGTGCGTGGATTCCTGACTCACAGCAACTATGAAATAGTAAATGTGTGTTTTAAACCTCTATCTTGTGATTACGGCAGCAGATAACTAATACAAGTATAATAGTATCTTAAAACATGCTAAAAAAATTATCTGGGGAGATGTAATCAGAGGGTGCTATATGCTATTCCTGGCAGTTGTAGCGCTAGGCAACTTTGTAACCATGACGTTAAAAGGAAGTGCAGTTTATTTTGTAGTCACATGTTGATGAGGCTACTAAAGGCTGTTTATTTGAGATGTTGCTTGTAAATTCTTTGTTTCTCAAGACTGTCTCTCTCACTCTTTGCTCAGAACCACCTCACTCTTCCTGAGTCTCTCTCCCATTGCCTCCCACCTGAGCACGGCTTTCCTGCCCTCCTCGTTTGATCAGGAACGCAGTTAGACTGTGTGCCTGTCTTTTTGTTTAGTTTATGCAAGGCGAGTTGACTCCCAATGGCTGTTTCATTGCATCTAGTGATCAAGTACTGCTCTCGGTCCCCTACCTCCACACATATCCAGCTCTGGGTTTGGAGACGTCATATCCCAAGTGGAACCAGGACGTTGGAGCCCTCATATGTCCAGAAGAGGAATTAGGCATGGTATGCATCTGTTCAAGGGAGACTTAGAGTAATTAATGCATAATCAATTCAAAGTGGGTAACTGGATGATTTAAGGGAACACCATACAACTTCAATGACTGAAGTCTTTGGAGGACAGCCATGCCCCCGTGAGGCCCACTTACTGGGATCAATGATTCAGACAAAACTCAGGACCAAACATAGGCGGGAACACAGGCCAACCCATTCTGGCAATTTACCTTTGGCCTATGCTCCTAGGACCAGAGGTGGTCTTAGATACTTGTTTGTGAATGGTGGCAATTCTAGGGAAGGCTCACCACTACAGGAGCCTGGAGAGAGCCCAGGAACTTTGTCATCCAGGAAGCTGCTACCTCCCACCACTCTATACTTCTCAATTTATCCCTGTCTGATTAGGGCAAGGCCTAATTTCTCAATGTCTTTTCACTTGGTTGGAATTCAGTTGAAATGAAAAATTTGGAGATTTCAATATTTCTAGTTGGAATCATAGAATCCTTAATTCTTCACCAGCCTTTTAACTTTATTTCTAAGATATGATGTCTGATGGCCCAGCCTTTTAAAGTTGCCGTCGTGATGTTGAAAGTTCTGCTGACATACTGTTGCGGTCTCAGGAAAAGCTGGAAAACATCTCCGCAAAGGACAAAGTGCTATGTTTAGGGAATTACTCACATTTCACTATGAAAATATTGTTTCTGCCTAATTTGCTTCATACAAAATTGTTTAAATTAAGTTTATTTTAAACAAATTGTTTGGAAGGGTTTAAGACACCAGCCATTTGAAAGATCTCCTCATTCTGAAATACCAAGAAAAGAAAAAATCACCACCTAAAAGTAAAGAAAGGTGAAGGGATCCATGTGTGTGACCACTTTCTCAGGCCTGGCCTTCACACAGATGTTCCTAGACAAAGGTTAAATCAGGCAATGAGGCCAACAGAATACATGATCTCTTGCAGGTTTTTGCACGTGGCATTCTTGATCTAGGGAAGCTGGTTGTTTTCTCAGACCAAGAGGGAGGCTAACCAGGTGAACAAGGGGTCTGGTTAACAACGAGGTTACTATACAGTGTTGGGCCAGATAACTTTCAACGGTTCTAGCCTGCTACACTTAGTCACCAAACCCTGACCTCACACCGTTGTTGGAGAGGTGAACCTGGGAGACTGCAGAGTGAGGCTAGAGTGTGGGTCTCTTAGCTAACACAACATGCAAGTTAATTTGGAGGGAAAAAGCAAAGCTGGACTTCAAATTCCTTTGTGTGGCAATGGGTCTCCAGGGATCTGGCCTTGGCCTGGGTTCTGGGAGCTGGCCTAGCATAGAGGAGGGATAGGGCTGTAGACTCTGGAGCCAAAAATCTATGTCAGAATCAGTCAGAACAGGAAGAATAGGGAGAAACTGACAGAAAGGAGAAAAAAATTTTTGCAGCAATGAGGCTCCAACAAGAACAAGGACAAGGACATATAGAGGACAGGAGAGAAGGTGGAAGCCCAGGAGACTCTGAGGCACAGGGACCTCTGCAAGACCATGAGGTCTTATCTCTGGGTGACCATAGGGCATGAAGGTAGATTCAGCATAGGAAAACCAGGGTTCCCAAGTCAGGAATGGAGTTTAGAGAGTCACCAAGACAGAAGCAGAGCCAGAAGCTAGTGTCAGAGCCATGGTCTAGAGTTAGCAAGAGAACACCAATATCAAATAAGGACCAGTAGTGGGTGACTTGGGCAGGGCAGAGAGAAATCCTTGTCCTTGTTCTGGAAACATGTTTTAGTTTCTCCTTACATTAATAAACCACCCAATGCATGATTTATGAACAGACCAGCTATATTATTGACAGGGCCAGGGCTGGAAATAATACAATATGCCTAACATGGAGAGTCATTGTACAACTAGTAGTGGAAGATTGTCAATGGCTCAGGACAGTTTCATCCTCATGGTGGGAAAAAGAAACATAAGCCACAAGACCTTCAGACCCTGGGTCTGTTGCTCCCCATTTGTTCATGCAGAACAGTGTCTCAGTCTGTTTTCTGCTACTATAACAGCATACTTGTGATGGTTGAAACTGAGTGTCAACTTGATTGGATTGAAGGATGCAAAGTATTGATCCCAGATGTGTCTGTGAGGGTGTTGTCAAAGGAGATTAACATTTGAGAGAGTGGGCTGGGAAAGGCAGACCCCCCCTTAATCTGGATGGGCACCATCTAATTAACTGCCAGTGTGGTCAAGATATAAAGTAGGAAGAAAAACGTGAAAAGGCTAGACTGGCATAGCCTCCCAGCCTACATCTTTCTCCTGTGCTGGATGCTTCCTGCCCTCAAACATCAGACCTCAAGTTCTTCAGCTTTGGAACTGGGAGTGACTTCCTTGCTCCTCAGTTTGCGGATGGCCTGTTGTGGGACCATGTGATCGTGTCAGTTAACACTACTTAATAAACTCTGCTTTATATATATATCCTATCGGTTCTATCCCTCTACAGAACCCTGACTAATACAGATTTTGGTACCAGGTATGGTTCTAGAGGAACAGAATATTAAGGATGGAGTTCTTTTGTTGGTTTTGGGGTTTCTGGAGTTGGCTGCTTAATATGATTTGACCCAAAAATGTTAAGGATTCTACTTCTAATAATATGGAGAACACTGATAGTCCTTGGCATGAACTGTTTAGAAAGTTATGCAAAATAAATTCATGTGACACTGCTTATTCACTGCTCATGAGAGGCAAGAGGTTTAGTGACTTTATACACAATACCTTTGACCATATGTGGAGAACCAGGGAACATAAAGAAGCTGGTTGGTTCTTCCAAAGTTCAGTGGACAAAGTGATGAAAGAAAATTATGAACTCAGGGATTCTAACTCTTGGCTTCAGAAGCAGATACTGAGCCTTAAATCTGCTAAGACTGCCCTGAGTGAGAATCTTATCTTGTGTAGAGAAAGAGCTGAAATTGTGGAAAAACAGACACAAGTTCATACCATGCAAGTGGCTGACCTACAACAAGAGCTGAATGCACAGCCTCGCCAGGTGTCTACTGTGAAAGTGATGGCATTGACTGGGTAAGAATGGGACCCTGCAACTTGGAATGGGGACGTATGGGAGGACCCTGATGAAGCTCGGGACACTGAGCTTGTAAACTCTGACGAACATTTTTTGACAGAAGAAACAGCTTCCCCATCCCCAGTAGTGGTAACATCCCCTCCTGACCCACGCTGCCATCAACCTTTTCATTTTTGTCTGAGGAGATAAACCCTGCACTGCCTGAGGCAACAGTGATGGCCTCTCCTGAGGCAATTGCCAAGCAAGATGATGTTGATTCTCCTCGGGAGCCACCCCCAATGCCCCTGTTTGCTTCTAGACCTAAAACTAGACTAAAGTCCTGGCGGGCCCCTAGAGGTGAGGTTCAGAGTGCACTACACTCAAAAAGAACTGCTTGAGTTTTCTAATCTATATAAGCAGAAATCTGGAGAATAGGCATGGGAGTGAATATTAAGGGTGTAAGATATTTGTGGAACATAGAGTTAAATCAGACTGAATTTATTGATTTGGGCCCACTAAGTAGGGATTCTGCATTTAATGTTGCAGCTTGGGGACTTAAAAAAGGTTCTAATCATTAATTTTCTTGGTTAGCTGAAATATGGATTACAAGATGGCCCACTGTAAGCAAGCTGGAAATGCCTGATCTATCTTGCTTTAATGTAGAGGAAGGGATCCAAAGGCCTAGGGAGATTGGGAGGGTGGAATGGATTAGTCACTTTAGATCTATACATCCCAACTGGGAGGGCCCAGAAAATGTACCCTTTACCAATGCTTTGTGGTGAAATAGATTTGTAAGGGCAGCACCTGCGTGTTTGAAGAACCCTGTAATTGCCCTCCTCTGTATGTCAGATCTAACAGTGGGAACCACAGTCACTCAATTACAAAATTTAAATGCAATGGGAATAATTGGATCCCGAGGTGGCGGGGCCAAGGATCGGCACTGAACCATCAAAGGCAAGGTGGGCATAGCTACCATAATGGACAGCAGAGGCAAAACAGCCATCAGAATAGTCTGACTCATGTAGAGCTCTGGCACTGGCTAATTAATCACAGTGTTGCTAAAAGTGAAATTGATAGGAAGCCTACTGCATTCTTACTTAATTTATATAAGCAGAAAACTTTCAGGTCGAATGGAGAAAAGACTAATTTGAATTATAGAAACAGAGAATCAAAGGCCCTCAATCAATTTCCAGACTTGAGCCAGTTTACAGACCCAGAACCCCTTGAATGAAGGGAAAGTCGGTTGCTCTTAAGTAAGGACCCTACTACACTACCGACAATTTATGCTGTTAATCTTTCTCCCATCCTTTCCCAGGAGACCTCTGGCCATTTACCAGGGTAACTGTGCACTGGGGAAAGGGAAATGATCAGACATTTTGGGGACTACTGGACACTGGCTCTGAGCTGACATTGATTCCAAGGGACCCAAAACATAATTCTCCAGTTAAAGTAAGAGCTTATGGAGGTCAGGTAAATGAATGGAGCTTTAGCTCAGGTCCAACCTACAGTGGGTCCAGTGGGTCCCCCAACTCATCCTGTGGTCATTTCTCCAGTGTCAGAATGCATAATTAGACATAAATAGACATACATAGCAGCTGGCATAACCCCCACATTGGATCCCTGACTGGAGGGCTATTATGGTGGGAAAGGCCAAATAGATACCATTAGAACTGTCTCTACCTAGAAAAACAGTAAATTAAAAACAATATTGCTTCCCTGGAGGGACTGTGGAGATTAGTGCCACCATCAAGGACGTGAAAGACACAAGGGTGGTGATTCCCACCACATCCTCGTTCAACTCTCATATTGGCCTGTGCAGAAGACAGATGGATCTTGGAGAATGATAGTGGATTATCATAAGCTTAACCAAGTGGTGACTCCAATTGCAGCTGCTCTACCAGATATGGTTTCATTGCTTGAGCAAATTACACCTCCTGGTGCCTGGTATGCAGCCATTGACTTGGCAAATGCCTTTTTCTCCATTCCTGTCCATAAAGCCCACCAGAAGCAATTTGCCTTCAACAGGCAAGGCCAGCAATATACCTTTACCATCCTACCTCAGGAGTATATCGACTCTCTGACTTTGTGTCATAATCTTATTCAGAGAGAACTTGATTGCTGTTCATTTCCACAAGATATCACACTGGTCCATTATATTGATGACATTATGCTGATTCGATCCAATGAGCAAGAAGTAACAAACACACTGGACTTATTGGTGAGACATTTGAGTGCCAGAGGATAGGAAATAAATCTGACTAAAATTCAGGGACCTTCTACCTCAGCAAAATTTCTAGGGGTCCAGTAGTGTGGGACCTGTCAAGATATTTCTTCTAAGGTGAAGGATAAGTTGCTGCATTTAGCTCCTCCTACAACTAAGAAAGAGGCATAATGCCTAGTTCTATTTGGATTTTGGAGGAAACACATTCCTCATTTGGGTGTGTTACTCTGGCCCGTGTATTGAGTGACTTAAAAGGCTGCCAGTTTGGAATGGGTGCAGAACAGGAGAAGGTTCTGCAACAGGTCTAGGCTGCTGTGAAAGCTGCTCTGCCTATTGGGCCATATGACCCAGCAAATCCAATAGTGCTTGAGGTGTCAGTGGCAGATAAGGATGCTGTTTGGAGCCTTTGGTAGGCACCAATAGGTGAATCATAGCAGAGGCCTCTAGGATTTTGGAACAAGGCCCTGCCATCTTCTGCAGAAAACTACTCTCCTTTTGGGAGACAGCTCTTGGTATGTTACTGGGCTTTGGTGGAAACTGAACGTTTGACTATGGATCGTCAAGTCACCATGTGACCTGAACTGTCTATCACCAACTGGGTCCTTTCTGGCCCATCTAGCCATAAAGTAGGTTGTGCACAGCAGCATTCCATCATCAAATGGAAGTGGTATATACATGACCGGGCTCGAAAAGGTCCTGAAGGCACAAGTAAGTTACATGAGGAAGTGACTCAAATGCCATGGTCTACATGCCTGCCACCCTGCCTTCCCCCCACCAGCCTGCACTGATGGCCTCATGGAGAGGTCCCTATGATCAGTTGACAGAGGAAGAGAAGACTAGGACTTGGTTCACAGATGTTTCTGCAGGATATGCAGGCACCATGCAAAAGTGGAGAGCTGCAGTGCTACAGCACCTTTCTAGGACATCCGTGAAAGACAGCGGTGAAGGAAAATCTTCCCAGGAGGCAGAACTTCCAGCAGTGTACTTGGTTATGCACTTTGCATGGATGGAGACATGGCCAGATGTGGGATTATATACTGATTCATGGGCTGCAGCCAGTGGTTTGGCTGCTGAGTGGTCAGGGACTTGGAGGAAGCATGATTGAAAAATTGGTGACAAAGAAATTTGGGGAAGAAGTATGTGGAGGGACCTCTCTGAGTGGTCAAAAACTGTGAAGATATTTGTATCCTATGTGAGTGTGCTCACCAAACGGTGCCCTTAGCAGGGGAGGACTTTAATAATCAAGTGGATAGGATGACCCATTCTGTGGACACCACTCAGCGTCTTTCCCCAGCCACCCCTGTCATCACCCAATGAGCCCACGAACTAAGGGGCCATGGTGGCAGGGATGGAAGTTATGCATGGGCTCAGCAATATGGACTTCCACTACCAAGGCTGACCTGGCTACAGCCACTGCTGAGTGCCCAATTTGCCAGCAACAGAGACCAACACTGAGCCCTTGATATGGTACCATTCCTTGGGGGTGATCAGCCTACTACCAGGTGAGAGGTTGATTATATTGAACTTCTTCCATCATGGAAAGGGAAGAGGTTTGTCCTCATTGGAATAGACACTTACTCCAGATATGGGTTTGCCTATCCTGCATGCAGTGCTTCTGCCAAGACTACATCCGTGGACTTGTGGAATGCCTCATCCACCATCATAGCATTGCCTCTGACCAAGGCACTCACTTCACGGCTAAAGAAGTGTGGCAGTGGGCTCATGCTCATGGAATTCACTGGTCTTACCATGTTCCCCATCATCCTGAAGCAGCTGGATTGATAAAATGGTGGAACGGCCTTTTGAAATCACAATTACAGTGCCAACTAAGTGACAATACTTTGCAGGTCTGGAGCAAATTTCTCCAGAAGGCTGTGTATGCTCTGAATCAGCGTTCAATATCCTATTGGTTCTCTCCCTCTAGAGAACCCTGACTAATATAATACTACAGACTATGGACTGGGTAATTTATAAGAAAGCATGTTTGTTTAACTCATGGTTCTGTATGCTGGAAAGCCCAAGAATGTGGCACTAGCATCTGGTAAGGGCCTTCTTGCTGCATCACATGTCAAGAGGGCAAGAGCATGCATGTCAGCTTAGGACTCTTCCTCTTCTTATAAAGCCACCAGTCCCATCATGGGTGCCCCATCTTGACCATATCTAATCCTAATTACCTCCCAAAGGCCACTCCTCCATCAACATATAAATGTGTGAATTAAAATTTCAATATATAAGATTTGGGGGACATATTCAAACCATAGCAGACAGCATCTGCCTGTGGGAGATGGGCCATCTTTGAGGATTGCAAGGCAGAGATGAGAATTCATTCTCCATCCTGGAGCTCCAGATTGAGTCTTACAGGGGGAGAAACCAGGTTTTGAATGAGGAACCTTGTTGACATTTCCTAGGAACCTGGTCAGTGTCTGTCATCCCAGCTGCACCTGGGAAAGCCATTGGTGCCAGAAGGACATGAGCTGAGCGGGGAGGCTGCAAACATATGACCCAGAGCACTTGTATTTCTTTGCTAAATTCTACCTGTGTTTGGATTTCCCCACCTCAAGTTATTTTGTTGTTACAATTTTTTTTTACTTATTTTTTTTCTTCTTTGCCAGCAGGAAAATATATATTTCACATTTCTCTTGAATATTATTCTCTTCTTTCAACCAAAGGCAGGAGTGAATCTGCTTTTGTAGGGTCTGAAGCATACACAGTTTGGGAGTGGTCCACTTTAAGAAAAAGAATATTAAGATTTTAACATAAAGATGACCACAAAAGTGAGACTATTAATTTAGAATGAGAAAAGAAGCCACAATATATTATAATATTATTAAAGCTGTCTTATGAAACATCATAAGACCTGGAAAAATATTACACTACTTTTATTTAATTAGCTACCTGACTCTATAACGCCTCTTCCCTAGCATTTTTGGCTCCATAGTCTGATCATTTCTTAGGATGACAATTTAATAGAAAAAATCAAGATACTTCAGTCCTCTCTTCAGCATGGTTGTTTTACTATTGACAGTTAGGGAAAGTTTCTGTAAACTTCCCAAGTTATTTTTGACGATGCTGTGTAAAGTTTTAGGATTATTTTCAAACCTGGAAAATCTCCACTGGGCTCCCCTCCCGTGGTGCTATTACAGACACTTTCATTCTTCGCAATACGACAGCAAGTCGTGCCTTCAAACACAGATGTTCTGATAAACTCTATTTCGTGTGATTCCCACCAAAGAGGAACAAAGCTGTGCAGCACATTTATAATGTCATGCCCTGAATTATGGAGTATATTTTTGATAGGAGAGAGCTTTAGCTTTGAATAGGTACCCATGAGAACTAAATCTTCAGCTTGTGCTTGCATGCCGGATGTTGGAAGAACTTTCTAGGAAGTAATTTCTGAATCTATACATTTCAAGCCTTGATTCTCCTCCACTGCCCACATGCATCCTGCGTCAGGCACTGGAGGACACATCCGTGTTTCAATCATTTCCGTGTCCTTGTGCCTTTGTGTCTGACCTGGGTGAGTCAGCAGGTGGGTGGGAACACTATTCCTGCACACTGTTCCCATGACTGGCAATTCACCACTGCATATGGTGGGGGGACTTTGAGCTATAGTGTGACAAAGGGGAAGTGGAATGGCAGAGACAATGATCTTGGCTGTGAGCAGCCAAAATATCCTACCTGTGCACTTTACCAAAAATACGTGAAGTTCTTGCAAGGAGCTGAGCAGACGCGGAGCTTTGGGGTAGATGCTCTCGAGGCTGGAAAATAAAAAATTTTTCTGAAATGTTCTAGTTTCTCAGCAGTCATGTTTCTGAGCTCTTACATTTCACCTCTGTTCCTAAAAAAGAGCTGTTTTTAATTTATTTTCTGTTTTGCACATTTTCTCATTTTTCTCCTTGTTTTCACGGTGGACACTGTAGCTGGCCTCCCACATGCTGACATAAAGTACTTAGGATTTCAAAATTGTGTTTATTACTGTTGTTTAAAAAGTACAAAGTTTTCAAATGTAAAAATCATTTAGGTGAGGGCGGGTGCGGTGGCTCACGCTTGTAATTTCAGCACTTTGGGAGGTCGAGGTGGGTGGATCATTTGAGGTCAGAAATTCAAGAGCGGCCTGACCAACATGGTGAAACCCCATCTCTACTAAAAATACAAAAATTAGCCGGCCTTGGTGCCGCGCCGCCTGTAATCCCAGCAGCTCTGGAGGCTGAGGCAGGAGAATTGCTTGAACCCGGGAAGCAGACGTTGCAGTGAGTTGAGATCGCGCCATTGCACTCCACCCTGGGCGACAGAGTGAGACCTTGTCTCAAAAAAAAAAAAAAAGAAAGAAAGAAAGAAAAGGAAAAAAAAAAAGAAATTATTTAGGTGAGCGCAGCACAGAAATACAAGGAAAGAGCGGCTCCGCTTCCTGTCCGCGTGCAGGTGCGTCTTTCCCTCCCATCAGGGCTTCCTCTCGGCAGTGGCCGGTCTTTGGATTCCGGACGGTTCGTGAAGAGATGGTTCTGCAGGACTCAGAAAAGGAAGTTTAGCTCCCAGGGTTAAAACTTCAGCTGTTATGTCTTAAATCACCAGATTTTTTTAAAAAAATCAAACCTCAAGTATTTCTAAAATACTAGATACATCGAAAACTAGGACGCTGGGAAGTGTGTGTTTTCATAATTGCACCCATTGTCACTCCCGTCTGATGACTCAGGGTGTTGGGTTTCAGCAGCATATCCACCTCTGCATGGCGTCCTAAAGGAGCCCCAGCTTTGGGGCCAGCACACATAGGGCCTGGCCCAGCCTGTCCACTTACAGATGGTGACACTCGAAGTCACTTCCCCCTCTGCATGCAGTCTTATCCCCTGGGCAGTGAGGAGAACGAAGAGTTCAAAAGCCTCTCGGGTTCTATGGCTTTAGGTAAAATTCAGGCTTCATTTTAAAATTGTGTTCCAACATTTCAGTGTCAACTTTTTTTTTTTTTTAACTTTCAGCACCAGCACAAAAGGGAACTTTCAGTAACTCCTTTTGCCAGCAAGACATGGATATTTTGCAGAAGTGTTGGCTCGACTGAGAAGGGTCTTGGGAGGTGAAGGAGCTGGTTCCTCATTCCCCTTCGGGGAGGGACCACAACTGAGTCCCTGGAAACAGAGAAAAGCATTTCCCATGTAAGAACCTTCAAACCAGAAGATTCCAGAACTCATTCATTCATTCATTTATGTATTTAATGATCATTTATTCAGCATTTATAGGTGCCACAGATGAGGCTCTGGGGATGCCAAGATTTGAGCCAGCCTGCCTGGAAGCCCCTCACAGCTATCGAGGAGGAAGCCCCTGACCAGTACAGTCCTTGCAAAGAGGGAGTGAGCATGCTGGCTGTCTGTGGGCCAAGTTTGGCTCTCAACATGTTCTGTTTGGCTTAAACGATGTTGTGCTGCATTCATTTTTAAAATTATGGAGTAGACGCCAACATTTAAAAATTTTGAAAATTCACACGCATATGTGAATAGGCACTTCCCACATGCGTTTATGATCCAGATTTCTAACGGCTCCTTAAAAACTTAGAAGGTCTGGGAACAACTGAACCCACATTCCTGCCTCGCTATGATGGTCCAGTGCTGAGGGCCCTGCCCTATGGAATGGGCACATTCTTTTGCTCTTCATGGTCTCTACCACTGCCCAGGAAGGCCCGAGCCAGCCAGCCTGTGTGTTACCAGCCAGCTTCTGTGGGCGTTTGATGTGGTGATCTGTGGGTTAGAGCTGCACTGTCTAGCAGAAGTGTAATGCCAGCCATAGATGCAACAAACACATGTGATTTAAATTTCTAGGAGCCACATTTAAAAAAACAATAGAAAGAAATCATTAAAATTAATTATAATAACATTATTTAACCCAATATGTCAAAAATATGATGCAATAATCCATTTAAAAATCATTGAGATATTTGCCTTCTTCTTTTTTTGAGATGGAGTCTTGCTCCATTGCCTAGGCTGGAGTGCAGTGGCAAGATCTCGACTCACTGCAACCTCCACCTCTCAGGTTCAGGTGATTCTCCTTCCTCAGCCTCCTGAGTAGCTGGGACTACTGTTGCGTGCCACCGTGCCCATCTAATATTTTTGTGTGTATTCTTAGTAGAGACAGGATTTCGCCACATTGTCTGGGCTGGTCTCAAACTCCTGACCTCAGATGATCTGCCCACCTTGACCTCTCAAAGTGCTGGTATTACAGGCATAAGCCACTGCGCCTGGCCTGCCTTCTTTTTTCATATCAAATCTTCAAAATCCAGTGTGTATTTCACTCTTGTACCACATCTCAGCTCACATTTTATGTGTTTGAAAGTGACAAGTGGACAGTGGGCACAGGACAGGGCAGCTCAGGGTCCCAGCTTGGTATATGGAGGAGTGGATGAGCCATGGAAGGTTGGGTTGGAAAGAGGCTGAGGCCAAATTACCTGGGGCCGTAAAGGAGGTGCTTTTTATACTTCTTTTTATTGATAATTAGAAGCCACTGGGAATCTGTTTGGGGCTCCAGGCCAATGTTTTAAAGCTCTCCGTTGTAGCAAAACTTCCGCCTATTGCATTGTAAATGTATTTACTCCTGGACTGCCTTGCATGTCTATGCAGAACAGCTGAACAGGAGCTCCCAGTGATTTCCAAACTGCTTCGCTGACAGTGCTGGGGGCTCCACGAGGGAACGGCGGAGCAGCGGCGTGGGAGGAACGTCACCAGGGGTGGCCTCATCAATTTTATGTATTTCAGGTACATGCAAGATTGTAATGATAGAGTTTCACTGTTCATGTTTGAAAAACACTTCTCTATAACATAACCTCCAGAATATTTAACATATTCTCTTTAGTGTTAGCTGTTTAAGTACTTGGGGTGTTTCCCATCCCCTTTGTACATCTTTTATGGATCTTTTATGTACTTTAAAGTACTTTATGTACTTTAAATCAAGTAAGAACAACCTAGAGGGATGCATCACCATGTAACTTCACCAATCTCATGTTTAGTGAGTAATTATGGATCTCATTGTACAATTACAAGCTGTTTTAAATTACTGTTAAACCGCTTTTTAAATTACATAAATCAGGGCAATATCTTTTGTAGACATTAATTTTCTAGAAGAGAAAAAATTGACTGTGAAGAAAGAATTTGCCCCTAAAGCTTTCTCCAAAGTAACCACCAAGGTTGTTCACTCTCCTCCCCAAACACATTTCTAAGTTGATCTCTTAGCAAAGGAAAAAAGCTTTTGATTTTCATGACTTACATGAAGTTTAACAGATGTCTCTGCCTCCAGACTGTGCCCGTCTCTGACCTGACTGTGGCTGGTTCTGGCTGTGTGGTGAGGAGAGGGGTTTACTAAGGAACATGATCTCCACTGCCCTGGTGACGGACTGCTTGGAAGAGTTTATTTGCCCACATGGCTGAGTTACCTGGTCTCTCTTCCTCTTCCTCTTCTCCTCACATGCTTTCTTTTTATTTTAATTGATAATTGATCATTCCTTACTTGCCAATCTGCAGAAACATTTTATGATCATTCCAACCACAACTGCACAGCACAAAGTGGTTTCTTTTAATGAATTCCTTCAATGTGAATCGTATATGTCCGGGCAAAGTCAGGGACAGAACCCCACCCAAACTTGGAAATATTGGCCAAGGAATTCCACAGGGTGTGTTCAACTAAAGGGTTGTGTTACAGCCTTCTGTGAACTCCATTAGTATCCTTCGCCCTCTTCTGAAAAGGCAGAAGAGGAAGCCAGATGTGTTTGTGAAGTAATGATGGCTCACGCAGCAAGGATGGGAGGAAAAGCATGCCTGAGAGCCAGAAAGACTCAGATGGGACAGAGGCTGTGCCCCAGACACAGGTGCTCAATGCATTCCACTAAATACTCACTAAGAGGATGATTAATCCAGGACAGGCACACAGGGCATTCTCCAGAAGGGGCTCCAAGACCAAGGGATCTGTTCTAAAGGGAAGCAATAGGAAAGACATGAGATGGTGCTCAGATGTGCATCACACCCCACAAGCAATTCCCAGCTAGACTGTGTCAACTCCACGCCTTTGGCCTTGCTCAAGAGAGTGTAGAAGAATCAAGTAAGAGTGATGTTATTATCGAGATAGCTTTGCCTCAACTCAAACTGTCTTGAAAAAGGAGATCATTTATAAACTTCACTACTTTACTATCATTCTATCACATTCCTCATAAATGATCTGAACATCCATGTCTTTCAGCAGCAAATTCAAGGGCAAAGCAGACTCTAAGCACCCCGGAAGGAAAACATGGCATATTAAGTGGGAGTAATTATGGAAAGTTTAATACTGTGATTACTTGCAAAATGAATTGATAAGCTTAAAGGAAGCCAAAGAAGTCCAGTGAAACACCACAGGGCTAGTGATAGTAAGAGCTTTTGTCATCCCTGAACCTGAAATGACAAAGGCAGGGAGTGAATCCTTTCTACCAGAATCCTGAGACACAGGGGGGTCCCCCAGATTGGGGGTGGGGGATCTACAGCCTTTGCCTGAGTGACTAATACCCTTCAACCTAGCTCCTTCCATCTTCTGATTTTCTGCTCGTAAGTGCCATTGAAAAACCTTTTCAGGGCAAGGGAACATATTGAAGCAGTCCCCAGAGTTCAGCCTTCATGGGCATAGAGCGAGGGGCAGTGGGTCAGAGGGCAAAGGGAAAATGCCCAGCATAAGTATCAGTTACCACGGGATGAAGCGGTTCATATGCTACAGGACAGAGATCCAGGGCGACTATGGTTGCAGATTGAGTCACGAGAATCTACAGATGAAGAACTGACCTGTAGGTTTAGTTATCAGGATTAGAGGCATTTAAAGAGCATGGGGTTAAGAAACCTGTTGCTATAGCTGAAATAGGGGGCAAAATTCAAGGTGCTGAGATTTCATGGGACCCTAAGGTATGTTTAGAAGGCTGAGGAACTCAAATGCCTCTAGGCAGGGGTCTCATCAGAGCATGGAGGTTGACGAGTCACAACCAGTGGGAGCGTGAAGGAGAACAGTTCCATCTGTGAGCTCAACTGTAATCTGTACATCTTGGTATAGGGTAAGGTTGAAAGCCCATTCATCTAACTCAGGCAGCAGTGTGGACTATAATAAATAGGGAAGGCCAAGTTGCAAAAGCCATAGGATTCTATGTCTGAACTTGAAAGGCATACTCTGGGTATATAAACATACAAAAACACACATGTTTATAGAGCTGGAAAATCACAATAATATATCCATTTTTTTTTCTGAGGGCTTAGTAAAATAAATGGAATCTTTGTTCAGACACATTTTTCTTGGTAAAGTGACACACATGCACAGGAATATATAAGCATTCACAACAATTTGAGGTTTGCCATGATATTTTAACTCTGTAAAAACTTAGAACAGCTCTACCTTGAGGGCACCATGTTTACCGTGCAACCGTGTATTTACAGAAACCTATCTGGGGAGGGTCTATCCTTCAATAAGAGAACCAGTCATGAATGTGTCATGCTTGGGTATAGTCACCCAACAGGTTCTTCCTTCCCATTGCACAGACAAAATCAATCCACTGACACCGTGGCATTGCAGTACAGAAAGAGTTTAATTACCATGAAGCTAGCTCACACGGGAGAACTGGAGCTATCACTTAAATCAGCCTCCCTGAAGGTTTGGAGCTTAGGGTTTTTATGGACAATTTGGTGGATGGGGGCTGGGGGCTGGGTGCTGCTGATTGGTTGGGGATGAAATCATAGGGGTGTGGAAAACTGTCCTCACTTGTTGAGTCTGCCTCTGAATGGGGACACAGGCTCAGTTGAATCATGAATCATGACTCTGGGTGGGGTCACTCTGGAAGATATCTCAAAAAAAAAATCTTAGGTTCTATGATAGTGATGTTATCTATTGGAACAAATGGGAAAGTCACAAATCTTGTGACCTCTAACCACACAGCTCCAGAATAGTAAGAGATTATAGAATTTATGCCTATCTCATGCTACTGGTGTGTCATTGGTAGTAGGCCCTGTCAGTTGAAGGAGCAAGGAAAGGTTTGCTTTGATATGGTACGGCTCTGTGTCCCCACCCAAATCTCACCTTGAATTGTAATCCCCATAATCCCCACATGTCAAAGGCTGGACCAGGTGGAGGTAACTGGATCATGGGGGCAGTTTCCCTCATACTGTTCTTGTGATAGTGAGTTCTCATGAGATCTGATGATTTTATAAGCATCTGGCATTTCTCCTGCTTGCGCTCATTCCATCCTGCTGCCCTGTGAAGAAGGTGCCTGCTTCTCCTTTACCTTCCACCATGATTGTAAGTTTTCTGAGGCCTCCCCAGCAATGCAGAACCATGAATCAATTAAACCACTTGCCTTTATAAATTTTAAAAAAAAATTATGCCTATCTTATCAGAATTCAGGCCCCTTTTATAATCCTAACCTTGGCCTTTCATTAGTTTTACAAATGTGATTTAGTTTTGGGAAAGACTATTATCATCTTTGCTTTGAGGTAAAACTATAAATTCCTCCCAAAGTGAGCTTGGCCTATGCCCAGAAATGATCAAGAACAGTTTGGAGATCAGAAGCAAGATGGAGTCAACTATGTCAGATTTCTCATACTGTCATAATTTTGCAAAGACAGTTTCAAAGGTGCATTGCTTCCTCCAGAAGTCAGGGACTTGGATCAAGTGAAGCTTTCTGCCTGGGCAATGAGATCCCTCACATACATAATATCCTTAGTAGAATTCTATGGCTATTGTCTTTGGAGACTGTGTTTAGGATAGTTATGATCTTTTGCTATATTTTCTTAGGAAAACTATTTTTTTAAGTTAATCATAGAACACTTCAACCAAAAAACCTTTTAGGAAAATGAGAAATGTCTTTAATAATAAAGACACCAGTGAGCTACATAATGAACTCACAACACGTATTCCATCACTTGTGAACTCTTTTGTAGGGCTGTTGAAATTGACTATGCTATATGAAATCAACATGCTGGAACATAATAATGAGGACAATGAGGCACTCAGTGAAATCACCAATATCAACAGACAACGGAATATTATCCTAAGATGTTGTTGTAGATTACATTGTGCCCCACAAAAAGAAGTACTGAAGTCCTAATCCCCGGTTTCTGTGAGTGTGGCCTTATTTGGAAATAGAGTCTCTGAGATATAATCAAGTTAAGACAAGGTCATTGTGAATTAGGTGTCCAATAATTGATGTTCTTATGAGAAGAGGAGAGAGAGATTTGAACACAGACACAGAGACACAAATAGAGGGAAAAAGGCTGGTGACCGAGTCCTCGGCCCCCATCTCCTATGCCTACACAGAGGAGGTAACAAAACTCACTTCTATTGCATGTGTGAGTCTTCTGATAAATCCATTCAAACGTTGCTTCCAAATAACAACTACCTTTTTTAAGAGTAAAAATTCCACAAGAGATAAGCATTTAAGTAGTGTTGATCCTTTTTATCGTTCTTTCCTCATTTTCCCCCCATTACGCTTGAAAGAATTTGTATAAGATTGACAAAAAAATTAATCTAGCTATAGATTTCAGCCCCAGGCTTGTGGGATTATTAAGTGATGAGAACTTTGTCATAAGAAATATTTTCTCATTGAAAAAGGAAAGGGAGAATTTAAAAAGATCTCATCTCTATCTTTAGAGCTCTTTGTAAACATCAAGTATCACCATCATCAGCCCCTGGCAAACATCTGGTCTGCCTTCCCTTAAGGATCATTTGCAATTACCTTGGGGATAAGAAGATTGGCCCTGATGGAAAGTGAATTGCTTATAAGATCCAGTCAATGAAAGAAAAAGAGAAAACTGTACTTTAGCTCAGGAACTAGAATAAAGTTTCCAAAAAACATACTGATCTCACATTCAATGAGGCGTCCTCCTTGGGCAGTGTTGGGTTCAGCTCTGTCCTCTCTCAGGTCACATGTTCCTTGGGCTAGCTTTGCCCACTCCATCCCTGCAAACTATTTCCCCTCTGGGAAGCCCCTGACTCCTGAAGTGTGCGCCTGTCTAGAAGAATGGTTCCCAAGACTCCACTCCCCCTATCCCAAGGACAACTAGCAATTATTTACAGGCTACTTTTTCCTAAACCTGCTTCAGATATTGGGAGCGTGCTGGCTTTTGTAGTTTCTTGATAGCAGCTGGAGGTGGTGCACAGAATGCAGAAGTAACTTCTTCCTCAAGCTGAGGCTCCAGCTACGGTAGAAGAGGCAGCTGCTGGTAGAATCTGCTCCCTCCAGCCTTTGTCTGAGGTTTCAAGACAGCTGTTTCAGTCCTCAGACATGTTCTTGATGTGTTTACACAGCTTTCCCTGGTTGTGCTCAAAGACAGCAACCCTGCCACCATCGGATCCCCCTTGGGAGGCCAGGACACCCATGGCCATGATGAGGGTGAGGGTGAAGGCCCTGCACAGCAGCAGGGAGCATCAGCTTGCCATCAGCACCAGGCCCACCACGCTTCCCTCATATAGGCGCATGTTGGCTTTTGTGCTTTCTTGGTAGCAGCTGAAGACAGAGCACATAATGAAGAAGTAGCTTCTTCGCCAAGCTTTCTTTCCACATCCCTCTGGAGCCACAGACAACCTGGGGCCTTCTGAGCCCTCTCCTAGTACAGGGAAGTGTGGTGGGCCTCGTGCTGATGGCAAGCTAATGCTCTCTGATTCTGGGGAGAAGGGACTTTCTGGGTGAGGACTTGCTGAGAGGCTCATGGGAGTGAAACAGTGGATTCATGTCCACCTGCAATATCATAAGGTACGGTATCTAACAAACAATAATTACAACAGACCTAGCTGCAACGTACTCCTGTACCAAGCAAAACAACCAGGATGGCAAATTGCCCCCAGAATAACTTCGTATTTTATTTGTTGGTTTACTTGTATTTTATTTTTTGCCTATATGTTATTTTCACTTGGCTGATGCAAATGTATATTCGTATGCTCTTTGAGTTTCTATAAAAGATACAGGTCCAAATGAGGGGGTTACTACAAGGACACAAAAGGGACAAGAAGCCACATGGATGTCAGCTACTGATGAGTCACCCTGATCCTCAGGGCTTCCAGGACAGGGACTAAGAATGCTTCATGGAGAAGCAGAGTGGCAGCTCACGATTACTGAGGTACACAGAAGTCACGCATCCTGTGGTTTGCTGTGGCATCATCCATACCAGGGAGGAGGGTCTGGATGGGTTGCTTTGCATGACCCATTGTGAGTGCCCCTTTAGGCAGCTTCATCCAAAGCCAAGACACCCTGCTTGGTTCCTAGTTGACCTTGACTTGGGCGCCTGTAAGGCGTGGCTCAGGGATGGGGCTGTTTCCACATGTGGCTTTGTGTGACAAGGATCATGGGAGCAAAAAGCACTATTGGGGTAGCTTTCCCCAGAAGGCACCCACATTTAGTGGGTACTTCTATTCTAGCACTTTCCATACTTCTGAAGAACTTAATTCTCATAGCAAACATAGAAGTTAAATATCACTATGGCAATTTTAAATACGAGAGATGTAGTTTTCTTCCAGGTATTTGGTCACTTGTGGGGCACCTGGGATTTAAACCAGGGTCTGATCTTGTTCCAAAGACCACACCATCAAGCACAATGCAGAACTGCAGGAAAGCTTTGCAGGCTGATGTGTCCTTGTCACCACCTCACAGTAATTCATGATTGTAAACCCCCCGTGGAATTAACTCATGATTAATTCATTCCGTTCCGTGAAGCAGGAACAAATTTTCATGGTCACAGGCTGGAGTGGGCAAAATGTAACTTTGATTTTCAGAATTAGATTCATTTCTGGTTCTGAGCCCTATCCGGTTAAAAACTAAACACATCCAGACGTGACTTGTCTCTAGTCACGTCTGGGAATCTCAGTCAAATGCCATGATTCTGTGCAGTGTGGGGTTTAAAGCCCAGTCTTGGCATCACTTCCCCTTGTCCCTGTCTTCCCCCTGGATCATGCCAGCATGAGCCCTGCAAATGGGGATGGGGGCGTCCCTGTCTCAGTCTCAATCTGCTTCTGTCCACAGGGTCCTGGTGTAGCTCACCCTATCAGGTTCTTGTCACCAGGATGGACTGTGACAGGTGTGAGGCTCTATCCTGTGCTGACTGGACAACCTGGCAGCGTGAATCCCACCTGGATTTGAGACCTCAGAGCTAGAGAGAGGCCCTTGTGCTCCTGAAATGCATCTCTGTTCAGGCCAAAGAGATCAGCACTCTCTTTCTCTCTCTTGCTTCATCTTTCCCCTCCTCTTTTCTTCCCCCAGCCTCCAACTTCCGTGCCCCACATAGGATCATGGAAACTCCCAGAAGCTTCTTTCCACAGCCCTCTGGAGCCACAGACAAGCTGGGGCCTCCTGAGCCCTCTCAAGCTGTTCCACATGCTAGGGACGGAGAGCAGATTTGCTGACCCTTCAGGCTGCACCCTAGAAGCACAGCACTGGTCCTTGTCTCCCTCAAATCTGGATTCCATACATTTCAAGAGGGGTTCCAGCAAGTGCCTCCACCCCCGCAGCTCTGCTCCTGCCCTAGTACTTGGACTGAGAATCCCCCTCCCTGGCTCATGTCTCACTCCCTTGCTCCATCCTCAGCTCTTGGGCCCCTTCCCAGCTCAAGGAACTTTGATCGAATCTGGATTCCAGGAGGGAAGGCAGGGAAATGGCTCTCGAACCTCCTCTCCTTTCAAAGCTTTCTGTCTTGTACCTGGCTCAGTGGCTCCTGGAGCTCACAGTGAAGAATTCTCCATTTTTTATTTCTGGCCCAAAAGTACGGGCTTGTCCTGAGCTGGCTGTACAGGCTATGGAAGGGAAGGGAAGGGACTGTGCTGGTGTCAAAAAATCCTACAGTGAGGGCAGGGCAAGGGGCGGGCAGATAGACCATGGCTAGCTTCGGCTCTTTATCCAGGTCGCTGCTGAAATCACCACTCATCAGAGACCCTGAGTACCCTGTATAACACAGATCCCTTCACAGCCAACCATCACTCTCTATCCCTGAAGATACTTTTTTTTAATTTTATTTTTCTTCATAGCATGTATCACCTGCTAACATATTTATTTTTGTACTTGTTAATTATCTATTCCTCATTACCACCCAACCAGCCCCCTTCACCCCTAACCACAGCCAACTACTAAAATAGCATCTCCTTGAGGGCTGGACTTCCTTATGTTCACTGCTGAATCTCTAGCACGTAGAGGAATACTAAGCATCATATCAACTCTCCATATACATTTATTGCATGAATTGATGAATTGACTAAAACCCCCAAACTTTCTCACTTAAACTGGTTTTATAATAAGACTAAGACCTAGTCTTAGTCTTACAAAATTTCTGTTAGAGACAGGCTGCTGTTTGTACAGTTCACTGCCCCAAGTATACCAGCACCTGAGCGCTACCTGTTAGAACTCAAAAGGGAAAGGAGGTGAGAATCTCCTTCCTTCCTCGCTGCATCAGACTCAGGGCCATCTTCACCTCCCCGCCACATTGCAGTAAAAGAGATCAATAGCCAAATGCGGTTGTGGTCTATGTGTTTCCATGGTCCAGTAGCATCCAAAGGACTTAACATGGAGTAAGTGACAGAAATAAACAGTTAAGGGAAAGCATAGAAAACTCTGGGGATGGGGTTAGGGGAAACGAAGTTGTTAGCAATCTAGCTGGGAGTCTGAAGAGTGCAAGATCATCATTTACCATTTCTTAGCCAAATATTCTTTCCCATGCTCTTAATAGAAACAACATCTCCAAGCCAGTATTGTTGTCAATGGCTTACTCAAGGATTATCTATCCATTTCCATGGTAAATACAGTAAATGTGGAAAAATAAAGCATTCCAGTTTGAATAATGGGATTAATTTCTCTCTGTTGATAACATTTTGCATAGTTTTAAAGATAATGGAATAATGGTTTGACCATGCAAAAAATGCACCACATAACCGTAGTTGCCAAAGATCCACTATTTCAAACACACAAACACTCAGAAGTAGCTAAGTGGAAATGGTAATATGTGAACATCAAGAAAAGTCCTATGCCAAGGAAGCTCTCTGCTGGAATTGGGTTGGTCTCCACAAATTTTTTGTTATTTCCTTTGACTCTTCCAGTTTTTAGCTTAGCACAGATTCCCAAAGTGGATCCTAATATTTGCTTGGCTACTAGCTTTCAACACCCAGTTACTCTGTAACTCTGGCTGGCCCTTTTGTCTTTGCTTTTGTAGTCAATTCTGGCTTTGACTTTCCATGGCTGCTTCTCCAATACATGTTTTACGACGCCCAGTAATCTTGTGTGTGCAATAATGATATGGTTATCCATGCTCCACTTGACCTTGGCTTTTAAGAGTAATCTTCGTAAGCAAGTTTAAACCCTCCCTATTGGCAGCTAATGCTTCTTTGGGGACATGTGGGAGTACCTGTACATTGTGAATAGCAAACCAAATGTTCAACATTCATTGAATTTCATTTTCAGCTAAGTAAAATTGATATCAAAGATGATAAGATGTATATGGAGACAGACATGATTACTCCCATGCATACTTTTGACATTAACATTAAATTAAATGTGGTAATAGTAAAGTATTAGTAATATTTTTACACCACCGTCTGGCAGACAGGCTGAATCTGGGGTGAAGGAAGTCATTCCAGTCTCTGGATAACACAGTGGAGGTGCTTGTTCAGCAGGAGGGTGGAGAGAAGAGGAAGGAAGAAAGGTAGAGAGTGGAATCTCCAAGTAAAAGGACTGGAGCCCAAGTAATAACCACCAGGAAACACCAGCAGCTACAAGTGTGCTGACCAGGCCCTGAAATGGGCTTGCCACTGTGACTGTGAGGGACTGGACATTTTTTCAGAGATTGAGGTGGAAGGGGCTTAAAAATTGTGAAGTATTTTAAAATAACTAGTCTCTTTCTCTTCTACAAGTAGATACCTCAAGTCAAATCTGATTCTCCACCCTCTGTTAAAATTCTGGAGGAGACATGGAGCTTTTGTCATTCTTAGCTTCTCTCCAGGGGAGGGAAGAGACATTTTCAAGCTAAAAGGAAAGTTTGCTGCCATGGCAGCATGGGAGATCAGACACACTTCATTAAAACCTCCTCCCTTGATAACCACAAGTAGAGTCTCTTTCCTAAAGGATAAACAGAAACCAGCCCTTTATATCAACCAGTCGCCTGATGCTGCCGCTCCTTTTTTGCCTGATAAAAGACCACCCACCATGGAGTGATTCTGGCTAGTCTATGGCACATTAAGGGTTTTTGTGTCCTCTGCATTACCTTTCGACATCGGAGGCCAAAACTCCACCTTCAGATCATGCTAACAGAATTTTTTTGTACATCGGACCCATACAGAAGCATAAAGCTCAATTGCATATACATACATTTCTCCTTTCATAAATATTTATGACTTCTCCTATAGCTTATTGAATATGTATATTTGGCCACCTCATTTAGCATAATTCCTGTTCCCTTTGCCCCTCCCTCAAAGTATCTGTTTTTGGCTTCCAACCAGAGGCTACAGTTCCCAGCCTGTCAGAATGGCTACCCTGCAGGCTGTAGCCCTTTATGAGAAATAAAGCTTTCCTTTCCAAATGTATGAGCCTTGTCATTCTTCAGTTGACACATTCATGACCCCCTTTCTGCCATGAAAAGAGGTTGTTACTCCATCTAAAGATGAGAAAACTCCTGGCATCAGCGTCTGCTCCAAAAACTCTGTGCTGGAAGATAAGTAAACAATGAGAACATAGATATACTAGAAACACTGGCCCATTAATGTATTAGAGCCTGAGCTCTCAAGCTCAGACCTAGAGACTGAGAGGATTACAAAAGTTTGTCACAAGTTTGGCTTGTTGTTTCGAGAGGAGAGACAAAAAGTGTTACCTAATTAGCTGGCTCCAGGACTTCTTAGGCACCTGCCCACCACTCATGCCAGGTTACCAACTACCACCAGGCATTATGCCAGACTTGGCTTAATTCATCTTTGGAATTGCCACTGAATATAAATTGTAGTTAATTGTGAGCTAAACTAAATGAGTGCATGAAGTTGGGGTTACAATAAAAAGAAAACTAAATATGAACCTCATGGGCACTGGAATGAAGTCAAATTAAATATGAATTAAACACCAGAGCAGACCTGCTCCACTCACCCTTCTTGATCTTTTTTTTTTTTTTTTTTTTTTTTTTTTGTAGAGACAAGGTCTCACTATGTTGCCCAGGCTGGTATCAAACTCCTGTACTCAAGCAATCCTTTTGCCTTACCCTCCCAAAGTTCTGGGATTACAGGCATGAGCCATCACATCTGGCCACTCTTCTTGATCTTCTTATAATTGATCATGAATCAAGTTGAATCTTCAAGTAAGGATTTCGGATCCCAGGTGCCACTGAGTTAGAAGCACTGCTATCCTGCATGACAAGGCTGAGACTGAGGTGATGCTTCTCTCTAATGAGGTAAGTAACAAGAGACAACCTGAAATCAGAAGTCTTTCAATTCACACACTGTTGAGAGCAGCTGAAGAAAGAGAAAAGGCTTTATTACAGGTTGAATTGTGTCCTCTTACTCCCCCAAATTCATATATGTGAAGTCTTAACCCCCTAGTACCTCATAATGTAGCGTTAATTGAAAATAGAGTCATTGCAGATGTAATTACGTTGAGATGAGGTCACATTGGAGTAGCGTAGGTTCCTAATTTAATATGACTGGTTTTATAAAAAAAGACTGTCCTGTGAAAAGAATAAGGCACATACAGAAGGAAGACTATGTGAACACACAGAGAGAACACCGTCTTTACAAGGCAAGCAAGGAATGCCAGAGATTGCCAAGAAACCACCAGAAGCTAGAGCAGAGACATGGAACAGATTCTCCCTCATGGCCACAAAAGGAACCAACCCTGCCAACAACGTCATCTCAGACTTCTTGCCTCCAGGCCTGTGGGACAATACATTTCTGTTAAGTCACCAGTTTATGTTTTGTTTTTGTTTTTGTTTTTGTTTTTTTTGAGACGGAGTCTCGCTCTGTTGCCCAGGCTGGAGTGCAGTGGTCAGATCACAGCTCACTGCAAGCTCCGCCTCCCGGGTTCACAGCATTCTCCTGCCTCAGCCTCCCGAGTAGCTAGGACTACAGGCGCCCGCCAACTTGCCCGGCTAGTTTTTTGTATTTTTTAGTAGAGACGGGGTTTCACCGTGTTAGCCAGAATGGTCTCAATCTCCTGACCTCGTGATCCACCCGTCTCAGCCTCCCAAAGTGCTGGGATTACAGGCTTGAGCCACCACGCCCGGCCTGTTTTTGGTATTTTGTTATGGCAGCCATAGGAAATTAATACAGGACCAGCATGAAAAGGCAAAAAAAGCAGCCATGTCCTTGGTAGAGTCTAACACTGTAACCTAGTCAGATCCCCTTCCTAACATAAAGCATTCGGCCTGGGGGTTAGAGTTGAAGGTTGGTGCTGGAAAGGAGTACAGTGTAATTTGATATATATATTTGAGCTATTCCTTGAATTTGAGCTATTATTTGAAGTTCCTTCCCTGGTGATTCTTTGTACTCATGACTTTATGACTTTTCCCACCATTGGTGGTGTCAATGGCATTATTATTATTATTATTATTATTATTATTATTATTACTATTATTATTACTATTACTATTATTTTGAGACACAATCTCACTCTGTCATCCAGGCTGGAGTGCAATGGCATGATCTTGGCTCACTGCAACTTCCACCTCCTGGGTTTAAGCGATTCTCCTGCCTCAGCCTCCTGAGTAGCTGGGGTTACAGGCTCCCGCCACCATGCCCAGTTAATTTTGGATTTTTAGTAGAGATGGGGTTTCACCATGTTGATCAGGCTGGTCTTGAACTCCTGATGTCAGGTGATCCGCCGACCTCAGCATCCGAAAGTGCTGGGATTACAGGCGTGAGCCACCACGCCCAGCCGTCACTGGCATTCTTTATACAGAGCCGTCTGTATAAAGGAGAAGGGGTGATTAGCCAAGAGTAGAGTCAAATTCTTGGCTCTGAGTTTCTATGGCAGAGACAACAGTATTGAAAGCCATGGCTTTTAAATGGCAAGAGCTGGGAGTTTGGGGGAAATTTTTATTTTGGGGTTCATAAGCTTGATCCTGATTACAAGGAGGCAAATGATCTAGATAAATGGGGGCATAAAATATATGGGAATGGAGTGGGGAAGAATGGATGGTGCTGCACAGTCTTCCCACACAATAGGAGGTGGAAATATTTGCCAGTGATTGGAATAATAGTGCCAGATGTGGGTTGGTCTGAGCTTAGATGCTGGTGAATTCTCAGGGAGGGGACTCTACCCTGCCTTGCTTTGGTAAGCCCCTAATGATGGGAGAGTGAAGTTGGAGGTAGAGGGACTAGAGTTGGGGTCTCTCACTTTGTCTCTGAATGCAGGCCTTCTGAGGAGTCCACTACACCGCATGGGGAAGCTTCAGCAGAATACAAGTGACTGATTGAAGTACTGAGGCAGAAGGAACTGGAGAGTCTCCCACCCCCAAATTGCCCATGTAACTCACCATGGAAAGGATACAGAAATTCCCTCTTGCCCTGAAAGTGGTGCAGAGATCCCTGGTTGGTTATATCTCATATTAAAAGCACACATCTTGTTATGATTCAGTGTGATCAGAGGAGAAAGAGCTTGAGCAAAGGATGGGTATACCAAAAAATTAACTCAAGATGGATTAAAGACTTAAATGTAAAACCCCAAACCATAAAAACCCTAGAAGAAAACCTAGGCAATACCATTCAGAATGTAGGCATGGGCAAATACTTCATGACAAAAATGCCAAAACCAATTGCCACAAAAGCCAAAATAGACAAAGGGGATCTAATTAAACTGAACAGCTTCTGCACAGCAAAAGAAACTATCATCGGAGTGATCAGGCAACCTGCAGAATGGGAGAAAATTCTGGCAATCTACACATCTGACAAAGGTCTAATATCCAGGATTACAAGGAACTTAAACATATTTACAAGAGAAAAACAACCCCGTCAAAAAGTGGGGAAAGGATATGAACAGACACTTCTTAAAAGAAGACATTTACGAGGCCAAAAAACATGAAAAAAAAAAAAAAAGGTTCAACATCACTGATCATCAGAGAAATGCAAATCAAAACCACATACCATCTCATGCCAGTCAGAATGGTGATTATTAAAAAGTCAGGGAACAACAGATGCTGGAGAGGCTGTGGAGAAATAGGAATACTTTTACACTGTTGGTGGGAATGTAAATTAGTTCAACCATTGTGGAAGACAGTATGATGATTCCTCAAGGATCTAGAACCAGAAATACCATTTGACCTGGCAATCCCATTACTGGATATATACCCAAAGGAATAAAAATCGTTATACTATAAAGACATATGCACATGTATGTTTATTGCAGCACTATTTATAATAGCAAAGACATGGAACCAACCCAAATGCCCATCAATGATAGACCACCATGGCACACATATACCTATGTAACGAACCTGCACATTCTGCACAAGCATTCCATTTTTTTAGAAGAAATTAAAGAAAAAGGATGGTTATACAAAATACAGGCTTAGAAGGATTTTTTTTTTATTTCAAGGACCCTCCGCTATTCATTTGGTTCATGTGGATCCATTGCTCATCAAAGGGGCCATGATCCATAATACCTCACCGTCTGGGAAAGCAGAAATACGTTTTGTTTTGTTTTGTTTTCTTCTTAAGACCCAATTGGCAAAGCACAGGCCGCAGTTGGCTGCACGTGATCATTCATGGAGTCTTTCATCATGCTTGCTGCAGAACAAGAACAGGAGTGGGAGCAGGAGCCACAGATAAGGGCTGTTCATGCATATGTCCCTATGGCTTACAGCGTAGTTCCTGATGTGGCCTGGTTCTTCGTAAGCTTCAGAACAGCACGAACTCAGATAGGATGGATCACACTCACCAATCTGCCACCTCCCTAATCGACACAGGCTGGGGGAGCTAAGTGTGTGTGCATGAGGAATAACATGATATGGTGCCCATTCCAGAGATGGGGAAAAGGCTGTCTTTTAGACTTTCCTCTCTGGGTCTCCAGTTTGTTTCTTGGTTAATGGGTACAAAATTAGAGTTAGATAGAATAAATAAGTCTTCCTCTTTCCCCGCACCTTCATAGACCTCCTTCACACATTTGAGGTTGGCTGGACATATTCACTATAGAATGGATCCAAACATTACCAGGTGACTTCAGCAACCCCCTTACCCTAGCCTCCAATGGGTAGACTTTTGTCATTGTTACCTTTCCTTGTTGTATCCTCATTAAAGTATCCGCGTACCACTCCTCTCACCTACTCACCAGTTTATTCAGATGACAGTAGATCTACCCATCTAAGTGTTCCACCAACCAGGGATCTCGGCACCACTGCAAGTGGGCAGGTTCTTGGGTCCCTGGGCAGCCAGCATGGCTTGAGTGATGGCATCAACAATGGTGGGAAAACACTCTGGGTCCCAAGTGGTGTGTGCTGGTGTTGGCTATGACTGTTATAGGCTGAATTGGCCAGTCTCTGAGCCCATAGGTAGCACATACATGTAGGTGCCAGCTGTGGTGGTAGTAAGGGGGTGGGTAGGCCCAACATCAGGCACCTGGGAGGGATCCTCAGATGCCAACAGTAGTGAAGAGGTCTGGGCAATCCCCAGACCCCAGACCCCTGTACTGTGTGATTTGGCACGGAAGGGGCAAAGCCAAGAGGGGTGGCCTTTTACTCGGACCTCTCAGTAGTGTGTGTAGGTACCTGCTGTGGTAGGCAGGGGCGGGGCAATTTCCAGGCTTCCCAACAGAATGCTTGGGTGGG
This sequence comes from Chlorocebus sabaeus, assembly GCF_047675955.1. Lineage (NCBI taxonomy): Eukaryota > Metazoa > Chordata > Mammalia > Primates > Cercopithecidae > Chlorocebus > Chlorocebus sabaeus. Next base: position 11,330,734 of record NC_132916.1, read on the forward strand.
AGACGGAAGCAGCTGTGTTGTGGCCCTGCCACTGGAAAGGGTGGGGCTGCCTTCAGTGGTGGCAGCCTATGCTTGGGTACGGGGAACACTTGTGTGCCTCAGTCTTGGTGGTGACAGCCTCAGCCCTGGTGGAAGCCCACGTTTTACTTACATCTCAGCCCAGGCACCACTCGGCCCCAGGACAGTGCTTAGTCTACCATGAGCTGGGCCCTCAAAATGGCACCTTGCTATAACTGCTTAGAACTTGTGGGGAGTGTGGGACCCAGAGCAAACTTCCTTCCTGAACCAGTGCAGTCACATGGTATCCAGGTAGCTCTCTATGTTAGTTTTAAGTTTTTCAAGGATCTAGAGCTCTCCTACAGTTAGGACTGCAGAGGTCCATGATGGGAATATGGACTGTTGGGGGTTTCTCATTTGCCCTTTTCTCACACCAGGAAGTCACTCCTAACTCCTAGCTAATCTTGACTGAGTAGGCTGCCTACCTTCCCTCTCCTTCCTTGCTTTAGGTGTTCCCTGCCACTTTTCTATTGAATTCCAGTATTTTGTCTTCTATGATCTATTTTAAGTGTGATTATCTACTTACTATTTTAGTTCTCATTGGAGGAGGCAAATATTAGACACTTCTAATAAGCCATCTTGAAAACTTTTCAGAATGGTTTTTTAACTAAAAGCTATAAAAGACCTTCACTCTCTTTCTTTAAGTCTAACTCTTCTCCAACTACGAATTATTGGACAGCCATGATATTTGGTAAATGCACACATACACATTTACAATCTCATTTTTGCAGCAAAATATATAGTAATTTTCACGTTCTACATTTTATAGATGATAAACTAAGGTTCATAAAGATAATGTGACTTGTTGCAAGAAAGATTACAAACATCACTTGTGGAGGTATGATTCGGACTGAAGTCAGTGTGACTCCACTACATTTTGTTGTCTCTATACAACTTTCTTATTCCAAATTAAAAATTAAGGCATTCTTGGAAGAAATTCTGCCTCTAGTATTTAGAGAAAGAAAACTCAAACAGAAACACTGAATGCTTATTAATTCAATTAAATAGATATGTGCCATGGATTTGCTGAATACAGTGAGAATTACACTGATGAATATAATACAGTTTCTGTCCTGTAGAATGTTATATTTTGGCGAAGATGGAGAAGGGAGATGGATGTGTGAGGTTCATACAGAAATAACTCAAAGTTCAGATCATAATTGTCAAAAAAGGAATACCAGCAGAAGGCTTTGAGGGCCAGTTTGGCCATGTGTTAGTAACTGTTGAAGCTGAGAAATTTGGGACGTGGCAGAAGGTGTTCATGATGTCATTCTCTTTTCTTTTGTATATGATTAATAATTTCCATAATGAAAAGTTTAAAAAACACTACAGGGGCGTAGGTAAGAAAGAGTTTTCATTTGCATGGAAGATTGGGAAATTGGTTTCAAGGGAGAAATGATAATTATGGGAAATATTTACAAGATAGGAAGAATCGCAATAGGTGTAGATGGATACAAAAAGTTGATTTCTACCATTTCCCCCAAGAATTTCCTGCCTCCTAATTTCATAAGCTGAACTATGTCTTTATTGCTAGAGTCTTTGGTGGTCCTGGAGTACTTAGCTCTATCTTGCATCGTGCATTTAGCCCCACTGATACCAGTAGCTACAAATCCATCAACGGAATCCAAGTGGTGACAAATCAATTTTCATGGTTCTGCCAGAAGCTCCCCCAGGTTTTGCAGTAGGTAGCTACCTCTCCCTGGTGCTACTGAATGGAATTAGGACAAGCATTCTATTTCAATTCAGCACATCTGGCTATATGTTAGGAAAAATTCCAACTCAACTCACATTTTCAGTAGGTTATTTATCCTGAGCAAAATTGCACTCGAAACCATGTGTTCTGGCTTGACAGAGGAGGAAACCCTCCTCATCCTACTTGGGCCCTGACACCCCATGCCATGGAAGCATTACCTACCCCTCTGGGCTCTGAGACATTGTGTCAGCCTGTATTCCCCGCATGGATGCACCCCTTTAATCCGACACCCAATGCTGGGCCATACTCTACATGGACATCCTCCTCACCCTCTTCAGGCTCTGACCTCCGCCCCAGGACACCATCATGCTGGGCCATCCCAGGCCCATCCCTTACCCTGTGAAGACACATTTCCTGCTCTGCTATGGCTCCCAATCCCTGCTGGACCAATTCCATTTTACTCTCTCTTGCCTAGGCTCCAACACCCATGCTGAACTTCCTCTCATAGAAACACACTATTCACTCCATTCAGGCTATGACATCCCACACTGTGCCACCACCACCTGGGAATGCCTTACTTACCTCACACAGGATTTGACTCCCCACCCTGAGTCACTTGCTTGTGAGGTGTCCTCTTCACTCTGTTTGGACCCTGACTACCTATATCAGGCTACACTCCCACGGTGACATTCTCCTTATCCTGATGAACTGTAACACCCCACAGAAGGCCACAACTTAGGAGTGTGATTCCTCTATCCTGCAAAGATTCTGACATTCTACTTGGACCATAGTGGCTCCTCCACCCTCATCATGTATGCCTACCTTGCTAAGCTCACCAAGATGATTCTACAACTTTCAGTGAGGGGAAAAGAAGGAGGAAAGAAAAAGTCTTGAGAAATTTCTTGGGTTTTTTTGGAGGGTCATAGTTATTGGAGTGTAATTCATATACAGTAAAACATCATTCTTTTTAGGTATACAGATCTATGAATGTTTACAAATGCCATAACAAGTAAATAAGTAAATATATCACCTCAAAAAGTTTCCTCATGCCCCTTTGTAGTCAATATTTATTAGTAATGTTTTCTTTTTCAAAACGTTTATATGGTTTCCCTAGGGTTTGCAATATACATCTTTTATTATAGTCTACTTTCAAATAGTATAATACAACTTCACATTTATTGTAAGAACCCTAAAACAATTTATTTCTAATCCCTCTCTTCTATCAAAACATGAAAGTACAGTTGTTGTGATATAGTTTACTTTTACATATAGTACAAACCCAGTAATACATTGTTGGTATTTTTGCTTGAGGAAACCAACTATCTTTTACAAAGATCAAACATAATAAATAATAGATTTTATACCAAGTATCTGACTATAATCAGATTCCTTTTTCCTGAAGAACTTTAACATTTATTGTAATGCAGATCTGCTGGAAATGAGTCCAGTTTTTCTTTGCTTGAAAAATCTTTATTTTCTCTTATTTTTTGAAAGATATATTTACTGGGTAAAGAATTCTGATTTGATATTTTCCTTTTTATTTTTTGTTTTGTGTGTGTGTGTGTGTGTGTGTGTGTGTGTGTGTGTGTGTTTGCGACAGAGTCTTACTCTGTCACCCTAGCTGGAGTGCAGTGATGCAATCTCAGCTAACTGCAACCTCCACCTCCCAAGTTCAAGCAATTCTTATGCCTCAGCCTCCCGAGTAGCTGGAATTACAGATGCATGCCACCATGCCCAGCTAATTTTTTTGTATTTTTTAGTAGAGACGGGGTTTCAGCATGTTGGCCAGGCTGGTCTCGATCTCCTGACCTCGTGATCCACCTCCCTTGGCCTCCCAAAGTGCTGGGATTACAGTCATGAGCCATCACACCTGGCCTGGTCTGATATTTTCTTTCAGTTCTTTAAAGATGTCAGCCCATTGTCTTCTGCATAGTTTCTGAAGATAAATCTACTGTAACTCTTATTTTTGTTATTTCTTTTATGTATTTTTCGTCTGGCTGCTCTCAAGTCTGTTCTTTTATCTCTTGTTTTCTGAAGCTTGAATATAAATGTTTAGGTGTATTGATCTTATTTTATTTTTTACTTTTTATTCCTTGTTATCTATCCTGAGGCTCCCCCAAGCTTCTTGGATCTGTGGCTCAATATCGTTCATTATTTTTGAAAGATTCTCAGCCGTCGTCCCTTGAAATGTTACTTCTACTCTTTTATCTGTAGCTTCCCTATCTGGAAATCCAATTACCTACATTGTCTCACAGCTCTTGGACCTTCTATTCTCTCTGCTTGTTTGTGTCTCTTTTCCTTTTTCTGTCTTTCCTCTTTGTGTTTTAATTAGGGTAATGTCAAAACTGCCATTTTTCTATTTATGATACTCAAAAATTTATATTTAAGTTTACTGAGTCTTTCCTGGACTGAATCTAGCCAATGAGTCCACTGAAGGAGTCTTTCATCTCTGATATTGCTTTATTATTATTTCTAACTTGTCAGTTTAACTCTTATAGTTTCCATCTCTCTAGTGAAATAGCCCATCTGTTCATAAAAGTTGTCCACTTTTTCCACTAGACCCTTTAAGATCATAATTATAATTATTATAGAGTTTTTTCCAATAAGTTCAACATGGGGCCATTTGGGTCTGATTCTATTGGTTGCTTTATCTCTTGACAATAAGTTTGTCCTCCCCACCCATTGCCTTTTTGTCTTATAATTTTTTTTATTAAATGCTGGACATTGTATGCAAAACAATAGAGACTAAAGTAAGAATTTATGTCTGGAAATGTGTATGCCTCTTCTTCTGTAAGGCTATTTACATGTGATTCAATCTAGTCAGAGATTTAGTTTTATTGTTGTTATCTTCAGTGCACTACCAGGTTCAAATTCTTCTAATAATGTCTTGTGCTGAGGGTGCAGTTCTGAGGTTGTGTATGATTTTTTTTTTTTTTTTTTTTTTTTGGTGTTCATGCTCCATTATCAGCTTTAAAAATTATCCTCATGTGCTTGCATCACAGAGTGTCTCTCTATGCTCCACTTCCACGCCCAGAGGTTGAATATTCTCGCTTGCTATTTTGTGCTTCATAGGCTAATAGGGGCAGGCAGTGTCCTCTGTTGCCTTGGTTCACCCTCAGTCTTCAGAAGGCTCTATGCTCCTGTACCTTAAGGTGAGACTTTCTCAGAGTTCCCATCCCTCTCCCACTTGGCAGCCAAATGTTGCCTTGTGTCTGTGACAGATATTGTTCAGAAGTCTGCTCACCCTCAACCAGGAGTAAGAGATCTCTAATTATATTAGTATAGGATCCTGGATGCAGAACTATTTCCTGTCTTTTACCAGGGATAATGTGGTTTCATTGCTGCTGTTTTCGTTTGTTTGCCTTTTTGAGATGGAGTCTTGCTTTGTCACTCAGGCTGGAGCGCAGTGGTGCAATCTCGGCTCACTGCAAGCTCTGCCTCCCAGGTTCATGCCATTCTTCTGCCTCAGCCTCCCAGTAGTTGGGACTACAGGCGTCCGCCACCACGCCCGGCTAATTTTTTGTATTTTTAGTAGAGATGGTGTTTCACCATGTTAGCCAGGATGGTCTTGATCTCCTGACCTTATGATCCTCCTGCCTCGGCCTCCCAAAGTGCTGGGATTACAGGCGTGAGCCACCGTGCCCAGCCCATCATCGTCGTTGTTGTTGTTTTATCTTTCTTGCGGCAACAGTGGATCTCACTTGTACCTTGGGATGCAAGATTTGCTCCCTTTCCCCTAGAAGCTCAAGACATTTACTCTTTCAGAGAAGATCCTCAGGCAAGGGGCAAGGCTTCAGTCCTTTTTCATAGAGGCAGCTGCCCTACTTCCCAACATTTGCACCACTAAGGGGGTTCTCTCTGTCTCCTACCTTGCCCCTCAGCTTTTTCATGAGCACCCCATGGAGGTATGTGAAAGTGTAAGCTCCCTTTCTGTCTGTGACTTTCGTGGATTCCATACTTTTGTGTTACTCCACTGTTGTCCTTTAGAAATTTTTTTAAAATTTTAGCTTATTTCTACTTACCCACTTATGTGTCAACTTCCTCTTTCTCCCATGCATTTTCATAGGTAAGCCAGTCAGTGAATCCTGGCTCTCTTGGGCAAGCCTATCCTTTCTTGAGTTTTGGACTGTTGGTTGTCCTTTCTCCAGTGGGAGAGGTCAGTTCTCCAGTGGGCTCAAGAAATGCATAATTTTTTTTCTGCCTTTTCCCATCATTCCAGTGGGCAGATACTCTTCTAGCTTTCTACTCCCTAGGTGGAAGTAGAAACCCAAGGGAGGGTTTTCAACCTTGAAATGGTCTCATCAGAACCGTGTTTCTGAAGTCACAGTGTAAAGTAACAAATAATTATATAATTACGAGGAAGAAACTTTTAAATCTGTGACAAGGATAATTACAATGCAACAGGAAAAACAAGGCTGTTTAACTATAGAATGAATTTTCTGATATGGATCAATTCAATAAAATTATGCACACACATGTGTATATAAACAATAATTGGTTGACGGACTTTGAAAAGCAAGACATTCTTCTCAACTTTTAAAAATTAAAGTGCAATACACATTTGCAAATGTGCCTAAGTGTAGACTTGCTGAACAAGATATATCTAACATTAGAAACTGACTGTTGTTTTCCATGTGAAGTACTCAGCTCCCACAGCAATAAGTAAGAAATGAGAATGGAAATAATTATGTTCTGAGTTGAGCTGAATCTGTAGTTTTTCATGACATCTTCTATTTCCCAACATAGTCTCTCAGGTCCCAAAGCCTTCTTGGATAAAGCTGAAACTCTGAGTACCTTTTGCCAAAAATTGAGTGAGAACAGGAGTTGCTATATGGGGAAGCAAGGGTTTGAATGAACTTCTCATACCCTTGCAAATGAAGAAAATAAAATTGCTCCTTTGGTTGGAACTGGGAACATCAACTTGTGTCTTCTATCACCTGGATGGTGAGTGGGTCATGGGGAATTAGGATTCTTACTCTAAATCGAATGATTTAAAAAAAAAAAAAAAAAAAAAAAACTTCTTATGATTTACCCATCTTCTTCCTCTCTGAACCAAGTTCACCCAGGGAAGCCTCTACTTCAGAAAAGGGACATAGATTCTTCTAATGATATCGACCCTGAGGAGAGGGCTAGTTTTGGAAGCTGAGCTTCTATATCTTACTTTGACCCTTTGAACATATGGCTAACCCTGGCTAAAGTCAGAGACCTCAATCCATATTCCTAATAGAGCAATTGATCTTCTAAAGTAATTCCTGGGAATCAAGGTCCCCTGGAAACACACGACTTGTTGCTTGTAAGGTTTGGTTTTTTAGATCCCTGAACCTACCCTCCCCTGTGATATAATTTTAATAATATCACCAAGAAAACATTAGCAGGTTTGATAGAGCTGTGTTTTGACCCTTATCTCCAAAAAAGCCAAAAGAATTCCCTTGGAATTCATATAGTTCTTCTGAGGATTTGTCTATTAATTTTTATTTATTCATTCACTTTTTGTGGATCTACCCAGTATTTCAGTTTCTCCTCTAACACCCTGAAGAAGTTGTCCTTGATTTTCATCCTCCATCATTGTATTTATTTCCAAATTAGGTAAACCAAAATGAAGAATTTGAGGTCAGCTTCTTTTTGGAGTCTAGAATCTGGTTGTACCCATAGACAGAAAGGCCAGGAGAAAGGAAGGATTGAAACAACATCCTGATTCTTCAACTGGAAGCATCAAGTCAAACCAGGTCCTGCCTCCATGATGAAATGGGTGTAGGAGGCACTGGACTTCTACCGTTGTCTCAGACTGAGTCAAGGATGAGGATTCCTATATGCAGAGGTGGTGAATGACTTGTGATGTACCTGGCTTTCTCCAAGCCCAGAACCCAAACTTTCCAAGGACAAGGAAGCCCAGGTATCAGAGCAAGTCCCAGTTAGCTTTTAGGGTGTGGTTCTGTCTTCATGCAGACACTAAAGTTCTGAAAAAAAGCTCTCACTTCTGTTAGGACACCTGGAATTGCCTCATCTAACATTAGCACTTTATAAGAGTCTTCCCCACAGGGGTGACTAAATAGCCCTGGACTTGGCTAAAAGGCTCTAGAATAGCTGGGTATGGTGGTTCACGCCTGTAATCTCAGGACTTTGGCAGGCTGAGGGGGATGGTTCACCTGAGGTCAGGAGTTCAAGACCAGCCTAGCCAACATGGTGAAACCCCGTCTCTACTAGAAATACAAAAAATTAACTGGGTGTGGTGGCAGGCACCTGTAATCCCAGCGACTCAGGAGACTGAGGCAAGATAATTGCTTGAACCCAGGAGGCGGAGGTTGCAGTGAGCCAAGACAGCACCATTGCACTCCAGCCTGGGTGACAGAGCGAGACTCTGTCTCAAAACAAAAACAGCAACAACAACAACAAAAAATGCTCTAGAATAAAGCTAACCCCAGCTAGGGAATATCTCTCTCTCTTAAGGCAGATCTTCTTCTAGGCATGTTTATTTTAGAAGATTTTCTGTCCCCCCTGCTGCTGCCACTACTGGTCTGCCAGGCTACCTCTCCATCTCTTGGTTGTCAGCACCCCCCAGACACAATGTCCTTTGTGGGCCACTCATCCACAGTTAACTCTAGCAGACCTGATCAGCTCTTCCAGGTACATTAAAACTAAGAGCTTCTAAGGAGGTCTGAGTCTCCCCTGACTGGCAAAGAACAATTGAGTCAGCTAAAATTCAGAACTAAAAATGCATTCAAAGAAAAACTTCAGCTGAATTAAGCTGAACAGGGTTTAATTGAGCAAAGAACGTTTTGTGAATCAGGCAGCCTCTCAAGTCAGAGTAAGCTCAGAGACTCCAGCACAGCCACGTGGTGGAAGAAGACTTATGAACAGAAAAAGGAAAGTGAGTTACAGAAAACAGAAGCAGCCAGATTGGTTACAACTCAGTGTTTGCCTTATTTGTACACAGTCTGAACAGTTGGCCACCTCTGATTGGTCAGAACTTGGTGATTGGCATAAGAGTAGGCTGCAGTCTATGTTCAACCCCATTTAGGGCATAGTTCACTATGCACAGAGAAACCTTTAGGCCAAACTTAAAATATGTTTAAGTTCAATATTAAACATATATTTAATTAATTAAATTAATATATGTAACAATTATAATAATATTATTTTAATATTAAACATATTAAACAAATATATTGAATGCAAAATATATTTATGTTTGGAGGCAGCTTTAGGCTAAACCTGATTTAACAATTCCCCTCTTTTGGCTATTCTCTCAATTTAGAGAGATTGATCAAAACTTTAGTCATTGATGTTACTATCACCATTGTAAATGTACTTATTTGGTCTTGAAACACACTGGGAAATAGCAGAACAGTGGGTTTTGAAAGGTGGAACAAGGACTTCAGGGTTAGAGTAAAGGGTAACTTCCTTATGTTGGAATGTCCTGTTTGCAGAAGAAAAACAAAACCTAGTCCGTTTTAGAATCTATGTATGTCCTTAAAGTCTTAATTTGATTATGTCACATGTAGCATAAGTGACTCTATTTTGGTTTGGTCTGGTCTTTTGGAGCCTAGTGCAAGAGCTCAGTCCAAAACAATGGCCTTCTATAGTTTGTTTAAAAATCACCCCCTTTGGTCATGTTCTCAGTTAGGTGAGAGTGTAACCAAAACTTAGGGCCTTAGCACCACTCTCAGTTACCATGAATTTGGGTTTCCAGTTTCAGCACGTCATTCACAGGCTATGGTGCCATCATGGTAACACATTTCTTTCAGCTCTTATCATTCTAGTTGAAGAGAGACCATTTGACATTCTGGAGATTGTTTCATGCAAACATTTAAAACTTCAGTGAGAATACAGTACACTAGCAAGACTACTGTTATGACTATCCGGAGGATAATACCATAAACCAAACTAACCAAAGTCAAATAGATCAAAGAACCAACTAGACTAAGAGCCTACTCGCATAACTAAGTGGTCTCTTTGTTAATCCCCTACAACTGAATCTATCATACCTGATGTGAGGTATTTCTCTCTGGGCAACAAGAAGTGCCAGCAGCTACATAGATACTTCTCTATCTAGCTAGTGAAAAATCTAGAGCAATTATATTATTTAGTGTAACTTTCACAAGAGAATTTAATATCTGTTGGGTAACCATAGTCTTTACAATAGCATCTGCTATAGAGCCTATCGTGAAGGATAAATTTCTAATCTTGCCTCATTTACTCCTAACCATGGGAAAAAGGACCTAAACAATGATGCCCTTCTATAAGAGTGAAAACCTTCTGGGACTGTTCTCTTTAACCCATGATGCAGGTTAAGAGGAGTTGACCAATGTTCTGTTTCTGACTATGAGGCAATGTATGTACCATGAAAATTTCTCACCTACATTGGGCCTTTATCTTTCATCTATTAAGGCATAAGGTTATCTGTGTATAAGGATGACTGCAAAATCCTTGACTAATAAAAGATACCCCGTGAGTGCACACAACAAACCCCCTCTTCACTTCTATTGTTCATAAGGGCATAAGGAAAAAAATTGAAAGGTAGAAGTCGTGTGATAGTATCGAAGTCTCGACCTGTGATCTTGGGAAAAAGCCATCCACGTCAAGGATGCCATCTTCTTCTGGGGAGAAACTAGCTTGATTAGCTTTACCTTAAGGTTCCCTATGGGCGTACAGTTCTAGGAGTGTGGAAGGACCCTTCTGAGCTGTGAGATTATGAACCCAAAGTTCAAGGTCCTAAAGTTTTGCTGCAGTGTTGATGGCAAGGGCAGTCTCTCTCTGATGTTCTCAGAAGATCCAGTCTTTGGGTTCTAGATTGTGAAGGAGTTGATTGTCCTTAGTTAGTAAATTTATTTTCTTTACCCGGTGAAAATACACTGTGGCATAATGAGCTACTGTTATAACATCAGCCCTCTTGTATGGGCAAGCTTTTATGCAACCAGAAAACATGTACTGAAAATGACAACCGAATGAAATTCCTCTCTAAATGTTTAAATTGCCCATCAGGTAGTGGAATGTACCTGAAGTTTTGATTGTCTTCCCAGGAATATGGATTTGACAAACCAAATATCAGTCATAAACTTAGCAATTTATAAATCACTATATATATATGCACACATATATATACATATATATACACACACACACATATATATATACATATATACTTAATTTGAATCATTATATTTTTTCCATGATAAGACAAGGAATGCAGAACTTTTAATTACAAAAACTTTAAGGAATCAGGAAGTGTAAGGCAGTTGTCTTGGTTCTCCAGGAGTCCATGCTTAACGCTGGATTTATTTCTTCTTGAATACCAGTTGTTTCTCCAATTCAGGTGCATACCACTGATAACTGACGGGTTGTCAGAAGTAATCTGACTTACATCATGAAGTTAATTCAAATCGTATATCTATACGATTTTAGTGCTGGCTGATTTAGCATGAAAATCTGGCAAAGTATTTTCTTGACATTCAATTAATTTTTATTCTGCTTGGGTTAGCACTTTTATAAACCAGTCAGTTTCTTCATTAAAGTTCCAGAAATTCTTACCCAGTCCAAATGATATGATCCTAAAGTTATCAGAAACCTATATTCAAGAATGTTTCTCTGGGTTCTTTTCATGCTTTCACGAATCTCCTTAAAGATACCATATTTTAGGACTTTCCATGCTTGTGAAGTTTTCAGAAACTACATCGGAATTAAGCAATTAATGGTAGAAATGACTTTAAATAGTCATAAAGACACAACTAACAAGGAAGTGTAATTCTTTATTTGATCTACAATAACTTAGCACACATATTAGAATTCCAGAAATTCTGTACATTTTGGAACATATATTTAAAACATTCATTGAAATATAACCTGAAGAAGGTTAAACATTATTTCTTATTTGACAATGCTTCCCATGTAACTTAACATGTCAAATAATCCTGTTTACCTCTCTTTTGTATGCTTCAGGACCCACCTGTAGCATTCCAGATTTAAAGGTCAAAAAAGACTTAATTTTGAAGCTGAAATTTTATTTTGGGAAATTTGTCAAATATGTCAAAAGTTTAAAACACTTGACCAAAATAGAATCACAAGTCACTGCAAAATAATAGTCAAAAATAATAGTCATTTAACCAAAGTGATAATTAAAAGATTTTTAAAAACAAAAACCTGTACTCTTTGATAAAGAAGATTCAGTTTTCCAAACAATCAAAAGACAGTATGAGACAGAATCTGTCTCTTCTTCTTTCCTCTCTACTTTTTCCTTTGTGCAATTTACTCAAAAGGTAAACAGTATTTTGCTGTGTCTTATTACTACTACATAAAATTCTGTTCAAAAGAGAAAACCAAATTTTACTTTTGTATTAGTGTATTATCCATACTAAAACTAATTTTAATGAAATATCATAAATAAATTTATCAAGTCTATCATCGTTTAACCACACAAGATTTCCATAAACCTTTCATTTTACCTTTTTCCAGTATTTTCCAGTATTTCCAGACTTTCTGTATTTTATCTATTTTATCTTTCCGTGTTTTATCTATTGTTTTACTCTTCAATTTGAAACCTTTAAGTAACTTCAAACTAGACACAAATTTTAACACATACTTTTGTGTCTTTATAACTTTTCTCATCAAATGCATATCTTGTTCTGTTTATACACTCTATATACAGAATTATTTCTCTCATATTTAGTAGTTTTTAACTCTTAGTAACTCTAATTTCTCGTGAAAACCCAAGAAAGTAATTTTGAACTGTCTTATATTTGCATTTGTAGATAAAAACCATTTTATAATTTATTTATAAAGATAGTTCTTCAAATTATTATTTATTAACAGATCTAAATATATTTAGCTTTTCTATACCATATAAAACAACACGTCAAGGTATATAGACTTAAACACAATTAATAATTAATGTTTTACTATCTTAAATTACAGTAACTCTAACATTTTATAATTATCTATTACTTAATTTAACATAACAGAGCTCTAAGATTTTAAATTACTGAAAAGAATTTTAAAACTATCACACAGGTAACCTCCTTAATGTCTTTCCCCAGTCATTTCAGGTCCCAAGTAGCCATGTGGCACCCAGGAGGACTTTGAAGGTCAAGGCCTGTGTGAGTCCATCAGGACAGAAGCCAAAGCTGTCGAAACTATACCTGGCATATCCAACCCCTCCCAAAATAGCCAGGAGGCTAAACAGGGAAAGTAGAGGAAGAAGGGACCATAGTGGGCTTGATTCTGGCTTGTAGCTGCTGGTCCAGGCACTAAGAACATGTCTCCAGATGTCATCATAGTCACCTATCCAGAACCCTGAATCCAGAGACCCTAAACCAAAGAAATAAGTTCACAGTCAAATCAAGCAACTATCTAATTACATTTAACTGAAATTTAAAAGCCATTTCTATTTTACTAACAATTTTTAAACTAGCTTTACTTACTAAATATTATGTACACATAATACATATAGACATACAAACACACAAAAGCAGATCTTATAGTTCTCATAAAGAATTTTCATTTTGCAGCTTTTAGATAGTTTTTCTTTTCCCCATTTGGTCTATCAGTCTTCCAATTACCTAGTTCATTGCTCTAAGCAATTGTTAACTAGGCATCAAATTTGCATTTATAAAGGGACAACTCTTAGGTGGAACAAAAAAATTATATTTCATAAGCACAGAAATAAGATATTAGGCCTAAATATTGCATCAAACCACAGGAAAAAAAAAAAAAAAAACTACTCAAATAAAAGTTCACTTAAGACACAATGGCCAGAAAAGCACCTTAAACAAAGGTATGATTTATTATGTAAATTTAAAAGAATGATAAGAGTTTCTAATATACATAGGAAGACACCTTTAATAATGGAGATTTCCTTTATAGATGTAAATTTATTTTACAAAAGAGTTTCAAGATAGCCAATTACATGGCCAACCAGAAAGGTATATTTTAGTTCAATAAGTTGTTCTTTTTAACTTAGCTACTGTTTCTGAGCTAAAATTACTAAGCTCAGGGTAATGGATACAGCCCATTAAGAAAGAGGGCCAAGAAGCCATTACCTATGCCTGGCTTCTGCATGGATAGATCTGAACAAGAAGCAAACTTATTTTAGTTGAGGGCCTACCTTTTATAAACACTTTATCTAAGATAGCTGTCTTTTCACCTTCGGGTGGGATAGTAACTAAGCCAAAAGGTTAACAGATTTAATTTTTCTTATCAATTGATCACTTAAGCTTTTTATTTGCCTTTCATAAAATTTTTAAATAAAAATATTGAAATCTTTTTAGACGCTTCTGCCTATCACTAGATATCCTTAGGTGAGACTCATTTGGGAGCCCTCATTTTCAAATGCATTTCTTTAGTGCATATTGATCATTCGGAACATTTCACTCTGACTTATCTTTAGTAAGATTTCACCATTTCTGTAAGACTTTACTGCTTCTGAGATCTAATACTTATGCATGTATAAGCTAGAAGGAACTCAGTTCTTCAGAAATTAAGGATTCCATTTTTACCTCAAATATTAACTTTGGCTCTCAGTTTCCCTTAGCCAATAACTTTTTTCCCTACCTAAGCACACAATAAAAATGAAACAAGGGAGTAGAACACAAAAATCCCTGTGAAGTTCCAAAAGCCAAATTTTATAACCCTGCAATATTGTCGTTTACTACCAATTTCTTTCTGACCCAGACGGATATAAGAGATCCCTAACTGGACCCAAGCCAGTTTATTATTGGATCCAATTCAATCCTTGACCCAGTCCAGTTCCTGTCACAATTTCCAAACCCAGTTTGCATCAGAAACTTGCTCAAAACAACTTGGAGAGCTCAAAACACAAATCCAGGGGACTTCAGAACCCGAGGGATAACTCAAGCATGATTCCCAGTTGCTCCAAGAGTGCAATGGACACAACGGGCCTGGCAGGTACCTCGCTTGGTCACTCAGCCCTCCTGGGGGTCATTAGAAGCTCTACCTTGGATCCCACTGACACCATCTATTAAAAGAAAAACTTTAGCTGAATTAAGTTTACAGAGTTTAATTGAGCAAAGAATGATTTGCAAATCAGGCAACCTCTCAAGCCAAAGCAGGCTTAGAGACTCCAGAGCAGCCACTTGGTGGAAGAAGACTTATGAACAGAAACAGGAAAGTGACATGCAGAAAAAAGAAGTGGGGTACAGAAACAGCTGAATTGGTTCTAGATTGCCTGATTTGAACATGGTTTGAACAGTTGCCCGTCTTTGGTCAAAACTTGGTAATTGGCACAAGAGTAAGCTACATCTGTTTACATCTTCATTTAAGTTATAGTTCACTGTGTACAGAGAAACCTTTAGGTTGAACTTAAAATATGTAAGGAGGCAGCTTTAGGCTAAATTTGATTTAACAAATGCAACCTCCTTTTCTGAAAGATCACTCTCAAAATTGTGAATATTGGTGTCTGTATCCATTGTAATTTTTTCCTTTAACAAAGCTATTTGTGTTTATTGTCCTATAAAAGTATAATTATAGATCATTCACGCTCCTAAAACTTCCCGGGTGAAGAGATGCAATTCCTCTTCAATTACCAATTTGGTAACTTTCCAAACTCATTCTGCTGAAACTCCAAAAGCTCACTTTAAAGAAAATGCTTGAGTAGTGGATGTTAATGTCTTTTGAAGCTAAATTTACCTTGAGATTGTTTCTCTACATTAACACAGGCATCTTTTGAGTAAAGAAACTTCTTTAAGAGAAAATCATTTGGCATTTTATAATTTCTATCCTGATTTTCATGGGGTCTAAACCCATAAACTCAAATGTCCTTTTCCTTATTTAACATGATTTCTGCTCTGTATCATTATAAAACTGAGATTTGTGTTAATGAACTTTCATCATGGGAAGCTTCTATGAAGAGTAGGAATACAGGTGTAATGTTGGCTCATACATTCTTAAGTAACTCATAAGAGCTTATCTTGACTGAGTCCTGGCACAATGCTGAGGAAAGGGATCCTCACCTCAATCCTAGGAGGTTGGTTTTATGACCTCTGTTCTGCAGATGAGGAAACTGAGAGGTTCTAAGAAGACAACTAAGGCCTCTAAGGGGAAATGGCTGTTGAATGATGGCCAGGGTTTGATTCCTAGTCTGGGCCAGACCCCAAAGTTCATTTTTCTGACTCCTCCCCCTTCCAGATTTATGCCACCACTCCCCACAAGTAACCAAGAAGCACCCCCTTCCACACCCTTGCAGCTGTCCATTTTTTCATGCCTTTAGAATGAGGATTAATGGTGGTTAATATGGAGTTTGCCAGTCCCCAAGGCACTTACGGCACCACTCACAGGACAAATAACTGGCCCAAGGGAGGAAAAGTGTTCAAGGGGGGGCATCTGCCCAGCTCCCAACAGAGCCCTGGTTCTCTCCTGAAGTTAGCAAAGCTTTAATAGTGACTATTCGGATTCCTTTTTGAAACCCAATACGCTTGACAGATGATCCTGGCTTCAGGCCTCTCCTGAGTTTCCACATGGCTGGGATTACTCAAACTGCAGTGACAATTCAGGGATTTGTCTGTTTCCAAGCACGCTGTGAAATGGAAAGTTTGTTGGCCCCTCCCACCCCCACCCCACCCCACTATCTCTCTTCTTTTTTAATCCCTGGCCGAGGATGCAGTTGCAGGATCCACTGCCACAAAAGTAGAGCAGGGTCCCTTGTTTGTGTTCAGCTGTGGGGCTGTGTGCAAGCCAGTGGGGAACAGGTGAATTCAGTTCGCTGCATCCAGCACTGTTGCAGGTTTTTCTGGACACTGTTTCAGAGTCTTGGATTTTCTTCCCCGGGAAGTTTGGTTTGCACAGGACGGCATGCTGTTTAGCTTGGATGCAAAGACAGAAACAAAGCTTCATCATGCCCCCCGGGGTCTGCTTTATAGCTCTCTGTGAAGAGAAAAATCTATTTTCCATGCTTGGAGACAAGAACGTTGCCTTGAGGCTAAAGGGCAGATTCCCCAGGAGACATTGGAAGGATTTACTTTTAGTGTAAACTTTGCTTTGCTTCAAAGCTTGTACTTTTGGAAATTTCAGATTTCACTGTGTATATGTGAAGCCCAGTCCAGCTTCTTTCAAGAATCGACCTGCACTTCCCCGAAGTCCTGATTCCTGTATTCATTCCCCAGTCGAGCCCCTTCCATCTGCAGTCAGGGGAAGGATGGGCATATTTTCTTCTGAAATCCTTCCCGAACTGCTATTTTCCTCTTTTTAGTGCCCAAACACTAAAAACATAATGGTAGAGAGAGAAGTACATGTATCAAAATCAAAAACAAAGTCCAAGTCCTGAGTGTGGCTTTGAGGGTTTTTGTTTTTCTTCTAAGTGAACACTCTGTTCTTGTTCTTATAAAGTTAAGGTAAAAATTGAGATTTATCCACTTCCTTATTTGTTAATTCAACCAACATATATTAAACAGGTCGGTCTGTGAGCTGTGTCCTGAGAATCCTCGGACATGTGCCGGCATGAGAGGGAACACGTGCACACACGCAGAGGAGAAAGACACGTGGAATAAACAACTGTAATAACTGCAAAGGGAGCAGTGAGGGGACTTGTGTGCAGGATGGGCACCAGCAGTGTTCTCCATCATGGGTTCATGTGCAGCATCTGTCATCAAGAGGTGGAATCCATTTCCCCTCCCCTGGAACCTGGGCTGCCCAGACTTTTGGCCAACAGGATTCAACAGAAGAGCAAATGTGCTACCTCTGAGCCAAGACCTCAGGAGGCTTTACAGCTATCATGTTCACCCTGTTGGAGGTTAGACCTGAGGTGGAGACCCAGGCTACAGCATTGACTGGTGAGAGGTCACGTGGGAAGAGAGAAGACACGCAGATGAGGATGGAGCCACCCCAGCCGATACCACATGGAGGATTGATGCGCCTTCCCTGTTGCACCCTGCCCAGACCCTGAAGCACAGCCTTACAGGCAACAAGAACGTGTGGTTTTGAGCCACTGTGTTTTGGGGTGGTTTGTTATACAGCAACTGATAACTAAAGCAATACTGAGAGTAACCTATGTAATATGGAGTAAAGGGAAAATACGATGAATTCTGCATGGCTCATCTGGAATGTCTCCCTGAGGCTGTGATGTGCACTGTGATGGCAAAACACCTTATCAAAAGTTGCTATTGTCAAGCTTCCAATTCAGGAAACTCATTCGTGTACAGCAACAGCGCACCCCCATGCTGACGACACGACAGGTGCTGTGCTCGGCACCTCACACTCACCTCATTCAGGACTCTCAGCGCCCTCCCGAGGCAGGTGTGTGAACATCATCTCTGCTCTACCAGTGGGAAAACTGAGACTGGCGGGAGTGCGTGCGGGGACCGGGGTTTGAGCAACTTGTCCACAGTCACACAGCTCGTGAGTGACATGACAAGGAATCACTTCCAGGCATTCCAGCACCATTATTAGGGTTTTTGTCTCCACATGTCTCTGCCTGGAGATGGCTCAGGACAGGAGCCCTGGCTTTGCCACTTAAAGATTCAATGGGCCTTTGGTAAGCCGTTTAGCTGCTCTAGGCCCAGCTGTCAAATCTGTAAAAGCAGGGAGTTGGATAAGCTCAACGATTTTCAAAGCATGAGCCCTGGAGCTAGAGGGGGCCACTGGGACCAGCAGAGGATGGAGGTGGCACCTTCTGCTTCTCCCTTGCTTGGCCAGAGGCAGCTCTCCTTGTAGCTGATTCACATAGTGGGAGACACTTAAGAGTTATTTTGAGGAGAGTGTTCTGCTGATGAAGACATATTTGAGAACCACAGGCCTGGATGACCACCAGGGTCCTGTGATTCTGCAACCTGATAGGCTGGGCCTCAGCGGCCCAGTCCTTCGCCTACAGAGCTGGTCTTTTTAATGGATCAGGAAGCACCCAGTCTAGGAGGCTGGACACGGCTCTCACTCTGCCCGTGGCTCTGTGGCTTTCAGGCCCCCTTCTCCCTTGGAGCCCCTTCTCCTTCCTCTTTCTCCTCCTTTCCCACTGAGCTCCTGCTTCAATTTGATGTCGGTGTTCCTCCCCATTATCCTGGCAGTGCTGGTCTTGAACTAGGTACAATTTCCTAACTAACGAGGAAAAGCAGGCCTTGTGGGCATCCTGGTATTGCTCATGTCTCACAGCTTAACTTTGATGCCCTGTTGTGCGGGAGGGTGAGCAGGAAAACCAAGACCAAGACCCCGTACATGCCTGGCAAGGATGGGAAGTCATAGGGGCTGAGGGAGACCTGTTGGGCCCCAGATGGACACAAACTGGGCTAGGACTGGGGAGAACCAAATTCCCTTGGCTCTGACACTCATCCTCATGTGGCTTCAGGCAAGTCACCTTTAAAAGGCAAAGATAATCCTATCTGTTCTTTCAACATCATAGAATAATTATAAAGACTAAATGAAAATAGGCTGAAGTTGAATACTGCATATGCATGTAAAATATCATTATCTCTAAATGATACCTGTATATTATGTAGAGAAAATTTATTTCATGAAGCTGTGGCCTTCTTTGTTTTCTCTTGTTGTCATTTTTTGGCAAGAGAGAAAACAGGACAAAGTGAAAAATATTAATCTTTTTTCTAATACTCTATTAATAAAAGGCAAGTCCTAAATTATTTTGCTGCACAGGAAAGAAATAATCGATTTGGTATTATAATATTCAAACAAAAGGTCAATAGTCAGTGATTCTCCTTTCATTTTCAAGAAAAGCCTTTGGAAGTTCTTCTCTCCAGCAACCTCGCAAGTAAGGTGTTCAGAGCATCTGAACGGACCCTGGAGACGGCCCCAGTCAGCAACAGTGGACGGGAGAGTGGCTGGCCATAGAAGTGGACTGTGTTTCATGGGACAAAACGTGGACAACAGATCCCACAGTAGGGACACTAACACCCTGTTTTGACAGAGCAAGTCAGAAAGCATCAGCCTTCTGTGTTTTCTGAGTAATTCTGCTGGAGGAAAGGCCCAGGACCTCAAGGCCGGCATCTGCTGAGGCAAGAATGCTCATCTGAGAGAAGATAAAGCTAAGGAAGTTTGTGTTGGATGTTGGAACTGGGACACGTGTTTCTTGGCGGAGAGCAGCACCCACAGAAGTGCAGTTACACTCACCAAACCCCTGCGGAAACAGCAAAAGCTGGAACGACAGCCCGCTACTTTGAGGTTCGCCTCCCGCTGACATGTTTTCCTATGGTTTGAGCAGAAACTTCACGTGTCCTAGAGTTGACAAGAAGGGTGCTTTTCTGCTCTCATCACAGTTGTCTAAGGGACCAGTGACAGACGAGGACCCCAGGCCCAGAACAAGTTTTGGGAGGGGCTATGCACGTATCTGGTTCCCCAGCCCTGGTGCGGTGGAGGTCTGAAGCACGTGGCATCCTTCAAAGTCAGTTTGCTCTCCTACCCCACCTGCAGGGCTGGCTGCAGTGCCTGCTACATAGTTTAAAAACATATTAAAAATTTTATATATATGCTTTCACTGTGCCAAAAAGCTTTTCTTTTTCTATTCTGGACTCTGAAATACTTTATCATTTTTAAGGAAAAAATATAGATATGGAAAGTTCAAAATACCCCTGCCCTATTTCCTGTGCTGCCTCTTTAAGGCCATGCCTGTGCTTCCCCCAGGCTCAGAGGAGCTGCTGCATTGGGGAGAAATGTCCCCAGAGAAGCACTGTGTGAGGTCAGCAAATACCAGAAAAGAATGGAGACATTTTCCTTTACTTCTTGTATTTTGCTCTTTAACAGATTTTTTTCCCCCAAATTGGGGGACTTTTTAAACATTGGCACAGGCTGTAAAATGCCCTTAATTAAAGTTTTGTTAAAAGAAGAATTTTGGACAAATTAAATTTAATGGGCAAAAAATGATTCGCGAACAGGGCAGCTCTGAGAATAGGCAGATTTGTGGACAGAACATGGAAGTGAGGCACGGGGCTGCTCCACTGGTTACAGCCCAGTCTCAGCCTTATTTGGGCGTGGTCTGATCAGCAGACCATGCCTGACCGAAGCTAGGCTGCTGTGATTGGCTGAGACTCAGTTATTGGCTTGTTTGAGTGGAATAGTAATTGTGGTTTTTGCATTGTTGGAATTTGCCATTTGATATTGGAATACATTCTTAAACAAATGTTATGTTATACATCATTTTGATGGGCATTTCTCACTTTATTATTTATTTTTTTGCTAATACTTATTACTTGCTATTTATTTTAGACTATGGAAATGATGTTAGACAAAAAGCATTTTTTTTTTTTTTTTTTTTTTTTTTTGAGACTGAGTCTTGCTCTGTCATCCAGGCTGGAGTGCAGTGGCACGATCTCTGCTCACTGCAACCTCTGCCTCTTGAGTTCAAGCAATTCTTCTGCCTCAGTCTCCAAAGTAGCTGGGACTACAGGCATGCACCACCACACCCAGCTAATTTTTGTATTTTTAATGGAGATGGAGTTTCACCATATTGGCCAGGCTGGTCTCAAACTCCTGACCTCGTGATCCATCCACCTCAGCCTCCCAAAGTGCTGGGATTACAGGCATGAGCCACCGTGCCAAAAAGCAAATTTGTGCGATATTCTTATGCGAGTTCAAAATGGGTCGGAACATCAACAACGCATTTGGTCCAGGAACTGCTAACAAATGTACAGTGCAGCAGAGGTTCAAAAAGTTTTGCAAAGGAGATGAGAGCCTTGAAGATGAGGAGTATAGTGGCTGGCTAGTGGAAGTTGACGACGACCAGCTGAGAGCAATCACCGAAGCTGATCCTCTTACAACTACGTGAGAAGTTGCTGAAGAACCCAACATCAGCCATTCTACAGTCATTCGGCATTTGAAGCAAATTGGAAAGGTGAAAAAGCTCTGTAAGTGGGTGCCTCACGAGCTGAGGGAAATTTTAAAAAATTGTCATTTTGAAGTGTTGTTTTCTCTTATTCTGTGCAACAATAATGAACCATTTCTCAATCGGATTGTGACATGTGACGAAAAGTGGATTTTATACGACAACCAAGAATGAGCAGCTCCATGATTGAACCAAGAAGAAGATCCAAAGCACTTCTCAAAGGCAAACTTGCACTAAAAAAGGTCATGGTCACTGTGTGGTGGCCTGCTGCCGGTCTGACCCACTACAGCTTTCTGAATCCCAATGAAACCATTACTTCTGAGAAGTATCCTCAGCAGATCGATGAGACGCACTGAAAACTGCAATGCCTGCAGCCAGCATTGGTCATCAGAAAGGGCCTAATTCTTCTCCATGACAACGCCCAACCACACGTGGCACAACCAGTGCTTCAAAAGTTGAACGAATTGGGTTACAAAGTTTTCCCTCACTATTTACCTGACCCCTCGCCAACTGACTACTATGTCTTCAAGCATCTTGACAACTTTTTGCAGGGAAAACACTTCCACAACCAGCAGGATGCAGAAAATGCTTTCCAAGAGTTTGCTGAATCCCTAATCTAGGATTTTTATGCTACAGGAATAAACAAACTTATTTCTCATTGGCAAAAATGTGTTGATTGTAATGGTTCCTATTTTGATTAATAAAGATGTGTTTGGGCCAAGTTGCAGTGATATAAAATTCATGGTCCAAACCACAATTACTTTTGCACCAACCAAATAGAAAAGCACTCTACTACATTAGGCTGTCAGGTCCTTTAAGTGTTAAGTTAGGGGGTAACCCACAATAGGGAGGCAGCCTCAGGCCTAATGTAGTTTAGTTACAGTTTCAACATTGGAATACAGTTGTACTGTTGATTAGTTTAAAGCCTCTTCTGTCTGAAAATGAAACAGATGCATTCACACAGACAGATGCCATTCCCCTGGAAGCTGGCAAGCATTGGGCTTTGCTGCCATGCGGGCAATTTCCATAAGACATCTTGTTTCTATAAGACACATCAGTGTCCCAAAGCTATGGAAGAGTACCAAAAGCTGAAAGGCACCAGAACCATTAGGGGGAAGAGAACTGCCTCTGCCGTGTGCTTGCCTCGAGGTAGCTCCTAAAATTGACGTGTTGAGTTTCACGGATGTCTAGCAGGGCTCACTGTGTACTGGGGCCTCATCACAGCACTTAGTAAATGTGACCTCAACCCCCATAACAATCTCACAAGGTAGGTCCTGCTATTATCTCCAGTTTGGAAGAGGAAATCTAAGCATGGAGAGGCTAAAAACCTTGCCCAAGGACACACTGCTCCTAAGTGGCTGAGCCAGGGGTTTGGCCCAGAGGCATCTCTTAAACATCACATCATGGTGTTGACAAGCAAAGTCCAAAGTAAGAACATGCACTTTCTGAAAACATGCACGTCACGGGAAAGGCTTCTAAGAGGGTGGAAGTCAATGCTAAGCAGAGATAACCCTTGCCAGAATCTTTTCATTATGTAGTGTCAGCTATGACTTCCCATCACCAGCATAAAGGCCACCATCTCAAAAAGAGTGTTAAGTGACCAGCAACACCAGTAGTAGGGAGAGTAAATCTCTTGAGGAGAGAAACCCCAGGTCTTTGTCTCTTTTTAGGGCAAAAGAAGGAGGAAGAATTGGCAAAGTAGGGTCTGGGGAAGGCTTAGTTTCATTATATTCTGAATCCTCAGCCAAAAGAGTCTCCATGACTGTTATTGCTGTCAAATGGAAGGTTATTTCTTTGTTATTTAACCTTGTTCTTCCATTAAGACATGAGAGGCTACACTGTGGTGTTAGGTTTGAGCTCTAACCACATCTTTATCACCTGGTGCACATTCCTCACCTTGTGGTCCTGCTGATCCCAAATAGTGGTGCTTCCCAGGCTTTTCTCCTGCATGGAGAGCCCTGTAAATGCAGAATTCTCTAAGGTGAACAACATTCTGGTTTGTCCTGGACCAGGTGATGGACTGAAGGGGTTCTGGGAACAAGAGACCTTTGGTGCAAAAACTGGGAAAGTCCTGGACAAACTAGGGTGAGCTCTAAGAAGTGCTCATAACCGTTTCTTCACCAATGGCAATGGATTTATAGCTGTTAATCTGTGTCCTCTAACCTTAGCCCACTTGTGACGAGTACTATAACAAGTACGTATCAACTACTTGGTTGGAGGAAGTAACCCCTCTCTGGTATCAGGCCATATCCACCCAGGCTCTTGAACTGTTTGATGACATGTTGACTGCCATGAACATTCCTTGGTTGACAGGGGAGCAGACAAGCATTCCTGACAGAAGGCTCTATTTCACAGCTGCCTCACTGCATGTAGCCCTCTGCAACTTGCCATAGGTACCAAGTAGATGGCATGCAATAAAACGGGCATCGTTCACTCAGCCCAGCTTTCCCTATAGCTCACCACTCAGCCCACTCATTGCTTTTCATTCTATGAGTAGAGCAAAGTGCACCTCCACTGTCTTGCCGTAAGACTCCCAGGTATGGGAACCCTGGAAGTGAATCACAGGGTGTTGTCTGATTCCAGTCTACAGAGTGAGTTTGAAAGTGTTCCCTTCTCTACAATGTTCTGGAAGAGTTTGTGCAGACCTACCATTATTTCCTCCTTAAATGTTTTGTGTAATTTACGAGTGAAGCTGTCTGTGTCTGTAGTTTTCTTCATGGGGATGTTTTTAACTAAAAATTTAATGTTTTTAAAAGACATAAGGCTTTTCAGGTTTTCTATTTGTTCTTGAGTGAGTTTTGGAAATTTGTGTCTTTCAAAGAATTTCTTTATTTCATCTAAGTTTTCAAATTTTTGGCATAAAGTTGTTGAAAACATTCCATAATTATCCTCTTAATATCTGTAGATGCTGTAGTGATGTCACCTCTCTCATTCCTGATATTAGGAATTTGTGTCTTTTTTTTTTCTTATCAGACTGGTTAGGGTTTATCAGCTTTATTAATCTTCTCAAAGAACCAACTTTTCATTTTATTGGTTTTCTATACATTTTTCCTATTTCTATTTTATTGATTTTCTATACATTTTTCCTATTTCTATTTTATTGATTTGTGCTCTGATCTTAATTATTTCCTGACTTCTCCTTAATTGGGGTTTAATTTGCTCTCCTCTTTCTCTAGTTTCTTAAGGTAGAAGCTGAGATCATTTGAGACCATTCCTGTTTTCTAAAACAGGTGTTTTAGTGCCATAATTTGCTGCTTTATCTGTATCCCCCAAATTTTGATATGTCATTTTAATTTTTATTTGGTTGGAAGTAGTTTCTAATATTTCTTTTTATAACTTCTTGGACAATTGGTTATTTAGAAGTGTGTTACTTAGTTTCCAAAATAGTTGATGATTTTCCACATGAGTTTCTTTATTGATTCTAATTTAATTCCATGTGATCAGAAAATATGCTATCTGTTACTTGAATTCTTTTTAATTAGTTGAGATTTTTTATGGATGAGAAAAATGGTCTACCTTGGTCTATTTGTTCTGTGTGTCCTTGAAACGAATGTATATTTTGCTGTTTGGGGCTGATACATTCTATTACTGTCTAGAAGGTTAATTTGGCTGACAATGTTGTTCAAGTCTTTTATAGTCTTCCTTATTTTTCTCTCCACTTGTTCTGTGCTATTAGGAGGGATATTGAAATCTCTGAGCATAATTTTGGATTTGTCTATTTCTTCTTTTTAGTTCTATTTGTTTATTAGTACTATTTGTTTTTCTTCATGTATTTTGAAGCTCTGTTAGTAAGTACATAAACATTTAGGATGTTATATCATCTTAATTATTTGGCCTTTTACCATTATGAAATTGCCCTCTTTATTTCTGATAATAGTCTTCTAAAATGAATTTTGTTTGATATTCAGCCTTCTCTTGATTAGTGTCAGCATGATATGTCTTTTTCTAGCCTTTTACTTATAACCTATTTGTATATTTGAAGCATATTTCTTGTAGGCAACATACAGTCTGGCCTTGCTATTTTATCTATTCTGACAGCTTCTGCCTTTTAATCAAGGCAAGACTTTTCTGAGCACCCTACCCAATGCCTCAGAATTATGAACTTTTTATCTGGCTGGTAGAACAGCACTATTATTCATCCTGTATTAACCCCAGGTACTGCTTTCTCTAATCCTATTGGATGTTTCCTTGCCTTGCCTTCTGTATTTTTCTCACATGCATGAGCTAATCACTCTCTAACCCGCAAAGCTCTCAGCTTCTCTCTGTGGAGCTCTCTCCTCTTTAGTCTCTGCACTGTGAGGTTCAGCCACTCTGATCTCCCTGGACTCTCAGCTCCAACCACTTCACTCAGGGTTTTCACCAGGCTCCACCTGGGATCCCCCTTCCTGTCCTATGTCCTGAAAACTTTTTCAAAGCAGTGAGCCAGGGCAATTACAGGGCTCACCTCATTTGTTTCCTATTTCTCAGGGACTGCTATCTTTCACTACCCAGTGCCCAGTGTCTTGAAAACAATGGCTTCATATATTTAGCATGGTCTTCTAGTTGTTTCAAGTGGGAGGGTAAACCTTGCCCCTGTTACTCCATTTCAGTTGGAAGCAGAACTCCCAGGCAAAAAGGAGTCTTCCCCTCTGAAGTGAGCAGAGGTTGGGCCCAGAGGTTCAGAGGTTGAATCTGGACAGCATTTGGGTGAGTTTTCCCGTACTTGATTTTGATGGGATGGTATGTTATTATTTTTAAAGCAGGTTTGAAGTGTTTATAAATTAATTAGACCACTTAATTATTAGCTATTTTCATCCTTTTTTAGACTTTCTGTGATTTCTCTTTTCCGTGGAATTTAGAGAAGATCTAAAACCGTGGGAAAATAAATTACTTTTTACACAACCTTCAACACACAAAATAGCAAAATCTAAGAGCACTTGGAAAGCATTTGAGCCCATTCTGGATGCATCTTTTTCACCTTATAATCATAAATTAAACCCACTATCTTGTAAAACTTCTGACAAAACCCACAACGGAACAAATTGCACATATAATTTTAAATTGAAGGAATATAATTGTATTGGCAATGTTCTGTATATATAAGGATTGTCTCCAAGTGGAAAATTAGAAAGTTAAGCCCTGCCCATATAGGAATAGTAAAAGCTGGATTTGCTGTAGGTTCTCTCCTATCCCTGTTGAAGAATGAAAATGTCTCGTGACTTTATAAGGACCCCAGCAATCAGCTTTGTTGCTGTAGAAGGTGGCATGGCTCCTTTGTCTCTGACACAAGCCAGGGAAGTTTCAGGTAACAGATGCTCAGCACACCTCACTGGAGAGGCCAGAAAGGTACTTCCAATGGGAGTAAATGGCCTGCCATTAGGAAGATCAAACATCCATAGAAGTCCAGGAAATTGGAAATAAGGAGGGTCTGTGTTAGGAGAAGTGACAGAAACAGAAAAACGACACTGAGCTGCCAGAGAATGCCCATGCATGTTGCCTGCAATGAGGACCAGACCTCCACTTTAACTCACTCCAATTTCTTTTGTTGTTGGAAGTTAGACTGTAAACATACTGTCTCCAAGGGTGTTTTAACTGCTCAGAACATGTGTTTGATTTAATGAGGCACCAGGACCCAGCCATCTTTCAACTCAGCCTTCCACAAAGCACGATGTTCATACGGCCAATCTGGATCATTCATTTCAAATCCAGACAGAAGAGAAAAGATCAAACAGTGGGTGAGGCCTTACGACGACCCTCGTCTGAGAAGGCAGAAGTATCACTCCAGCAGGAAAACATGCAATTCCTGTTGTCCCGCTGTTCGGCAGTATCCAAGTCAACCTTCCTTCCCTGCCCACAAAATGCACCAGTTTCTAGGAGTGGATGTTCATGGAGGCCAGTCCTAGAGAGGGGTGGAGCAGGGTCTCAGATGGGTGCTTTACTTTTAAATCTAAAAAGAAAGCATGAGAGGCTAGAACATGGAAACAATCATGAAGACTAACAAGGAATCTACTTGGGGTAGATTTTTTATTGCATTAGATGCCTAGAGCAGTCCCTTTACTGAAGCCTGGGAGACCTGCCAGCAGTGGCAGTGTGTGTTTCCCTCCTTCTGTGGTTGCTGCTGGTGGCTTTGGACTGCTCTGTGCTAGAACCTTCTTCAGCGATTCTAGATACACTTGGTCACAGCTCAGCTCTCACTCCTTGCCTCCTCCATCCTGCTTTTGCTCCTTAATGTCTGTGTCAACAGAAGTGGTTGAATCCAATGGGTTACCACCCTCGTTGAGACCACAGTCATGGCACCACCAAAGGCACCCAGCAGAGTGGCTCTCCGGTAACTCATGCTGAGCTTTGTGCCATGTGTCATACCCATCTGGTTAAACGATTTAGCCACTTAATTGAACAAAACTGATGGATAACATGAGGTGGAACTACACTCAGATTGCTTGTGGCCAATCCTTTCCCCTAACCGAAATACCAGTTCACAATCCTCATTGAAACCAACTCAGTACTCATTTGATTATTCCAGACATGAACTGAAGTGGTTGGCAGGAGAAAGCATAAATCAGCAACAAATAAAATGATACCTTGTGGAAATCTCACTAAAGAGTCATCTTTGGGGTAAAACAGAGACATATTGATGTTCTGAGTGCTTTCGAAAATGCTTTGATGAGAAGGACCCAATTTGGGTACAAGTTCTCTATGTAGTGAATAATGCTATAGAGAATACAGCAAAAGTTCTAAAATTAGAACTAAGAAGAATGAGTATTTGACGTAAAGACCTGAAGTGAAAGTTTTACTGGTGTGATTCCCAGCTTGACAACACAAAACACATTTCAGGATATCCCTGTCTGCCGCTACCCGTATACCCCATTGAGTCAGAAATGGGGCAATGTCAAAGAACAACACTTTTAAGTTAATTTGTACTTCGCTCATCCCAACAGCATCTACATACACATGGAAATATCATCAGCAGTATTTATTGTCCCTATGGATTTATGGACCCCTTGCTCTGCTCCCAGCACCGAACCATTACTCAGTGTTTGGAAAACACTTGCCCATTATGTGCAATATCAATGATGCCCCAAAGGCTAAGTCTGGGAGGAAGCGAAGTCTTTGAGATACTGCTATTGTTTATATGATCACTGGTGACAGAAACCATTGATTCTGACTTAGGGTCCAGCTCAAGAGAAAATCATTCCTAGAGATGCAGGGTTTCATTTTTGTCAGATGACTGTGGTTAATCTTCACTTGATAGTCTTTAAAAAAAATTCTCATAAATCAAAGATAGCAAGGAATCATAATTTCTTTAGGCAGTTAATAACAAACAACTAGGTTTCCAGATCAAATATGAATGGAAATTACATCTCTAGGAGAAATTCACTTATTCCAAATCCGAGCTTTTCCAGGTTTGTGTTAGTCTGGACAATCTTAGGCCCTTTTACAAGGGCTACCATCAACATTTTTGCCTGGGAATAGCTCTTATTAAATGGGCTTTGTCAATTATTTAATGTTTTTAAAAGTTAAAACACCGGTTTTAACTTTCACCTGTTTCAATATCTCATATTCAATATGAAAACACATAAAACACCCCTTACCTTGCCTGCACGTGTGTATGTATGAAGTAACAGCACAACCTCTGGTTGGTCTGCTTTATGGTTCTTGAAAAGCTGGGTAGGAATGGCCGGTATGTGCCCTAAACCACACTAGGCCCTCTGGACAGGTAAGACATTGGCCGCGGGAAAACTCCCAGAGTCCAGGAAGGGGCCAGGGTTACCTGTGTGCATTTGATTGTGGAGTTATCTGCACTGCAAGGCCACGTGCGGTCACCCCCTCTGAGGTCAGGAGGCCTTCCTGAGGGCAGCTGAACCGTGTCATGGGCTCCAGCCTCCTGTCCTGGCCAGCGACGTGCGGACTCCGGTGGGTGTAAAATGCCCATTGCCTACATGGTCGGTCCTTCTGGAGTCAACCACATCGAGGCCACTGGGAACGCAACAAAGAAGGTCCCTTGGGGAGGAAAAAATGTTGTCTCTGTATCCCCTAGGGTGGGGACGTTGTCGATGACTGAAGACAGAGAGCTCTAGAATGGCAGGGGATGAGAGCCGCATACAGGAAAGCGGGTTGGAGAGGAGGGAAGGGGCGGTCCACCTGTGATCGCCACACGCAGCCCCTGCCTCCCCGCGGGAGAGGATCAGCATCAGGTGAGTCCAGGGCGAGTGCGAGGAGGAGAAGGCCCAGCCCATCTACGCCCTGCGGGGAGGGAAGGCCCTGCCTAGGACAAGCTGCTGAGGGATTTGGGGGTGCAGCAGCTTGGCAGCCCCTCGTCCCCGCTCCTCCCAGCTGCGCTCCTGCGTGCGAGGCTGCCGCGCCCGCCAGGGGATCCTGGGAAGGCCGATCCCGCGAAGTGGCCACAGGGAGCCTCCGGGACTGGCTTGTGAGCTCGGGGAAGGCCCAGAAGGTGGGAAAAGTCACTGTCCCTAGATTGTTCAAGTCACTGTCCCTAGATTGTTCGTGTGGCTGTGACCCTCTTCTACCACCAGCAGTAAGAGCCTAGGATGTTCTGTTTGCCACCAACACATGCCTGTGGCCCTGCTAGCGCTGTCACCTGTCCTGTCCTATTTCTCCAGGGAGCATCTGGGCAGGAAGTAACTCTGCGCCAGGAACAAGGTGGAAGCCTGATGCTGTTATTTCTGCATACAGATCCTTCGTGGTTTTTCCGGTTCCTTGCAGCTTTAGCCGGGTGGGC
The DNA here is from genome assembly GCF_047675955.1 of Chlorocebus sabaeus. Classification (NCBI taxonomy): domain Eukaryota; kingdom Metazoa; phylum Chordata; class Mammalia; order Primates; family Cercopithecidae; genus Chlorocebus; species Chlorocebus sabaeus. The sequence goes on from NC_132916.1 coordinate 11,360,968, forward strand.
GCAAAGCCCTGGGGAGCGCCTCTTCCAGGCAGGAGCTCCCGTGACGCGCCCACCCCCACATCCTCACCATGCTCCCAGGGACAGGAGCACCGGAATTTTCGGCATACCCTGGACACACACCCTGAGCTCAGGGAGGCAGGGGCACCTTGGTTCAAATCCATGGAAACAAGAACAGGCCAGGAAGGAAGGCCTGGGCCTTTGGGCGTGGTACCTGAGGTACACAGGAAGATTCCGGAGAGCTGGGATCTTTTTTTGTTGTTGTTATTATAGCTGCACAATTCCATTCATTCTTCTTCTAAAACCACAGTATTTCAGGATGAAAAACAAATAAAAACTGTTAAGCCATCTAGCCAACCTTCCTGATTTCACAGATTAGGAAATCGTAGCCCATAGAACCACTCATGGTGGGGAGGGGGGTCACACAGCAATTTAGTGGCAGAGCTGGGATTCGAACCTGTGTCTCTCTTGTCTAGTTGTAGGGCTCTTCCCAGCTTATCCTGTGTTCAGAGCCATTGTTCTTCCCAACTAGGTCAGTGTCTCCAGGGGCCAGCTTCCCATTCGTTCCCACAGGCCCCAGGGAAGCACCGGGCGGAACATGAAGATGGGGACTCACCCCTGCTGCACCTCTATCCCATTTACAGAATTCAGAATCTGTGCCTGCTTTTGGGCACCCCATCCGTGCTCCATCCCTGCTTGTTCCTCATCCATTCCTCCCAATTCTGGGACCATCTACCCTGGCATCATCGTCAGCTGACCGTTTGTGACGTTTGCAGCCTCACACAGACTCCACAGAGCCACATGTGTCCATGTGCACACATGGACGCACAGGTGTGTGCACCTCTGATGCCAAGAGGGCGTAGCCTCCGTGGCTGAACCATGGCCCTACTGGGCAGATCCATTGGGAACAGTTCACCTGGCACATCAGTGCTGGTCTGTCCTCACCCCTTCTGTGCTCAGAGCCACATTCCAGGCCCAGCCTAGCCAGCATCTGGGGGCCCTCATGACCCTAGACCAGGGCCAGCCCAGCACCTTCATGGAATGAGGGAAACCTGTCCCCTCAGTGGATGGATTAAATGCATCACATCCGTGTACCTGAATGAGACAAAGGCTGCCAGCAGCTCCATGCCAGGGCTCAGGGCTCAGCAGAGCTGGGTGGGCTTCAGCCCTCGGGTGCCCCTTACCAGGTAGAGTCTGCCCAAGCTCGTGCAGACTCCTCCAGTAACATGGTCTTTCTTTTCCTCCCTCCTCCCCAGAACATGGGACAAGAGAATAAAAGTGGGCTCAGGCCTGTAATCCCAGCACTTTGGGAGGCCAAGGTGGGCAGATCACGAGGTCAGGAGTTTGAGATCAGCCTGGCCCACATGGTGAAACCTCGTCTCTACTAAAAATATAAAAATTAGCTGGGCGTGGTGGTGGGTGCCTGTAATTCCAGCTATTTGGGAGGCTGAGGCAGGAGAATCGTTTGAACCCGGGAGGCAGAGGTTGCAGTGAGCCGAGATGACGCCATTGTACTCCAGCCTGGGTGACAGGGCGAGACTCCATCTCAAAAAAAAAAAAAGTGAGATTAATTAGTGAAGGAAAAACAGTAAAAACAACAGGAATATGGGGGCAATGATTCAAAAGATGACAACCCCTATTTCCAATAATGGGACATGATTTCCAACTCTGACAGAAGCATCCTTTAATCACGCACTTATGACAAGCCACTAGGAATCGGCACAGCTCAGGCACACAAATCTGTGAACAAGAAAACACAGGGCAATCTGTGTTCTCTTTTCAGGCAAGACCTTAGGAGCTCTGTTTATAAGTATTTGGAGGCTCCCTGCAGTCACGGAGTTGCTCTTCTTTCCCATAGTAAGGCCACAAGGTAAATATGTTTTCTTCTCTACTCTCTGGCCAGGCAGGAGATTGCCTCCGCTCATAAAAATCATCTGTAATCTCTTCAGCAGGGAGGTTTCTTCCATGGCTTAGGGTCTTCTTTCCTTCCAGACTGGTCCCCACCTCCCAGCCCCCATATCACGTGGGCATCTCGCCTTTGCTGGCCTGATGGCCCCTTCTGGTTAAACTTCCCTGGCAGCCGGCCGAGGTGCAACCTCCTGTATCTGGACATGAGCTCTGGGCTTTGTCCCTGCCCCTGTCACAGCCAGCCAGCAGCAAGCCAGACAGCCTGGTAAATAGGGCAGTGGAAATTCAGCTGACGAGTGGAGGGTTTCCAACATAAATTTCCCTTTTCCCACCACAATTTTATAGAACTTTGCAAAGACGCACATCAGCACTTTAGCAAGCTGGCGCTCTTCTGAAAGCATCGAGCTTGTCGAACTTTAACTTTTTATGTTGTTATTTCAAATGGTTTGATCAATGATCAAGCACATGATGTCCCTGTAACCCTATCCTAGGCCATAAGAAGAGGGTTTGAATACCAGGGTTTTAGAAAAGTCTGTTTGCCACATCAAGGAGAGTTTTATGTAACCCTTAGTACATTTTCTCTTTATCCTGACATCTCATTGCTATTTTTTTTAGTATATTGGAGTACATTTAAATTCTGGCTACACAAGCCAACATTTCTGTAAATCGTCTTTCTGCCCTGTGTTAATAAGTGAATCTCCAGCAGAGAGAACTGGCCTGGTTAGCTGACAACTCCTAAGCAATGGGACCGAAGTAAGAAAATGTAATTAACAAAGTGACAGCCCCAGGTGAAAGTGCAAGAAGTTCTAGCAAATTCCAAAGATATTTTATAGGCTCTTGATCTCATTAGGCCCTCTTTTGCAAAGGAAACTTACTGGGCAGTTTCTTAACTTCCTGTACTTCTCAGACTAAACTCAGAGCATTCACAAAGGCAAATTGGCTTCATTGACTTGATTTTAAACCCTTTCCAGTGAATCAAACAGTAATGAATGTCTAAAATACACGTCAGAATCAACACTGGGAACTTTTCTAACTTACAATGTTTTCTTAGTTATGTGCCAAAACAATACCTTGCCAAGAGGAATTATTTTGATTTAGAGATATGACTGGTCTTACACAATTTGAGCTCTTTGAGGGCAAAACTGATACATGATTATCTTTATATTTAAACATCTCAAAAAGTAGTTTTTGTAACTGAATGGGACCTAATACCAAGGACTTGACAGCCTCTCCAGGCCCTAAGAGGCCACAGCATGCCCCCGACCTTGGCTCTTACAGCTGCCCCTGCTAGGAGAATGCTGCCTGCCCCACACCCCAGCTGCTGGGGGAGCGCCTCCTCATCTCTCAGGACCCATCTTTCCAAACTCTTTCTTGAGCCTCTTCCATTCATTGCATCCCATGGCCCCCTGCACACACTCCAGTACAACTGATCATCCTTTCTATCAAATTCCCACTGCCTCTTATACATCCTCATCTCCTCACAAGGGACACTTCATTGCACTTACAGATGTATGCGTAGATTCCACTTTCTCCACCAGGGTTTCTCAAGCTCCGCACTGTTGACATTTGGAGCCAGATGCCTCTTTCCTGTAGCATCCTGTACACTGTGAGGTATTTAGCAGCATCCCGGCCCCTGCTGCTGGGTGCCACTAGGAACCCTTCCCCAGTAGTGACAGCCAAGTGTATTAGCCATTGTTACATATCCTCTGGGAGGCAGAATAGTCCCCATTGGAAACCACTGTGCTAGACTCAAAGCTCATGAGGGGTATGGCAATGTTTTATCACTCTTTAAATTCTTAGCACTTAGCTCAATTCTTCCTATGTATTGGACATTCAGTATTTTTTGAATTTTGAGAATCAAGTGAATTAATACATGCAATACAATATGAATATTTGGCAAACCTTAACTATATTACTACTATTATCTGGAACTATGGCCCATCTCAGCAATAGGCAGTGATTATAATGCTGACTTTATAACTTTCTGGTGAAATTAAATGTGCAGGGTGGGTGTCCAGCTACTCTGGTGTGTGGTTGTGTCCACTTTGAACTTGGGCTGTCCTCTGAGATGGGTCATGATCTTTGAAACCCCGATAAAGCTCTGGACCCGTGTCCACAGGTTTATGCTAGACCTGGTAATTCTGGCCTCCAGATCCTTCTTAGGTGCTAACTTTAGTTACTAGAGCTTGTTTCTGCTTCTGCCTGCAGGCCTGGCCTAGGTCTATGCCACTCGACTTCTTGCCTATCTTGACTTCTAGAAAGCCCAGGCTCCTTACCTGTTGTAAACCTCCACCACCATCTCTCTCTTCTTGTCTCAGTCATGCCTGTTAAGCTAGCCCATGACCCAGGGGGACTTTTCATGGACCATTTCAGGGTCCATTCTCTGGACCCTGTAATTAGGTTATCTTCGAACTGCCCAAAAACCAGCAAGATCTCACACATTCACCCTGGCCTGGTGTATATCACACTAAAGACAGCCTGCCGAGAGGAAACTGTTCCTTGGAACAGTTGAATTTGGGACTCTATGCCATGTGAAGTTCAGCCTGACTGATACTTTGACTCTCCCACTGCTTTAGTGTTGGGAGAACATCACTCATCACAGAATTCAGTGAGTTGTAAATTATCAACAGTAGTGACTTAATTGACAATTGCTGTGTTATAACATTGTTATCACTTATATTAGGGTTCTCTAGAGGGACAGAACTAATAAAACAGAACTGATAAAGGGGAGTATATTAAGGAGTATTAACTCACACAATCACAAGGTGGCGTGCCACAATAGGCCGTCTACAAGCTGAGGAGAAGGAAGCCAGTCCGTGTTCCAAAGCTGAAGAACCTGGAGTCCGATGTTCAAGGGCAGGTAGCATCCAACATGGGAGAAAGATGCAGGCTTGGAGGCTAAGTCACTCTAGTCTTTTCACGTTCTTCTGCCTGCTTTATTCTGGCTGCACTGGCAGCTGATTAGATTGTGCCCACCCAGATTGAGGGTGGGTCTGCTTCTCCCAGTCCACTGACTCAAATGTTAATCTCCTTTGGCAACACCCTCACAGATGCACCAGGGACAATACTTTGCATCCTTCAATCCAATCAAGTTGATATTCAATATTAACCATCACATTAATATAGCAGCTCCTTGGTAACTATGGTCCTTTTTGAGATCCAGGATAATGTAGGAAAGACAAGACTCTGACTGGTAGCTTGGGTAATATCAGCCTCCTGGTAATATAGGTTGCCCCTGTTAGGCTGGCAATGTGGCCCCTATTCAGAGCAAGTTTAACATACATACATACATCCTATTATAAGGAGTATGCTACTTGCAGAGATCAGAAAAGCTAATCTGTAGATGGGACTTTTACCCTCAGTAGTATTTCCCAAGCTTGGCTGCTCATTAATTTGTTTCCTTGATCTTCACTCAGTCACTTACCGATCCATTCATTTATTGTTCACTCAACAGACATTAATTCAATACTGGCATGTGCCAGGCACCCCATGCTACAGAGTCAGGGAAGCAGTGCTTAAGCCAAACTCTGGCAGACAAGGAGGAGTCCACTAGGCAAGATGTCAAAATAGCACAGGCAGCTTAAAAATAGACTTTTCTCTAGGACTTACCCTCCAGTATTCTAATTCAAAAGGTTTTAAGGTGGGCCTAAAGGTAGATTTCCTAAAAGCACACTTGAGGGCTACTTTCAGCTGTATGGACCTTAAAGGAGGGAAGGCCCCATGATCCTGGAATGGCCCAGTGCCCTGAGAAGGTCAAGCGGGTTGCTGGAGAGCTGTCAACATGTCACTCTGAGGCCAGGCGAAGGGAACGCAAGTTAGAGTAAGTCTGGTACATTCACCAGCCTCGAAACTCCTCTTCCTAATCTGGAAGGCCAATGTATGCTAATTCTCTTTTACTCTGCCCCTTTTCAAAGATAATTAACATTAAAAAATAAATATAAAAAGATTTGAATGTTAATCTCCTCCAGCACAGGTTAAAGATGGTGATGCGGGTTTCTAGTCCTGTTGGATTTTGGCCAAACTTAGTTATCTGGATGAACTTTTTGGCCAAACTCAGTTATCTGGATGAACTTTTTGCCACTTACATGCCCAGCCAAGGTCCTAGATTCCCTATAGCCGATCCCATTTCTTCAGAATCCTTGGGCTTGGAAAATTCATTGTGAATCTTTTTCCCAAGAGAGATGTCCCAGATTGCATTTAGCTATTTAGGAACAAGCAATTAAAAAGCAGGATGGTGTTCGATGATTTAATTTGCATTTTTTTCTTGTATGACTCCAACTTCAAATCCAGCAGGACTGAATCCATAAACAGTCGAAGTTAGTAACCTATAAGCACCTCCGGCTCTCCCTAGTGAAGTCAAGGCCCATGCAACTCTAGACTCTGGGATGCAAGAACCACATCAACAGATACTTCTTCTTCTATCATGTGAACATAAAGATTTTGTTTCTTATTTATAAAAATTGTTTCATGTTTACATATAACAGCTTTAAATAAGTGTTAGCCGAACAGTGAGTTTCAGAGGCCCAAACTCAGAACTCGATGGCTCAAGGAGGTGCAGGAGCCAATTAATCAATTTCACGGCATTATAATAAACTCAGACTTTGGGAAGGCTTTTAATGTGTTACTCAACTGACGTCAAGAAGAAAATGTCAAAATACTAAAAACAGACTGGAGTTAAAAATCTGGCCTCCAATTCCATGAGAAGTTTATTCATCCCTCTCATTTTATATACACAGAGGTGATCTCATAGCATCACATGGCAGTGAGAGCAAAACGAAATAAAATCAACCAGGCAGGCTGCACGGAAATTCCAAAAACAGGACCCCATGAATGAGTGGGGAAGTAAGCCACCCTAAATAGAGCAAAGCACGTTCTGCTTCGTCTGTTCAACTTTCCCCCAATATAACTGATTTCCAGAAGTGGTTATTTTAATCAATGCCCAGCACACCCATATTGAATTAGACCTAGCTGATTTACAATCATAAATGTGTTGAACTGGAAGAGTATGCAAAGAATCTCTTGCCTAGCAGTTTTCCAACTTACTACCTCAAATTGCAGATATTCCAGGGATTTCCATAAGACTGAGATAGAGGCTAAGGGGAAGGATATGGCAGTCAGGACCCAGGCTCCAGATGTCAGCTTTGAACAGAACTGCTACATTTTCACCTATCATTTATATGATAAATGAATCTAGATCATTTTTGGCGGGGGGGGGGGGGTGGGAAATGAGCTTTACAAGATTACTCACACTCCCCACCCCTACCACAAAGCTGAAATGTACGGAAGGGTGGAGAATTGCCCCAGACAGCATAATTAGTGAGTGGCAAAGTACAATGGAATCTTGTTATTCTGGGACTCAATATAGTTTGCAGATTTATCTAAATTTCAGATTTCAAAACTCTGATTAATTTCTCAAATGCTTCTTTGCAATAATGTATAAATTCATGTTGTGAGTCAAATGGAAAAAATTCAGTAAAGATTCATGCTGTTTTAAATCATTCTTGACCAATAAATCCTTGTAATTACCAAGCTACTTTATTTTCTTAAGCACAAAACCTACAGGCACAGTCCCAAAGGAAATTCTCCAATTTGGAATCCCTCTGAGCATTTATGTAATTTATTCCAGGAATGAATAAGAGGCTTAGCTAGCATGCCAGTACTGATTGATTGATAGTGACTGACTGAGAAAGATCCTGAAGCCACCACTGGCCACAGAGATTATGCAGCAATGATTAGCAATGTCTGCCATGGATGTGGGAGGGGGAAATATGGTATGGTTGCCCCATGTTTGTCATCCCTGTCCTCTCCTGTAATCCCAGCACTTTGGGAGGCCGAGGCAGGCAGATCACAAGGTCAGAAGATCGAAACCATCCTGGCCAACATGGTGAAACCCTGTCTCTTACTGCAAACACAAAAATTAGCTGGGCATGATGGCACATGCCTGTAATCCCAGCTACTTGGGAGGCTGAGGCAGGAGAATCGCTTGAACCTAGGAGGTGCCATTGCACTCCAGTCTGAACAAGAAGAGCAAAACTCCATCTTAAAAAAAAAAAAAAAAAAAAAAGAACCAACATTTTGTGGATGTTTGCACCCTCTCATTCCCTCCACTGGAGACTCTGGAAACACAAAGCCAGAAGAGCGTAATGGGCTCCATTGTTCACAGCCTGGTCATTGTGGTTGAGATCTGTGTCCAGCATGAAGCACAGTAAGTATTTGTGAAATGAACTGACAGCTGTATAAATCAATGGACATCTGCATTTCACACCACCATATCCCCATCCTGAGACAATGAGCACAGCAGCATTAGCTGCTACAATGGAGAAGAAAGAGGGAGAAAGAAATCCTGGGGTGGAGGGTGTAATTAATATAGTATTTCCAAAATAGTATCCCAACATGTGTTCTTTGACCTGAATTTATAAGGAACTCAAAGACAAGTCTCTGCAGTTTAAGATCTATACTTTGAAAATACATTAGGCCCTGCCTAGAAAATGGTTCCCTTTTGGCTGGGATTTACAGTTAGCTGAACTGGGTGCTAATCCTCCATTCATGAAATATGGGAGATGTGAGTGAAATGCTTTTGCTCCTAACCAACTGTGTGAGCCCCTTGGGTCTGAAACTCCTCGTTTGTAAATAAGAGAGTTGCTCTCTTCCACTTGTTCTTTCAGTAAATATTGGTTGACCGCTGAGAGCTCCAGGCACTGGGCTGGAGGCTCATAATCTAGGGAGGACATCAAACATTAAACAAACATCCCATTGCAAAGCCTGCTGAGCGCCAGGAAGGTCACAGGACTCTGAAGGAAACAAGGTCCCTTCCAGCACCAGTAACCTGTGATTTTATAGTGGTTTCCATTGTTTCCCATCCCTGGGTGTCCACATTCCGACAGGGACCCTTTCTGGGGAGTTGTGAGTGGGCACAATTAAAGGCATGAAGAGACACTGGGCCTGGAGTCCTGCCTCGATTTTGCAACTGGCAGGTCTCAGGAGCCCTCTTGCCCCTCCTTTTCCTCAGAGCCTTACAAAGGGGAGGAAAGTCTCTTGTACTTAAAATATTTTCTTGGATGAAAATGCAGTTTTCTTAGAAGTACTGTTTGCCATTAAAGTCTTCCTTGGCTCGAATTTAAGTCTTTCTTGTTCCTTCTGAGATGGAGAACCCCTGGCTAGCAGCCTGTCACCACCAGCCCCCTGTGAGGTGCTTGAAGCCAGTCTCTGTCACAGCTTTGCCTCCTCTTCTGCAGAGAGATGCTCTCATTTCCATGAAACTCACTTCCTCAGAGAGACGCTCTCATTTCTGTGAAACTCACTTCACAGGTTTTCTTGCCTCTTCCTTTTAGACACTGTTTCTCCTGAATTCTTCCCCTGAATTCTTTCCAAGTCTCTTCCAACAGGACAAAACTAGACCCAATCCTTTGGAAAGGGTCTCACCAAGAATAAAAAGAATATTAATGTATTAACTGTCAACTGTCTTTTCTGTCCTTTTCCTTTTTCAGTTTGGGGCAACAAGTATTTATTGATCTTATTAGATCTCAAATAACATTTATACTAGTTGGATTGTTATTCATGTATTCATACATAGCCTCCTAAACATTAGCATTGTATGTTTAAGACTTCGAAATAACATTAACAAGTATAATAACCAAAATACCAACCATAATGGGATTGGCTTGGTGAGCAGAAGGCTCTCTGGCCAGGTCTATGTTAAATTTATCAGGTAATTCGTGCATGCGGAAATCATCAACTGTCTGTAAAACTCACCCAAATTTGCCCTCCAAAAACTTTCTAAGTCAGTTAAGGCAACAAACACAAGGGACCTTTGTGCAGCATGGATTTCATTATGAAATGCATCACTTAACGCTTTCTAAAAAACGTTTCCTGATAAAACAGAATCTTTTTCTTAGCCTGTTAGTTTTATAAAATCATACTCAAAACTTGGACATTTCTAGGATCTCATATTAGTCCTTTTCTAATACTTCTTTATCATTTTTCTGAGAATGTTAATACTTGATAAAAGTAAAGTCTGTAGAGATTTTTGAAGTTTAAGTCAAAACAAAAGTTATAAACAGAGGAATTGGAACTGAGGAGAAAGAAAGTGCTCCACCAAAGCAGTCCTACAAACCGCACTCTACAAACAGACACCAAATTTGTAAACCCAGAGACCCATATGGCTCAGAAACAGAGCACTAGCAGGTTCAAGAAGCTCAGTTTAAAAGCCAAATGGAATTCAAAAGGACTTCTATCATAGTCTGAGATCTCTTGAAGGACATTCAAGAAGCTGTAAATATGTGGTTTCAGACTCTAGGATCATTGACTAAAATCCTGTGCCTACTCTGGCTCTCCTCCTGGCGCTCCTCCCTCACCCCTCCTCCCTCACCCCTCTTCCTTCACCCCTCTTCCCTCACCCCCACCCCTCCTCCCTCACCCCTCATCCGTCAGCCCTCACCCCTCCTCCCTCACCCCTCATCCGTCAATCCTCACCCCTCCTCCCTCACCCCCCACTCCCTCACCCCTCCTACCTCACCCCTCACCCCTCCTCCCTCACCCCTCCTCAGCCAGACACCTCTCCCTTACCTCACTGAACAAGAGCTCCTAACTTTTGATCCACCCCCTTCCCCTCTCACTTAGCACTTATGGTGCAAATGGATGGTCTTAGGGGAAGTCTAAGAGATGGGTACATCTATGAATTCCCCATCATTCATTTTTTTCCTAAATGTATTAATCAGGATTCTTTCATTTCCAAGTTTCAGAAACCCACTCAAACTGACTTCTCCGTAAAAACAACATTACTGACTTATGTAATTGTGATGTTACCAAGGGCATTATTTCAGGCATAGCTGGACCCAAGGACTCAAATTATGTCTCTGGGAACTCATTTCTGTCATATATTGGGTCTGTTTTCTTTTGTATTTGCTCTGATATCTTCCAGTTGGTGGCAAGGTGACCACTAGGAGCATCAGCCTACCAACCCAGGGGCACGGGGAGCGCCTCTTTACAAAACGTTGCAGAAAGACTCCTGGAGGGATGCTCGTTAACTGACCTCAAATCATGGACATCCTGAATTGTAAAAGGATGAGGTACTGTCAGGCACCTGACTCTTCTTGTGGATCCATTTCTGGAGCTGGAGGACCCAAATCAGAGCAGCTCCACCCAAATCAGACTGGAATGAGTGGGTCCCCTGGTTCTTTTTCAGGGAAGACAGAGGAGCATTTATCTGAGTGGGGGAAGCAGGCTGGGCAAACCAAAACAACAGATGGCGGTCAGGACAGGCTGGGGAATCACAGGAGCAACACAGCAGGGTTGGACTGTGCCCCTGTGCATGGGGACACTGAGCCGGCCCACAGCTCTGCTCCTGGTGCTCACCCAGGGCCCAGGTGGTCAGGGATCCATACCACACTTGCCTCACAACCTCCAAAGCAGGAAAGAGGGGTGTTGCAGTGCCTCCCACTGGCAGGGAGGTGGTCCTTCCAGGAGCTGGCGCACATCACTTCCACTGGAAGAACAGGAATTACAGCCACAGAGTGTGCTTGGAAAGAAGAGAACCACTGGGAGGCCCGGGCGGGCGGATCACTAGAGGTCAGGAGTTCAAGACCAGCCTGGCCAACATGGTGAAACCATGTCAGGTGTGGTGGGGCGCTCCTGTAGTCCCAGCTGAGGTAGGAGAATAGCTTGAGTCCAAGAGACTGAGTTTGCAGTAAACAGATCACGCCACTGCACTCCAGCCTGGACAACAGAGCGACACTCTGTCTCAAAAAAAAAAAAAAAAAAAGAGAACCAGAATATCTGATGACAGTCCCAGTGACATCCCATACCCATTCATTAATAAGACAGCAATGTCTCCCACAGGGAAGAGCTCTGCACACCATGGACATCTTTCTGCAAAGGGCGCACAGGCCATTCACATCCTACTGACAGATCCAGGTCAACCTTCACAGCTGCAGACCCAACTCAGAGGGCATGACAATGCTCAGCGGCCAAGGCCCTCCAACCCTCCCTCTTTCCTTGCCTTTATTTCCACCTGCAGCCTCCCTCCCATGTTCCTAAGAAGAATCTCAATGCTTTATTATATCTAATTTTCCTCCTAACTCCAAAAGAGAAAATAAACTTTGGAGTGGATGTGGTTTAAGATGCTCTTTGCAATGCCTCTATGTGGAAGGGTCTTTGGGCCCCTTACAGCTACTGCTGACAGGGCCCTGAGTCTGCTCAGCAGGGAAGACAAACGCAGTCACTTTTCCTGGGATATTTGAGTTACTTCATATGTTTAATAAGCAAAATACTCTGTATCTTCTCATACATGTGAAAATTAACAGTCTAATTTTATCTCAAATTGGGTAACAGGTTTTGGTTGTTTCAAATATAAGAAAATTAACACAAAGCAGACTGAGATCTTAAAAATTCTTTTTAAAAATCCTTTTTTAAAATAGGTTTATCCACATTCTGTGCGGCCTATACAATATGACATGCATAATTACAGCAGCTCAGTCCTCATGTTCTTCCACAGTGTTTACAAACACCCTGAGGCAGGCATCAGTAAATAGAGGCACGGAAAAGTCACCCAAGGGGAGCAGGCTCTCTGCATGTGTGTTAACAATGCCGAATAAAGCTCTAGAACATCTCAGAGAGGGTTTCCCTAAAATACACTATACAACTAACTTGATTTTGCCATAGAAACAGACATATATAACTCTTCATAATTTCTATCTTGTATACATATAATTTATTTCTATAAATAGGTAAGACATTTAGGAAGCGATTTGATGACAGTCACAAAACCCAGGTGGTTTTTTTTAAGGAGATTTGTATCAGGAATATTTGACAAGACTTTTGGAAAATGCTTACAAGGCCGTGATGGCTTCTTCGGGAGAAATGAATCGAGGAATGTTTGGTTTGCCCTGGTGATCACCACACACGCAGGGAAGGTGAGTTCTTAACTATGAATCTTTCGCAAGCTGAGGATTACTCGTCTTGGCCCAGATCAGAATCTATGGAAAACTAGTGATGCAGTGTTTCAGATTGAATAAAGGTTTTTGTTATTTCTCACTTGAAAAATGTGACTTTAGGCATCTTTTTTGCAAGAAAAAGGTGGTCTTCTTGGCTCCAACTGAATACCATTTTAGTCAATGAGCTATAGCATGGATCAGCAACATAGGATCACGTTTCCATCAACATGTGGGTGGGATTCAAAATTGAGGAAAGGGAGCTGCACAAATGCATTTGAGGTTTTAATCAAACCCATAGTGTTTTCAGCAACGGTTCTGTGTGATTGATGAGCCCAGAACAATGCCAGGGTTTCAGCCACCACGCTGTGACAAAACAACTTAGCAAACAACATGCATTTATGAGTGTGGTTGTTTCTCAGCAACCAGAAAACCAAGGAGCAGTCTGTCTGTCACATAAAAAGCATTGTAATGTGACCGGGCGTGGTGGCTCAGTCTTGTAATCCCAGCACTTTGGGAGGCCAAAGCAGGTGGATCACCTGAGGTCAGGAGTTCAGGACCAGCCTTCAAGACGAGCCTGACCAATGTGGTGAAACGCCATCTCTACGAAAATACGAAAAAATATTAGCCGGGCATGGTGGTGCATGCCTGTAATCCCAGTTACATGGGAGGCTAAGACAGTAGGATTACTTGAACCAGGGAGGTGGAGGTTGCCGTGAACTGAGATGGCGCCATTGGACTCCAGCTTAGGCAACAAGAGTGAAAGTCCATCTCAAAAACCTGATGTAAATGACGAGTTGATGGGTGCAGCACACCAACATGGCACAAGTATACATATGTAGCAAACCTGCACGTTGTGCACATGTACCCTACAACTTGAAGTTTAATAATAATAAATAAATTAAAAAAAAAATTATTGCAATGTATTGAGTATTTACCACACACAAGGCATTGTCCTAATCACTTTAAAGAGATTATCTCACTGAGCCCTCATAATGGTCTTATGGGTAATTACCACAATTTTACCACCTCCTACTGCATAACTTTGGAAAAGTTACTTAACCTCTCATGCCTTGGTTTTTGTGAACCAGGGATAAAAACAGACAGATTTCAGGAGGCAGTGTGTACAAATGGCTTAGATCAGGAATAACCCTCCAGGAGAAGGGATATTTGAGCAAGGACTTGAAGGAGGGGAGAATGTTAACTTTGCAGATATTGAAAAGAAGAATGTTCCAGAAAAAGGCAGCAACCAGTGCAAGGCAGGACTGACCTGCCCAAGGACCCATGCTTTAGAGGTCCTCAGGTGTCACAAGTGCACACACCGGAATAAATTCTCTGACACAATGCATGGGTGTTCAGACGCATTGAGAATCTGGGGCTCAGACCTGGTACACAACGCATGGAGGGGGTTCACAACGCATTGAGAAACTGTGGCTCAGACCTGGTACACAACGCATTGAGGGGGTTCACAACGCATTGCGGGGGTTCACGACGCGTTGCGAGGGTTCACGACGCATTGAAGGGGTTCACGACGCATTGATAATCTGGGGCTCAGACCTGGTACCATGCAACCAGAGCCCTAAACATCCGTTCTTCTAAGTAGCTCCTCCGGAAACATTTCTCTGCGTCTCTAATCCCCTGTCCTGGAAACTCAAGGTGACTGTTCCAAAGCCCAAAGGTTGGTCATTGTTCTTTGGCCAACATCAGTGCAGAGAGAATTGAGCAGCAGAAGCACATAGGCAAAAGAAAAGACAAATTAATGAATTTGCCAAATCCACAACATAAATGCATAGACTCTTGCATAATAAATTGTTTTTCTTTTCCTAGTGGTGTTAAATGTCTATCTCGTTCCTTCTCTTCATATGCTGATTCTTGATTTGGAGGGTGTCACAAACTAGTGTGGTATTTCCAACAGTTACACATGGAGGTTGAAGAATATTTTGCAATGTTAGATAATTCCCCTGACTCAGGTTTACATATATTTAGATGTAAACAAAGCATGCATGGAGCACCGTACCAATTCTTTCCATTGGCACATAAATGGATTTTGGATCTTAAGTTGCAAAATAATTCAACAGTTTTAAAAATATTTATTGTGCTTTAATTCATATCCCAAACTAAAACTTTTGGCTTTATGTAAATCATATTTATTTTAAACTGTATATCAATAATTGTATTTTATATTTTGCTCTATATCTTAATAGATAATTATAAATAATTTAAAACAACACTCTTTTAGAAATGTGAAAAAACTTTTAAGTTTTAATTATTTACATTTAATTTAAATTTTGAGGAAGCTATCTTAAAATTTTGTCTATTTTGACTATATTTACATTTTAATTTTAACGCTTAGATTACAACTGTCAACAGAACACATTACGTAAAACTTGTTATAACAATAATGTTTCTGAGATGTGGGCCAAAAACATGGAATAAATACAAAATAATTTATGAATGTCTCTATAATTCATCCAAACATCTCCAGTCCATCAACAGCACACCAAGAGGTCAGAATAATTATGAAATGTAGTCATCTTTAATATTTTCCAGACATTTAGTCATGTAAAACCATAGCTTTGTACATTTATTTTATGTATATATACTTATTTTTACATGTATTCCAGCCACTTTTTCTATGTCGTTTTTAGTTCTGAGGTATATCTGTCAAGGTAAGAAGAGAGGAGAGGTTTTGCTGATTGTCAAGGTTATCTTGGTTTGTAAATTCACATTCAGACACCTCGTATGGGGCCTCCATTTGCTTTCTCCCGGGGGCTCCCTGGGAGCTTGTGAAGAACCTGGCCTGAGACTGGGTGGTAAGACCTGATCATAGATGATGGTGAAGGCCCTCCTGGCAGACTGCGTGGGGACAGCTGGCCCTCCCCACACCAGACTTGGTGCACAGCCCGGGCACTGCAGTCTCCCAAGGGAGCTGCAGTCAGGACTCCAGTCCCAGTAGGTTGTGCTCTTAGGCACATCTGCAGGCCCCTCCGCATGAAGGCCCAGCTACTGGGGACTTCCCTGAGCATCCCCGCTGAGCTTCCTCATCAGGAAAGGGGGCTCTAGGGACAATTTTCTCCACTCTGACTCAGTACTCTGAGTTTTTTCTCTCCTAGTCCTTCCTCCTCTTCTTCCCCCAGCTCCTCACTCCATAAAATCTCAGGAGCCTTTTGAGACAGGTTCCTTCTGCGTTGGTGGGTCTCCACATCTGTGCTGACCCACTGGCGTGGTGATGTCCCATGGGGACAAATGGGATAGGAGGGAACCGGTGCTTTTCTGGTGTGGCCCTTGTTTATGCCATTGCACAGGGCAGGGAAAGGCTCGCCTGAGCCTCACTGTGGCTGGCTGTCTCCGCCAGCCACTTCGACACTTGTCGTCAACTCTGCTCTCAGCTCAGTCAGCTCTTGATGCTCAAGAGGTCTTGGAGGTCCTGTAGGCCAGTGGTCCCCAACCTTTTTGGGATGAGGGATCCATTTCGTGGCAGGCAATTTTTTCATGGATGGGGATGAATGATTTTGAGATGAAACTGTTCCACATCAGATCATCAGGCTTTAGATTCTCCTAAGGAGCACGCAGCCTGGATCCCTCGCACGCGCAGTTCACAGTAGAGAGACTAATGTTGCCACAGACCTGGCAGGAGGCAGAGCTCAGGCTGTCAGGCTCAGCCACCTGTCGCTCACCTCTGATGCACAGCCCAGTTCCTAACAGGCCATAGACTGATACAAGTCGTAGGCCACTTGGAAGCTGATGAGCAAAGAAGTGACAGCATTTGATTTTTGTTGTAAAAAGATGACTGGGTACCATGTTAAGAGCACAAGGAACAGGAGAAGAAGTGGGGAGATGAGCTAGGAGGCTCCTGCAGTGCCCAGGGGAGTGGGAAGGAGGCTCTGAGGGAGGTGGTAGCCATGGAGCTTCAGGAATTATTTTGAAGATAGACCAAAGTGACTTCCTGACAGACTGGATGTGGTGTGTGTGAGACAGGAGTCAAGGGTGACTCCAAGGCATGTAGTGACTTCCCAACAAATGTTAGCTGTTATGTCAATATCCTGATTTTGTGAATGGAGAAAAGGAGACAGAGAGAGGGTTCACACTGATGAATGAAGACAAGGTAGTACCCAGTCCAGTAAGTGGGTCTCAAATCACAAGCATAGCTACTCTGCTCTTAAACTGGTTCTTTGTTTATAAAATATTGTTTTATAAGTATTTCTGAATATCTTGTAAATAAAATATTACAATATGAAATTCCACAACTAACTTCATTCCTTCAAGATGTCTTAATAGAATTTCAGCACAAACTGAGAGGTGATACAGTCTCAAGCTTTCCCATGTAACCGATATTCATGCAACAACCTTCCTTGTGCCTTTATCCTTCCTTAGGATCTACATTCCCAAGTGTCCAAAATTCACCTGTTTATTCTGATGCCATCATTCTTATCTGCTGATCTATTTAAATTAGTCTAGCCAAAGACGGCCGGCGGACGTCTTTCTTCAGGGAATGTTAACAAGGGACATAGGAGTTGCCTTGGCCATACATCAACTTAAAACCACAGGCAGAATCAAAGGAGAAAATGTCTAGCCTCTTACCCTCAGATGAAGTCAATACATTCCATAGATGTTGCTTTAGGGTGCATAACGGGTCCCAAGTAAGTTCACACCTGATGCTCAGAACCTGCGAATGTTATCTTACACGGCAAAAAGGAGTTTGCAGATGTGATTAAGTTAAGGGTCTTAAGACAGGGTGATTTTTCCTGGATTATCTGAGTGAGACCAATGTAATCAAAATGGTTCTGATCAAAGGGGTGCAGCAGGGATTCAGAGTTGAAGGAAAAGGCAGAAGTAAAGCTTGAGAGTGGGTTGCTTTGTTGATGGAGGAAGGGGCCACAAGCCAAGGAACACAGGCAGCCACTAGACACTGAAGAAGGCAAGGAAATTGATTCTCCCTGAGCCTCCGGAAGGAACCAGCCTGCCGACACCTTAACCTCAGCCCAACGCAACTGATTTCAAACTTGCGACCTCCAGGATTGTAAGAGAATAAATTTGTACTGTTTTAAGTCATTACGTTTGTGGTAATTTGTTATAGCACCTGAAGAAAACTATTAGAGATGCAGAGAATGAAAACGTTATTTTTAAAAATTGTATGTAATCTTTAACATGTACATTTGCTGAGCATCCGCAGTCAAGATTTTTAAAAATATCTTTTTTTCCAGTCTCTTTATTTACTTTCATTTTGTGAAGAAGAATAATGGTAGTGAATTCTGCATTTTGGACAGAACCCTATTTATCACTATAGGCAGATGAGATCTGTATTACTTAAGGCACAGTGTAAGCTACTAGGCCCCAAATACCTTAAAATATAACAGGCTAACCAAGACAGGACTTCTCCCCTCTCTCACACAGCAGTCCAAAGGCAGCAACCAGAGCTGTTAGGGTCCTTCTGCCAACCTCTACACCAGCTTGCACAGTACAAACCAGCTTTGAATTCACCGTCATTTTGAATTGCAGCTAAAGAGAAGGTGAAAGTTTCAAGGAGAGCAAATACTCATTCTTTGTAAGGTCATAATATTTGGAGGTACTCATCATTTCTGTTCCTATCCCATTGGCCGTAAGTTAGTGAGATAGCCATAAGGGAGGCATGTGCCCTACTAAAACCTAGGAGTGCTGCTGCTAAAGGAAGAGGGGAGCATAAATGTTGCCAAAGCTCCATCCATCCTTGCTGCATCCTGTGTACAGCAAGGGAGTGAAAAGCCTGGACTCGGAGGTCGGGCCTCCAGGGTTCAAATCCTCAGTCTCCCCTCGCCATTTAGCATTCTGCAATCACTGTTAGTTTCAAGCTCTATAAACTAAACAGATTAGGAACATCTACCTAAAACTGTGTTGTGAGGATTAAAAAAGAGTACTTAGAACAGTGCTTGGCACAAAGTAAGTACCTCAAACACATTAATTATTATTAAAATCAATTCATATATTGAAATCATTTAACATTTTAATAAATTATTTATTACTGATTCTTGTATTCAAATGTTTTTATTAAAATTATTAAAATCAGGAGACACTCATGAGAGTAAAAGTGGGTGCCTTTAGTAATCATGCTGGGGCAACAAGCTTAAACCAGGACCCCTCAAGGCAAAATAGGGACATCTGGTCACCCTAGTTATACAGCACTGGGGTTAACAGACAAATAGCACCATCAAATCTACTTCCTGGATACCAAAGGAATTAAGAGAAGGAAGAAAAGAGACAGCGATATTAAAGATATTTACAAGAATTGTGTTCCAAATACAAATTCCATCTTTTCAGAAATTCTTTGCTAGTTAGTTTCTGGAGATGGTTTCCACTTTTAACAAATGTTAGCTTCTCAGAGTTTCCACTTTCTAGAAACTAGAGACCATCTCTAAGGTTGCCTGATTTTTTTTCAGTAAATTGATATGATTCCAGTCAATAGAAACGAGATAAGAAATAGATATCAGCAACAATGTTTCAGTCAGTACAGCCAGAATTCACAACTCATCTTCTATTTTCTGAATTAGAGAGTTCAGTATAGCATATAAGGCTGTGACCCAAAGACAAATAATATGAGAAGATATTTAACCCCACTATGATGTGAAGAACTGAAAATTGAAACCATAGGCAGGTACTTCCTTGGCCTACAGAATTGGCAAAAGTTTTATAAAAACTGAGAAAATCTAGTTGGTAAGATTTTCAGGAAATGAGAATACTCACATATTGTGGGTGGGAAAGTAAACCATTAAAATTTTGTAGAGGAACATGTAGACCCTCTGACTCATCTATTACATTTCTGGGACTTTAAAGGGAAAAAAACAGATAGGTGAAAAAAGACGCATTAAGAGTTTTATTTATTATGTTGAGAGATTGGAACTAAGTCTCTAACTAACTAACTCTCCTATGACAGAAAATTAAGTAAATTGCATTGCCCCCATATATCAGAATACTATCTAGTATACAAGAAGACATTGACAATACACTGTTAATGAAAAGAAGAAGTTACAAAACAGCTTCAAGTGTAGTATATAACTGCAGTTTTTAAAGGAACTCAGATGCAACCATTACATTAAACGAACCTGACTCATGGGATAAAATCATAGAGAAACTCTCTCTCTCTCTCTCTTTTTTTCTTTTTCCTTGACATTTATTTAATAGAGCTAGATCTTTCTCTTTCCTTGGATAAAAACTGCATCAGACTTCGTGACATCTCTGGTCACGCTTAAGTAACAGAAAAGCGTTAAGTTACTCCTAGGAAAAGAAGCCTCAATTATTAATGAGTTCAGTTTCAAGCTTGATTTAGAGTTAAAACTTTCCCCAACATTCAAGTCATATCTGAGGCTTGCTGCCTGGAAATGGAGTTGTATTTCATGTCTTTTCTCTGCTTCTTCTTGCCTTTGCTCCTACTCTCCCCAACCCTCTTGCTACCTTCTGATTCCCTGAGGGTTGGAGCATAGGTTGGAGAAGACTGGAGGTGGGATGCAAGCATCTCCTGACTAAGCCGCTAATAGCACAGTGGCCTAGGATCAGAATTCTCTGGGCTTGGCTTTGTTTTTCGGTGGCCCCTCTTATGGACATTTCTTAGTATGTCAAGTAGTTTTGGATTGTATCCTGGACATTCTGAGGATTGTGTTGTGGAGATTTTCATTATGTCCCTTTGTAATCCTCTGAAGAATGTTGATATTTTAAAATAAGTAAATTAACTTATTTAGGTTTAGACAGAAAATTCTCTCTGGCTTTCTGCAGGCAACGGTCTTAATCTTATGCCAGTTTCCGAAACCTTAGCTATACTACTGTGTGTGTGTTCATGCATGCTTAGCTTCAGATGTCAGCTTGAGACTTAGATGGTGGTTAAATCTTAGGTCAGTTCTCAAAGCCTTTGCAATGTTGCTTTGGTCTTGTGCATGTATATCACGGAGATGAGCCTGGAACTTGTACAGGGTTCTATAAGGAAATAAGGAAGCCCCTTCTCCAGCTGTCTCTTCTGTAGGATTCCTCCCACATTCTCCAGACTTTGAAATCCATGTAGCATACTATAATTTCACATTTTAAGGAAATATGTGGAATTTTAGCCAATCACTTCTAAAAAATCCATTGATCTAAGAGAAAATTCAAAGGAAAATTTAACATATACTATAAATTAAATGAAAATGGAAACACATGTCAGAATTTGTGAGATGCAGCTAAAGCTGTGTTTAGAGGTAAATTCACAGCATTAAAATGTCATATTAAAAAAGAAAAATTTCTCAAGTCACTGATTTAAGCTTCCACCTTCTTAGAATAAGAGAAATAAATTAAACCTAAAGCAAGAAGACAGAAAATAATAAAGACTAGAGCAGAAATCAATGAAGTTAAAAACATCAAAATTATTAAAATTAAAACCAAAGCTGGTACTTGGAAAAAGTCAACTAGATTGCTAAGCATCTTGACAGACTAACCAAAAGAAAGAAAGCAAAAGTTGCTCATGTCAGAAATTAAGGAGGGGACATCACCACAGACCACAGATGTTAAAACAATAGTAAGTGAATAATGTGGAAAACTTTATACTATAAATTGAACAACTTAAATGAAATGGACCAATAGTTTTAAAGACACAAACAAATTATCAAAATTTATTTAAAATGACATAGATATACCTGAATAGCCCTATGTCTATTACAGAATTTGAACATGTAGTTTAAAAAGTCTCGTAAAAAAAGAAAAAGTCTTCTGACCAAGAAAACTTTAGGTCTGAAAAGCTTCACTGGGGAATTCTACCAAACATTTAAGGAAGATATCAAAGCAATTCTGCACAAATTCTTCAAAAAGATGGAAGAGAAGGCAACACCTAACAACTCATTTTATGAGGCCAAAATTTCATTGGTACCAAAAAAAAAAAAAAAAAACCCAAGTTCATTATGAACATAGTGAACATAGATGCAAGAATGCTTAACAAAAATATTAGAAAATTAAAGCTAACAATATATTATTAAAATAAAAAAAATTAATAATAATAGTACATCATGGCCAAGTGTGGTTTACCCTGAGAATACAAGACTGTTTTCACACTTGAAAATCTAATGAAGTAATTCACAGTATCAATGAACTGAATAATAGGAAGTATTTAACTCTCTCAATAGATGCAGTAAAATTTTTTGACAAAATTCAGTATCTACTCATGATAAAAACTCAGAGGAAACCAGGAATAAGAAGGAGCATTCTTAACCTAATAAAGAGAATCTAGAGAAAAAGCTTACAGCCAACATCATACATGGTGGTAAAAGACTGAATGCTTTCTTCCTAAGACCAGGAGCAAGGCAAGGAAGTCTTCTTTCACCATTCCTATTCAACATCATCCTGGAAGTTCAAGATAAGAGTGATAGGGCAAGAAGAAATGAGGTATACATAGATTGGAAAGAAGGAAATAGGGCTGTCTATATTGACAGATGACATGATAGTCTATGCAGAAAGTTCCAAGATGTCAACAACATACTAATAAGTGACTTTAGCAAAGTTGAGGATACAAAGTGCACTTACAAAATGAATTCTAATTCTATGTACTAGCAATAAACTATTAGAAATAAAAACTTTTTAAAAAGTACCATTTACAGTAGTGCCAAAAAATACAGGCAGTGCTTAGGCATAAGTTCAACAAAATATATGCAGGATTTGTATACTAAATACTAAGAACACAGATGAAAGAAATAAATCAAGAGATGAAGAAATCAAAAGATTATACAATATTCATAGATTGGGAGATACTATTCTTGAGATGTGAAATCTTCCCAAACTCATTTAAAAATTCAGTGCAATCC
The DNA here is from genome assembly GCF_047675955.1 of Chlorocebus sabaeus. NCBI lineage: Eukaryota > Metazoa > Chordata > Mammalia > Primates > Cercopithecidae > Chlorocebus > Chlorocebus sabaeus. The sequence continues at coordinate 11,383,592 of NC_132916.1, forward strand.
CAATCAAAATCTCACAGGAATTTTTGCTTTTTATAAATCGGCAAGCTGATTCTAAAATTTACATGGAAAGGCAAAGGAACTTGAAGAGCCAAAATAATTTTGCAAAAGGAAGAAAAAAGCTGGATAACTCACATTACCTGATTTTCAGATTTACTATAAAGCTACAAAAACAAACAAACAAAAAAGACAGCGTGGTATAGATGGCCCAGCAGACTAGTGGAACAGAACAGAGAGGCCATAAATAGACCTATATTTATATGATCAATTGATTTTCAGCAAAGGTAAGTGACTTCAGAAAGGCTAGTTTTTTTTCAGCAAATGGTTTTGCAACACCACTCACATGCAGGAAAAAAAAAAATGACCTCAACTTATACTTCATATCTTAGAAAAAAATTAACTCAAAATGGATTATAGACCTATAAGTAAGAGACAAAATTATAAAACTTCTATAAGAAGACATAGAAAAAAGTCTTTGTAATTTTGTAAATATTTCATCCAAGTCACAATCCGTGAAAGAAAAAAATTGATAAACCAGGCCTTAGCAAAATTAAAAACTTCTGCTATAGGCTGGGTGTGGTGGCTCACGCCTGTAATCCCAGGACTTTGGGAGGTCGAGGAGGGCGGATCACGAGGTCAGGAGATCGAGACCATCCTGGCTAACACAGTGAGACCCTGTCTCTACTAAAAATACAAAAATTAGCCAGGTGTGGTGGTGGGGGTCCTGTAGTCCCAGCTATTCGTCAGGCTGAGGCAGGAGAATGACTTGAACCCCGGAGGTAGAGCGTGCAGTGAGCTGAGATCACACCACTGCACTCCAGCCTGGGTGACAGAGTGAGACTCGGTCTCAAAAATGAACAAACAAACAAAACAAAACACCTTCTGCTATATACAAGACACTATTAAGGAATTAAAAAGATAAGCTGCAAACTGGGATAAAATATATGTTGATCATATGTCTGACAAAGAACTGGTTTCCAAACTATATTAAACACTTTTACAATTCAATAATAAGAATTGGAACCCAGTTAAAGGAAATGGGCAAAATATTTTTAAAAACACTTCACCAAAGACAATACCTGTATGGCAGATAAGCACAAAAGATGGTCAAAATCATTCATCATTAGGGAAATGAAAACTAAAACCACAGTGTGATACCACACCACATCTGTTAGAACGGCTAAATTTTTAAAAACAAACTGACAAATCCGGATGCTGGCAAGGATGCAGAAAAACTGACACTTTCATAAATTACTGGTAAGAATGTAAAACAATACAGCCACTTTGGAAAACATTTTAGCAGTTTTTTACAAGGTTAAACATACATACACGTATCATGTGAAATTCCACTCCTGAATATTTACCAAGAGAAAAACTTATGCTCCCACAAAATCCTGTAAATGAGGGTTTATAGCTGCTTTACTCTTAGTCACTCAAAACTGGGTACCTCCCTAATGTCTTCCTCCTAGTGAATCCACCACCAAACTGTGGCATGTTTGTGCAATGGAATAGTACTCAGGAATTAAAATGAATAAACTCCTGATGTATGCAACAATATGGAGGCATCTCAAATGCATTATGCTTTTAAGAACAAAGCCAGATTTGAAAATCTATTTGACTCAGAACTCAGAATGAAGGCAGACTTGAAAATCGGTATGATTCCTTTTATACGGTATTCTGGAAAAGGGGAAATTATAGAGACAGAAAACAGATCAGTGGTTGACAGGCTCAGGGGCAGGGAACAGGGATTTTGCAGATGAGGTAACTTCTCTATTTAAATTTTAGCAGTAGCTACATGACTATGCAGTTGTCAAAACCAGTACACCAAAAGAGTGAATTCTACTTTACATAAATTTTCAAAAGGAAATAAAAAGAAGAAATAAACCTGCACTTAGAAATGTCCCTGGTAGATCAGCTGGCAAGATGGCTGAATAGGAACAGCTCCAGTCTGCAGCTCCCAGCGAGATCGATGCAGAAGATGATTTCTGCATTTCCAATTGAAATACCCAGTTCATCTCACTGGGACTGGTTGGACAGTGGGTGCAGCCCACAGAGGGCAAGCCAAAGCAAGGTGGGGTGTCACCTCACCTGGGAAGCACAAGGAGTTGGGGCATTTCCCTTCCTTAGCCAAGGGAAGCCTTGAGGAACTGTGTTGTGAGGAACAGTGCACTCCGGCCCAGATACTGTGCTTTTCCGATGGTCTTCACAACGCACAGACCAAGAGATTCCGTCCAGTGCCTATGCCACCAGGGCCTTGGGTTTCAAGCACAAAACTGGGCGGCCATTTGGGCAGACACTGAGCTAACTGCAGGAGTTTGTTTTTTTTTTTCGTACCCCAGTGGCACCTGGAATGCCAGCAAGACAGAACTGTTCACTCCCCTAGAAAGGGGGCTGAAGCCAGGGAGCCAAGTAGTCTGGCTTGGTGGGTCCCACCCCCACAGAGCCCAGAAAGCTAAGGTCCCCTGGCTTGAAATTCTCGCTGCCAGCACAGCAGTCTGAGGCCGACCTGGGAGGCTCCAGCTTGGTTGGGGGAGGGGCGTCTGCCATTGGTGAGGCTTGAGTAGGTGATTTTACTCTCACAGTGTAAACAAAGCCACCTGGGGAAGTTCGAATTGGGTGGAGCCCACTACAGCTCAGCAAGGCCGCTGAGGCCAGACTGCTTCTCTAGATTCCTCCTCTCTGGGCAGGGCATCTATAAAAAAAGGCAGCAGCCCCAGTCAGGGACTTATAGATAAAACCCCCATCTCCCTGGGACAGAGCACCTGGGGAAATGGGTGGCTGTGGGTGCAGCTTCAGCAGACTTAAACCACCTGCCTGATGGCTCTGAAGAGAGCAGCGGATCTCCCAGCACGGTGTTCGAGCTCTGATAAGGGTCAGACTACCTCCTCAAATGGGTCCCTGACCCCCATGTATCCTGACTGGGAGACATCTCCCAGTAGGGGCGAACAGACACAGAAGAACTCTGGCCAGCATCTGGTGGGTGCCCCTGTGGGATGAAGCTTCCAGAGGAAGGAATAGGCAGCAATCTTTACCATTCTGCAGCCTCCTCCGGTGATACCCAGGCAAACAGGGTCTGGAGTGGACCTCCAGCAAACTCCAGCAGACCTACAGAAGAGGGGCCTGACTGTTAGAAGAAAAACTAACAAACAGAAAGGAACAGTAGCGACATCAACAAAAAGGACGTCCACACCAAAACCCATCTGAAGGTCACCAACATCAAAGACCAAAGGTAGATAAATCCACGAAGATGGGGAGATACCAGCACAAAAAGACTGAAAATTCCAAAGCCCACAATGCCTCTTCTCCTCCAAAAGACAACAACTCTTTGCCAGCAAGGGAACAAAACTGGACAGAGAATGAGTTTGACGAATTGACGGAAGTAGGCTTCAGAAGGTGGGTAATAACAAACTCCTCCAAGCTAAAGGAACATGTTCTAACCCAATGCAAGGAAGCTAAGAACCTTAGAAAAAGGTTAGAGGTATTGCTAACTAGAATAACCAGTTTAGAGAAGAACGCAAGTGACCTGATGGAGCTGAAAAACACAGCACTAGAACTTCGTGAAGCATACACAAGTAACAATAGCCAAATCAATCAAGCAGAAGAAAAGATATCAGAGATTGAAGATCAACTTAATGAAATAAAGTGAGAAGATAAGATTAGAGAAAAAAGAATGAAAAGGAATAAACAAAGCCTCCAAGAAATATGAGACTATGTGAAAAAACTAAACCTAGGTTTGATAGGTGTACCTGAAAGTGACGGGAAGAATGGAACCAAGTTGGAAAATGCTCTTCATGATGTTATGCAGGAGAAGTTCCCCAGCCTAGCAAGACAGGCCAACATTCAAATTCAGGAAATACAGAGAACACCACAAAGATATTCCTTGAGAAGAACAACCTCAAGATACATAATCGTCAGATTCGCCCTGGTTGAAATGAAGGAAAAATGTTAAGGTCAGCCAGAAAGAAAGGTCGGGTTACCCACAAAGGGAAGCCCATCAGACTAACAGTGGATCTCTTGGCAGAAACCCCACAATCCAGAAGACAGTGGGGGCCAATATTCAACATTCTTAAAGGAAAGAATTTTCAACTCAGAATTTCATATCCAGCCAAACTAAGCTTCATAAGCAAAGGAGAAATAAAATCCTTTACAGAGAAGCAAATGCTGAGAGATTTTGTCACGACCAGACCTGCCCTACAGGAGCTCCTGAGGGGAGCACTAAACATGGAAAGGAACAACCGGTACCAGCCACTGCAAAAACATGCCAAATTGTAAAGACCGTTGACACTATGAAGAAACTGCATAAACTAACGGGCAAAATAACCAGCTAGCATCATAATGACAGGATCAAATTCACACATTACAATATTAACCTTAAATGCAAATGGGCTAAATGACCCCAATTAAAAGACACAGACTGGCAAATTGGATAAAGAGTCAAGACTTTTATCCAATTGTTGTATTCAGGAGACCCATCTCAAGTACAAAGACACACATAGGCTTAAAATAAAGGGATGGAGGAATATACCAAGCAATGGAAAGCAAAAAAGTGCAGGGGTTTCCAGTCTTAGTCTCTGATAAAACAGAATTTATACCAACAAAGATCAAAAGAGACAAAGGAGGGTGTTAAATAATGGTAAAGGGATCAATGCAACAAGAAGAGCTAACTTTCCTAAATATATATGCACCCAATGCAGGAGCACCTAGATACATAAAGCAAGTTCTTAGAGACCTACAAAGAGACTCAGACTCCCACACAATAATAATGGGAGATTTTAACACCCCACTGTCAATATTAGATCAACGAGACAGAAAATTAACAAGGATATTTTTCAGGACTTGCATTCAGCTTTGGACCAGGTGGACCTACTAGACATCTACAGAACTCTCCATCCCAAATCAACAGAATATACATTCTTCTTAGCACCACATTCCACTTATTCTAAAATTGACCACATAAGTGGAAGTAAAACACTACTTAGCAAATGCAAAATAATGGAAATCATAACCAACAGTCTCTCAGACCACACTGTGATCAAATTAGAACTCAGGATTAAGAAACTCACTCAAAACCACACAACTGCATGGAAACTGAACAACCTGCTCCTGAATGACTACTGGGTAAATAATGAAATGAAGGCAGAAATAAAGATGTTCTTTGAAACTAATGAGAACAAAGACACAATGTACCAGAATCTCTGGGACACATTTAAAGCAACTTGTAGAGGGAAATTTTTAGCACTAAATGCCCACAAGAGAAAGTGGGAAAGATCTAAAATATCTATACCTAACATCACAATTAAAATAACTAGAGAAGCAAGAGCAAACAAATTCAAAAGCGAGCAGAGGACAAGAAATAACTTAGATCAGAGCAGAACTGAAGGAGACAGAGACACACCAAAAAAAAAAACCTTCAAAAAATGAATGAACCCAGGAACTGGTTTTTTGAAAAGATCAACAAAATACATAGACCACTAACCAGGCTAATAAAGAAGAAAAGAGAGAAGAATCAAATAGGCACAATGAAAAATGATAAACGGGATATCACCATTGATCCCACAGAAATACAAACTACCACCAGCGAAAACTATAAAAACCTCAGTGCAAATAAACTAGAAAATCTAGAAGAAATGGATAAATCCCTGGACACACACACCCTCCCAAGACTAAACCAGGAAGAAATTGAATCCCTGAATAGACCAGTAACGAGTTCTGAAATTGAGGTGGTAATTAAGAGACGACCAACAAAAAAAAGTCCAAGACCAGACGGATTCACAGCCAAATTCTATGAGAAGTACAAAGGGAGCTGGCATCATTCCTTCTGAAACTATTCCAAACAATAGAAAAAGAGGGAGTCCTCCCTAACTCATTTTATGAGGCCAGCATCATCCTAATACCACAACCTGGCAGAGACACAACAAAAAAAGAAAACTTAAGGCCAATATCCCTGATGAACATAGATGAGAAAATCCTCAATAAAATACTGGCAAACTGAATCCAGCAGCATATTAAAAAGCTTATCCACCACTATCAAGTTGGCTTCATCCCTGGGATGCAAGGCTGGTTCAACATACACAAATCAATCAACATAATCCATCACATAAACAGAACCAATGACAAAAACCACAAGATTATCTCAATAGATGCAGAAAAGGCCTTCAACAAAATTCAACAGCCTTTCATGCTAAAAACTCTCAATAAATTCGGTATTGATGGAACATATCTCAAAATAATAAGAGCTATTTATGATAAATTCCCAGCCAATATCACACTGAATAGACAAAAACTGGAAGCACTCCCTTTGAAAACCGGCACTAGACAAGGATGCCCTCTCACCACTCCTAGTCAAGATAGTATTGGAAGTTCTGGCCAGGGCAATCAGGCAAGAAAAAGAAATAAAGTCTATTGAAATAGGAAGAGAGGAAGTCAAATTGTCTCTGTTTCCAGATGACATGGTTGCATATATAGAAAACCCCATCATCTCAGCCCAAAATCTCCTTAAGCTGATAAGAAACTTCAGCAAAGTCTCACGATACAAAATAAATGTGCAAAAATCACAAGTATTCCTATACACCAATAACAGACAAACAGAGAGCCAAATCATGATTGAACTCCCACTCACAATTGCTACAAAGAGAACAAAATACCTAGGAATAAAACTTACAAGGGAAGTGAAGGAGCTCTTCAAGGAGAACTATAAGCCACTGCTCAAGGAAATAAGAGAAGACACAAACAAATGGAAAAACACTCCATGCTCATGGACAGGAAGAATCAATATCTTGAAAATGGTCATACTGCCCAAGGTAATTTATAGATTCAATGCTATCCCCATCAAGCTATCGTTGACTTCCTTCACAGAATTGGAAAAAACTACTTTAAATTTCATGTGGAACCAAAAAAGAGCCTGCATAGCCAAGACAATCCTAAGCAAAAAGAACAAAGCTAGAGGAATTACACTGCCTGACTTCAAACTATACTATAAGGCTACAGTAACCAAAACAGCATGCTACTGGTGCCAAAACAAATATATAGACCAATGGAACAGAACCGAGCCCTCAGAAATAACACCACACATCTACAACCATCTGATCTTTGACAAACCTGACAAAAACAAGCAATGAAGAAAGGATTCCCTATTTAATAAATGATGTTGGGAAAACTGGCTAGCCATATGCAGAAAACTGACACTGGACCCCTTCCTTACACTTTATACAAAAATTAACTCAAGATGGATTAAAGACTTAAATGGAAAACCTAAAACCATAAAAACCCTAGAAGAAAACCTAGACACTACCATTCAGGACATAGGCATTGGCAAAGACTTCATGACTAAAACACCAAAGCAATGGCAACAAAAGCCAAAATTGACAAATGGGATCTAATTAAACTAAAGAGCTTCTGCACAGCAAAATAAACTAATCAGAGTGAACAGGCAACCTACAGAATGGGAGAACATTTTTGCAATCTATCCATCTGACAAAGGGCTAATATGCAGAATCTAAACAAATTTACAAGAAAAAAATCAAACAACCCCATCAAAAAGTTGGCAAAGGATATGAACAGACACTTCTCAATAGAAGATATTTATACAGCCAACAAACATATGAAAAAAAATGCTCATCATCACTGGTCATTAGAGAAATGCAAATGAAAACCACAATGAGATACCATCTCATACCAGTTAGAATGGCAATCATTAAAAAGTCAAGAAACAACAGATGCTGGAGAGGATGTGGAGAAATAGGAACACTTTTATACTGTTGGTGGGAGTGTAAATTAGTTCAACCATTGTGGAAGACAGTGTGGCGATTCCTCAACCATCTATAACTAGAAATACCATTTGACCCAGCAATCCCGTTACTGGGTATATACCCAAAGGATTATAAATCATTCTACTGTAAAGACACATGCACATGTATGTTTATTATGGCACTGTTCACAACAGCAAAGACTTGGAATGATCTCAAATGCCCATCAATGATAGACTGGATAAAGAAAATGTGGCACATATACACCATGGAATACTATGCAGCCATAAGAAAGGATGAGTTCATGTCCTTTGAAGGGACATGGATGAAGCTGGAAACCATCGTTCTCAGTGACCTAACACAAGAACAGAAAATCAAACATCACATGTTCTCACTCACAAGTGGGAGTTGAACAATGAGAACACATGGACATGGTGGGGGAACATCACACACTGGAGCCTGTCAGGGGGTGGGGGACTAGAGGAGGGATAGCATTAGGAGAAATACCTAATGTAGATGATGGGTTGATCGGTACAACCACATAGGTATACACCATGGTACATGTATACCTATGTAACAAACCTGCACGTTCTGCACATGTACCCCAGAACTTAAAGTATAATAATAATAATAATAATAATAATAATAATAATAAAAGAAGTGTCCCTGGTATTTAGTAAGCACTTATGGAAATTGGCTATTACTGATATATTGATGAACACATTAATAATACTTACCCTGTATTTCAGCTGTGAACCAGGATACAAACTATTTTCCAATTTAGTAATTACACATTAACTCTGAAATATCCTGATTACAGATGAAGCCCTGAATTTTCACCAAGAAAATCTCCTGGGCTAGTGTTTTGAGAGCCCCCAGCAAAACCGAAATTTTATTACCAAAGCAGCTGCCAATGGCTCCCTAGTGGGAAAGGAGGGGGAGCTGAGTGTAGGTATCTCCAGTGTGCCTTTCAAGGGATATTTATTTTTTTCCTGAAGGACTGTCTAGTCCCTAGTCATCTGACTTGAGACCAGGGGTCCCTTACATGGGAAACCCATTTATGCTGGCAGATGCCCTTGTGGTCACTGTGTGACCTGTGTCTAGTTTATGCCTGCCTGGCATTGCTGTGGCACTGGGAGTCCAGCTTTGTGTTCTCCTTGGTGTTCAGGAAAAAAAAAAAAAAAAAAAAAAAAAAAAAAAAAAAAAAAACCTGACCTGGGGCAGCCCTTGGTTGTTCAGATGGAAGGTACAAATTCAGTACACCTCCGCAACAGAAAAAAATTCAAAGATTCATGCAAGTCAAGAATGAAGAGTCAGGCAAAGAGAGAGTGACAACTAGCAGTACAGTGGTTCCCCCTTTATTTCTGGGGAATACGTTCCCAGACCCCTAGTGGATGCCTGAAACCATGGATGGTACCAAATTCTATATGTATATACGGTTTATATATATATACACACACATATGGGTATATATATAGGTGTATATATGCACACACATATATACAACCATATATATGTATGCACCGTAGCTGTATGCATATGTATATATCTGTGTGTATATATAGATATATATAGATATATACACAGATATATGCACCATATATATGTATGCACTATAGCTGTATGCATATGTATATAGGTGTGTATAGACATATATGTATACAGGTGTGTATAGACATATGTATATAGGTGTGTATAGACATATATGTATATAGGTGTGTATATATAGGTATGTATATACATATATATGTATATAGGTGTGTATAGACATATATATGTGTATAAGTGTATATAGACATGTATATGTATACACCATAGCTGTAAGCATATGTATACATCTGTATATATACACATATATACACCGTGTCTGTGTGTGTATATTTATATGGTGTACATATGTGTGTATATACATATATATACACACTATGTTTTTTTCTATACATAAATGCCTACGATGAAGTTTAATGTATCAAGTAGGCACAGTAAGAGATTAGCAACAATAACTACTAATAAAACAGAACAATTTTTACCATACACTATAATAAAAGTTAAGTTGAATGTGCTCTCTCGCTCTCTCTCTCTCTCTCTCTCTCTCTCTCTCTCTCAAAATATCTTGTAATGTACCACAGGTAACTGAAACTGCAGAAAGTAAGACCTTGGGGAAAGAGGACTGTTGTATGTATAAGGGACTAGGGTGTGGGCCATGCTAAGTTCTCCAGTAAATGCCTTCAGGATGTGGTGGGAATGCAGGAACCCAGTCTACTGGCTGAGAGAGGTGACTCTTAGTGTTTAATCTCTGGCTACCGACTTGAGCCATTTGGCTGTGATGTAGAGCTGGAAACTGCTAAAAACACAGCTGAGCCCTGCTTTTGGTACGAGAGAGTTAAACCAGTTTTCAAAATGAAGGCAACAGAAAAGTATAAAAATTCACTAAAACTGGTCAACAAGCTTTGTACCTCTCAGACCACCATTTGTTTCTCATTAACTAGAGCATTCTCAATGGATAGACAGCATTTTCCGATTCAGCATCAAAAAGAGAAAGGAGCTGTGGTCACCAAATAAATATTTCCTATATAACAGGCCAACCCAAAAATGTTGTAAACGGAATTTAGAGTCTCAAAGCAGCTGCACTTCACATGGAAATAGAACAATTGAGATGCCAGCACACAGAGAAACAAACAAAAAGTATCCAACATTTAGATCTAATTCCCCAATCTTATAGGAAAGTCCAGCTTTGCTAGTCCTCTGTTAATGTCGGCTGTGAACCGTGAGATGGACACGAACTGGATGCACTCATCACCCCGTGGCACTCCCTGGCTCATGTGGTACCCTCAGCGTCTGCTGAGTTAAAGAAAGGATGGGTAAACGATGAGTCATGAAGAAAGCCCTTCAGGGCCGGGCGCAGTGGCTCATGCCTATAATCCTAGCACTTGGGAGCTGAGGCGGGTGGATCACCTGAGGTCATGAGTTCGATACCTTTCTATAGCAAAACTCTGATCACGTCAACCAAAATTCTTCTCTGACTCGCAGTGCCTACACAGTGCCATCTAGCTCCCAGACTCCTGGGTTTCATGACAGGGCCCACTCCTGCCCATCCACCTTCACCCCAAGTACTCTAAGGAAAGCTGTAGCTCTGGCTGAACAGAGAGGCTGAACATAGTGGAGTGGTTCTGAGCCTGGACTCATCGCTAGACAGCTTGTTCAAGCTTGACCAGCCTGGCCAACATGGTGAAACCTCGTCTCTACTAAAAATACAAAAAATCAGCTGAGTGTGGTGGCAGGTACCCATAATCCCAGCTACTGAGGAGGCTGAGGCAGGAGAATCGCTTGAACCCAGGAGGCAGAGGTTGCAGTGAGCCAAGATCGTGCCATTGCACTCCAGCCTGGGCGACGAGAGCGAAACTCCATCTCATTAAAAGAAAGAAAGAAAGAAAGAAAGAAAGAAAGAAAGAAAGAAAGAAAGAAAGAAAGAAAGAAAGAAAGAAAGAAAGAAAGAAAGAAGGAAGGAAGGAAGGAAGGAAGGAAGGAAGGAAGGAAGGAAGGAAGGAAGGAAGGAAGGAAGGAAGGAAGGAAGGAAGGAAGGAAGGAAGGAAGGAAAGAAAGAAAAGAAAGCTTCTGAAAATCCTCAAATATTGAGGGCACAAGTTTGGTTGCATTCATACTCCCAACATCACCCTAATTCTGACCTTGGGGCCCATGAAGTCCTGTGCCTGAGTGAGGAGTTGGTGCTGCCGTCACCTCACCCCAGGGAGCTCCTCACCCCAGGGAGCTCACAAACATTCATCCCTAAATGTACCTCAGACCTGGGCCACAGCGGGACTAGCTCTCACATTAGACCTTCCACACTCGTCTTTAAATCCCCCTACCAAATTCACATACTTTTCATCCTGATACTTATCTACAAATTTCCAAACCTTCCAAGGAGGTGACAGTGGCGTGGGCTTATTAGGGTCTTCTTAGTTTGAGCAGGTGGAGCACAAGCTATTCTGTCTAGGGCTGCGAGGTGGCCTCGGAGAGAAAGAAAATACATCCACACTGAGGCGGGGAACCAGGGCGAAACGCAGAGCTCCTCCGGGTCCAGGTCCCAGGAGTGGGCGTAGAGCGCAGCTGGGCAACAGCACCTCCCCCAGACCCCGGTCAGCCCAGGTTGCAAAGGATAGCATGGATGTCTTTTTCCCCAAGTTTCATTCAACATTTTGAAGACAACAAATACCCAGCTAGATAGCACTGAGTATACAATAGAGGCTGACCAAATCTGTGATGAATTGAACCACATGAGAACTTAGTTCTGAAGGAAGCCAAAATTTGTCAACTTAAACAAAAAGCCGGACCCTCTTGGGTAGAAAACACTGATTTCCTTAAAACTATATCATTTCTCCTCTATTCTGATCACATGTCATAGGTTCCTGAGTGTGAGGGTTAGTTCTTGTCAGGAATCGAAACTGAGACATTTGCAGCGAATACAGCAGCAGAGTGCAGAGTTAGTGAGTAGGTTTGGACTTGACCGCAGGTGCTTTTCAATGAGACAAAGGCTAAGAAGTCAGTGTTGACAGGGAGGGCAAATTCCGTGGAGAAAAATGCCCTGACTGATTGATGATGTGTGTCCCGGCTCAGGGAAAGAGGAGTGGAGCCCCAGGACTGTATCTGCCATCTCTGTGGTGGAAGGAGCGAGGGCCTGAAGTTCTCCCCCTAGGCCTATAACTAGCTCTGTGACTTCCCCTGGTTATTTCAGCTTTCTGGGTCTCAGTTTCCCTAATTATATATGATTGACAAGGCAAAATGGCCTTGCTTTCTACCATCTCTAGGAAGAGAAACCTTTTCTTTTTAAATGAGCTCTCTAAAAATTGTTCTTGTGTTTGCTCACAATATCGTAACGTGCTAGATGTAACTAGCAATTGTAGGAAATGCATTATCAATTCCCAGATGTGGCGGATGCTGTTATTTTGTTCTTCCCAGTCTGCTGTCTTCCTTTCTCCACTCTGCTCTCCTGCAGGGGTTGATCTACATCAGCCTCATCCATCAGCTTCCTTGCCACCTGGCTTCCAGATGGATTTGACCAATAGGGACACTGTCAGGAAATAGGAGGGGGAGGGGAGAAGGGAAGGCCGGGAGGGGTGTGGGGTTGAGGAAGGCCAGGCTCCCTCCCTGCAGGGCTGCCTCAGGCTGGTGCGGTCCCTTGAGTGAGATCATCATTTCTCTAAAACTGGACTTCTCTGTAAGACTTTCCTAGATTCTGCCAACCACTACTTCCTCTGGCCCTTTGGGCTCCGTGGTATTCCTATGGTACCTGTCCACACCTGCACACATAGCTTCTGATAACCTGCAGGTCACATTTGGCAGACTTCCAAATGAGCCACCTAGGGAAGGTCTTATGGATCACCGCTTACATCCTGTCCTTGCGTAGAGTCTTATCGTGAGTCCCTCAAATTGTATCATGAGACATACTGATGAATATGCAGCCAACTAACATTGAAAAGGACATATATTTGTTCCTGAATGATAAAGTTTTCCTGACTTTCTTGCTCGTGAAGCATTTTAGCCTATATGTTGTCATCTGCAGCCTATATGTTGTCTGCAGCCAATGATTGTAACCTATGCATCCTACCCTCCAATGGACAACCCTGATAAGAGGTGTCCCTCTCCCCTCTCCTCAACTTTCTCATAAAAACATTCCAACTTGTAACAGATCTGGGGACATACCCCTTTGTTGGTGTGTCTTCCTAGGTCGATTGTCACATATGGTTTCCAATAAACCTTGATCAAATTGTTTCTGCCTCAATAGCCTTTATTTTGGTTGGCTCTCCTTTATTAAATCTCCTTGAATTTCCCCAATGTGAATGGGACATCTGTTTACTGTTGGGCTGCTCATCTCCCATCACAGCATCTTAGGTAGTTGGTAAATGATAAACGTTTGCTTAATTTATGCATACAAGATCCACATCTGTTTTGGTGGTTTTACTGTCTTTGTGGAAGTGGGACTAAGGTTGTGGAAAGCAAGGATAGAGAAGAGTCGTGGAGCAGAAACCAAGGTTTCCAAGTGAGAGCGAACATTCCAGGAGCAAACAGAAGGATGGGCACTCCCAGACCAGCTTGATTCTTCCCGTGTCTCGCTCTCCAACCCTCTCCTGTTGAAATCTTGGTGGGCATTACTACATGGAGGATGGAGATAGATAGATAGATAGATAGATCGATAGATAGATAGATAGATAGATAGATAGATAGATAGATAGATAGATAGAGTAGATAGATGACAGGTAGATAGATAAAATAGGTGATAGATTAGATAGATAAAGATAGATAGATGATAGATAATATAGATGATAGATTAGATAGATAAAATAAAGACAAGTCAGACAGACAGATAGATGATAGAGTAGATAGATGATTGATTGATAGATAGATGACAGACAAGATAGATAGATGATTGATTGATAGATGACAGACAAGATAGATAGATGATAGATAGATGACAGACAAGATAGATAGATGATAGATAGATAGATGATAGATTAGATAGATAGATAGATAGATAGATAGATAGATAGATAGACAGATAGACATAAAGATTAGAGATATATATAGAGAGAGAATCTCTCCCCCTATCTCCTCCTACTGGGACACCCTAGGGTCCCATCTGGAGTGTCCCCGTGGTCACCTTCTTGCAGCATCATTCCATTTTTTGCCCCAACTGCAAGTCTTCTTCCCAACAGAAAGAAACATAATAGCCTTGAGTTACCAGACTTTTATGTTCCAGGTTCTACTTTACAATGGCATATAAGGTACCTTGGCTACTGGGTCTCAAATTTCTAAATGAAAAAATTATAAAAAACGACAAACACGACCACAGAACTGGAAACAAACTAACAGAAGTCTGCTGTCAGACACTGGAGGCATTTTTGCATGTCAGCAGGACTTCCTGGAGAAAACGACCCCGGCCTCCTTCATTCGGTTCTCTGAACAGACGTAAGCAGGGCCAGCAGGCTGAACGAAGTAGCACACATGGAAGAAATGCAGTCAGGGAGGCGAGCAGCAGGGCCTCCATGCAGTTGGTCACGGATCCATCCTTCCAACGAAGAGTCATGAATGGAGCACCCGCTCTGGGCCAGGCTGGATTAGATGCTTAGATGTTAGGGACAGGACAGTGAATGAAGTGACAGCCTGACCTCAGTCTTCATGATCTTTACAATTTAGTGGGCAGTAAAAATTGGTCTGGCAAAATTTCAAAAATGATCAAAGTAAAATAAAAGATAAAAATAAAAGTGTGTCTATTAATTTTTATGTTTTCTAAAAGTTGCCAGCAATTTTCTGTCGCTGGAGGTAGGTACACTTTATTCCGGGAAAAATCACACATTTGAGTCACACAAATACATGGTAAGATCCAAGACACTGTTTGGGAGGAAGATGAAGCCTGATTGGGCCACCTGTGGGGGGAGGATCTTGTTCCTCCCTGTCCTCTCCATGCCTGGAGCTTGAAGGTGGCTGACTGGTGGGGTGAGTGGATTGGGATTGGATTCACCCTGTGGGTAGGATCCCTTCTGTTAGGTATCCAAGGCATAGCAACATAATGGAAAGTGGACTAGTCCTGCTGAGTGCAGAGGTGAGGAAGTGAGCATTCCTTTATCATTGCTTCGAAAATTGCGCCTGAGGCAGGGCGTGGTGGCTCACGACCGTAATCCCAGACCTTTGGGAGGCAGGCGGATCATGAGGTCAGGACATCTAGACCATCCTGGCTAACACAGTGAAACCCTGTCTTTACTAAAAATACAAAAAAAAAAAAAAATAGCTGGGCATGGTGGTGGGTACCTGTAGTACCAGCTACTCTGGAGGCTGGGGCAGGAGAATGGCGTGAACCCCGGGAGGCGCAGCTTGCAGTGAGCTGAGAATGCGCCACTGCACTCCAGCCTGGGTGACAGAGAGAGACTCTGTCTCAAAAAAAAAAAAAAAAAGAAAGAAAAGAAAAAAAGAAGGAAAAAAAAGAAAATTGTACCTTAGGTTTTTAAGTCCCAGTCATTTTTGGTGCTCCTGCCATGCTCGCCTCCCTTCTCCCAGCTACAAGGTGTCTGAGGCCTCTGCAGGAACCGAGCATTGGAGGGTCCTCTTTGTTGTCTTCAGGGCCTGCTTACCTATGGTACCATCATCCGTTCTACTCATGTTCGTTCACTTTCACCACCTGACCCCTGGCACACTGGCTGTGTGTTTTCTGTCTGCTCCCACCCGGACACAGTCTCCATGAAGGCAGGGGCCCTGTGTATTTCTGCGCCACAGTATCTCAAAATGTGTCTGGCATATATTTTTGAGTCAGTTGACACTTGCTCGGTGAATTAGAGGAGTAACGTGTCACCAACTCTGTGTTCACTGCCTAAGCCTCCATGGTCTCCTGAAGGAAGGCAGGCACCCCACCCTCCTGCTCCCACAACAATGGGGTGGGGAGTAAGAATGGGGGTGGAGCAAGCCAGGAGCCTCCTGGGCTCACCACAGCCATCTTCATTCTGCCCCATCCTGGAGAGGTGGGAAGGAGGGGTCTGCAGGGTCCCCTCCCCGGAAGCCCAGCCTGGCGTCCACTGCGCAGTCTTCGGGGAAACGTCTCCTTGTCCACTGCTCTTCGCAAGTCTGGCCTCAACCCCACCACAACCCCAAAAGCACTCACTTACCCCCACTTCTGCCCTTACATATTCTCCTCAGCATGTTTAGGCTTTTGAAAGAAAAGTCCAAGGAGTTTGCACCCCAAAGCACCACATCTTCTTAAACAAGGGGTTAGAAGGCCCGGCTGCTATTCTGGAGTGGGGAAGGGAAAAATCCAGGCAAGAGAAAGTTCAAGAGGACAAGCTGGTGAATGCTGCCAAGTGCTGCTGAAAGACCGAGACAGAACAGACTGCCTAGCAGCCACCGGATTCAGCCTCCGTGTGTGACTGGGGACCTGGGAGAGTGAGGGTGTGAGGAGGTGGCCCTGGAAACCATGGTACAGTGGAGTGATAAATAAATGGAATGTGGAGGAGACTCAGAGCTAAAACAAAGGTGATGATTCCAGAAACTGAGCTCGAAGTAGAGGACAGCGTGATGGGAGCTGAAGGCGCAGGAGTGATGGGGAGACTCGAGCGCGACTGAATGTTGGAGAGAATCTTTAAAGAGGGAGACGCTGAAGTCACAGGGGGTCAAAGTGTCTGAGTCTCCCATGGGGGCCAGGCACTCATCTTGGCCTGAGGGGACAGCTTTCTGCAAGAAGGTGCAGGGATGAGCACAGATGCAGGTCCCGCCGAGGAGAGCTACAATTTGGTGGCTCCAATTTGCTTTGCAAAGTGAGGTCATCTCCTGGAATTTAGAAGACAAGTAAGGGGTGGAGGAGAGGGAGACAGAGTAGAGTTGGAGGACGCGGGAACAGAGAGACAAACCCTGTGGAAACGACAGGGAGCTGGGGAATCAGAGACGGGATGGCAGGAGTTTAAGGCATTCACAACATATGAGGTATTCCAGCAACATGGGACGATTCTATCCATGGAATCATTTTGTCACTGTGCCAAATCGACTAGGAACTCTTTCCATGCCCAGAGAGGCAAACCCATTCTAGCCCCACTCCTCACATTCTCAAATCCCCTACCCTCTCGAACCGACCAAGATATGTGGCTTGAATAGGTCAAAGGAGGAAAAATAAGTCAAAGTTCATCTGATAAAAGCTGGAAACTATCAACTATTATTAAGAAAATGGTTATATTGGAGATGCACGATCCCTCGTGAAGAGCATGTCACTTCACTTCCCAAGACCGCCCCACAGGCCAGGGACTGACCATAACAGGAAGTTGGCAACCCAGGATCCAACCACAAAACACAGAGTTCAGGTGTTTGGCACTGGGAGGTGATGGTGAAAATAAAGATAATTTAAGTAAGAGAAGAGGAAACAGACATCTGTTAGGGAGTTTGTGCTCATTTTTTTTTTTTTTTTTTTTTTTTTTTTTTGAGACGGAGTCTCGCTCTGTCGCCCAGGCTGGAGTGCAGTGGCGCAATCTCGGCTCACTGCAAGCTCCGCCTCCCGGGTTCACGCCATTCTCCTGCCTCAGCCTCCCGAGTAGCTGGGACTACAGGCGCCCGCTACTGCGCCCGGCTAATTTTTTCTATTTTTAGTAGAGACGGGGTTTCACCATGGTCTCGATCTCCTGACCTTGTGATCCGCCCGCCTCGGCCTCCCAAAGTGCTGGGATTACAGGCGTGAGCCACCGCGCCCGGCGTGCTCATTTTTAAATTAGGACATAACTTAAACTTTTTTCAAACCTCAGGAAAACGCTAATCTGTGGGTACAAAAACGTTTTTCTTTTTTTTTGAGATGGAGTCTCACTCTGTCTCCCAGGCTGGGATGCATTGGCGTGATCTTGGCTCACTGCAACCTCTGCCTCCCGGGTTCAAGCGATTCTCCTGCCTCAGTCACCCAGGTAGCTGGGATAACAGGCATGTGCCACCACACCCAGTGAATTTTTTTGTATTTTTAGTAGAGACGGGGTTTCACTGTGTTAGCCAGGATGGTCTCGATCTTCTGACCTCGCGATCCACCCACCTCGGCCTCCCAAAGTTCTGGGATTACAGGCGTGAGCCACCGTGCCCGACCAGGTACAAAACCTGCTTTCTAAAGGACCAGACAGTAAATATTTTAGACCTTGTGAACCTCATGTGGGCCTGTTGAACACTATTTAGCTGCTTTGCTTACAATCCTTTAAATAGGTTAAAAAAAAAAGAAAAGAAAAGAAAATTCTGAGCTCACAGGCCATAGCAACAAGCCAGGGGCCTCAAGTTGCAAGTTTAGACATTTCCAGTTATATTTAGTTTTTCAGGGACAGACATCTCACCGTTTCCCGATGAGGCTTACTTGACAATTGGATCCTTTTAAAATTCTTTGTCATATTGGGCCAAGTTTTGTTCTCCTGATTCCCACTTGTATCTACTTCTGACCTCAAGAGTTGGCAAACTGTCCTCTTCCTCACGGGCTTTTTAAATAGATGAGCTTTTCCCTCTTCAGGTAAACATGTCGATCAAGTTCATCCTAACTTGATATGAAATGGCTTTCAAACTTCTTACTAACTTGAGTATCTCCTTCTTGGCATCTCCCTGCAAATAGCCTTCCTAAAATGTGGCTTACAGAATTTACACAGTTCTGGAGATGTGGTTAATTTGGGCAGAATATTAATAATCAATCTTACCACCTATGCTTGGATGCATTGTTTTTGTTTTTGTTTTGGCAGCTCTTGTCATCTGGGAATTATGGTAATTTTCATCTAAAATTGCAAACATTTATATTTAATAAAAGTTCAAATTTCTGTAATCAAATACAGCCTAAAGATTTCAGGCCGAGCTCAAAAATCATTGCATGATTGCATGCCAGTGAATTCTTTGTATTTCTGTGAAGTGAGCATAAACTTCTCTGAGGGGTGGCAAATCACAGAGGGGCAGTCACTTGTGTCTCTATGCTGAGCCCTAATGCCCACCTCTTCCAGTGGGGCCCCATAACCAATACAGGCTTGTTAGACAGACCAAATGGCTCTTTTCTCGTGCATTCCAAGTTATTTAGACCCAAGAAAACATTTGCAGGAAATGAGCAATCTGCTGGTGGATGCTGATATGGCTTGGCTCTGTGTCCCCACCCAAATCTCATCTTGTAGCTCCCATAATTCCCACGTGTTGTGGGACAGACCCTGTGGGAGATTATTGAATCATGGGGCAAGTCTCTCCTGTGCTGTTCTCATGATAGCGAATGAGTCTCACGAGATCTGATGGTTTTAAAAACGGGAGTTTCCCCCCACAACCTCTCTTCTCATCTGCAGTCATGTGAGATGTGCCTTTCACCTTCTACCATGATTGTGAGGCCTCCCCAGCCACATGGAACTGTAAGCCCAATAAACCTCTTTTGTAAATTACCCAGTCTCAGGTATATCTTTATCAGCAGTGTGAAAACGGACTAATACAGATGCTGACACAGAAATTTGGCGGGAGATGAGATAAAGGAAGCAAGCTATGTGCCTATTAGGAAATGCAGTTATATTTAAAGATCTTATCTTTGGCTTGGCATTGCAAGCATATTTGAATGTGGATTAGTGTGAAAAATAGGACATCTCCTTCTTGAAGTCCCTTTTTATGTATAAGAGACCCCAAAGCTGCTTAAAGATTCCTACCCTATTTTCCAAACTAAAACATGGGTAACACATGATCTGTCTCCCTAAGGAATTCTAGTACTTTTCCAGGAGGTCAGAATGCTTGTATTTTCTTTACTGTTGTTGCCTGTAGAAAGGAGCTTGTAGAATATGAGGAAAATATCTGACATCATGGATCTGTCACAAAGAGCCTGCAAAATTACTTCCTTCTTTGTACATTTTACCTTCAAACCTAGCAGACACATCAGGTTTCACCTCAGTTCAGTGCTGGCACTGATAATAATCAACTCCAGGAGTGGGGACTGTATTCTGCAGTTGAATGGGTTGCATAGGGGTGTGGTCTGAAGACCCCAGAAAAGCAATTTCCTCCAGCCCATTTCCACCATTGCTGCTCTTCCGCTGACAGTTTTGTGAAAGATAAGCTCTCCATGGCACTGGGCCGCCTTAGGGACAGGGACCAGTCATGCTCATGGAAAAGACAGCATGTTTTAAAAATAATCAGAATGAGGGCTGGGCATGGTGGCTCACGCCTGTAATCCCAGCACTTTGGGAGGCTGAAGTGGGCAGATCACCTGAGGTCGGGAGTTCGAGACTGGCCTGACCAACATGGAGAAACCCTGTCTCTACTAAAAATATAAAATTAGCCGGGTGTGGTGGCGCATGCCTATAGTCCGGAGGCTGAGGCAGGAGAATCACTTGAACCCAGGAGGCAGAGGTTGCGGTGAGCCAAGATCGCGCCATTGCACTCCAGCCTGGGCAACAAGAGTGAAACTCTGTCTCAAAATCATCATCATCATCATCATCATCAGAATGAAATGTCTTTAAATAAACCCTATTGTGCTACAGTCAAGAGAGGCAAGATGCTTCTATTTCAATGAGCAGATGCTGAGCTAAAAAGGAAAGACAAAGGGAATTCTTAAAAACAAGACTTCTAAATCATTTAGGACCTAAAATCTTCACCCATCTGGAACATATTGAATATGCCTCTATGGTGGCAACAAATATATTTTCCCTGAGGCTGTGGAAAGATCGTCACTTTAGGTGGAAAGCACTTGGTGTGCAGTGGTCAATGGTGTGACCAGTTCTAGTACTGATACTGATGGTATCTCATCCTCCTCATCATTTCAGAGACCTGCAGCACCCACAAAAAGAATGCACACCTTCCACTGTTTCCAGAGTATGCATAGTTTCCAGAGTATGCATAGTACGTATCCCTGGATGCTTCTAAAAGACGTTAATATACAACACTTTTGCCCAAAAAGTCCCACACACATTTATCTGGTGAACAAGTACAAATTTAGCAATTTTAATCAATATTCTTGCAGACAAGTGTGGATATGTATATGCATATATACATATATATATCAAAATTGAGAATTTACAAATAAGATTTGATACATTTAGTCTAGCAGTGGGTGAGTCCATAGAGTAAATCTCAAGTAGGATATATTTATTTTCTTTGGCAGTGTTTTTAGTAATTCGGTTCTACTGCATACAAAGGGACCTGAAGCTTAAATTCAGCTAGTTTTGGAGAAATCCAAAATGACAAAAACTGAAAGCATGTAGCATTCCATGAAGCAAGAACAGCATGCATATGCTGTTCCTGGAAATACTGAAGTATCCGAATTTCATGCCTAAAAAGTCTGGAAATCATACTGAATCAGCTGCTGGTTTCTGATGTCTCTGTGATGTGCTATTACAAACAAAAAAAAAAGTGGAGAAGCAAAGTTAACAGCAAAACTGAATCCTGTTCATTGTCCAGGCCAAGAAGTGGGACTGAGTTCCAGACTGAGATGACCAGAATGGCCAGTGTCCATCTGTGGCCTTCCTGGCACCTGGGGCAGCAGGACTGAGCACGCTGGCTGTCTGCTCACAGCCCCTAGTGCGACTTAGTTGGTGAGGCTGGGCAGGGCAAGCTTGCAGCATGATGGTCCTGTGATTACCACTTTCCAGGGATGGAGACCCCACACTCATACCAGCCCACGTAGTAGTAGGGGGTTCCAAAGCCGATGTTCCCAAAGCTGACGGGCTCCTGGCGATACTGGCGATAGTAGCCTGGAAGGGCAACAGGAGAGGGGAAAAGAATGAGAGGCCCCTAAACCAACAGGTAAAACCCATCCTTACAGCCTCCTTCAGACAGAAGGCCTCTGGTAAGTTGTTCTTGTGACAAAATGCTACTTCCAAATAAACTGAACCATTTTTGTGTGGAGTTGTCATAGCCCTGGGGAAGGGCCAGGACCTCAGGCCCAGCCCCAACCCCAGCCTGGGGTGGGGTCTTCCCCACCTGTCTCTTATGCCTTTTGGGAAGGCCCAGCTGTAACTCGAGGGCCATGATGGAGCTGGGGACCAGCTCAGGCCTCCTCCATGGGAACCCAGTGACTGAGTGTAAAGTATTACTTTATCCCAAGCAGATCTGTAGAGATCGTCCTGTTCCCACATGTGTGTGACACAGCTAGGATGGCATGATCTCTGTCTCCCCACAGAAGAGGATAATTTTAGCCAGTTGCTAGTCAGCACTCACTACTGGGCAGGCCCTGACCTGGATGGACAACATTGAGCCAGATGCCTGCCCCATCCTCACAGAGCTCAGGGCCCCCAACTTACCTCTTTCCTCCAAGGCTTAATTCCTGGACTCTGGGGTACATTTTTAGACCTTTCAAGGAAATCTCTCAAAGAAATCCTGTAGCATTTCTGATGATTTCTCCCTTGAAGTAGGAGGATGCTCCAACCTTCTCAAAACGTTTCTGGAAGCTCAGTAACTGCTCTCACACTCTTGGCCCTGTTTACTTTCACCAAATAAATAACTGCCTGCCCTTCCACCAGTGAGTGTGCTGAGTAACCAGAAGCTCTGTTCAGGGCCAGTCCCATGACCACAGTCACAGGGACATCATGAAATATGGATAATGCAGGCTCTAGTAACTCTGGGGGACTGTAAGACCCAGAAAAAATGATGAAAGGTGATATATTCTATAGATTTGTTGTAATAGTTAATTTTCTGTGTTGACTGGACTAGGCTACGTATCTGATTCAACACTAAATGTTTTTGTAAACTATTTCTTAGATGAGATTAACATTTATTATTTCATTTCTTTTTCTTTATTTTGGAGACAGGGTCTTGCTCTGTTGCCCAGGCTGTTGTCCTCTTGCAGTCTGGCCACAAAACGAAGACAGGTTTGTAGGATAGACCAAATGGCTCTTTGACCCAAAGGCAGCCTAGACCTCTAGATCACTAGGTCACCTCTAGGTCACTGCAGCCTAGACCTCTCCAGTTCAAGTAGTCCTTCCATCTCAGCCTCCTGGGTAGCTGGGACTACAGGCATGCACCACCACATCTGGATAATTTTTTTATTTTTTGTAGAGATGGGGTCTCACTATGTTGCCTAGGCTGGTCTCAAACTCCTGGGCTCAAACAATCCTCCCACCTCAGCCTCCCAAGGTGCTGGGATTACAGGTGTGAGTCACAGTGCCTGGCCAAGATTAACATTTAAATCACCAGACTGAGTAAAGCAGGTGACCCTCCATAATGTGGGTGGGCTTTGTCCAATCAAAGGCCTGAATAGAAAAAGACTGAGGTTCCCCTAACCAGAGGTAATCCTGCCTGCAAGCGGCCTTTGGATTTGATCTGCAACATCAGCTCTTCCCTGGATCTCCAACCTGACAACCTACCCTGCAGATTTTGCACTTGCCAGTTTCTGCAATTGTGTGAGATGGTTCTTTAAAATAAATCTATAGATAGATAGATAGATAGATAGATAGATAGATAGATAGATAGATAGATGTGAATGGATAGATAACAGATAGATAGATAGATAGATAGATAGATAGATAGATAGATAGATAGATAGACAGACAGACAGACAGACGGACAGATGGATGGATAGACAAATGGGTGGAGACCTAGATAGATAGATAGATAGATAGATAGATAGATAGATAGATAGACAGATGGATGGATGGATAGACAAATGGGTGGATACCTAGATAAATAAATTGATAGATAGATAGATAGATAGATAGATAGATAGATAGATAGACAGACAGACAGACAGACAGATAGATAGATAGATAGATAGATAGACAGACAGACAGACAGATGGATGGATAGACAAATGGGTGGATACCTAGATAAATAAATCGATAAATAGATGATAGATAGATAGATAGACAGATAGATAGATAGATAGATAGATAGATAGATAGATAGACAGACAGATAGATAGATGTAGATGGATGGATGGATAGATAAATGGATAGATAGATGGATCGATAGATGCTGGATAGGGAGATAGACAAACAGATGAACAGATGGATGATAGACGGATAGATTGGCAGTTCTAAATATAAGGACAGATAGTATGGATAGATAGATGAAGATGAATAGATGAATGGATAGATATATACATAAGTAGATGGGTAGATAGATTAATAATAGATAAATGGATGGATGGATGGATAGATGACAGATAATAGATGGATGCATAGATGGATAGATGGATGGATGGATAGATGGGTAGATGGATAGAGAGATGGATGGATACATACATACATATGTAGATGGATAGATAGGTAGATATAGATAGATGATACAGAGAGAGATGGACAGATGGATGGATGGATAGATAGATAGATAGATAGATAGATAGATCCTATTGATTGTTTCTTTGGATGAGAGAACCTTGACTAATATGCTTATTTTACTATTTTCTGTATTTTACTGTATTTTAATTTTTTGAAAATGGGTAATTCATGTAGCTACCTACAGTATTTTTTCCAATCTAAAAATTTAGCAAATCAGAACATCTCATGTCTTGAAAATGCCTGATCACTCAGAGCTGAGTGCATAATGAAAAGGCTAGACTGTATTCAGTTGTTCTGTTTATTCATTTGGAGGCAAGAGAGTTAATAACATTAAATTGTTAACTTTTGAGATTAGTGTATTTGTCTTCACCTTATAATGCCACAATCAAACAGCTTATACATTACCTCCTGAAACATATCACGGTGGGTCTGCATGTGTGTTTATCTTTGCCTTCTCTGTACCTTTGTTCACACCATTCCCCCCTCCTTGAGGCTCACCCCTCACCCATACATAATGGAAGTATTTTGTTGATTCTTTATTTTTATTTTTATGACCTTAAGTGCTCCCAACATCCCTCTTCAAATGACAAGGCAAAGGCAGACCTACTGTGGATTTTCCCCCTCTATTAATCCTTCTCTCCCACCTCCCAGGGTAATATATCAGGCATTTGTTTGCATTACCTTGAATGGTAGGGAGGGCTTCTACATAGGACTGAGGCCCTGTTCTTCCATCAAGGTGTGAATCCACAAATTGGCAATGGTCTTCACCTCTTCCCCAGCTGTCTCCAATGCTGTAGAATGTATCTGCATGAAGGAATTGATTGAGTCAGTGACTAGGTACAGAATGGCACAACTGGTTTAAGAGTTTGCACAAGCTTTGGAGACCGTTTGAATTGAGCATATTACCTAAACTGTGTGTGCTATACTTTTCATGTCTGTAAATGGTGACAACGGCACCAATCTCATAAACGTTGTAAGAATTCAGCAAGATCAAAGTATGCTAAATCCTTAATGAATGTCCAGTAAGTGGGAACTACAGCATTAACACTATAGGCAGTTTCGAGTAGACCTTTCTATTCCTTAGTTCTAAAAACAAGGAATGATGAAAACTATGGTAGTTGGAGAATACATCATGAAATTATTATGAAAGGCAGGAAAGTCTATACAAATAGAAGAATCTGTTTTCGTGTGTAACTAGGAGGGGGCGGGCCTGTGGTATGAGACGCTGTCCATGGTCCTGAGTCTTCGCTGCACAGTAGGACAAACTTGTTTCTCCCAATCCTGGGATATGACACATGGTTATGCAGCCTCTCCTAGGAATTCTGAAGCAGGGGAGGAAAAGGACAGTGATGGAAGAGAAAGAAAAGAGCAGAGAGAGAGAGAGAGACAGACTGTGCTTGTTGGGAGAAGCATATACACAGAAATTGCTAGGGTTGGGGTTGAAGGGGGGGACTTTGTTTTGACAGTTTTTAAATGATAACTGCTGACAAGAAAAAAAAAACACTCAAAATATATTTTTGACCAATGACAAAATGTAGACAACCTGAGGTAAAGTTTTAACTATGTATACGCTGAAAAATTTTAAATTGTGCAAGTTTTAAAATAAAAAACAAGTTTGCTGTGTAGGTGGGTGAGTGAAAAGCCAGCTGAATAGAAATCGCATTTGGAAGTGTTAGTAGCTCAAGGCACTCGGGTTATTCTTTGTTTTAATCCCCTACCATGATAAAAACAATGTGATTTTTATTAGGACACAGAACAGATATTATTGCCGATATATGTTCCACCATGTGCATTTTTTTCTCTGTAAAGTTGTGGCTGTGGCAGGGGCTTTGGGAGGAAACTTTGCCTCAATTATTCCAGCTCGGGCTCGTACTCATTATTATTCTATTAGTGGAAAAAAAACCCTAGATTTCTAACAGAATTTTGGAATCTCACAGCCAGTCATTCCTAAGACATAGTGAATTTTTCATTTGTTCATTTTTTATTTCTTTTTAGTAGAGAGGGGTTTCACCATGTTGGCCAAGCTGGTCTTGAATTCCTGATCTCAAGTAATCCACCCACCTCAGCCTCCCAAAGTGCTGGGATTACAGGTGTGAGCCACTGTGCCCAGCCAACATGTTAAATCTTTTAAAATATTTTCGGGTTGCCAGTGTAAAAACTAGTATCCTCAAAGTAGAATCTGTAAAACTGGTTTGCATTAGAGGCAGAGTGAGCCATAATCGTAGTTCCAGCCCTCATAAACATTCCGATGCACCTGTTAGTACTTGATAAAATCAAAACGTTACATACCTTCCATAGCCAACCATGCACAAAGACTTACCTTTCAGGTTGTCACTGAGGAAGATTTTATACCTCAGTGAATTACAAAGAACAACTCCCACGAACTTTCGATACCACGTCCGCTTCACATATTGCCGCCCATGGCAGTCCGTGTAGCCGGGATCGTGTTTGAAAGCGAATGGGATCCATATAGGCTCACCACCTTGACAACACAAAACACACCTGCTAAGGGTAAGCACTCCATGGTGTGTCTGCTCTCACAAAGTGCCAGGAAACTGGACTTCCTTCCTGGGCCTTCCGTTCCTTGCAGGGCTTTGTTTTTTGTTTGTTTGTTTTTGTTTTTTGTTGTTTTTGTTGTTTGTTTTTGATGGAGTCTCACTCTGTCACTCACATTGGAGTGCAGTGGCACGATCTCGGCTCACTGCAACCTCCGCCTCTCGGGTTCAAGGGATTATCCTGCCTCAGCCTCCTGAGTAGCTGGGATTACAGGTGCACGCCACCACGCCCTGCTAATTTTCGTATTTTTAGTTTCATCATATTGGTCAGGCTGGTCTCGAACTCCTGACTTCACGATCCGCCCACCTTGGCCTCCCAAAGTGCTGGGATTACAGGTGTGAGCCACCATGCCTGGCCTTGCAGGACATTTTTTGAGCAAAATTTTCCCACCCTCCTTCTCTTTCTCTATCTTTTTCAGTATTAAAGTACATTTGGGGCATTATTTTTACCTGAACATATTTAAAGTATTCACATTTCAATAAGGGATTCTCAGAGTTAAGAAGTCTTTAAACGGCAAGGAAAATAAACTGTAATGGCAGATTTGTCTTTGGGGGCATGCCATCCTGTCCCCAGGTCCCTCTGCATGGACTCCACTTCTTGCCACTCAGAAGACCTGTTTTGCACTTAAGCAACAAAGCTTTCTCAATTTCCTTGAAAAACAAAGTAAAACTTGTTGTTTTACTTGTTGCACTTTGCTACCTTTTCAGTGATTTAAAATATTCAAATGAGTCATGAAAATAAAGTATCTGTTTCATAGGACTGGCTACTCCATAATGTTTTTTCATACATGTTGATTGCTATGGCTCTATTTTTAAATTCCCAGGTCATTCTTTCCCATAGAGTAAAGAAGATCAGGATGAAGAGTGAAAGGAAAGCATAGAAGTTGACAGAAAATTGTGAAAATGGTCCAGACTTTCTAATTGTGCACAACAATCTCATATTCAATATTCAACTTGATTACCAGAATGTCCAGATTATCAAGAAGACAGACTTACCTGGGGGCCTCACAACAAGCAGAGGATTATCTGTAGAACGAAAAAGAAATAATGGACTTGGTGCCATATTTCACAATCATGCAGTTTTTTAAATGGTTAGTGTAACTGAAAGAGCTAACCAAATTAGAATAAAGAAAAAGATAAGATTTGATAGATGCCAACGTTTTCCTCGGTTTTATTTTCTAAAGATTGCCTTTGGAGAAATACTGTTTTCTAGTTAGAGCATGTTGCTATTTACCTAGAAGCTGTGGATCCCTGAAAATAATAAGGTTTTGATATTATGTATTACAAAATAATTCAGTACTTATTTTTAAAAATTGTCTACCTTTAGAAAATAGTGTGGTGGTTTCTTAAGAAGGTGGGCATACGCCTACTATACAATCCATCCATTCCACTCAGTCATTTATCCAAGAGAAATGGAAACATATGTCCATCCAAACACTTCCACATAAATGTTTATAGCAACTTTGTTTGTAATCGTCAAAAAGTAGAAACAACACAAGTGTTTATCAACAGGTGATCTGACTAGGTAAAGAAACTGTAGCACAGCCATACAAGGAAATACTGCTCACTAGTAAAAGAGAGTGAACTACTGATACACACAATGGTTTGAATGAATCTCAAAATGATGATGCTAGGTGAAAGACGCCAGTCAAAGGAGTTCATACCGTATGAGTCTACTGATACCCAAATCTAGAAAGTGCCAACTAATCTACAGTGACAAGAAGCAGATGAATGGTTGCCTATAAACTGGAGAGAGAAGGGGCCTGGGAAAGCTGCATTGCACAGTAGCAGGAGGAAACTGTCGGGAGATGGATATGCTATCTTAACAGTGACAATGGCTTCATGGGTATAAGCACAACCCAAAATATACTAAGATGTACACTTCAAGTATGTTCAGGTTACTGTATGGCGTTTATACCTCAACAAACGTAAAACCTGTCTCTACCTTAGCCCAAGTAACACAATTTAAGAAAAATATGACACTAGCT
This sequence comes from Chlorocebus sabaeus, assembly GCF_047675955.1. Taxonomy (NCBI): domain Eukaryota; kingdom Metazoa; phylum Chordata; class Mammalia; order Primates; family Cercopithecidae; genus Chlorocebus; species Chlorocebus sabaeus. The sequence goes on from NC_132916.1 coordinate 11,412,586, forward strand.
TTTTAAGGAATTCTGCTTCAGAAAAAGTGGTTTTTTGGGTTTTTTTTGGTTTTTTTTTTTGTTTTTTTGAGATGGAGTTTCGCTCTTGTTGCCCAGGGTAGAATGCAATGGCATGATCTCGGCTTACCACAACCTCCACCTCCTGAGTTCAAGCGACTCTCCTGCCTCAGCCTCATGAGTAGCTGGGATTACAGGCATCCACCATCACGACTGGCTAATTTTTTTTTTTTTTTTTTTAGATGGAGTCTCGCTCTGTCGCCCAGGCTGGAGTGCAGTGGCGCAATCTTGCAGTGGCTCACTGTAAGCTCCGTCTCCTGGCTTCACGCCATTCTCCTGCCTCAGCTTCCCAAGTAGCTGGGACTACAGGCACCCGCCACTATGCCTGGCTAATTTTTTGTATTTTAGTATTTTAGTTTCACTGTATTAACCAGGATGATCTCGATCTCCTGACCTCGTGATCCGCCCACCTCGATCTCCCAAAGTTTTGGGATTACAGGCGTGAGTCACCGTGCCTGGCCAAAAAAGTTTATTTTTATAAAATATCATGAACTAGGTAAATCTGGACGATTCTTTTTTTTTTTATTTTTGAAAAATTATCATACAGTAAATTGTTCTTTTACAGTATCTCTCCTATGAATGTTCACACCTGCATAGGTTCATGGAATCCTACCAAAATCGGCATGCAAAAGATTTACATCACCCCCTCATCTCCCTAGCCTGCACTTTGTACAGACCATTTGTTCTGATGCCCTCTGCTAGCCACAAAATAGAGGGACACACCATAGCCATAAGTGTCCAATGCTTGCTTTGCTCCCCTGCTCTGAACTGAAGTTCAACAGTCTGCCAAAAAAGTCCCAAATATCCCAGGGCAGGTGGAGGGAAACAAACAAAATGACACCAGCACAGAAAACAAGACCTGACCTCATGGCACAGCCTGTGTCACACACTACGTTTACTTTCTGTATTAATTTTCAGATTGTTATGTTTGGCAAACGCCATAATTCACTGACTTTATCGTTTTCCTGTTGTTCCTGTTGCTCACCTAACCATTTTCAGCAGAGTAGCACAAAATGAAGGAGAAACTTGAATAAACTGATGGAATAAAGGAAGATGACCAGAGCAAGTAACTGTCCAATTTTCATGTGTGTGCGGCTCCTCTGGGAGCTCATTGAAAGCGTTTCCTAGAGAGATTCTTATTCAGATGGTAGGGTGGGGCCTTGAATTTTCCTCACCCACCCCTTGGAGGCCATAAAGAATGAATTAGGAGTTTTTCTTGGAGGAGAAGGTAGAAGACAGCTGTTTTATCAAAACTTTAGATTGCAGCTCCAGAAGTTACGTGTGTATCACTTTTACTCTCAGAAAGATTTCAGATCGGAGTTTCTTGACAGCTTTTTGGATTTGAAATTTTTTTAACATTTTTTTCATGTTGATTCTGATAGTTGCCAAGGTCCACCTTGTTTTTAGGAAATGCAGTCATAATCACAGACACATCCCTTACTTTAGCAAATTAACCACAGATAATCGTTTTCTCTTGCTCTTTCCTAATTACTAACAGAAACATATTTCTTAAATAAAGAGATGAAAATATGTTTGAGGTCCTTTGCCTACATTTCTGGTATAAAGTATATTCCTACAAAAGATTTTATGTTTTCATTTATTTTGACTCAGTAGATTTTTAAATCATGACACTTAAAAATATCTTCCAATGACCCATTTTCTGGGATCAGGCTGCATGTAGAAGGTCATCTAGCCAAATGGAAGCTGGGTGTAGGGCTGGCTCAGCTGGGTTGCTCTGAACTCAGCCTGGCTTCCTTCACGGAAAAGTCTCTAGGCCAAGAACTATCACAGTAGCTGGCTCTGCATGTGCTACCTTAGACCATAGGCCATAGGAACTGTGTTTTCAGAGGCAAGCTCTCACTCTGTCACCCAGGCTGGAGGGCAGTGGTGTGATCACGGCTCACTACAGCTCAACCTCCTGGGCTCAAACCATCCTCCCTCTGCAGCCTCCTGAGTAGCTGGGACTACAAGCATGCATCACCATGCCTGGCTAATTTTAAATTTTTTTTGTAGAGACAGGACCTCCCTGTGTTGCTCAAGCTGGTCTTGAACTCCTGGTCTCAAGAGATCCTCCCACCTTGGCTTTCCAAAGTGTTGGGATCACAGGCATGAGCCACCACCCCTGACCAGGAACATTTTCTTGCAGGGACTGAGAGCTTTGCCCACCAGCACCCCAAAATGCAAGGGCATGCTCTGAATGATACTGCTTGTAAGACTGGATATTGTAATTAACCTCAATATTAATTAAAGATATCTCTGCCTTCTACTAAAGGAGGCATCCAATGTCTTGGTTCATTGGAGAGGCAACTGCCTGTCAGCCACATGACATGTGTGTTCTTCAGGTGCTTGCAATAACTTTTTTTAAACTCTGCAACTAATTTTGTACAGAGAGAGTCAACTTTATCTTTCCCATGTTGTTGAAATCTAGATTTTTTTCCTTTCATTGGAATTTGACCTTTCTGTTCCTCACAGAGCCCATGAAAACTACTTTTAATTTTATTATCCAAGTTTTAACCTAACACAAAGCAAATAATGTTTACTTTAGAAACAGATATCCAACATGAGCTCATTAAATAGAAAAGTAAGTATTTATTCTATTGTAGCCATCATTCTAGATTATTTATTTCATTTTTTAGAAAAGTAAAACAAATCAGAATGTGAAGTCATTCATACCTGATTCAGTGACAAATGAGACCGAAGGGCTGATAGGTCCGTAGCCATGAGGATTTTGTGCTTGCACTTTAAAATAATACCTGAAGTTGGAAGAAAATATATTTTGAAAGAAACGTGTATTTGACTTCTGTGTAATGAAACAGACTCCTAAACTGCTGAACACCTAAACTGTGACAGGCTTTGAGTTCTAATTTTTACAAATGCACACAGCACTAGTGATTCTTCATGTTTTTTCTGAACTTTTTCAGTTTTGAATAAATTCTCTAAATAATACAATTAACATAGCAGAGACACATGGCTAACGGCAATAGAAAGGACATATTAGAACACAGGTTGCTTGGTGAGCATGTGTTCCTTCGTGCTAATAGCAATAGAATAGGGACATATTACAACACAGGTTGCTTGGTGACCACGCGTTCCTTCGCATCAGGACTGTCCCTGCTCTGTGCAGGCTCTCCTGAGCTCATCCCTGGTGAGATGCTCCTCTAGTCCTGCTCTCACTCAGGTTTAAGACTGTGGTCTCTGCTTCAGTTCCACAGCCCAGTAGAGAGAGGGTGGTGGAGCATAACACTACAAAGCAGAATTCAAATTATAACCTAATTATATCCCTGGAAGCCATGTAGAAGAGCAGGACGTTTGCTCCAGCAACCACACAACTTAGGGTTGACAGGGAGAGGATGAACCGGGCTGGAGGCTGCCTCTTCAGTGAAGCTAACACGGCAATGGTGTCTTGGGTGCACTGAGAAATGCTGTGGTTGGCTCTGGAGCTGGGAAGGGACCACCTTAAAAGTCACTAAGTTATGAGCTTCTGCGTCTCAAGGAAAGAGAAACAAGTCCAAGAAGGGAAAGAGGGAAAGATCCAGAGAGAGAGGCTTTTCTGTAGGGATAAACTTTGTCTTGGAAGAGCGAATGTGCTGGAAAGCACGCCGCCTGAGTCAACTAGCTCATCTGGAGGGAGACTGAGTCTTGAAGCATCTTATTGGCATTCTTGCAAGCAAAAGAAAAAGAATGGTGTTTAGAGAAGTAATAAAGACCAACACCACACTTGCGTCCCACTGTATCTTAATCTTTGTGCTTTCCTCACCTCTTGATTCTAGACATTTTACATGCTCTTTTAGTGCTCAGCTACTTACAGATGAAAAGAGAGGTAAAGAATCCCTGGTGGCTCTGTCATTTTAGAGGGCTCATAAGGGACCTCTTCTCTGGCTTTTGGCCAGTAAGAATGTCACACTTAAATGTTATAAAATTATTTATTTGATTAAGTCAGGCACACAGATTCTATGTACTAATTAAAATGCACTACATTTTTAAAAAGTGAACTATTCATATTCAGAGAGCAAAGGGTTATTAGGCCTACTGTACCAACAGCCCTGGCCTCAAGCCTTCTGAGCTGCTGGATCACCAAGGCCGTCTCTGGCCTCAGAAAAGAGATATTTTACTTTGGGTTTGATTAAACAGAAAGCAAAGAAAAGCCATTGGGTAAAATTAGTCTTCCTAAGCCATTTGCATCTTATTTAGGAGTATTCTTTTTTATTGCAATTTAAATAAAAAGATATGCACAATTAAGAACATATGAGTTTCCAAATCTCAATTCACTTCACAGCTCGTGTTTTCCCAGTGACGCATACTTTTATGCAGTGGTTGTGGAGTTATTTAAGGCAAAATTCTGCAGGCAGTTTGAGCAGTGGGTTTGGCATACATTTGTGGTCCTGGGCAAACTTTACAGATACTTTTTTCGCTTAAAAAAAGGAAATTAAAACATAAGGAAGGATGCATACTCAGGGGCTCCATGGGACACTTCTGCTGAGTAGTCAACTTTATGGAAGGAAGTGCTTCTATGCTATCAAGGAGGTGGCAGAAGGGTGACTGATGGGCTGAGAAGCACTATTCAGATGGATCTGTTTGTATCAATTTTGTTTTGACCCTGAAACCTAAATATTCTCAAAATCCACCTTCCCTGTTGATACAACGATTCTAGGCCTCCAGAAACTCACAAGTGACCATTCCAAAGACATATTCCCATTAGAACCTCACCTAAGGTGTCAAAGTAAATTTAAATATGCTGAGCTGGAAAACAACATGAAATTATGCAAAAAGTTAACATTCCATTTTTAAAACTCACATGAAACTTTGTCGATGGGCTCAAGTATACATTTCATACTCTGAATAGTCTCTGCCTCAGCCAAGTAACAAAAGCAATCCATGCCTCGCCCTCTTAAGCTTCTGGCACCTTCTTTCGAACAGCCTCAATTGTGACAAGTCTGTGTGTTTTAAGTACGGATTTAAAATACGCAGACTCCAAAGAGTTCTTTGGGACTCTGTCTGGTGTCTAAGGTAGACAACGCTCACTTAAAGTCAAAAGCAAGATTCAATTGTAAATAACCAAAGCTCACTTTTATGCCCTGGCGCCTCTTTGGGGTAGACTGACTTCTGGTCTCCCCTGGATTGACTCAGAAGCTGGTTTCTCAAGCGAGCCCCCATGAGGACTGAGACGACCAAAGTGAGTTCCCTGGAGATGATCTGCATTCCGGTGACACAGGGGCAAATGAGTGTCCTTACATCACACTTGCACTTTCCTAGCTCTAAAATTTAGCAGCTGCTCAGACGGGTTTTGAGGAAATGCAGGAGGAGCTGTGAGTGTCTCTACCAGAAGAGCACATAAGCTGGTGGGCACCTCAGGAGAGGGAGATTAGCAGCTGCAGTTCCTCCTCTGCCTCAAGGTGCTGAGTGTGTGTGGGGCCAACCCAAGGGCCCCTGGCACTCTCTGTCCTGCCTCTCCTCAACCTTCCTCCAAATTGGCCTCCTTTGTTTCCTAGGGCACACCCTTCTTTAAGGCATCCTCTCTGCTGGGAGCACAGCCTACTCTGCAGGATGACTGATTCTTATGGTTCAGATTTTACTTTCCCAGAGAACCTTGTCTGACTCCCCTCTATCCCCAAGCTCACAAAGAAAAAAAATCCCCCCATTATATACTCTCAAAGCATGGTGTACTTCTCCCTCACAACACCCACTCGGGGTGGTTTATATTTACGTTGGTTTTTTAAAAATCTGCCTCTTCTACCAGACTGTAAGCTCCTCGAGGGCAGGGCCATGTGTATTTTCCCCAGCCCAGCCCAGATGTTCCATCTTGCACTCAAGAAGTGTGTAGTAAGGACTGACTGAATGAGCCGTGCACACTCTCTAATACCTGTTGAAAGAATGAGTAAACCATTGCCCTACATAACCCTCCTGACATGACTCAAAACTCAACATCAGTCTGGCAGCAGAAGTTGTGGAAATAACGCTAGACTCGGCGAGTCAGGAGGCTGTGATTCAGATCCTATTGTAATTAGCTCTGTGGCAAGGCCTCTGGAAGGCCTCTTTCTGCTTTTTGATACTGAGGCTGTGCTGCAAAAGCATTGTCACTCTGCACACGCAAAGAAAAAAGGACATTGACTCCATTTTCTCTAATTTTCTTGGTTTTGTTTTATCTAATTGATTAAAAAATTAATTTGCCATTACTACTAGGGAAAAGCAAAAAAAAACCAAAAAACTGCTTTCTCAGCTTCCTGGTTTACTACTTGCTTTTTATTTGCCAAATCCCAAAATTCATAATAATTTATGAAAGCTCAGCTCAAGTGGGCCCAAATGGCACGTTAAAATGTCTTGAGGAAAATTCACAGCTCATTCAGCAGCATTTCGGTGCCCACGGCTGGTGTCCAGATTCTACCCCCTTTACCACATGCCTGTCTAATGAGGGCCATTTTGTTCCAACCTCCTCCACGTTCCTCGGCCTGTGTAGAAAATGAGAGGCCTCGGGTGTGCCATCACCTCACTTTGAGCTCTTTGCTAAGCAAATATGGTGGCTCCCCACAACAGAGGTCTGCTGGACCCACTTGTACCAGCTTGTGAGAGCCAGTCATTAAGTATTCAGGAACTCCGCAAGCCCACGGTGGCTTAAAATTGGTCAGAGGTGGGAGTATTTACACCACAGAAGTTGGCTAATGGTATCAACCAGGGAACTCTTTTTCCAGAGAGCCAGTTTACCAGCACACCACTCTTGACCATCAAGTGCTTGGTGCTTTCCCATGCTCACCCACCCGGGAGCTTTCTGAAGGTCATTACCACCAAAACCAGAAGGCATAAAAGGGGAATGAACAGTCACCCTCTTTGTGCCCCTGGGAACTAGTTTTGCCTATTTCATGCCAAGGGCCATAAACTCTGGCTTCCAAAATGATTCCCTGGCCAGCCATGCCTAATTTATGAAGCCATGCTTATAACCTCTACCAATGTGTAAAATGCATCTTTCTTGAATGATGTGAACTTCTACATCATACAGTTTGGGAACCAGTTCATTAAAGTGTTCTGTGATTGCGGCTCCATTTTCACCTATGAAGGTTACGATGCCTAGTGCCACAATATTGGGGATGAAAAATGGACCAATTCTTTCAACACAGAGAACAACTCTTCTTTCCCTAATGGCAGGTAAACAGAGAGGAAAATATAAGCACAGTAGCCTAACAATGACAATACATACAGTCATTTCTTCTAAGAAACTTATATGCATATGGTAAGCATGCATTGACTTCTACTAGAACTAAATAGAGTATTCAAAGAAATCACAAAAACATTTTGATTCCTCCCTTCATTTCCAACCAAAGCATATCAGCAACCATGCACACAGCTCTAATCTTTTGTTTCTAAATGACTGACACATCATACCTCGTGTTGGGTTTTAGGTTTTCAATGGGCAAGTGAGTTACTGATGAAGCTTGAGTGGACCACTTGTTCCTGATGAAGTCTTCATAGGATGCACTGTAAACCAAGTAACCTGAAAATGGAAACAAGAAAGAACCTAATGGGCACCAAGGAACCAAGTCACACACAAGATGTAACCCACTGAGGACAGGAGTGAGGCAAAGCTGCAGATGCAGCTCCATGTGGGAACTGCAGGAAGGAGGGCATGCAGCACTGTAGGACAGGATGGGACGGAACGCTGGTACCTTCTGCTGAATCCAGATGGGGATGACAAAATGAAGACACTTCCTGACGACCTGCTGGCCCCCTACTTCTCTTGTTCATTCCCCAGCTTTCCCCATCATCTCAAAACTAATCACGTCTCATCTTGACCACACAGAGAAAAAAGCAGCAGAAGAAAAAAGCAGTACCCTCCACACATGTATTTAAGAGCTTCCTATTGCCCTGCACAGGAAACAAAGAATGTTGCTGGTGGATGCTGTGCATGTGTGTGGGGCTGAGAGATCCCAGATGCCCAGGGGTCCCGTGCCCATTTGGTGAAGGCTGTCCTGCTATTTCTCATTGCTGAGTATCTGTGCTGCCCTTGCCCTCACGGTCTAATCACAGCAGTGAGGCAGCTCTTCTTTCTATTGTCCAACCTGCTCCGTCTTACTTGCTAATAACAGATCTCAGCCGGTGTGACCTTGACCCTGACACCTGCCCAGCCTTTACAGCTCTCCCAGGAGGCAAAGTGAAGTGCTTCCCACAGCTCAGTGCGTCCCGTACCCTAGGTCTCTTATGTGTACACAGAAGGAGAAAACACTTGTCGAGCGCTTCCTTTGTGCCAAACATTATGCTAACAAGGTACTCTCGATTGAATTTGACTTTGATTAATCCTCACGATCTTAGTATGCAGGTATTGCCTTCCTCATTTTGCCACAAGAGGAAACTGAGTCTTAGCAATAGATTAAATATCTTGTCTAAGTTCACATGTATTGATTCATTCAACAAATATTTGTTGTGCAACTACTAGTTGCCAGACATTATACTAAGTGCTGGAGATAAAGTGGTGACCAAGAGCTCATGAAGCAGCAGGGTGCACTGGGAAACAGAATTATACAGCCAGGTTGAGCACTCTGCAGGACCAGTCCACAGTGCTGTGAGAGGGTGTGTAGCGGGAGCTAGCCCACCATGGAGGACACAAAGAGCTTCCCTGGGGTCACGGTAAAGGAGCTGGCATCTGAAGGATAAGAAGCAGATAAGCTGTGTGGTAGGAGATGGGACGGATTCCAGGTAGTGGGAATCCTGGGCAAGACACTGAAGAGGGAGGACGCAGGAGAAGGCAGTGTGACTGGAAACCTAAGTGGCGGGAAGCGGGGGCATGAGCTGGGGCTGAAGCAGCACAGGTGGGAAAACTAGGCAGCACCCTTGGACCAAGCTAGGCTTTTGCTTTTCATTCCAAAAGAAAGGGAAAGACAGTTAAGACATTAAACCAGACAATTAGGTTTGCATATTCAACACATCTCTCCTGTGCAGAAGGCAGAATGGATTGGGTGTGGGAGTGCAGACGTGGATGGGACAGTCTAGTTAGACAGCTCTTACAGTAGCCAGGTGAGAGGTGGCAATAGCTTAGATGAGCACACCACCTAATGGAGAGAAATAGATGGGTTCAACAAGAATCCAGAAGGCAACAGTGACCAGATTTAACGATGAGTTGAATATAGAAGTGAGATAGAAGGAGACTTGAAGATGCTTCAGGCTTGAGCAAATGTGTGGAAAGTGGGACAGTTCTCCGAGATGGGAAACACAGATGAGGGCCAGATTTGGGAATGGGAAGGATCGTGAGTCTGAATTTTTTTTTTTTTTTTTTTTTTTTTTTGAGACGGAATCTCACTCTGTTGCCCAGGCTGGAGTGCAGTGGCGCGATGTCGGCTCACTGCAAGCTCTGCCTCCTGGGTTCATGCCATTCTCCTGCCTCAGCCTCCCGAGTAGCTAGGACTACAGGCGCCCACCACCGTGCCTGGCTAATTTTATCGTATTTTTAGTAGAGATGGGGTTTCACCGTGTTAGCCAGGATGAGTCTGATTTTTTATACACCAAGTCTGAGATGCTCTGGAGACATCCCAGTGATGACATCAAGTGATTTTACCATTTGCATCTGATTTTACTATCTGGGGCTCAGAGGAGAGGATGATGGCCTGGCCTTGAGATACAAATCAATGACTCATTTCTGAGATGAATTAAAACCGTGTGCATGGATGAGACTCTGAGGGGAGAGAAGACAGAGCAAGAAGAAAAGAGGCCCCAGGACCAAGCCATGAGAAATTCCACCACTGAATGTTGTACAAGCCTGGGAGGAGATGAAGAGGTTGAGAGAGATCACACAAGTTAAGAAGGAAAAGATCAATAACATCAAATGTACCTAAGAGGTGCATGTGATTTTATTTAGCACCCTACGATCTGATTAGTGTCACATCACATGACACTGATTAGTGTCACACAACTAACAAACGGGCAAGCTGGGCCTGGAAGCCAGGTGAACTGGACCCTGGAACCCTCCCCACACTGTTCCCTGGAGGAGGGTCATTGAACCTGGGAAGAGTTGCTGCCCTCCCCACGGCATTTCCCCTCTGGCACAGTGTAGCCAAGCCCTGTATGCTTCAGCTGGTGCTGCACACAATGGCCCACCCCAGAGGGAATGGAGGTCACATGTGTGCCACGGAAACCCGGCTTCCAATGGAGTTGGCAAAGCTCAGACTCTTGGACCTCTGGCTTCCATCAGAACCCCGCGCTTCCCATGTAAGGGGCTGGTTTCTCGGCTGATCCTGTGTCTGGGTTTTGAGGGCTTTGGGGTTTTGATAAGGCGCTTGCTGAGCACAGCATAACTCCTGATTTCTCTGTTGTTCTCATCAAAACCAGTCCTGAAAGTGACTGATGAGCTGGTCCTGAAAAACTAAGAGATCATCACATTGGTGATTTCCTACAGAATCACTCCTAATAAAGTAATAACTTCATTCTTCAGGAGTGATGTGGGAAAGCAACAGGTTGCAGGCAGGAATTCTACGAGTTTCACACTGTTTGGGCACCACCTCATTACACATTGACTCGACTGCTTGTGAAAGAAAGAATGGCAGGTGAAAACGAGCAGAGCACACAACATCCATGTAGCCAGCAGGATTCAGATGCCCTGCAGGGGGCCCGATAATGTGATGCTTCGTTTAAGTTGAGGATGTATCCACTTGGCTTAGTTGTTCTGCAGGTGAAAGAGCCGGTGTTTGGTTCACTAATGGATGACAAGCTGCCGCTATTCTCTCTCTGAGCCTTGTGGAGTCTGGTGTTTTCCCCCACGCCACAGGGCGTCATATGCTGCAGTGTTCTACAGTAATCAGCTTGCCAGGAGTTGGCACAGCTCTGTGTTGGGAGTGCCCTATAAATACCTCATCCATATTATTTATGCTAGTGTCGTGAGTACTCATGATTAGGGCTCTGAGGTTTCATTTCGGATGAGGTGCAGGGTGGGGCATGTGAGGACACTGTAAGGCTTCAGGGAGCTTTGAATGGCTTGGAACGCCCTTAAAGGGCATGGGTGTTTCAGAAGCCCGACCTCTACAGGACAATACAGAAATTACATCTGAATTAAATCTCAGGGACATCTGTCGAGAGTTCCCTGAAAGCTCCTTCTTCACTGCAAGAACCCTTGAGGCACGTTTAATGGGGCCAAGGCACTCTCATACTGCAGCCAATGTTTCTTAGAAGCCCCTTGAATCAGGGTGCAGTGATATATTTATGTTAAGTAATATCTGTTTATGCAAGAGGTCAAAAGCTAAACAGCTTAAAGTAAGGTTTTAAATTATTTTTTCTGTATGCTTTCTTGCTTGCTTTTAAAAATTACCATTCACAGAAGTGTGTTCAATTAATAAAAAGATGTTCTGGCTGTTTGATTACAAGCTTTCCTCCTTCCATTGATTGATTTGCATTCTATTCGGAACACCACGGACTTCACGGCGGTCCGTGTAGCACCTACCCAGTACTGTACTTTTAGTTCCGCTAAAGACTCGAACTCCTTAATCCCATGCCCTCCCTGCACCCCAGGCCTTTCAGTCTCACCTGGCAGAACACCCAGAAGCCTTCTTTTCTATGTCCCTTATTCTAGCATTTGCACTGCTGTACAAATTCCACAAGAGAAGATGCTCTTTGGATATTCTTGGACACATTTTTTCATTGTGAGATATAATAGTGGGAACACCAAGACAAGCACTAGAAATTTTGAATTATACGAACTGCACTAGCACAATAATGGCAGAGAATGTCGAACTCTGACCTCTAATGCGACTGCTACCTCCCAGTCAGAGACACACACAGCCACAGCCATACTTCTTCCTCTTGCACAGCTCAGAGGCCCAGAAAAAAAATTTGCAACTATTCACAGAAAATATCAATTCTCTTTCTGTAAGAACTTAAATTTCAAGATGTATCTTCAAATATGTCCTTGGCAGAGTGAACTTAAACATCTCAGAGGCCAAGGAGGCTCAAGATCCTCGGGCATTTTTTCGTCACCTCCAATTCCCACGTAAGGAACCGAGAAGCACTCAGATTTGTCTGGAAGCACCCAGCAGATGTGAAAGGAGAGAAAGAGGCAGAGGCACAAGCCCAGGGCTGACTCCAACAAGGGACAGCTGTGTGGCCCAGTGGGAGCTCATGGTCACGCTCACTGCAGGATCTGATCCGGTAAAGAGCTAGCTGAACTCCCTGGCCATTTGCAAGATTACAGGATGTTAGAGATGTAGTGATGTTTTGCATATGGGGAAACCAAGGCCCAGAAAGATGAAGTACTGAGCTCAAGATCATGCAAATCAATCTGGGACAAGGATTTAGGACTTCTGACTTCCATCCAGTACTCCTTACCCTACCCCATGAGGCCGCTATTGTTGCCTATATTTCATCCAGTTGAAGGAAGACATCTACCCATCATCCCATTCATCCATCCAACCTACTCATCCATGCATGCACCCATCCACTCATCCATCATTCTTTATTGTCCACATTTCCCACCTACAGATCATGGGAACTCTGATATCTGCCTAGGACACACCTGTGACCACATCTCCTGGGGTGGCTTTGTCCCAATCCACAATGACAAATGAGTGGCAGCCTTCCACGGCCACCACGGTGATGTTGCGGGGAGAATGCTGGGGAGGCAGGTCACTCCTCCTCAGGTCATTGGGGATGATTTCATCCAGGCTGTCCACTTGGAAGTGATCCAGTGCATCAGTCAGAGAGCACGGGGCTGATGGGTCTTTATTTAGGTATGTCACGTAAGGAGCTGGAAAAGAACAGAGATATCCAATTGGATTGCTGGAGGCTTTTTCTGGAGGCAGAAACACAGCATCTGCTCCTCAGAATCAGACCCACCATTGGGTCTCTCCCTGCTGGACAGAGGCCCCATCAGCCTTGATGCCAAGCTCAGAAACACACCCCCAGCTCTCCTTAATGGACCCATGTGTTTATGTCTTTCAATCCGGTCATTCCAAAAGATCCTATTGCCCCATCGACATCAACGACTAGCCTTCAAAGTGGTTTTGAGAGACCATGAAACTATCATTCAGTGTAATGTAAGCTTGCAGCTCTCTGCCATTCCTGTGCCCCAACATTTGGAAAAGGATGAGTCAGGCCCACCCAACACTTTACTAGCATTCTCTCAACACAGTTCATTTCCTTGACTGTCTTGGGACCAGGAAAAAATGTATACTGATCAAGATATGCAGCCTTTAGCCTCAGCCCTGGGTGGCCTTCCCTAGAGCTTCCTAAACCCCCACAACAATCTGAAGCATCTGTGCATAAGGCCAGGCCTGAACTGCTGTCTACAACATTACTGCTCAGTATAACAGCTACTCACATTTACAGATGGCTGAAGATTTTTCTACATACATTATTTCAGTGGATACACAGTCCTGGGAGTAAGGCAGGATATGAACCGATGGCCTCGTGTTACCATCTCTCGTACCAACACTGAGAGTGCTCACTATGTAAGGATCGACAGAAGGCTGTCACCCCCAGCCCTTAACTCTTTCTATTATATCCCACTAAATTAGAAATGCCAAGGACTTGGGATTGGGGTTTTATACATACAAAACTCTCAAGTGATCTCAAGTAACAATGTCTGGCAATTTCTGAAGATTCCACTGTAACTTTTGGGGGCTGTGTTGTCATTCTCAGTGGCTATTTGGAGTGAATGCAGTTTTTAGCTTCTCTATTTGACTTTTGGGCAAATAATGAAATTAAGACAGAAGTCAAGAAGTTCTTTGTAACTAATGAAAGCAAAGATACAGAGTCCCTGGGACACAGCGAAGGCAGTGTTTTCTAAAAATTAGTCTGAAGTTAGGCCTTTAGAACTTGTCCATGGGTCTTAACAGGAAGTTTGGGGAGAGGGCTCCTATGCTTTAGAGAGTTGTAGACTTATGAAAAGAGCCAGACAATAATAAGCCTTTAGCATCCAGAGGAGTTCTGTGGAGCGGCTAATAATAGCACAGAAAGCATTTCAATTCCCGTCATGGAACGGCCGGGAAAGAAGTCAGCGCACGTGGTAAACGCAGCCTGGCAGCTGCATACCAGAGACCCGTGTTAGTGTCTGCCTCAGGAACGCCACCTCAAATGAACATTCTTGTTCTTCAAGTATGTGTGGTTTAGACACTCAGTCACTACATTTTGGCTAGCAAGAGTTGTTCTCTGCCCGTGGCAGAACAGTTGTTTTGGAAACAGAAAAGTGTGATCTTAGTTTAAGCTGTTGCTTGTCTCCACTTAGTAACATATTAATCCAGCTGTCTCATTAATGAGGTTCATTAAGGGCATGGGAAAAGAAGACTTGCAAGACTTAACGCCGTTTAGTTTCACAGAATTTCCTACTGAAACTGTTTTAGTTACTGAGAAAGAAGAGGAAAATGAACTTCTAGATCCCAAATCCTTGAAGCTAATGAAAGTGATAGGAAACAACGAAAGAAAAAAGATTCCTCTCCATGATACTATAAGCGCTAGTGGCTTAATTCACTAAGCAGCTAACCTTTTAGGAAGAATTTAACAAACAGTACACACACAAGGCCCAGTGGTAAGTCTTGTCGTGGATAAACTGGCTACAACAAAAACACTCATGTTCCCTGGTCCAGATGGTTTTTAAGTGTTTCTTACTCTTACTCTATGCAAGGCAGCCTGTCTCAGCTCTCCTCTGTTGGACTCCAAATCCTCCCCTCTTCTGATTTTGGCAGTAAGTAAAATAATACATATCTACACACGACTGACTCACTCAATTATCCCCAGTGGAAGCTTCACTCTGGGAAAACTTCTCAAAATGCACTGCCTTGGCCAGGCCAAGAGATTAGTAATGCTCTTCTTCAAAGACCAAAAGTTTAAAACCCATGTTTCTCTGATTAACGACATTATATTTACCAACAAATCGTTTCCTTCCAGCCAGATCAAATTCTTCTTCAGGAAAGGAACTGATGGCACCTTCTTCTGCGATGACCCCCGGTGTGGTAGCAGTGGTGGAAGGCTGGGTGGTGGTTGGTGGCCTTGAGGTCTCAAATTCATAATCTGAAATGATATGAAGGCTCTGTGATTGGGCACTGCCGGAAAAGGAGCACTTTCTATAGTCAAATGATACCTTCCTAACATTCAGCTGTAGGTTAAAACCCAGACGGACACACACACATGCACACACAGACACACACCCTAAAATAAATGCTATGCCCAAACGTAATTTGTTTCTACTAAAATACTACTTCTTCCCATTTCTGTCCCTGCAGAAAAGAAACTGCAGACAGAAGAGAGAAAGGGCAAAAAGAAACACACATGACCAGAAAAATGGGGTTTTAGACTCACAACTGGAGAGAACGTTAGAATCCGTCCATTGTAGCTCATGGCACTGGCCCAAAGCCATGCTCTACTTGCATAATGTTCCCTTTTAGGAAATAAAAGATAACATCAAAAAATAAACTTGAATTTTTTCATAAAAAATTTTTTTGGCCGGGCATGGTGGCTCACACCTGTAATCCCAGCACTTTGGGAGGCCGAGGCGGGCAGATCACAAGGTCAGGAGATTAAAACCATCCTGGTCAACATGGTGAAAGCCCATCTCTACTAAAAATACACGCTGGGCGTGGTGGCAGGCACCTGTAGTCCCAGCTACTCAGAAGGCTGAGGCAAAAGAATCGCTTGAACCCAAGAGGAGACAGAGGTTGCTGTGAGCCAAGATCATGTCACTGCACTCCAGCCTGGTGACAGAGCGAGACTCCATCTCAAAAACAAATTTTTTTTTTCTTCTGTGTATGAACTTTTTCTGGGCATAGGGGGTGGGATTAATCCTGCCAAAACAACTAATCCTTTAACATTTGAAAAAGAAAATAAAACTCTGCCCCTTTTTCAAACTGTTCAAAGATAAGAAAGATGCCTAGTATTTTCAAAGGTGCTAAAAAAAAAATCTTCGTTTGCTTTCTAACATCTGCTGTTTTTCTTTAAGTCAGTTTTTGTTTGAAAACCTTGGGATTAAACCACTACATCAAGCTTTATTATGAATAAATAACACATCAAAGGTGACATTGTTTGCACAGTTGTGATTTAAGACAATTAGAGCTATGAATAATTGCAGAAAAGGTGGACCTCAAAAGTGAGAATCCTGAGCCTTGGTGTCAAAGGCCGGCACTGGATGTGGACAAGATTCCTTTAAGAACTTCTTCAAGTTGCAGAGGTAACTTCCAAATCACACAAAACAATCACAAGGTCCTAAGTGTAATAATACCATTAGCTACCATTTACTGAATGACTCTCCCAGATGCTGTCCAAGGCACTTTGTATTCTTAATTTTTTAAAAAAAATTTTTTTGAAATGGGGTGTTGCACTCTTACCCAGGCTGGAGTGCAGTGGTGCCATCGTAGCTCAAACTCCTGGGCTCAAAACGATCCACCTGCCTCAGCCTCTCAAGTAGCTGGAACTACAGGTGTGTGCTACCATACATGGCTAATTTTTTAATTTTTTGTGGAGACAGGGTCTTGCTATGCTGCCCAGGCTGCTTTCGAACTCCTGGGCTCAAGTGATCTTCCCTCCTTGACCTCTCAAAGTGTTAGGATTACAGGCTTGAGCCACTGTGGCCGGCCTATGTTCCTAATCTTACAAACTTACCCTTGAAAAGATTCTATGATAAGAAATCAACAGATCTAAGCATCACATATTTTATGTAATTAGAAAAGGAGAGAAAAGAAAGGAATAAGAAAGAGAAGAGCCAAGTAAGGAAGTTGAACTTGGTTAAACCAAGCAAGTTTTATAAATGAAGGTTGAAGGGGAGCCCTGATGGATAACTCCAGAATTCCTTGGGCCTAAGGAGGGTTGAGAGCGAGGGAACGGGGAGTACAGGGACCAAGTGGGAATCCGCATCTGCGTGTTAAGCACACTGTTTTTCTTAGATCAAATAGGCATTCGGGGTGACATGGAAGCATGGGGTACAACCACCCTTCCCTAAGCCAGCCCTCGGCATTGCCACCGGCCCAAAGCTCAAAAGGAAACTTCCGTCAAGATCATCCATTCAATAGTTACAATCAGATCCTTTGATTAGGAAAGAAAGTGTGCAAATAATTTTTCAAAAGCCAGTTTGTACCTTCATCATATATAACGTAGGCCTCTTCCGTGGGTACTGCAGTGTCGGTCTCCAAGCCTGAGAACTCATCTAGTGAAGATAGAGAAAAGGACTGGTCATCCAGGGCTCCTTCTCCGTGGTTCTCTCAGAAGCAGGCCCCAGAGCATGACAATTCATTCACCTCAAGCAGGTCATGAAAACAAGTCCCCAAGGCCAGAGTCTCCACAACTTTTTCAGGAGGAAAATCATCAAAGCACTGACATGGAACCCAGACTTTCTCTCCTTTGGGCCCAGGAAAGGGTGATACAAATGCCCGCTCCTTCAGGAGCAAACACCCCGCTCCACATTCCCAGATTCCTCAGCACCCCGAAGCTCTCTCTCACCTCCCTCCTACCACCTCAGCTCCCCCACCCGCATGCCTGCAGGGCTCTGATGCCGAGGGAAGTCCCCTGGCCCCTCATGCCACAGCAGGTGCTCTTAGGAAGCAGTCACGAGAGAGAGAGGAGAGTGGGCGGTTGGTGCTCAGGATGGTGACAAAAAGCCCCTCACGTGTGAACTCCCTTGTTCATCAGTCTTCATTCCTCCACCCCCTCCATCTTGCCTCTGGAATATTCAAGAAGCAGAGTAATTTCCTACCTCATCTACATCCCAACTTGGCAAACTCTACCAATAAGAGTTCCCTGTGCTTCTCCACTTCCTACTGACTACCCACCCTCTCTCACCGACTCGGGAGATAAACCAGATTTCCTAATTTGCAGAGGAAATTTGGAAAAATACGTCAATCATTGCAAATTTCTCTTTACAGACAGATTGGGCTGTACTAACTGATAGGTCTATTTTGACTACAGAATTATCCTTTAAATGTAATACAAAATTTCAGATGTGATTTTTGGAAAAGCCAGGAAACCCTAGTTAGAAGAACTATTACAATTCCTGTAATGACTAAACCGATATTACGAGCATAAGTAACTTGTGAAAAGAAAGGTGAGTGATTTAAGCATAAAAGGCATCTTCACCTCCATTATCAGGGTGGTTTAAGCAGAAGTCTTTTGGAAAAGGTGTAATGGAATCGATTATACTATTTCTCTACTTGGGGTATATAGATGCAGCTGTAAAAAGGAGAACACCTCACTGTAGCTGATAAAATCTTGAGGCAAAAGGTTTTAAAGCTCAAAGAATAATTGTAAGGAATTACTTTCCTCCCTTTGACCTGAAGCCCACAGCATTATATAGAACTCTCTAAACTTAATGCACCATTAAAAGGGGGCAAGGTGGGAAAAAGAGGAAGAAGTGACTAGTGGATGGTTCTAGATACCTTCTCTGTATCAGCCACTTTTATGTATAGATAATTTCACAACAAACCCTTGAGATACATTGAGCTTATAAATACCCACTTCTCAGCTGATACGGTTTGGCTGTGTCCCCACCCAAATCTCATCTTAAGTTATAATCCCCATAATACCCACATGTCCAGGGAGGGATCTGGTGGAAAGTGATTAGATTATGGGGGCATTTCCCCCCATGCTGTTCTCATGATAGTGAGTGAATTCTCACGAGATCTGATGATTTTCTAAATGGTAGTTTTTCCTGCACACTTGCTCGTGCTCTCTCTCTCTCTCTCCCCCTCTCACCTGCCACCATGTAAGATGTGCCTGCTTCCCCTTCTGCCACGATTGTAAGTTTTCTGAGGTCTCCCCAGTCATTTAGAACTGTGAGTCAATAACACCTCTTTCCTTTATAAATTACCCAGTCTCAGGTAGTATCTTTATAGCAGTATGAAAACGGACTAATACATCAGCCAAGGACACCAAGGCTCTGGGAGGATTTACAGCATGCCTGAGACATGCAGATGGTAAAAGACAGCAAAACCAGAATGTGAACTTCAAGTACTCTGGCTCCAAAGACTACTTACTTTATACTTCATAAAACTGCCTCCACTTCTTAAAAGTTGAACTAACCAATAAAATTATTTGTCGATGTGAAGATGCTCTATTAGAATCACCATTCTACAGTGTAATGAAGGGGAAATTGAAGTAGAAGGTATATAAACTCCTATGTCATTATTCTACCAGACTTTTTCAACCTAGTTTGAATGACATAAATATTACATTATAAAAACAAACTCCATCCCCAAAGGGCAATGGCAGCCTCGAGTGGTCTGTTCAGCCCTCCTGGGATCACAGTAAGAACTCCCAGCTCCTATTCCGAGGCCCAAGAGATGGTCCTTGAGGCAATGACTCTGGTGTGTTCTGATTCAGCCAATGAATATTAAGCAGAGAGAAGTTGTAAATTATCCATCCGTTTAGGGGTGGAATGGTCATTTCATGAAAAACTATTAAACACAAACTTTCCTTCGGTCATTCCAATGTCAATATGCCTGGGATCCAAGACAAATTACTTCTGAGCTTGTTCAAATCAGTTTTCAGGTTCACACCCTGTAAAGTTTGGGATTATCTTGCCATTGTTTCCTGGCCTACCATTTTCTTTCCCTTGTCAATTTAACCTTTAGGAATATCGTCTTGCTTTTCCTCATTATCAGTTCAGTGTCATTTCTTTTCATTACTGTTTTTGGCCGGATCAAAAATGAATACATGGTGAGGTTTCTGCATCCCAGGGTGAACAAGAAAAGGGAAAAGTACACCATTTCCTTCATGGACTCTGGTGTTACGGGTAACTCCATGAGGTGCTGAAATACTCCAGTGCATGCAGCAGGCTACAGAAATGATGTGTTTACCGGCAAACGAGTTCACTTCCTGAGATGAGTGACAGTGAAGTCCTCTGGCATTAAGTAAACAATCTACTGAGTGATTTCAGTGTTCTTTTTCTTAAGACCAAATAAACTCAGGCAGAAATTTTCTAAAATAGAACCATCTTGACTCCAAGTAAAAATAACTTCCAGATGTAATGAAATATATTTACAATTAAAAAAAAAAAAAAAAAGTTGACCACCTTACTTTGGCCCACCTGAATGCCATTTTAAACTATTCAGAACTATGTGCAACTGGGTATTTTACAAGCCAACTCAGCACCAATGTGAAAAGCTTCAGCCTCTTCACATAAACACATTTGCCAGTCATCAACCACAGTAGTGTCGTTTATTCTCTTCAGTAGTTTATCAAGTAGCCATGAAAAAAATAAGTAGAAAATGTCACCAAAGAAGGAAGGCCTTTGCTCCAGAGATATTAAAAAATATTTTTTAAAAATTATTATCAGTCGAAGTTTAGAGACAGAAGGTAAATGACAGCTATTTGAAACCCAAGGATATTTGCACACTGTACAGTTGGTCCAGCTCAAATGAATGTTTGCATTTCTCAATATTTTCTATCTGGAGACCCAGCTATGGTAGGGAAGGTCTGTTTTCCGTAATGACTGACGTTTTTCTGCAACCTGTAACAAGGTCATGCTACAAATTCTTGACGGTGTTCATCTGGCTTATCACATTCCGTGTACACCCTCTGTCATCAGATTTGCTGTAGATACAGAACCTAGGGAAAAAAAAAAAAAGCACTGGCTTTTAGGACATGGAGAATGCCTATGCCTTAAGGTCTTGCTTGGATATCCAAAGGTATGTACTTAGGTACCACAAGGAATTAGAGATGAAGCAGAAGACATTGTCTCAACTGCAAGGAGTTTATTATCCAATGGAGAAGTCAGATCAAGCAGAACAAAACAAAACAAATGTTCAAGGCAGCATTATTCATAATAACAAAAAAGTGGAAATAACCCAAATGACCACTGACCAATGAATGGAAAAAATGCTGTATATCCATACAATGGAATAAAAAGAATGAAGTACTGATGTATTCTATAATGTGAATGAATCTTGAAGGCAACTATGCTAAGTGAAAGAAGCCAGACACAAAAAGCCACATATGACATGATTCCATTTATACAAAATGTCCCAAATAGGTAAATCCATAGAGAAAGAAAGTACATTAGTGGTTTCCAGGGTTGGGAGGAGGGAGGAATGAGGGTTGACTGCTGATGAGTATGGAATTTCTCCTGGGGTGATGAAAATATTATGGAATCTAACAGTGGTGATCATTGCACAACTGTAAATATATTAATATCCACTAAATTTAGAAGAATGAACTTTATGGCATATGAATTTTATCTCAACAGAGCTAGTATTAATACATTTTTAAAATTTAATTTCTTTTCTTAATTTTGTTTTTAAGTTCTGGGGTACAGGTGCAGGATGTGCAGGTTTGTCACATAGGTAAAATGTGCCATGGTGGTTTGCTGGACAGATCAACCCATCACCTAAATATTAACCCCTGCATGCATTAGTTATTTTTCCCAATGCTCTCTCTTCCTCCACCCGACCCTCTGACAGGCCCCATTGTATGTTGTTCCCCTCCCTGTGTCCATGTGTTCTCATCGTTCAGCTCCCACTTATAAGTGAGAACACAAGGTGTTTAGTTTTCTGTTCCTGTGTTAATTTGGTGAAGATAATGGCTTCCAGCTCCATCCATGTCCCTGCAAAGCACATAATCTCATTCCTTTTTATGGCTGCATAGTATTCCATGGTGTATATGGACCACATTTTCTTTATCCAGTCTATCATTTATGGGCATTTGGGTTGATTCTCTTTGCTATTGTGAATAGTGCTGCAATGAACATACGTGTGCATGTATCTTTGTAATAGTAAAACTTTAATTTCTTATCACAAAAAATGACCACTTTCATGGTGAGTGTTCTTACCACAAATAAAGAGAAAAGAATAATACTAACAATCAAGGAGTGGGAGTTGGAGGCAACTTTGGAAGGTGACGGATGTGTCTGTGGCCTTAGCAGGATGATGATTTTGTGAGTGTATTCTTATCCCAAACTCATCGACGTGTATGGATTAAATATGCAGAACTTTTTCTATGCCAATCATACATCAAGAAAGTGTTTTAAAAAGATTAAAAGATAAAAATAACTATGATTACGGTCAATAAAGAAGAAAATGTTTAATGAAGTTCTTAGTGAAACAGTAGAAGCAAGAAAGGCCATATGGAAATCTTTTTAAACTAACAAATTATAGTGCATTAAAATGTGATATGAGGATGATACATTGCTGTCCCCACATTTAACTTTTCCCTAAGACTTTGTATTGATTTGTACTTATTTTCAAATGCTGTCCAGAGGAAAACTATTCTTTAGCTTGGACTAGGGAATCAGGAGACTGGACAGGAGTGAACATATATGTGTCATGATTTGCAAAGAAAATAAGAGACAAAAATGCCAAGAAAAATATTGACTTTCATGCTAAATAAAAGTCCAAAAATACAAAGTAAATGAAGGGAACATGTTAGAAGGCCTAAATAAAAGCAGACAAAATAAAACATGAAATAATAGCAACAGTAATTAAAATCAAATCCAAAATAGTCAATTTTTGTTTACAACCAATTATTAAGTAATTATGTTTTAATTCTATTTCACCCTTTAAAATTAAACACATTAATGCATGCAGAAGTCAGATGTCAAGGAAAGTAACATCATATTTTAATACTAGAAATTCAAAGGTAAATTCAAATTCGTACTCACTGGGTCAATGGACAGAGTAGAAATTTTCTTCCCATTGTTCCTCTCCCTCTGTATGTTTCCATGTTTCTTTGGTGTGGAATTTTTAGATGTGTCAAGTTTTCTCGTTTCTTTGGAACTTCTTCACAGAAAGACTAACTTCCAACAGAATTCCCATTTTGGATACAGTATTCATGTTCAAACTGATTGGGCTTATCGTGGTCAATAATGCTGCACAAGAATTCCAGACTTGATTCCTGAAAGGAAATGTCTTCACTCTGCCTTGGTTTAAAAAGACTTAAGCTTTATAGTTGACATTGCAATTCATTTCAAACTGAGGGAAAGAAGATGAATCTATCTCCTCCACGGCAGATGCAAATCTAGAATGACTTCTTCCAAGGCAGCTTGAGCAGGGGACTGAGCAGAAAGGATGGAGACACATTGATATATGGGCTCCACGATGACCCGGATAAAGGCGTCCTAGCTCCTGCTCTTCAGGGAGAACAAGCCACTTTCAGAAGGAAGACAGACTCAGATCAGGGATGGCAGGATAGTGCAGATCAGCAAAGAAGGGAAAATCCTGCATTCTTACCCAGTGGAAAGCCCACACTCCCACAGGAAGCCCAGCCACATGAGGATTAGAATTCTCCAAAGGAGGGCTGATCAAAAAAGTGCCCAGCTGCCAAACATGCTGGGGAAACATTCCTTTTCTTGGAGATTCTCAACAAGACTATTCAGTGATCTAAGTGTTACAACAGTAAGAAATTTATCCAACCTTGTTTAAATCACATAGCTAATCACAGAACCTTTTAAGTATATACATATATATTACAATCACTAATCTACAATGCCCATTGGAACACACTTTGGGAAATGATAGTCCAAACAAATAATGTCACAAGTTTCAGCTAAATTCTTGACTTGGGTTGTGATAAGCGCTGCCAGGTAAACACAGGATGCCCAGTTAAATCTGACTTTAAGTCAACAAGAAATAATTTCTTCATATAAATATGTCCCATGCAATATTTTTATTTCCTAAGTCTTCCAACCTTAGCTGTGGCATGGTACTGTCAGACAAACCTGCCGGGACCAAAAATGCATCAGGTTGCTGTTTTGCTGTGCGCGGCGCTCATCCCTCCCCTGCAGGCTCTGCCACCCTGCTCTGAGCTGTGGCGTGCTAGTGTGCGTGATAAGAGGTTAGCATTAGAACAAAGTCAGTTACCTTCTTCAGTGTAGCACTCTGGGACCCCACTGGAGCTCATTATCAGGTTACCATCATTGTCGTGCCGTTCCAAGGTCCCAGGGGGACAGGTGGGGATGGGAGTGGTGGGTTTGGGGGGGGTGGTGGTGGTTGTCCGCGTAGTGGTTCGGACTGTGGTTGTTGGGCGCCTGGTGGTTGTGCGACGGGTGGTGGTTGTGCGGCGGGTGGTGGCAGTGGTGGGCCGCTGGGTTGTAGTGGTAGGCAGGGGCGTTGTCGTAGTGGTAGGCCGCGTGGTAGTGGTAGGGGGATGAGTGGTTGTTTTGATGACCTCCAAGCCCACCAGTGGCTTTCCTCCAAGACTCAAAATTGGCTTATCTTGGGCACTGGCCAGAGGTGTGCCATGTCGTCCCTGCCCAAAGAGTGGGAGGCCGTCAGGACTCACCACGGGGGTCCCTTCCAGATCTGAAATAAAATCAACCAATAGCTATGCAACGACAATCCAAAGAAAATAAAAAGCAAGCAATAAGTGTCTTCTCAAAGCTTATGTATTATGTTTTAATCAGTAAAAGGCAAAGGGATAAATGAATATTGCATCAGTATGCTCCACGATCCTGAGATAACTCTTGTATCTAGCAAAGGAAGAAATACTTTCCTTTGCCTCATTCCTATGCCTAAGTGGGGAAAGTGTTACTTTGGATTAAAGGTGGAAAACTTCTGTAAAGGGCCAGGAAGCAAATATGTTAAGCCTTATAGGCCAGATAGTCTCTGCTGCAACTACTCAATCAGCTTTTAGGGTGTAAAAAAGAAGATAGACAATACATAAACAGCACATAACAAATGAGCTAGACAATGCATAATTAAGTGAGTGTATTGTGTTCCAATAAAACTTTGCATATGGACACTGAAATGTGCATTTCATGTAATTATCATGCCACAAAATATTCTTTTTTCTGGCAATCATTTAAACATGTAAAA
This sequence comes from Chlorocebus sabaeus, assembly GCF_047675955.1. Lineage (NCBI taxonomy): Eukaryota > Metazoa > Chordata > Mammalia > Primates > Cercopithecidae > Chlorocebus > Chlorocebus sabaeus. The sequence continues at coordinate 11,437,335 of NC_132916.1, forward strand.
ACTATTCTGAGCTCATAGTAAGTCTTACAAAAACAGGTAGTGGGCTACAACCTACAGGTTGTAGTTTGTGGACCCCTCCTCTAAAAGGGCCAATTTAAGAAGAAATTAAAGGGCCGCATTTTCTACAGGGTGCAGCCTGCAGGAAGAGAACTAAAGCTGTCTGGGGGAAACACCAAGTTCTGCCTCTTTTGAGGCTCTTCTTCTCACATTGGTAAAAGTAACCAAACCAAGAGCAATCATTGTAAATTAGAGGGAGAAGGAAGATAGAAGCTCTAATTCTATAGCTAATTCAGTAGGCTTTTATTCTTTAAAAACCGTTCTCCCTTACCCACAATGGTTCGACCATCTCCTCCTAGTTTAATCCGAAGAGGATTTCCATGTGAATCTTGGAGGTGCCTTCCTTCTGCATTCAATACTAACCCACGATCAAGGTCCACAACCTAAATCCGTGACATAGATTAAAGAATATATTGGACATTTTGAAATGGTCACATGAGTCCAACTATCTATGTGCATATGCCTGAAGCTTCCACAGAAGGAAACCATAATATGAATAGAAGACATTATTTTGTCAAGACATTATTTTTTTAAGATTCATAAAGTCTTAAAAAATACAGTACGAAGCAGTCATCTTTCATATTATAATTGCTTACCCACGTAATATGTAAATTGTTTTAAGTTTCTCAAATCACAAAAGATGTTCAAAATATTTTTACCATCAAGTACCTTGTGTCTAATGCTGGAAAGAAGGAAACAATGTGTCTCTCAGTTGAGGGGAGAGATTAAATCATTTGTGGTCCATCCGCATGGTAGAATATTATGCAGACAATTCTACATACATTCTACATACATGTGAACTCAGATTACAGGACTGATTATTTTGCAAAAATAAAAATATATCCATTTGCATATATAAGCTTAAAACTGCAGAGAAAAAAATTATGGAAGGTTATACTGCAAATGGTTAAGAGTGGTTATCTTTGAGAAGTGGTTTGGGTGAGGAATGTTTATTTTCTGTTTCATATATTTCAATACGAATTGTTTTAACTTCTTGCAATGAATGTGAATTGCTAGCATGTTAAAGACATAAAATCTTTCCATTTTGCTGTTAATGTTAAAAATCAAAGTTGCTATAACAAAAACAATATAATTTGTAATCATGTTGCCTAATATAGTATGCATGCAAAAAAATGTCACGTTCTGAGGAACTGTAAAACTTGAAGAAAGCTATAATTATCTTTATTAAGGAACAAGCTTGTGCTTTTTGCTGGTGGTTCTCAAAGCATGGTCCTGGACCTGAAGCCTCAGCATCACATAGGAACTTGTCAGATACTCAAATCTCCCAGCCCTACCTGAGACTGGTATTTGACAAAATCCTCAGTGATCCTGAGCTGGCTTAAGTTTGAGAACCACTGCTTTGCACACTCAGGCTACTGGAGGAAGCCCTATAAGCAAGTCACTTTGGTGGATGCTGTTTTGGCATTGAAATAAAATTTATATAAATACTATTTTGAAATCTACCCCATACTGTTTCCATTCAAAATTGTTTGCAATAGCATTTTGCTTTAATGTACATTCTTCCTCCTATAAATTTCTCTTCCTTTAAGAAATGATAACATGCATCTTTAGATCACCTATGACTGAAAATGTCATAGTCTTTTAGTACGTTTCCCTAAACCTTATCATTATAAATGGGAAGTCTTGATCGGGAATTACAGTATAAATAATTTTTTTATTCTTAGAAAAAGTACTTTAAATTCCTGAATATTGTAAAGTGTTCTATCTATTACCCTCAACCCACCAAAACCTCCTAAACATTTATCTTAATCCCAAGCAATTAAAGCTGTTTAGACATACATAAAGTACTAATAAATAATTTTAGTCCAACAATTGTTGGAAGATTCAAAAGATGATCTAATAAAAATTTCCAGTATCATTCAGGGTTTTTTGTTTATTCGTTCATTTTTACCCTGTGTCCTTTTAGAAAGGATTTGAGATGACTTACAGAAAATATGTGTAATGTTTAATCAAACAATAAACAAAACCTAAAAATAAATAGAAGCTACCAGGACAGGGAAAATATAAGTTCCTTTGAACGGCCATCCATTGGGTCTATAATTGCTATGGTTGGGCCTTGCATTCATTTGACCTTCCTAACCAGTTGAGGCAAATGAAAAACAAAGGCCCATGCCTTATCTTGGCTATGAGAAAAAACAAGCTAGTTACCAGGAGAACCAAAGATTTTTCCGAGTATTAAAAGAAACTCTATACAAGTACATATGAGTAGTCAAAACTAGAGGAGAAGAACAAACAAAGGCCACTTCATTTATCATTACACAATGTCCACCATTTTTCTCTTCTCAACAGCATGAAAACAACGGGTATGTGTAAAGAAATTTACCCTACCCACTTTGTTCCTTGAGGGCCATTGATAATTCTCTGTCCATTCGGTTTTCCATTACTACCAGGAAGGACTCTCCCTTCTACATTTGGTCTGCCATTATAACCTACACAGTACCAAAAATAAAAACAACAGAGCCTGGTAAATTCAACATGCCCGGGAAGTTGGCTTCATACCAAACCATAAGTAGTAACACATCATTTCAAATAGAAACTCTAAACAGAATTTTAAACCAATAGCTCAAATATATTAGATAATGATAGTCTCAAATTATGACTTCTCCATAACAGATCTGGATGTCAATTAAGAATACAGTAAAGTCACAGCTTTCTGATGATACTGTGAGAATGAGAGTGTGTGGCATAAGTAAGTTTGCCATAGAAAACGTAAGACCTTGGTAGCTGTAGTTTTATTTTAGCCATGTGGAAGCTGGAGGAAGGAAGGGTTGGAAGGACAGAGAAAATTATGTCTAAAATGTGCTAGACGCTGTCCCATTTTTCTAGGCATGTTAAACTAAACACAGCTATGCCCAGCTGACTCAGGTCCCAATCACCAATCACCAAGTATAAATGCACAATGCTGTCTCAAAGCTTGCTGAATGCCGTGGGGCTGCTTGAGAAGTATTTGCTCAGACAGTAAGAAGATGCAGCAGCACCCTTACAGTTGTTTCTGTCTGTCTCTGCCTCACACGGAGATGTTTCTTATCAGCTCCAGTCTGCTCTGGTCCAGCCTTGACTGCTGGGCAAAGGGCTTGGACTTTCTGACCGCTACTTGCAGGGCAGACATTTATTTCTCTCATTCCTTCATTTATTTATTAAATATTTATCGAGTTCCTACTCTGTACAAGGGAACGTAGAGTTTTACATCTATTATCAGGGAGGTGGCTTTGACTAAAACAGCCAATCTTAGTGGAAAACTGAGTTTGATATGGGGCATTGTTCTGTGTTTTCATTGGGCTAAAATAACAATGCATTGTCCAGATCAGCAAAAAAAAAGAAAAAAAAAAATTCATTCAAGAATGTTCTACAAAGCCCCAATTACACACAAGAAGAGTTTAAAGCACCATTTAACTGAATGCAATTTTATGGTAAATAAAAACAAACCTCAGACCCTGTCCTGGACATAAACTCCTGTTCATAGCTGACTTCGTTCAACCCACTGTTACAGAAATACAAAGCACACATCTACCTGTAACTCCTCTTTGTGACAACGATCTTTAACATGCATTTTCTGGAGGTTTTAGACAACATTCACTAATTGCACTGTCTGAGCAATTCATACCCAAGATATTTGAGTTCGTGTCAGGGTTTGTTTGCTTGAGAGTTTTGCATGCAGAAGATGAGAACGAGATAAGAACAAGAACAAGATACACCTACATAGGTAACTAACCAGCTACTATGGATCCCTTAAACACATGAGGGCGCATGAACAACTAAGCAGCAGCTAAGTTGGGCATCAAGGTTGTGACACATTTTCACAGGTTAAGAGTGTATGCCAAGGAATTCAAAGAGGCAATGTAGGACAGTGAAATAACTGTAGAATTAGAGGCAATGTAGGTTAGTAATGGCTGTGAAATTAGGCCATTTGGGATTGGAATGGCAACTTTGAGCTGTCTGCCTTAGGACAAGTCCTTCAGATCCTGAGCCCCAGCTTCCCCATCTGGGAAACAGGAATAACAATGTAAACCCTAGAGACCGTTCAGAGGATGAAATTATGTCACATGTGCAAAGTTCTTAACACGGTGCTTGGACATAGTAGGTGCTAAATAAAATAGAATAAAAACCTCTCAGGCATTGCCATGAACACTACTGAACACCTTAAAGAAAGATCATTCGAAAAAATAAACTACCTTGTCTGTAAGAGGGTCTGGCAGGCTGTCGGGAGAGAGGGTTACGGAATCTGGCATGCATCATCCTCTGGCGCAAGGACAGCATCGGAGTGGTGGAGTGGCCGGGCGGGGCGCGCGTGGTGTACCTGGGCCAGGGGTGGGTGCCCGCGACGGGGCTCGCGGTGGCAGCGCTGCGAGGCGGCGGTAGGGAAGGGAGGTGGGAGGCCCTGGGGGAGTTGCCTGGAGGTTGGGGGAGAGGTCGCTTCGCAGGAGCCAGGCTCCCTCCGCGAGGGGCAAGCGCGATGGCAGTCTCCCTCTCGTCCTTGGCGAGGCTACCGTCGGCGTCTTTGCCGCCCCTGGGAGTGGAGGAAGAGGGCCACTTTGGCACAGAGGAAGACAGAAGGTCTTCCTTCCCGCCTTTAAAAAACCCCGCGTCCTCCTCCTCCTCGTCCTCGGCCGAGACCGACTGCTGGGACTTGGAGGACAGGGGCCTCTTGGAAGGAGGCTCTGACTTCCCGGGTGTGGCCTGGATCGCGCCCTCCTCCTTCTGCCCCGAGTAGGGCGCTGCCCTGCTGGGGACCCGGGCGCGGGACTGAGGGCCACCGGGTCGGCTGGGCCTGGCGAGGGAGCCCGCATGTCCGCGCTGGGACCTGTCATCGCCACCTGCCCCTGCGCCTGTCGGAGACTCCACCTGCTGGCGCTTGGGAAGGGACGCGGCTGCGTCCTTGGCTCGCGCAGCGTGCGCTGGGGCCCGCACATCCTGGGCCTCGACTTCTGCGCTGTCTTCGTCGTAGCTACCCTGGGCAACCTCGTCCTGGTTCTGGAGGGCTGTGGGGAGAATCCCTCGGGAGCTCGCCGTGTAAGCGTCCGAGGAGAAGTGGGAGCGGCCCTGGGACGTGGGGCGGGGCCCCCTGGCCGGGGCCAGTGCGAGCCTGGGCGGGGAAGGTGACCGCCCCGCGTCTCTGCTCTGGGGGCCCGGCTGGTGCTGGGACGTGGAGACGGGAGAAGGTGGTTGCTGTTCTGGAGCCCGGCCAGGTGTCATCCTTCTGGGAACACTGGGCCCGGGATGGTGCTGTGACCGTGCTGCGGGAGGACGAGGAGGGAACGCGTGGCGGTCCGTGGACCCCGGCTGCGCTTTGGGAGAATGACCCTCCGTGTCCGCGTCTGTGCTTTGTTGAACGTCCTGAGCCTTGGAGGACAGGGAGGAGTATTTGCCCTGAGGATGTGCATCTGCCCCTGCGGATTTGGGGTTCTCTGGGATGGGTTCCTTCCGATGCAGGCTGGCCCCTCTCTGGGGGCTTCTCCTTAGGGCTTCCCAGCCCCGGGAGACAGGCTGCCTGGAGGAGGAAGGCACGTGGTCGTTGACAACGGTGGCAGGAAGCGGCTTCTCATCCTCCTCGTCTCCATGGATACCTGAGCTAAGCCTAGGGTGGGAATCCGGGTGAGAGTGAACCCTGGGGTGGGCTCGGGAGGGCACAGTGGACTGTGGTGAACTGGAGGGCTGCAGCCGAGGTCCCCGCCCAATGCCGAACCTGCTTGGAGACCTCCCGTTGGCAGCAAAGGGCTTGTGTCTGAGCAAATGGAAGTGTCCAGAGGCAGGCCGGGCCCGCAGCGTCGGGGCCGTGGCCTCCGCCTGCCTCCTGCCGTCTTCCCTATCGCCGTTACCGTCGCCTTCGCCATCAGAAGCCTCCGCTCCCGCAGAGACCTGCGTCCTGGACGAGAGACGAGAAGAGACGGAGGAGGATATGGTGGACCGCGATGGAGCGTTGGAGTTGGTGGCTGGGGCGTCCTCACCATCATTTCCGCCCCTGGAGAGCGGAGGACCCCGGTGTGGCTGGGTGGGCAGCAGCCGAGATGATCCCCCATGGGATGGAGAAAGTCTTGACGGTGGGACTGAGGCACTGGAATCTTCCTCTGCAGCCCCTGAATGGGGGGTCCTCCGCGCGGGCGAGGCTGGCTTTGCACCGGGGTGCACGGAGCTTCTGTCGCGCAGAACGCTGGAGGGGGACTGGCGGCTGGGGGACAGGGCTGGCCGGGGCTGGGCGAAGGCGATCTTGGGGTGGGGGGAGCCCACAGCGCGCTCGTCTTCGTCTGAGTCCACCAAGTCGTTGTCATGAAAGCTGGCAGGCAGGGAAGGCCGGTGAGAGGTGCCCTGGGTGGCCGCGTGGTGAGCAGGAGAGGCCGAAGCCGAGGGGGACGCCCCCGGGCGGGGGTGGGAGGCCGGAGAAAAGCCAGGCTTATCTACACCTTCCCTTCGGGGCAGCGCTGGCATCCGGACCCTCACTGCAGTCCTGCCGGGAGCCACGACCGCGTGGCCGTGTCTACTTGGTGGCCTCAGGGTCCGTTTCTGGTCTTGGGTGTCCGAGGGAGACCTGGGTGAGTCCTCCCGGGAACCCAACTCCTCCTTCCCGGTGACTTCCGTCGACTGAAGATCCAGCTCCTCTGCCTTCTTAGCACGAAGCTGGGGTTTTCGGGGCACCCCACCATTCGCCAATATTTTGTTCTTCAAGTCAAGAAGAAGGTCCTTGGCATTTCTCCCTTCGGGAGAAGCAGGCACAGAGGGGTGCTGGGAGGAAGCTGGAGCGGGTGAGGAACGCTCAGGTTTTTCGGGTTTCTCATTGTCCTCCGTCTTCTGCTGAACCTCCGCCTTACTGGCTGCAACAGATTTTAAAGAATTGCCTGTCAAAGAAGAAACTCAAAAGCGAAAGCGGAGGTGAGACAAAGTATGAAAAACAGCATATGGAGGCATTTCCAATCAGTAGTCATAATGGCTAACTTTTAATTCCTTAGAACCCTGGAAATGTGTTTTCTCAATGATAGCATTCTTTTTAAAACTTATATTTTGCTTTAAGTAACAAATATAGTCCTAGAAAATATATGTGAATTAAATCTCTATCTGTTGAACCAGGTTATGTCACATCTTATTATGTGAAGAAATTCTGAAATGAGTACTTTGAAGTAACTCATTTATTTTATAAATGTAAAATCTTATATAGGATTTTCTTAATATAACTAATTGTCAATGTATTACAAATGCATTATAGCCATCCTTAATAGACAAGAAACACAAATACACCTGGTGCAAACTGCTGAACAATCTATACTCAAAGTGATGGGGAATGTGTGACGAGCAACCGATTTGTCATTTTTAAGGCATTACAAAAGTTCCCTCCTCCCATAACATGTCCTTACCTGCTTCCTCCTTCTTGTTTAAAATTCCATTAATAGTGGACACATTTATAATTCTCAAATAAAAACTCCGGGGATAGGCAAACATTATATTAAATGTACTGTAATCACCCTGTCTTCAGAGCAGACTGACTGAGGGAAGAGATTCTATAGGGGAGAGGAACCTATATTGCAGTGAGAGTGCCAGAGGGGCAAATGTCATCCATTTCACAGATTTTTCCATGACAAACTTGTCTAATATTGCAGTCTACCATGGGTCTTCATAGCACACAGTGAAGGAAAAGCTGCCAATATCCAGCATAAATGTGAGGAAGTAGAAAAGAAAACATGGTCCAAAAACACTCCCCTCCGGTTGTGGATCTTTATTAATGTGTTTGGTTTGGATATGGATCAGGTGAGCTAGACAACTGAAATCCTTCTGGGTACAGTTGCACTCCCAAATGATGGAATACAAACCACAAATTTTACTTTAATCTTATTTTTAAATTTTACCTTTTTTAAATTTTAGATTCAGGGGTTGCACGTGCACGTTTGTTACGTGAATATATTGCATCATGGTGAAGCCTGGGCTTCTAGTGAACCCATCTCCCAGCCAGTGAATACTGTACCCAGTGGGTAATTTTTTTTAACCCCCACCCATCTCCTGTCCTTTCTGCTTTTGCAAACTAAACATTTTTAAAGCTACATAGAAATTGAAGAGAGCTAACAATGAAAAATGTCACATTACCATTTCTTTTTTTTTTTTTTTTTTTTTTTTCCTCGCTCTGTCGCCCAGGCTGGAGTGCAGTGGCCAGATCTCAGCTCACTGCAAGCTCTGCCTCTCAGGTTCACGCCATTCTCCTGCCTCAGCCTCCCGAGTAGCTGGGACTACAGGTGCCCGCCACCTCGCCCAGCTAGTTTTTTGTATTTTTTAGTAGAGACGGGGTTTCACCGTGTTAGCCAGGATGGTCTCGATCTCCCGACCTCGTGATCTGCCCATCTCAGTCTCCACATTACCATTTCTAAAAATGTTCTTTCCCTGTCACCACATGCCTAAAATTAATAGTGATGTCAGATTAATCATATAATTAATACATTAATCATACTGCAATAATAATTAATGTTATCAATAATCAACAACATTTTAATCTTTGAGAAGACTAATTTCTAAAGGGAACACAAAAATATTTTAAAAATCAATAGGCAACTGAGCCCGGAAAAATTATCGCTAAGAAGTTCCAAACCCAAGAGCATGACTCAAAGTAACACAAAACAAACAGCAGGAATGGAGAGAGAGAAGACAGCCATAGACACACAATGCTTACTTGTTGGCACAGCGACAACGAAGGCTTTGGAGTGAGGTCCCAGGCCTCTCCTGTTTGCAGCCCGGATCTTGAAAAGATAGCGTTCCCCAGGCTGCAGACCATCCACCAGGGCAGAAGTAGTGTCTCCACGATAGGTGAGGGACTTTGCTCCAAATGGTTTGAGAGCCGGGGCGTATGAAAGAATGTATTCTGAAATGATTTGGCAGATGGTTGGAAGGACGAAACTGAAAACAGTCCTGTGTGCAGCAGGCAGACTATATGGGCAGGACAAATTAGCACGTGCATTACTAAAATTAATACACTAGCAATGCACGCCAAGTCACCAGCTGGAGCCTGAAGACACAGCAGAAGGTGAACTCACATTCATTTGGGCAACCAGACAGGGCTGTGTATTTAATTAGCTGGCACTTCACTATTTTAAGCAAATTAAACATATGAAAGCCAGGAGGCCAGTCTTCATACAATTCCCCCCAAATTTACACACCGTTGAGTTTCTAAAATTGTATTTATTTACTAATTTGCTATGATCGATATGTCCTGATAGAATAAACTAAGGAAAAAGAAGTGACAACTGCTAGGAATGGATCCTGAATAGCTTCTGACATCTTCAAGAGTTTCACTTTATTAACCTGGGTTATTTTTGTTAGCACATTGAGCCAGAAAAATTCCATATTTGAAATATAATTTCATTTTTGTAGGAATTTAAAAAGTTCTTACTCAGTATATGCTGATAAAGATATTTCACAGCATTTTAGAGCTGTGAAGAAAAGTTGCTAATAGATTTATGCGATATCTAATGTTCCCATCTATAATTGGCTTACTCTGTAGTCATATAATAGCCCTGAATTTGGAAAACCATAGCAAATTCAGTCCAAGGAACTAAAATATGTCTATGCTCACATGGAAATATTATAACATAAGGGAATCCCATTTTAAAAAATAATTTTCACCTTCAACTAAAAACTGTCATGCCTGTTTTCCTCTCAATGAACCCAAGATTTACAAAACATCAAATTAATATGAGTAGGGTCTGCGCATGGTGGCTCACGCCTGTAATCCCAGCGCTTTGGGATGCCAAGGCGGGCAGATAACTTGAGGTCAGAAGTTTGAGACCAGCCTGGCCAGCAGAGTGAAACCCTCATCTCTACTAAAAATACAAAAATTAGCCAGGCGTGCTGGTATGTGCCTGTGGTCCCAGCTACTCGAGAGGCTGAGGCAAGAGAATCATCTGAACCCTGGAGGCAGAGGTTGTAGTGAGCCGAGATTGCACACTGCACTCCAGCCTGGGCGACAGAGTGAGACTATGTCTCAAAAAAAAAAAAAAGAAAAGAAAAGAAAAAAAAAGAAAAAGAAATGAGTAGGAGCAAAGAAAAGTAACTTGAATCACAGAAAAGTCAACAATTATCAGGAGCATGGATGATCTTTTATTTTCCCTTAGCTCCAATCTTTAAAAAGTACATTCATTAAAAAAAAAAAAAAGGTTTCAACCAAAAATGCTTTTGCAGCATTTATCTGGAAAAAACACAGCATTCATTTCTCATTGAAAATCAACAAACTTGTCATTTGTGGTGGTCAAAAGTAAGAATTAAGAGAACCCATTGTCTATAAAATTTTGTGATTCAAATTTTAAAATAAATTAAATCCATCTGGAAAATAAGTTTAGCCATGTCAAAGTATATTCTTCTATTATGTTTTATATTTCTTGTACATAGAAAATGCCCCAATGTAATTATTAATTTTAATCTCACCACTACATCCTTATGAAAACTACCTAAGCAGGGTTAAGATACGTGAGCTCTTTTGGACATAAAAACTTAGTTGCGGTTATTATTTCTGGCAATATTTAATTGACTACCATGGAACTTCTTTCGCCAAGAAACTGTAAATATCAACTAAGATGACAGAGAGAGGAAGAGTACACAAGTTGCATGGTAATAAAGTCACTAGGGGTGCAATAATTACCTTTTCATTTTTTAGCTAACAAAAAATAGTTAGCAAAAAAAATCTTTATTCAATTTTCAGAGGTCTTCTCAGCAGCACAACAATACTTAATACAGAGGAAGTTAAAGTTCAAATTGTAGTAAAAAGAATGATTTAAAGCAAGCTTATTCAACCCGTGGCCCACAGGCTGCACGCAACCCAGGACAGCTTTGAATGTGGCCCAACACAGATTCATAAACTTTCTTAAAATATTATGAGATTTATGCATGGCCCTTTTTTTTAAAAGCTCATCAGCTATCACTAGTGTATTTTATGCGTGGCCCAAGACAATTCTTCCAGTGTGGCCCAGGGAAGCCAAAGGATTGGACATCCCTGATTTAAAGGGACCAAATTAATATTTTTCTCTTGTTGTGGATCTATTCCAATGGCAAAAAAAAAAAGAGAGAGAGAGAGAGAGAGAAGAATAGTACAATCTATTATTGAAAAAAAACAAAAAGTGAAAAAGCATTAAGTATAGAAAATACAGTTCCACATTGACCTTCCTTAACTTCTATTATTCCATGAAAAGATATCCTACGTGTCAGCAAACATAGTTTTGGACGAATATAAAAGAGAACCATTCAGTTTTTTCAATTAAGAAAATCTCAAAGGAGATTAGTAGTAATTTTCTGGATTTCTTTAAGCTTACACAAACATTTTATAGTTTCTGGATATATTAGACTTAAAGTTGCCCCTCAAATCTAATAACAATAAAAATTATTTATTTCTTGAATAAAACCTCCATTCCTTTCTATTCTTAGAGTATATTTGCATAGGCAGCGCCAGGAAAAACTTCAGCCTGGCTCTTTAAAATGTCTCCAAACAGATTCTGAAAGGTTCTTAAATGCTTTTACATTAAAAATAAAAGATTTTTTGTGTGTATTTAGTATTCTCAACAGACTATTTTAAAATTTAACTAGTTGTGAATGTTTTACTCTATTTTTGTTCTTTAAAATATCTAGCTTTTTGCTATTTTGGTGTTATGTTTTCCTTGTCATCAATAAATACATAAACAAACAAATGGTGACAAATAGGGAATAAATCCATTTTCCAGCAATTATTACTTGAGCTTTTCAAACCCATTAAATGGATTTATGGTCCCACGAAAGATATTGACGGCTCTGCAGGATTCCTGCTGACCTCTGCTTTTGTGATCTTCCTAGCACAAGGAAAAGACCCATAGCATGAAAGCCAGGGTGTTTTCCAGATGGGAAAAGGTTACGCTGTCACACCCATGCAATGAAAAATGTCCTTCCCAACAGCAACAGCAAAAAGCCCTCAACGGATGAAAAGAATAGTCACTTTCGTGACTGCTTGAATCTTGGGCAATGAAAACCTTGCATGAAATATCCTTGTCCCTTGGTGAGCACCTCTTAGACGTATGTTGCTTCCCTATTTCTTTTTCAGTCGACAAAGCTATAAGCAGATGCCATGTTCATCAGAATCAATGCATCTTACAGTTTAGGGAGTAAGATTCCTACCTTTCACTTTCCCCTCAGTCTCTGGTAGCGCATCCCAAGATACAGCGACAACCGTAGGTTTGCCATTGACAGGCCAGACGTTCAAGTTTTCAGGAGCTGTGGTAGGAGCTACAAAATGATAAGGAATGAAACATTTTTAAATGCCTTAGTGGACATTCTAGATGTAAATAGCACATGGTCTCTAGGTACACATTTTTTTTTATTGAAGAGCTACTGTGTTAATTTTTATTATACCTGAGAGAAAATTCCACACTGGTTCTTTGTGTCATATAGTGATTTATGTCAATACAACCAATTTATTTAGTGAGTTTAGACATATCTAGGGAAACTGTCTTAGTAATTCAGAATTTCTTTCATTGACAAATAAGAAGATTAAGCTCCAGTTCCAACTTCATCTTAATACAACTTTGAAAGACATAGTTTAAGAGAAAAGAATGGTAGCCTTGGATACAGACCAAAATTTTTCCCAGAATCAAATGCAGCCTCAGCCTCAGGAAAGCAGAGGCTCTCCTACATGCAAGAGCATCCATTACCCAGCATACAATGGTGACTGATACATGCTACACACTGGGATTTAATGTGCTCCACATGTTGGAACAACAGAACAACATGCTAGTGGAAAAGGCCAACAAATGGTAAAACATGGACCCAAAGAACAGTTCCTTAACTTCTTTGCACGTATGCATAGAAACTCTACCAAAATGTAGGGTTAATGTGACTTTCAAAAATGCCCATGCTGGCCTTTGTCACTGTTGGCATCTTACATTGTCATTAAATCTTATTTTGGGTGTAATTCCCAGATTGAAAATACAAAGGCCATTTCAAATACAGACCAGATTCTGGTGTTCTTTGGAAGACTGACGTACTCCATTTGCCATCTCTTTCACCCTGTGAAATACGGACTGCAAATTCATACACGGTGTCTGGAATCAGGTTCTCAATCAGCACACGCCTGTTAGCGATCTGCTTATAATCCCACCTGGCCAACTCCCCCTTCTCTCGATAGCGCACGGTGTACTGTCTATAAGAAAACACACCACAATGATCTATCAAATTCTCGGCAGCTCAACACTAGATACCTTGTTTTTCCTTCCTCATAAGTGATGACTTTGGGAGGTAAGTAAGAAAATCAAAGAGGAGAAAAATCTAAACTTTTGACTATGTGACTGGCTCAAAGAATCTGCTTAAGTTCCAAGCAAAGTTGTCTAAAGTAGGAGGAAAAAACAGAGCTTAGTGTCTTTTCAAGACCAAAAAATCTTATACTGCTCAAAAGAGCAAGCAGAGATTATAAAGAGAAGGGAGAGAAAGGAGACAGCTTTTATGAGGCAACTACATTATCAGGGATGTGTGTTAGTGAGTGTGAGTGTGTGTGTGTGCATCTGTATTTGTGTCTACTCAAGGCATCAGTAGAGACCTGGCCCACGGTTATCTCAGCTCTCCAGAAAAGAAAGACAAAAAGACTCATTTCATCCCAAATCAGGCATGTTTTCCATAGGTTCAGGAGGAATGGGAACATGTGGTTTTGAGTAGACTTACTACCATGAAAAGGAGCGAAAATGTGAAACAAACAGAGCAGGACAGAGGCACCTACAAAAGGAACTGTGGTGCATGGTTATCGGGGGAGAAATACGCTATGACCAAATATGGACAGTTCAGCAACCCCTGACAGCAGGCACCCTCGACAGTCTAAGAGCCACAAACACCATTTATTTGATTCCCTTTCAAAGAAATTGTCTTTGTGGCCTCCTTGCAGTAGAAAGCATTTGATATATTTAAAATGTGCTATTTGTTATACTGAATATGCCAGGAGAAGATTTCAGTTGAAGACACAGCACACCAATTAACACAACAGTTCTGCTAAGAAAACTCAAGTCTTCTCTGGTTTCAGCAAGATGTTGGAAATCAAAGTCCAGTGGTAAAAGGAACACTTCGTGTTGATGAAGACCACATGGCTAGGGAGAGAATCGCTACGAATCTTCTGAGGTCTTTCAAAAAAAAAAGCAGATATCTTTTTTACTAGCAGACAGTGGAGGAAACTATATATCTAATATGAGTAATCATTTATATATATGTATATATATAATGCCATCATCATATCCCATTTGTTTTAAACTATATTCCCCTTTCCTGGTTGCAGAGAGGTTGAAAAATTAATGTATAATAACCAGGCCGCCACATCTGTGGCTTTGTCTTGGTTACTTAATGTATTCAGTCATAGAACTAAAATTTTGATGGCTATACTAATCTACCACTAACTAGAAATGATGTTCACTAGTAGCCTTTTAACATAAGAATATTTTAACCTTATGATTGGTTTGCCTTTTATTGCTGTCGCAAATGAATATAAAAGCCAGAATAGCATCACATCATGGTTTAAGAGAAGATAAGTGTTATGTGTAAATGAGCCAGACATGAAGCAAGTCAGTGTTTAGCAAAGTCTAATGAGGAGCTACTAAGTGTGAGGCATTAGACATTGTCCAGCACTCTACATAAAGTCCATCCTACAGTGACTCTTCCTGGATCACAGGAGGAACGGTGAGACTCCTCCCAAAGTGGACCCTGTGCATGAACAGAACATCAATGAGAGAAAGCAAAACACAAATAGAGGCAAAGAAAGAAATGGAATCTAGGAAATTTCCAGACACAAGATAAATCACTGAGCAAGTGAGATGTGAGTTCCTGCTGTGTGTACTACACACGAGGCCCTGGTAACATCTGATTTGTGGGAAAAGTGTGAGCACACTTGGGATTAACTAGGTTGTCATACAATATTTACCATTCAGCTATTCAGCTACAAAAGAGGCCAGCATTCATGTAAGTCAGAAAATAAAATCATTAAATACACGTCTTTTCAGGGCCAGAAAAACCCCATCTCTCATATACAAAGACAAATAAATAAGCAAAAGTACCTTGATGCAACAACTTTCTTCTGTTTTTCCAGAACAGGATCCACCCAGGACACAAGCACAGACTGAGATGACATAACTCGGACGCTTATGTCATCAGGTACATCCAATTCGTCCTCTTCTGAAATGACAATGAGACCCAGAGAAAGGCTTTCTCTCACAACAGGTTCTGCTCTGAGCTCCTCAGTCCTTGACAGGCTATTACTCACCCTGCATACATTTAAGATTGCTTGTGTGTAATGTAAACAAAATGAAATTGATAGAAAGGTAAACAATTATTTGATTAGTCAGTGTAGAAAAACAAAAATCTCCATCTTGCATTTCTTAAACACAGGCTAAGAAATGAGCATTTTGGCAAGGCGTGGTGGCTCACGCCTGTAATCCCAGCACTTGGGGAGGCCAAGGTGGGCGGATCACAAGGTCAGGAGATCGAGATGATCCTGGCTAACATGGTGAAACCCTGTCTCTACTAAAAAATACAAAAAAATTAGCCTGGCGTGGCAGGCGGCTGTAGTCCCAGCTACTAGGGAGGCTGAGGCAGGAGAATGGCATGAACCCGGGAGGTGGAGCTTGCAGTGAACCAAGATGGCGCCACTGCACTCCAGCCTGGGAGACGGAGCAAAAACTCCATCTCAAAAACAAACAAACAAAAACAAAAAAAGAAAAAAGAAAGACATGAGCATTTCACTTTAAAAGCTGCCCAACCCAATCGACATATAAAACAGTACATAGGGGATGCTTTGCCTGGGTGAAAGATGGTCCCAGTAACTCAGTGCTTTCTCAATAAACACTGTTAAGTTTCTGGAAAATAATAACATTTTTATGGAAAGCAAAAGTTTAGGAGAAGGAAAACTCTACTCACATTTCCTTGACGACCATGGCATGAAATGAAAATTCTGGTTCAAACAACTGGAAGATTCACATTGGGTTTGATGCCCTCACATTTTAGAAGGTGTGAGTCCAAGACAGATTAAAACGTGTTCAGATATGAACCAGAAGTCAGTTTGCCAATTTCTTAGAGAGATTTATCTTTGTTATCAATAGAACATATCACAGTCGCAAAGCTTATAGTCTCAGTTCAAAAGACTCACAAGATGTCTTCAATATTACTCTGTAGTCTCTTGGGTTTTTTGTTTGTTTTAGTTTTTTGTTTCATTTTTTTCTTTTCACTTTTCAGGAACCATATTTCAAGAGGATGTGGATTTTACCACCAGCGGGGGAAGGTGAAAATATTTAGCCTTCTAGAAAAGCAATATAGGGACTTATCCTATGGCAGCAAGTCATCAATAGTAAGAGTGAAACATTGTATTTGTGGAACTTCATACAGTGTAAAAAAGTATAACTTTGATTTTATGTTGTGAACTCATGAAAACAATCATATTGCAGATTGCCTCTTTAAATTAAGATATGTGGTCCAGAAAAGGTACCTGTCATTTGTTAATGTATCAGGAATATAGAAAATGTCTCTGAAAGGACGTGGGAAATGTAACCATGTGGACAGTGATCAGGCTCTCAGCAAACCCCTATGATGCTTTTTCTGAGGATTCTCAATGTCATTTTAATGCAGATACAGCTGAAATAATATGTGTGTGCTTATCTTGCATGCACCACCTCCTGCCTGCTCTTCTTTCTCTCTCATGTCGTTCAGTGCATCACCCAAGGCAATTTAGGCTTGAGCCAGACTGCACCTTTACTAGAATGAATGCTTGGCTGCTCCTATCACAGCAAATCTACTGCACAGTGAAGTGGTTCAAAATAAACAGTGAAATGTATTCCGTCACAAAAGCACTCTATCCTTTGCATATAAAAGCAGCACGCTTACACCCAAAATGTGACCACGTTTGCCCTGTTATTTCTTTTAGCCTCAGTAAAATTCATGTAATTCATCATTCAGCCAGCATCATTTGGAAACAACATAGCGTTCATACCAGACTATGGTTTGACCAAATCCATCCTTAGAAACATACCTGAGATCTTTCGCTTTGTTAGGGCAGCCCTGTAGACTGGTTGGCTCCGGCCCTGGGAGTTCATGGACTGCAGGGAGACGACATACACGGACTCTGAGGCTGTGGACCAGGGAGTGAGGGATGAGATTCTGGTTTGGATTTCTCAGAAACACACATCCCCTGGGGGTGGAGGGGGGTTCTGCATTCCTCCTCCCCTTCCCCTTTTTCCATTTTCTCTTTCTGGGGGCATTCCCACTTCTTGAGGACAATGAAGGGCGAGCCCAAGAACTGCAGGAATTAGACTCAAAAAGAACACTATTATATTAGAAAATGGGGAGCTGATTTTTACCAGTAATTCCTGAAAAATAGGTTTCTACCTCATCAGCATCAAAAAGAGATAAACAAAAACAAAACAAAACCATCAGAAAGAGATAAATGCTTTAAAAAAGAAAAGAGTAACACGTTTACCCACATAATTCCCCCAATTTCTTTCTACTTCCAGAATTGGTAAGAGGGGGTTACTGTGTTTTTAACCTGTTACCAGAAAGAAAGAAGAAAAGAATAGCCAATGTGCAACATGAGTAGACCAGGTCTTTCTTTCCCTGTGGAATGCTGTGCCCTTCAAAGCTCAAATCCTCAAAACAGAGTCTCTGAAGATTTACTAACAGCACATGGAAGCCTTTCAATGTACCCCTTATTTCTGGATGGTTCTCTCAGTCAGTTCTTGCCCCCACCCTCTGAGGGATCCCACTAGCATGCAACGAAACCCGAACTTGAAAATTGAACAGTTGGTCCTTGAACAACACAGGTCCGAACTGTGCAGATCCACATTATACATGGATTCTTTTCAACCAGATGCGGATAGGATTGTAGTCCAGAGATGCCAAACTCGAGCATAGCGAGGGCCAGCCTTTGCTGTAGGCGGATTCTGCAGGGTCTTGAGTCTGCACGGATTGGGGTATACTCAGGGAATGCTGGAACCAATCGCCCTGTATACCAGGGGCCATTGTAGTTGGAGAAAAAAAAATGCAGTGATGGAACAAAACTTGTCCTCTCAATTAGTATGGAATCATAAAGTCTGAGACCCAGGCAAAACCTTTTTTATTTTTTATTTGACCTTCTTATCTTATAAATAAGGACATAAAGTTCTAACAATTGAGTGACTTGCCCAGGGTCACATACTTAGTAACTCATAATCTATCCTGAATCCAAAATTGCTAATGCCTCACTCCAGACTCTCTGACCAAGGCTCCTGTTGCAGCTTTAATCATTTCAAGAATAAAAATGTGGCAATCTGGCCTATTTCTAGTACTGATAGTTATAGTATCAGGTAGGACCTAGGTCAGTTAACGGAGGTGACACTAAGATCCTAAGGGGAGCTGAGAGCATGCACTCTCTCCTTCAGGCACTGCACATGTTCAGATGGCAGCAGGAAATCGCTGTCTTGTCTTTACAGGCATGTTGTGCTAAACACAAAAGAAGACTTGTGTTCAAAATTCTCACACAGAGGGACTGTTTATGGAGAGTGAGCTGCTGTAGAAGAATCAGAGGTTTCAAGGGAAGAGGATAATATTTGACAGCCTGCCCTCTACAGAGAGAAAGCGGGTGATACTCTAGCCATAAATGAGTAAATTATTTATACGGAGGCACCCAGCATTCACCTCTTATTCTACCAGAAGATTTTTAAATGTGTGTTTTATAAAAGGGAGGGAATAGTTTGTAACACTTGAATACACAGAACATCAAACTAAGCTTCTATATGGAGAAGTCACTTCAGATCTGTTCGTTACTCAGTGCTATTGACAACGGAATCTCGCCAGAAGTAAACAAACAAACAAAAATAGCCATTCAACCTCACAGTCCAGGGACACATGTAAGTAACTAAACAGGGAAAGCAGTGTCCCATCATTTCTCAAGAACCACCAAGAAAAGAATAACTTCCCACAACTAAAATTTGTATGTGCCTTCAATGTATTTCTTAAAGTTCTGAGATTTTGTTTTTAATGCCCAGATTTCATGATTTGCTGCACTCTTGAAACTAATCTTGGCCCAAGGTTATCATTAAGAGAAAGTTTTACTCTGCAGTAAACACAATGACAGCTCTCCCCTGTGCTAAGCTTCTCACATGCACTTCTTCATTGAGTCTTAACAAAGCCCCGCGCAGAAGCTACTGTTGTCTTCACTTCACAGACAAGGGTAACAGGCCCACCCAGGTCTGCAGGCACCAAAGCCTGACTCTCAATTACTGCAGATGAAGAGGGGCGGGTGCAGAGCTGAACACGCCACGGACACCCAGCAAGCTGTCTCTTCCTCATAGAGATATGATGAACATACAATGGTGTCAAGATGATCTCTTTCTGTGCCCCTGATGACTGAATAAAGAGGGGAAATGGGCCAGATGAGGTGGCTTACATCTGCAATCCCCAGCATTTTGGGAGGTCAAAGTGGGCTGATCATCTGAGGTCAGGAGTTCAAGGCCAACCTGGCCAACATAGTGAAACCCCGCCTCTACTAAAACATACAGAAATTAGCTGGAGATGGTGGCAGGTGCCTGTAGTCCTAACTACTTGGGAGGGTGAGGCAGGAGAATCACTTAAACCTGGGAGGTGGAGGTTGCAGTGAACCGAGATTGCGCCACTGCACTCCAGCCTGGGTGACAAAGTGAAACCCTGTCATGAAAAAAAAGAGAGGAAATGAAATTCCCAAAATGGCCCCAACGTCATCAGCCCAGTGACCCCAGGAACCCCCAGTCAGTGCCACATTTGCCCACTTCCCGACCTCAAGTGTGTGATGGACGTGGCACAAATGCCCACCCCCACTCCCACAGCTCCTTGGTGACTTGTAGAAGGAAGTCCCTCGCTCCCTCTCAGCTCCCCATCCTGCAGCCTCCTGTCCCCTGACAGTTCCACGGCCCCTCCAGCTGCAAGTCTTTGCCCAAATGCCACCTTCTCTGTGGGGCCTCCTTTGACAGTCAGTTCAACACTAGGGCCTCCCTGGGATCGCGTCTGATGCACGAGATGCCCAGTAAGACGTGTTTAGTGACAGAGAGTGGCTCGGAGAGCGGCTCTCCGCTGCAGGACATAAGGCCCACCCCTCAAGGTTCCTTAGCATGTGACCACTCTCTGCAGTACCAAGGGTTCTGTGGCCTCTCTGGTATAAACAGTGTGAAAATCCCAAGCAGGATAAGTGGGTAGACAGGCTTCCCATGACATGGCAGGTCCATTCCAACACCTTGAGGAAAATCCACTTCAGCCCCATACTGCACCACCTTTTCCCCGTGATGGGGCCAGCTTCCAGGAGCCCTCCTCCTCACAGTGACCCCTTACATCATTCACGGTAGCAAGTCCAGTGCTTTTTATGTGTGAAAATTTAAGAGCTAACTCATTTGACCAGAAGCCCAAGAGGCTGTCCTGTCCACCCAGGTGGGGACCAGAACCCACCCCGATCTCAGATCCAATATTTGCTCACGTTCGGGCAGCAAAAAACATCCTTCCACCATGTTCAGGTGAGCCAGCAGTTCACTACTGAAGAAATAAAAACGACGACAACAACAACAGATCCAGTCAGTTGAAAAACTTGTCGATGCTTTAAGTGACACTTTAGCGTGCGCCGTTCCCAAAGGGCTCAGAACAAAGCGAGCTGTCCGTTGAAACAAAGCTCCCCCGCAGCAGCGGAGATGCAAAAACAGGGACTCTATTCTCCCGCTGCCATGCCGGGCAGAATTTGACCCGCATCACCAAAGCAGAGCCAGCTTACCTGTGTAGGGTGGCTCAGGAAGGAATGACTGAAGGGTATACAAATTATTCTGTGGCATCAGGGGGTGGAGTCTCTAATTCGAGGTCTTGCTGCTAATACTAAAGTCACGCTTGGCAAAGGACATCCAGCTTGAGTTTCTCCTTTTGCTTTCTGCACTCCCTTGACATTTCATGTGTGAGTTTCTCCTTCTACTTCCTGCATTCCCTTGACATTTCACGTGCTGCTGCTGCAGAGGGGTGGCTGGTCTCCTGTGTGCTTGAATAGGTCTGGAGTCCGTATTCTGGGCTGGCTTTGACGCTGTGCCTGGCTCTCTCAGCTGCCTATGCTACCACGTGGAGATCACGCAAAGGCACAAAACTCCACGCGGCCAGCCCGTGCCTGGAACACCCAGCCCTCCCGTACCTGGAACACCCGCCAGGCAGCAGAGTTCCTCCAAGACAGTCTTCAGCAGGTGGCTGAACAGCTACAAACAGAATAGGGACATCCTGGGCTGTATCAGGGAAGGGATCTGATGTGACCGTCCACCCAATGTCTCCGCCAGATCAAATCCAAACTGCCGACATGTGGAGTAGAATCTGGCCTGCATCACCAAAGTTGAGCCAGCTTACCTGGACCCAGGGAGCTGGCCTCAGAGGTCCTGAAGAGCACAGAGCTGCTTATCCAGGCTCCTAAATGCATGGTTGTACCTTCTGCAGAGTTAGGCGCTCTGGGAGCGCCTAGGAGTGTGGTCTCGCCAGGCTTCCGTCCAAGCCAGTGCTCTGTTTCTACGCAGCTGCTGCCCACCTCGGCTGTTTCCTGAGCACCGTTTCTGTTTGTGCAGGCCGGCAGCTCTCCTCCTAGGCAACTCTCCCCTCTCCTCCTTTACCACGCCCTTGTCTGGTCTCGCCCGTCTCAGTCTCACTGTCTGCCCATCCTTCTCCTTGTCTCAGGGATTCTACCTTTTAAGACTAAGAGGCCCCAAGCAATGGTTGCCAGGCTGCCTTCTCAGCATCGCCTCCCGGCATAGCACACACACCTTCCCCCACCGCTCCCACCTCCAGCCTCCACACCACTGGGCAGGAAGCTGAGACTGCTTCCCTACAGGCAAGGGAAGAGGCCCCTCCAGGTAAGGGAAGAGACCACTATAGTTAAGGGAAGAGGCCCCTCCAGGTAAGGGAAGAGACCACTATAGTTAAGGGAAGAGATCCCTACAGGTAAGGGAAGAGGCCCCTCCAGGTAGGGGAAGAGGCCCCTCCAAGTAAGGGAAGAGAAGCCTAGGTCTTGCATGAGTCTTCCAGAAGGCCCAATAAATCACATCCTTTCCCTTGCTTGAGTACTGAACTGATAGGAAATGCCAGAATAGTCATTTGTGGGGGCTGAAAACCTTATGACAGTGGTAAGAAGCAAGCTGGGGAACATGGGGCAAGTATGCTTTACACGGAACCCAGAATTAGGCTCTCCGCTCAAGCAGCCCTGGGCCCTGCGTGTGCTCTCTGTGGCCTGGCTTCCCCATGGGGCAGAGATGAAGGGCCCAGCCATGCTTACCCCATGCTTCTTCCAGTGCACCAATGAGAGAAGCAGGAAGCAGGGGTGAGACAGCTCTGGACACTGTCTCCACAGGCAGGAAGCATCAGGCCCGAGGAATAAGTCGATAAGCCTTGCCCCTCACAGAGCCAAGCCTGTGGCCGCTATCCAGGCTTATGGATGAATAAGACCTGCAAAGATCAGGACTCTCCCTCCAGGCTAGAACAAGCACATAATCTCTCCCCGTCACAGCAAAGGTTCCCATCAGCATTCCCTGGCCAGTGCTTCCTTTACCCAGTAAGGGGTGGACAAAAGGGAGGATGGCCTGAGTGATGGTTAATACTGAGTGTCAACTTGATTGGATTAAAGGATACAAAGTATTGACCAGGTGTGATGGCTTATGCCTGTAATCCCAACACTTTGGGAGGGTGAGGTGGGTGGATCATCTGAATTCAGGAGTTCGAGACCATCCTGGCCAACATGGTGAAACCCCATGTCTACTAAAAACACAAAAATCAGCCGGGCGTGGTGGCGGGCGCCTGTAATCCTAGCAACTCGGGAGGCTGAGGCAGGAGAATCGCCTGAACCCAGGAGGCAGTGGTTGCAGTGAGCCAAGATTACGCCACTGCACTCCAGCCTGGGCGACAGAGCAAGACTCCGTCTCAAAAAACAAAACAAAAAAAAAAGATACAAAGTATTGACCCTGGGTGTGTCTGTGAGGGTGTGGCCAAACGAGATTAACATTTGAGTCAGTGGGCTGGGAAAAGCAGACCCACCCTCAATCTGGGGGGGAACAATCTGATCAACTGTCAGCTCAGCTAGAATATAAACAGGCAGAAAAATATGAAAAGAGAGTCTGGCTTACTCTGCCAGCCTACATCCTTCTCCTGTGCTGGACGCTTCCTGCCCTCAAATATTAGGCTCCAAGTTCTTCAGTTTTGGAACCTGGACTGGCTCTCCTTGCTCCTCAGCCTGCAGATGACCTATTGTGGGACCTTGTGATTGTGTAAGCTAATACTTAATAAACTCCCCTTTATACGTGTGTGTGTGTGTGTAGCATATATATATACATACATGTATATACATATATACATATATATACATATATATACACACACACACATATATTCCATTAGTTCTGCCCCTCTAGAGAACCCTGACTAATACAGCCTGACTTGCAGTTTCACTCGGCTACCATGTCTCATCTTAATGGGACCCAAGGCCCAGTGTCCTAGGATTCTAAGACAAAACTTCAAGTAACAAAATGACAAAAACAGCCAGGATGACAAGATTAGCCCTACTCCTAAGTCCAGGAAAATGGCCTGACTCGAGTCTGTGCTGTCGGATCAGGAAGCAACTGACAGGCACTAGGAAGGCAGCCTGGGGCTACCACTAACAAAAGGTTAAAATGATGGCGTCCAGGATGGAGATGGAAGAAACAGTAGAGATTCAAACCACTGCAGCACCTGGCAAGTGGACATTACAACTAAAATACAATGCTCTGTCATGAATGAGCTTCTCAATATTGAAATTATCCCAAAGACCATGGAAACATTGAATACCAATGAATATGAAACTCACCTAGCTTTTTAATTTCGTGTGTCCGTTCATCTCTCGTCAGTGGAACATAATTCATCTTCCGGCCACTCTCCCCGTAGCCCAGGAGAAAACCCCGTGATCTGCGTGGACTCTTGGCTCCAGACAGGCGTGGTGCCTTCCATGCAATGGACAGCCTGTCATCTGAGGACCGGACACGCACACGCAAGGGCTTGTTGGGCACTTCCTTTTCTTAAAGAGGGCAGGACACAAAAGTGGTTAGACGGTAGACCACTTAGAGTTTGCCATCATGCACGTAAGGTTTCCAGACACTGAGCCTCAACAATTAGCTGCTGAGCATCAAACATACGTTTCTTGGTAACTAATTCTAGTAAGGACATTTTTCCCCCAACAGTATCAATACTCTATCCACATATTCCGCCCCACGTTTCATACCAAAAGGTCTCAAGAAATTAAAATAAAACATTCTATGTTGTGAGACTGCCCGCCAGAAATCTTGGATGTTTTACAGTGTCCCTTTTTATCTATTTCCTTTTGTCCCCGTTAGGCCAAAATTATATATTCTCTGGCAAGAGCTAAAGGTCAGTATAAAAATATAGCAGAGAGACACTATGTGCTATTTATAACTCTCCTCCAGAAAGCTTTTTCACTGTAATGTAGAAAAGATGGGCTTTCCTTGGCTTTACAATGAATCATTAACTGATTTCTATTTTGGTCCTAATTTTTCTTCCATGTCTAAGTCTTGCTCCTCCAGACAAAGCCTGGTCATGCTACACCATCGCTGCTATCCTCTGTGTCTGTTGTTTTTTGTTTCTTGCTACATTAATCAATTTTGAGAAATCCTCTTGCTAAGCCAATCAATCTCAAGAAACGCTCTCACTGTGAACTTTCCCAAAGCAGGGCATTCTGGTGGTCAATACTTAGTGTTTAAAATGTTGCTTGTATACCAAGTAAGAGCTGGTATGTTTGGAAACAAGGGTTACGGATCATGTGACTACCACCTTGCCCTCTTTTAGAATATGCCACTGATCACATTGTAAGCCCTCATTTGGGGATCCAGTTAGGCTAAAGAGCACCTCTTTAATTGTGTAAGGCAGTTACTTCCCAAGCATTCTTCCTCCATATATACATTAACCCCATCACCAATTCTGACTAATTTTATTAGACTGGAAAATTCCCAGCTAGGCTAACATTTCAACACTAAGACATAAAAACAAAATCTAATATCACGATTTAGCATACTCTTCAAGAACACATAAATCAATAGCCTTTGGAGATGCTGAAATGGCGGACACCTGGTTCCAAGGTCCTGAATCTAACCAAAAGGAATATCCACTTGTAGATTAGCTGGAGTTACCCAGGCAGTCACTGGGCACCCCATTCCTACAGGCTACTAAGAGAACACCATGTCATGTTCAACAAATACCTTCCCTAATAATCAAAGTCATAATTGTTTTAAAGTTTTTTGTTTTCAGTCCAGAAGTATAATCCAGTAAAATGAGCAGATCTACCGAGAACACACACATGGGTCTTATGTGAATCAGCTGAAACATAAATCATTGAGCAGAGACAGCATCCTCTGCCCTGAGCTCTGCTCCAGTCCTGAGACCTTCCCAGCCGTGTGTCTGGGGATGGAAACCGCTCCTGGAGGTTACACTGTCCCTGCTGGGCCTGGGGGAGGATGGCAGGTCTCTGCTCCAGGACAAACCGATTCTGACTCGGCAATCCCTGACACTCAACAGTAATAAGCTGCAATAAAAAATGTTTAAAAGGTCTTTGAAATTTCCTGAGGGGCGGGGTCCCTGAGGAGTCAGGAGTGAAGTTCCAAGGACAAGGAGCCTGGTCACAGATGGCACAAGCTCATTGCCTGCAGTGTCTGCCAGTGGCTCTGTCCTGCACAATGCCAGGTTCACTAAACATGAGCCACACACCCCAACAGCAGGGACAACAGCTTCCTGCTCACTGCACACACTTCCCCATTCCAGGCTCTGGCTTTGCTGTCCATCCTAGAAGGAGACCAGGCCCACTGAAAAGCTTTGGGGACAGGGCCGAGGCTGGCTCTTGCAATCCCCTGTTTTATGAAATGTTTCGCTCTGCAGCAAGCTCTCACATAGTTCATCTAGTTGTCCTTACAACAGCTCCAAGGTAAGTAGGATAGCGTCATCACCCCCATGAGAAAACTGTGGTTCACAGAGGGGAAGTAGTAGCTGACAGACGGTCACATAGCTGTTTAGGGCCAGGCAGGGACCTGAGTTCAACCATTCTGATTCCCAGTTTCATCCCCTTTCCATGGTGCCCCTTTCATTTAAGCTCCCCCTTACCCCATGGGCCATCCCACCAACCTCCCAACCTCTTCTAATTAATGTGAAGCAAGGGTTTTGAGTCAACCGGCTGCCTTCAGAGTATTAACACACAACTGCCTTGCCCAGTAGGCATTACATATAACAAACAGTATTCTCAGCAGGTAGCAAATGGACAAGAGAAGGACTGTCACCAAAGACCACCCAGGAAGAACTGTTCCCTAGACAACATGGAGCTCGCTGTCTCCGTAATAACCGGAGTGAAGTGAGAATGTCCTCCCTCTGAACACAATTGTCTCTCTTTCAAATCTTTGGTTTTAGAAAAACCAATCTCATTTTTTTCAAGTATTTTGAAAATTTCCTTTCTTTAATACTCTGGGTTATATATACCATCAAACATCTTTTATAGATCATCTGGTAATCCTCTTTTAAACTGATGTGCATATTAAGAAAACTAGCCATATGGTTCAAATTCATTTGCAATTAAACTATTTAAGTGTTTTCTCTGGGCTGTATGTGATAGCCTCACCAAAGCCTTCTGAAATTCTCTAATAAATCTTTGTAAGTCTTTTATCTTGAAAACAGGAAGTCACAACTGCCAAGGGTGATGGAACTCACATCTACTAGCGTTGAGTGTACTTCAGACTTGGCTGGACACATTCCCTCAACTGCTCTTGGTACAACGTAATCAGGTGAATTGCACTCAGAACTGGCTGATAACAGAAGACCTACGGCAACTGATTATATGTCACCCACTTGGCAGGTCCCCTGGGTGAAAAAATTACCATCCAGATTGCAGCAGACCTCAGAAACCAGACAGGATTCAAATATTTCTCCTGATTTGTGCCACCAGCTTTGCAAATTGGCAAATGTTCTAAAGTTGTACAGAACCAAAATCTCTTTTTTTTACAAAGAAAAAAAAATCTAAAACTCAATATGATGTTTTACCCATTCTATGCTAGTTAAACTTGGTAGCTTCTGAATTAGGCTTGAAGTCACAGGCTCTGAAGTCAAAGTCTGCATCGAATCTATTACAGGCTATGTGGCTTAGAAATCTCTCTGAACTTCAGTTTCTTCTGTAAGATATTGCCCAGCATATGGGCTTTGTAATATAACCATGTAAAACGTTCAGTGCCATACCTGACATATGCGGTATTAAGCACACTAGTTGTGTTTGTGGCCCTGACAAAAATGAAATCCCTCGCTTACTAGATTCACTACCTGAGTGGGCAGCCCCCTTCAGAATGGGAGCTGTGAATGTATCACAGAGCTTACCACCATGCCTTGCATACAGGGGCACTAAAAAAAGTGTTTCAAAGAAGCAAATGTGAACGAAAGAGAGGGCTTATTGCCAAGGACCCTTTACATTGAAAATCTTTTCAAATCTGAGGTTGCCCATAACCAGATGAAGAGTGTTATTCATCATCTTCATTAACATCTAGCAATTATCAGTGACTCAAAATCCCTCTCTTCATTGGTATAAAAGAATGCATGACCACAGCTGTCTGGTGGCCGCTTTCTCTTGGCCCAGGTCTCGTCTGGCAGGACATGCTCACTTCCCAGCAGAATGTGAGGTTTCATTCCATCTACAGCCTTGCAAAGCCGCAGTTTATCTGGTTTGTCCCACTGACCAATCTGACACCCCACTGCACTGACCACCAGCTTCACCAAGATGGTCCTGGTGTTTATCCCCGTGACCTGAAAGAGCCGACCTGCATGCTCACGGGCCTCCAAATACCCACTTCACCCCAGACGGCTGCCCCGCCATCCCCAGCACCAGCCTCCAGGATAACTGTGGACACCAATCTGCACGCGGGGGTGGGGGTCAGGGGGTGTCCAGCCATTTAGACCACAGCCATGGTGCTCAAAATTCAATGTGCACCAGAAGCACCTGGTCAGGTGAAAACAAACCCTGGCCTCCCACCTCCATCAGGACCAGGTCTTCTGCACACTCCTGATGAAGAAGCTTGATAAGGAAGAGATGAGAAGCCTGAGAGGAAGAAGAAAGAAGGGGCAGGGAAAGGGGAGGGAATGTGTGTTCGGGAGCAGTGAAAGCCAGCTGCTGATAGCCGGATGGGGGCAGGACATCAGCTTTGTGGACCACACTCTGCATCTGAACTCTCTGACCCCAGCTCATGCTCAGGCCCAGTGCTGCCTGACGTCTCCAAACGTGGTCAGCTCCAGCAAACACCTCCCCAGCCTGCATCCATCACAGGCTCATTCTTCCTGTGCAAGTTCTGACACATAATCCTCCTGAAACACCTTTGAATTAATTTACACTACTCTTCTTCTACATACCCAATATTTGCAATGCTTACTGTAAAGTCCCTCTTTAATGCCATATTTTCTCTCCCATAAGCAGCCTCAATATGTGTAACTACGTACTGGTTTTCTGTGATATTTGGTTAGGCCCAGCTAGTTAACAATAAGGAGAAAGGACAATTGGCAGCCATCCTTGAAATCACCCAATCACAGCCCATTTGCCGACCAAAGAAGTGAGGCTCAGAAAGGCTAAGGGAACATCTCAAAACCAGACAGCAGGAAGCTGAAGCCAGAATTGGCACCCCATCTGTCAGATCGGTAGCCCTAGCTCTCTCCATGGCAGTTCTTGTTGAGAAGCTCATGGTGGTTGCAGAGTTGGTGTCACCAGTAGCCATGTGTGGCACGAGCATCACACCTTCTCCAGGGGAAGGTCCTCTTGGTGCCTCCCAAACCCCACTGATGATGTGGTGGGCAGCACCAGGATGCCCTGGCAAGACGTGCATATGCCCTACTTACAAAGAAGCTGGCCCAGTTCCCAAGGACCAGACTGCCCGTCAGGGGACATCAGCACCATCTGTCCCATCAAGATCTGCTTGTTGCACTATTCCTCTTAAATGTGTAAGTGTCTAGTGCTCTGGGAAAGATCCCTGATGAAGAGTCAAGCATCTGGCCAGCACACTAAGGACAGCAACACCCTGCTTCCTCCAGAGACGCCAGAGGAGCGCCCCTCGGCCAACCCCTGCAGTCAGTAAACTCTTACTGCATTTTCAGGGGTTGGAAGAAGAGAAGAGGTCTTAAAAGCAGGGGGGGGAAAAGATGAAAAAGAGAAAAGAAAAAGAGAGAAAGGACCTTGATCTCCCCTGAGCTAATCAATGCCAATTACTAATGCCATGGATCGTGGAAGCCCAAAGAGCCTTTATAAAAAAAAAGCATTTGCGCTAACTTTCAAAACAAACCAGACAACATCACCACCTTCAGTTCAAGATTTCTGCTGCCCACAGCAAGCATCCAATATTTCAGAGACTCTGGCTTCCTGTCTGCCAGGATCCTGCCTGACATCCTGGGTGTCATCAAATCAGGAAGCCTTAGGAAATGCCACTTGATATGGAGTCAAGAAAGGGACATTGCTGTCAGTTGCTGGTGCAAGGCCGCCGGCATCTGTGCCCCCAAGTGTGGTACCCTAAATCCATCAGGACTGTCTCAGGTACAAAGTAAACTCTTTAAGCCATCCTGGGGCCACTCCATTTCAAAGAGTTTGTGTTGCCTGTTTCACAGAAGAAGGGCTGAATCACTCTATCACTTAACTAAGCTTTCTTCCAACTTCTCACCAAAGTTCATCTAACAGCAGAGAGAATGAACCCCTCCCCAGAAGCCTGAAGCATGTAAATTCATTCCTAATCTTCATTTTTATCTCAAAATTGCATTTGCATTTTGTAGACTACTCCATAATATTTTGGTGTTTGTTTAAAAACTAAAAGTAGGCTGGGCATGGAGGTTCACAGCTGTAATCCCAGCACTTTGGGAGGCCGAGGCAGGCAGATCACCTGAGGTCAGGAGTTCAGGACCAGCCTGACCAACATGGAGAAACCCCATCTTTACTGAAAGTACAAAATTAGCTGGGCTTGGTGGTGTGCACCTGTAATCTCAGCTACTCAGGAGGCTGAGGCAGGAGAATAGCTTGATGCCAGGAGGCAGAGTTTGTGGTGAGCCAAGATCGCACCACTGCACTCCAGCCCGGGTGAGAAGAGCGAGACTCTGTCTCAAAAAAAAAAAAAATTAAAAATAACATTTGAATGCCCGGCCATCAGTAAAATTCTCCCTAACCTTATGCCTTCATGGAATCTTGGTTGTGTCACATTCTCCCAAGTTCTGGGGACCCCAGTTTGAGAAGCCCTGAGAATCACTGGTATGGCAGTGGCTTTAGGATGTCACCCAAAATATCAGTCAGTAGCTGACTTTGGTATTGACCCTAGTAGAGTGCTATGAATAGCAATAAAAACTACTTTGTGCCATCAGTTTCACGGTAGAGGTCTGAGGCTGTGCTGGGCTGCAGAATGCCAAGTGGCCCTGAGACTGTGGTCATCCCCTGCATTAGTGACAATGCAGAGCTCTACACGGGATGGCCATGAAGCCCTTCCCACGACCATAAGAATTAAGAGGTTCTACAGTTGCTTGCATGGATACGGCCCTCAATTTGTATAGATCATAAGCCTTTGGAGGGGAATCTTTCCCTTATCCTACCACTGTGTAGGCAAGGCTAGAGTCTCTGTCACCCATTTGTGGCAGTGGCTTATCTCTAGGCCCAGAAGACCAATACCAGTTGCTCTCCTCAGCCATCTCATGATCCTGATGTAGACATCGCTGTGCCATCTGCAACAGCAGCTTGGGGTCAGCCCTATCCCGAGCCTGGCTCACTCACTCCCCATCCCCAGCCCAATCCCCACCAACACAGTGTGGAAGGATCAGTCAGCTTCTCTGGGGACTAGCTATGAAAGTTTCCTCCATTATTGGCATGAGTGTACAGAGTCATTAGAAGCATCTACTCTAGATCCATCTGGTGGTGCTTTAGTTCTCAGCCATTCCCCTACAGGATTCATGAGGGCCACAGAAACCAAAGAAGGCAATAATCCTTTTCCGGTCTTAAGGGCTGGATCCCCACAGTATAACACAGAGATGGCCTCACAGCCTATAAGCAAAGAGAAGGAGTGTTAAATATTCTAAGGAAAACTAGACCTCGGTTCAAAGGGTTTTGATTTGTTGGGGATTGTTTGTTTCAGTTTAAAGTTCTTCTGTATTTGTTTCCTTTGGGAATATAATGGTAAGTAATGCAGTTGTCTTCTGGCAATCAAAGACCTTGTTTTGTTGAACAGCTATTGGTTACTTCAACTTTTAACTGTTCTGCAACACACACACACACATTGGCTTCACTTGCAGATGAAAGATCCAGTTACAATATATGAGTAGGTTGATAACTTTAAAGGGAAGTGCTTCCTTTCAGGTCTAATACCTGAATTTGCAGGGATCCCACAAAAGCTGCTTCCCCTCTCAGAGGTATCACAGACCCACACCTGCCCTCTTTTTCTCGCAGACATCCAGAGAAAAGCCCAGAACAGAAAACAGCAACTGAACCTAAGATGCTGGCCTCATCAGAAGTCTTAGGTTTTATTAAACTACCGTAGGTTCTTCCAGGACTTGAACGCAAGCACTTCATGCAGGGCTGCCCAGGCAGGGACCACCCATCTCCCACCTTCCCAGGGCCCCCGCCCCTCACACTCGGAAGAACCGCTCATCAGTCTCTGAAATAAGCACAACATCCTGGTGTCCTAAGAAAGCGCCTCACCCCCACTGTTTGTGTCCTCACATGAAATGCCTGTGATTTCAGCTCAAAAGTAGGAAAAGGCTGCGTCCAGTCAATCTCTTTTCTGGCCAGCTAGCTCCTTCCTGCCTCCCTTCCATGGCATTTCTGTGGGGGCAGGGGGGGTGCAGTGCCAGCAGGGACTCCTGAGGCCTTTGCTTCTCCCCAAGGACATCTAGCTAAATGGAGTCAAACAGCTCCTCACACAAACCTCTGTCTCCCACATTTGTATTACCTAAAGAATGGGCTCTACAATTAGCAAAGTCTAGTTATATTTTAACATGAGAGGCAGCTTTGAAATGAGCACTCGGATAAAGAGATCCCAGCCCTTAGGATGGAAGGACTCATTCTGGGGCAGTACTTCCTTGGGAGGGAGTAGTGGGCAGGCCACCCCACAGCCCATGGATCTGGCTGTGCAAACACCTCATCTTCATAGACCAGCCAGCCCAAAGAATTCCAGTTTACAGATGCACACATCTTTTTCTTTTTCTTTTTTTTTTTTTTTTTTTTTTGCCCAGGCCCTCAAAGTAGCAAAAGGCAAGAAATGGAATCTCTGATTAATGGTAGCACCAATCTCAGTTCAGCAAACTGGCTTGCCCAGAACCCCCCAAATCAACGTTGAACTACACAGAGGTGACCCCAATCTTCTCACAGGCGCCTCTGCAACATCCAAGCCCCAGCTCTTGTCAACACTCTTGTCAATGCCCACTCCTCTACCAAACACAGGTATGGGGCAGAAGCCACCTCCAAATGCATTTCCACTGAACAAACGTCTCCTGAGCATCCACTGGGCAACTGCCCCAGGCTCTGGAGATAGGAAGATGAGTCAATCAAAGTAGCCTGCCCTTGAGGAGCTCACCTTCCAGGCCATGAACCAGAAACTTCTGCCCTGTGAAGTGCACACTAAATAAAACTAATATTGGCATGAGAAAGCTACTGCGAAAATAATGCCACGGGCATTATTTATTCCCCATTGTCCAAAGGCTTTGATTGAAATTGTACTGGGAAAGAAAGCAGTCTTTGATTCATAATTAATTCCATGATTTTGAATTGGGGTACATGTTAAGCAAACGTCTGGTGCGCAGCAGCTCCACTGCCTGGCTGCAGAAATATCTAGTGGAGCCCTCGCTTTGCCTATTGGTTTACTGTGCTAGCACCTTTTGCACCAAGTGCCAATGACACATGTCAGTTTAAATAAGTTGACGTGGCCAGCTCCACTGGTTCATTCAGCAGAATTCCGCCATTGCGAACAGAGGGGAGGATGCTCAACAAGGGGACCCTTGGAGAGGTGCTTTCCAGCGTATCACTGGGGACGAGTGTTTCTTCTGTGTACCTTTGGTGTGTTCAGGTACATTCTCAAAATGCAGAAATTACAATTTAGCATTTCCTCCTTCACTAATATGACTTTTGAATGCACTGACCTAAAATATTCAAAGTAGGGTAAAGAAATAAGAAAACAGCCATTTGTTCAGTATGACAAATGGTTTCCTACTGCTCACAAAGCTTAGCATCATTCATTAAAAGTGGAATCAGTCCACTCGGCCTCATAGATTCATGACATTTCAAAACTAAAAGGAAACTTGGAACCTTAGAAAGAACTTTGGAGCCTAAGAAAGTTCTTAGAAAGGAACCTAGAAGCTTCTTGTTGAATCCCATCATTTCATAGCTGAGAAACCTGAGGTGCTTGGAAGACAGGGGTTGCTGATGGCTGAGTGCTAGTCAGGGCCTGAACCTGGAGCCAGAGCCAGGCGTTCAGGGGTGAATAGTGTCGAGATTATGGTTTGGTGGATTCATTATACTCTTGAATCAGCAGATTGGGGAGACAGCCATCTCAAGACATTAGGTTTAGAGTTTTCAACTTCTACGTCGGTCATATTTAAATAAACTGTCAAGATAATATGCCTGAAAATTGGTGCTCATGTTGATGAAATACTGACAGAAAAGGCCAAAATACAAGTTTGGGGTATGCATGTCCCATCATTCTGTAGATATGCCCATGAAAAGAGTGCTAGATAGGAACTATTTACAATGCCAAAATATTTACAATGCCGAACTTTGGTTTTTCGTGTTTTCATAGTTTCATTGTTTCAGAGTCAAATAATTAGTTCAACAGTAGGTATTAGCTTTCTGAGCCAGGCACTGGGAGGGATCCAAAGATGAATCCCGCCCCAGATCTGCCCTCAGGTCTACCATGCTTTCCAAGAAACTGATGTTGATGAAGTCAGCCTTAAAGAGAAGGTGACAACAGCCCTTCCTTGGAGCCAGCAGGAGGGAAGGGAGCAGTGAGGGTTCAGGAGGGAGAAGAAGGTCAGCTGAAACCTTCATCCCCCCCAGGGAAGGAGGAAGCAAGTCACCTACTAGAATTGAAAGGAACCCAGGCTAGGAAATGGGCTGGAGCAAAGTGGTGACATTTTGGACTAGCCACTGTGGCAGAAAGAAAGGAAACTGTGTGAGGACAATCAGGAAGTGGCCAAGCAGCACTGAGGGCCTGGATGAAGTGAGAAAACCAGCACTGACAAGCTGTTGTGACTCAGATCAAATCAACTTTTCATCTGTTTCACAAAGCCCAGTCATCAGCATGGCAGACAGAGAAAGCTGGGGGTGCTGGTGGAGCAACGGGCAGAGGCAGCACTCCAGCAGTGAGGCCGCTGAAACGGCAGGGGCAGACCTGCATGTGGAGTGTGGTTGGAATGATGGGACCTGGATAAAGTAAAGAAGAAACGGGACAGCAGCAGCTTCTGGACCCCGCAGCTGGGAAGGGTCTACAGGTCTAAAGTCTACTACAGTCTGAAATGAAGCTTCTGACGCGAGGGCGTTGAGGAAGTGAGATGATGGTGATCAGATGGGGATTCCAGGAGTCTAGATTTTGGAAGGTATCAACTCTATCAGTTACCTTAACTCCATGAGGGGAGGTGGCAGTTAGAGCCAGGAGGTGAGAATATCAAATGGGTCGTTGTCATGGATGCCTGGCATAGAGACCCACTATGCGCCAAGTGCCTGAAGGTGCTGGATTTAGGGAGCAACCCAGAAGTCAGTGGGTGACCAAGATAAGGAAGGGAATGGCTGGTCTGCAGGCGGGTGTCACGCAGCATCAACTGGAAATGGCCAAGGAGTAATTGTGGACTCTATGCTGAACTTGAGTCCAACCTACCGTTTGTCCAAAAAAATGAGCAAGCATCGTGAATTATATAATGTAAAGAAAAATGAGGCAGAAATTAGACTTTTATTTCAGTCCTAGGCCTAGTGTAGGCTCCAAAACTTGAGAAAAGCACAGAGGACGCTATTTTTAGAAAAACCTTAAAAATGATTAAATAGATATGATCATATTCAGAACTAAACTTAACCAGAACCTAATACTGTTTCCCAGATGAAGAGTTTGACAAAAGCTGACTAACTAGCTGGGCTGAGGCCCTAGGCTGGCGGGTAGCAGAGTGGGGACGTGTCTGTGTCCCTGTCCTGACCCCCAGGGCCTGGCTCTGCACTGACAGGTTACTCAGATCCAGTTACAGAAAAAAGCCAAAACAACTTGCAGAAAAGAAGTCTGCAGGAAAGCTACATAATAGTATTCCAGTAAACGAACAGACTTGTGACATCTCTTCCCTGGGGACAGAACAAGAGGATACAGGTTTCCATCCCAGCAAGAGGGAATCTGCATTAAGTACAAAGAAAGCTTTCCGGCTGGGAGAAGTGAGATGAGCAACACAAGAGGAGCCAAAACTGCTGCCTTCGCGCCACATTCTCGCTTGGTCCTGTCATTTCCTGAGTCCCGAGAGGTTTCATATTTGGACGACTGACCAGTCTGGGAATTGCTGAAGTCTTGCCCAACGTCCAGGACTCTCTGGTATGGTCCTCCTCCTCCTCCCCACATGGCTTCACCCTCACAGTCCCTTACGATCTCAACTTGGTGCCGCCGTCTTATCAGGGTCTCCTAGGCTCCCAAACTCTCACTCCCATCTGCTTATTCTCTATTACAGTACTGTTGATTTTTAAAATAATTTATGATTGTGTTACGGGTTTCATTGTGCCCCCTCTGCCAAATTCATATGTTGGAAGTCCTAACCCGAGTATTTCAGATGTGACTATATTCAGAAATAGGGTCTTCAAAGAGGTGAGTTAAAATGAGGCCATTAGGCTGGGGCCTTAATCCAATTTGACTGGTGACCTTATAAAAAGGAAATGTGGACACACAGATACCAAGGACGCATGTTTACAAAGAAAAGGCCATTCGAGGACACAGCAAAAAGGTGACCATCTACAAGCCAAGGATAGAGGCCTTAGGAGAAATCAAACCTGCCAACATCAGGACCTTGGACTTCTAGACCCAATCATCAAGAGAAATAAATTTGTGTTGTTTAAGCCACCCAGCCTGTGGCATTTTGTTATGGCAGCCCCAGCAAATTAATAGATTATATGCATCATTTCGTGCATATTTGTTATCTTTCTTTCTTATTAGAATATAAGTTTCACTGAGGTGATCCCTTGTCTAGCTTGTACCTCTAGCACCTAGACCTCCACCTGTAATAAGTGAATGAAATAATTAAAGTCCTATTTTTAGGTAAAGACAATTCAGTTGAGATAGCTGTAAGCCTTCAAAAGGATATCTTCTGGAATCAGAACTGCAGCCATTGTTTCTAGCAGCTTAAAAGAATAGCTATTCCTGGCCGGGCGCGGTGGCTCACGCCTGTAATCCCAGCACTATGGGAGGCTGAGGCAGGCAGATCACGAGGTCGGGAGATGGAGACCATCCTGGCTAACATGGTGAAACCCCGTCTCTACTAAAAAAAAATACAAAAAATTAGTCGGATGTGGTGACAGGCACCTGTAGTCCCAGCTACTCCGGAGGCTGAGGCAGGAGAATGGCGTGAACCCAGGAGGCGGAGCTTGCAGTGAGCCGAGATCGTGCCACCGCACTCCAGCCTAGGCGACAGAGCGAGACTCCATCTCAAAAAAATAAATAAATAAAAATAAAAGAAAATTTAAAAATGGCTATTCCTCTGGTTTCTGAGAAAACACAGGAAGGACGTGAGACCCTATCAGTCAAAGCACTGAAGTGAATCCCTTTGGACCTTACACCAGGTGCCCATGCTAATGTCTGCGTTTTTGAAGGCAAATTCCTCTTTGAATGAAGACAGGGAATTCTGAAGACTTCTTTTGTTTGACAGGATTATCATACATTTAACAATTTCTTGGAATAACAGCAGATCACATTTTCCAAGCC
Source organism: Chlorocebus sabaeus (assembly GCF_047675955.1). Taxonomy (NCBI): domain Eukaryota; kingdom Metazoa; phylum Chordata; class Mammalia; order Primates; family Cercopithecidae; genus Chlorocebus; species Chlorocebus sabaeus. Next base: position 11,474,321 of record NC_132916.1, read on the forward strand.
TCATCGAAAGGTGTAGATACATTGTGATCACTTACCGATAATTTCATATAAATTATTATTTTTATTAACAATGAAATGTCATTTATGAAGTACTTTAACCTAGTCTGTGCATTCTGGATATTCCTGGGTTTTTTTTAAGTTCTGCTTTATATTATATGCTTCAAGTGGTTTGAGCCAGCAATTTCCTCTGGCATCTTTTTTAATCACCATGTATGACAAATAAAACATCATGTATTATAGCAGAGTGGTTGGCAACCAGGGCCTACAAAGCCTCCTGCAGACAGAAGTTAAATAATCTCACAATACATACAACCAGTCATGAGCTGGAACACGGCTGTCTGATCCCAGGTCCCCAGAGTTTCTGCTTGCTTACTCAGAAAGGTCACACACATGTGTGCACACACACTATTAAAGAGGGCATAAGAAATTAATTACTTCTGAAAAAGCAAGAAAATCACTTGTTCTAAAGCTATTGTCATTCAAAAAACTTTATCAGGAAGGATGTAAAAATAAAACGCTTATTTAAAACACAAAATACAAGATACAAATGCAAGGCACAAACATCCAACAGTAAAAGGTTCATATGTGTCTGTTTACATGTGTGTCTTCAGAGGTAAACAACCTCTGAAAATAAACACCTTTTCTTCTTTTGCACACTTGCTAGGTGTACTCTTGTTGACCATTTTACTGTCAGTATTTCCATGGTTTGATTCCTGAGCTCCTGCTCTTCTTTCTGCTAATCCTCAACCACTCATGAGCTCTCTATTTCAAATTCTGCCCTATAGCATGACTCCTAAGTCCATGTTCTTACTTGCCTCTTCCAACTTCCATTCTGTCTTCTCAAATCACCTACAAGCCATTTCCATTGCAACACCTCACAGTCATTCAAACAAGAACACTTAGCCTCTCCCCAAAAGCCAGTTTTCCTTTCTGATTGTTTTGTTCTTCCACTCTCTTTTCATATAGCATGCACTGTGAAGACCACCTACACCATCAAATCTGGTCTGAAAAGCAGATAAGTATCATTGGTTTCATCATACTCACCTTCCTGTCAACAATAATGCCAGATTGATACATTTAAACACATGGCACATGAAAATAAAACATAGCTCCTCACCACAGTGCCTTTGAGATATTACCCAACCACATTCTGAAATAGCTGCGTTCATTTTACATTATTTTTTCACCATCAATTAAATACATTCAAGAAACACACAAGAAATGTCAACACTTTTCTCAGTAAGTAAAACAATATGACCAGACAACATGAACATCCAAATTAGAAAACAAACAGATACACAAATATGGAGCAGAGATGGAAGGTAGGTCATCTAACATATCACAAAATATCCCAAGGTCATAAGAAAAAAGCAAGACTTGAAGCAACATGTTAGCCCATAAAAGCCACTATTTTGGGGGTACCCCATTCATTGATTCACAGGTAGAAGAGCTATAAATATCCTAAACTGGTCAGTACTGCCATCTCAACCACCATATTTGCCTGTGAAGAGGGCAACAGTATCCCCAGATGTAGACGCAGACACTTCCCCACACGAGAACATGAAAGAATGGTGAACAGTAAGCAACACTGGTTACAGTCTAGTTCATCGGGTGCACAACAGATTGACCAAGACTGTGTGGCGTGTGTGTTAGTTTAGCGATGGGAACTCAGTGAAGGTTTGTGAGCACATGTGTGTGACGGAAGCACAACTCTCTTGCGAGACGTTGCTTCAGTGAAAACATGAATCTGACATGAAGGAGCAAGTAGTACCTGTGACGGTTTCATTAAATGGTCCTGGACCCTTAATGGGAAAACCATCAATCTCGATCCATTCACCTCCTAAATTAAGGAAATGCAACTTGATAGTTAGAAACGAGGACTGTTGGGTTTTCCATATTACAGTGCATCAATAATGTATAACTAAATGATCTTTTCAACAATCTTCAAAAGGATCTGCTCAGCCCATATTAGTCACTCGACACCTCAGCTTTACGGACAATACATATTTTTGGTCTTTTACACACGGTTTACTCTAGCGAGTATTCAAAACATCTGGATGAAATGCTAATAACCTACATTAAAACTCTTTTAAAAGAAAGGGTAAGTCTCTTCCATTTTTCAATCTGTCAGCTTGCTAGACAAGTCTAAAAAGTTCTTGTTCAAAAATTATTTAATAACTCTAAATTTACATTTACTGGAAGAAGCAAGAAGGGATGTCACTCCCAATCTAAGTAACAACACTACAGCCTCTGATTCTAGATAGGACTTACCAGGTGGGCTTTCAGCTCTGTAAACAGGACGGCTCACTCCACTGTGGTTTTCTGCAGTAAGCAGCACAAAGTACACTACCCCCGGCTCTGAAACATACGGTTCATATCAAGCCACCGATTCAGATCTCCAAGAATGACACAGTTTCACTCACTAACCATGAATAGCCATCTTCCTTATACCAGTTATAACCAAATACAAAAATCCAAATTTAGTGACAAACATAATGATAGATGTCTCTCTTTTTTTAAATTAAAATCACTAACATTCTTCTCATGCAACTGAAAAACACATGACCCAAAAAACATAAACTTTATTTCATACAAGGTACATGATGTGTGTAATAAACCTGGATTCATAAACAGTCAACAAAAAGAGCTTTTGAGGGTTTTAATGTGAAATCCATGTAGGAAACAGGAACTCCTTGTCCACTAAATAGGTGTTTGAACATACACTGTCAGTCACTACTAATAATCTTTCCCTGTTAGAGGCTCCAAATGAAAATCTCCAGTAAATAATAAGAAATGTCAATGTAACTCATCAAATGTAGCACATGGCAAACCTTCACTGCAATACGTAAAGCTTCATTAAATTTTCTCCTTTTCACAATAAAATGTTCCCCTTACTATGTCTGCATGTTGTTTTTGACCATTCCAACAAAAAGCTAGAAAAATATGTATTTCCTGGAGTCTTGGAAATGCTTATCTTGACATAACTGGGCTTCACCTTTTGACTTTCATCTAGGGGTCAAGGCCAAATAGCAGAGGTCTCTTAGGCTGAGCTCCTAAAGTTGATGGGATGGGAGAGGAAACGAAGACCCGTGTTACAGGGGAGGGCACCCTGAACGTGTAGCTCTGCAAAGTAAAACCCTAGTAAGTGCTAGGTTTCCCGAAAATGAATCACTCTCTTGTGACAGGTAAGTGGGGTGCCAATTCCTTGAAGAGATGAAAGTCTGTGGGTATTTCAGGGTATGAGAGCTGGAGAGGTGAGGGTTAGTTCTGTCAAAGGTCATAATGACAATGACATTTCTCAAAGTAGGGAGCATTACTATAACAAAACTTCACTCAGTCCTCAAGCCAGAGGCCCATGAACAGAAGCCTGGCTGATGCCCCCTGGGATCAAGACTGGTGTGACTTCTGTCTCACTGTGGCAGGGCCTGGTGGCATTCAGGGTTTGGCACAACCTACCAGGCTAATTGGGAAATGCCCTGGGGTCAGGCAGAATGCAAAATCATGCTTCCCCAGACACTTTCTCTCTTTACTCTGAGCTTGTTTGTATTTCAAAGAAATTTAATCCACATGTGTTTGATACCCGTAGAGTTAACTCATCAGAAAGTTATCTGGGAGATACTATTTGCTTTTTAGTGAGCTCTGTGACTCTCTTTTCACATGTTTTTCTTCTCTGCAGCCATCATGACAACCCGAGGTTTGAGCAAGCAGATATGATCGCTCATGCCTTTGATCTGATAGAATCTCCATTTAACCTCACAGCTGGCCTTGGGGAGCCAAGGTGATGTGGAAGAGACTAAGGGAAATGGACATCTAGCTGAAGCCATGAGGAAGGGAGTCTATCTTCCTTCATCTCCCTTTTATACACTTTCTGCTCTGTTACCCAGGAAGTGTGTTGTCAAATGCAAGAGGTAGAGAAGGAGTAAGGTTGGTCAGCTGTGGTCAGGGGACCAAAGCTGAGGAGCCCGTGATCCACTAAAGGATCAAAGTGCTAAGGTGGCACAAGAGGAGACCTGTTTCCCAAATGCTGACTTCTGTTCCTTCCTTATGATCCATCTTAACGTTGGGCCATGACATGGTGCAAGAATCAATGGGGCTTTAGGTTACTGGAATCAAAAAGCAGAAGACGGAGGATTCAGAGGCAGCGCGAAGCCTAAGCCCAAAACCAACTACATCTGCACTTATAAGACAAAATATATTGAGGCAAGATCTCAAATATTCCAAACCTCCAGAATCAAGTTAAAATCAAATTTAAATAAGGCAAAGTGTTACTCCTTTGACCAGACGTGGCTAGGCATAACGTATTCCACATCTACAGGGACATACAACTTGCCCAATCTCTGATTATAAAATGGCATATAAGTTCGAAGTCTCTAGATCAGCCCACTCCATTGTCTAGCAGTCAAGTTTCTACGAAGTAAAAAAGGATCAATCTACTTTCTGAAAGCACATTCAGAAACTAAAAATCATCTGCCTGCATCAGTTTGGAGACAGGAATACTTGAGTTCACATGCACGGATGGGGAAGCCCAAGTGCCCAATGCCAGCTGTCAAACAGCAGCCCCCTCAGAACTCAGCTCTCCATTCCCAAAGAACCGCAAGGGACTTTGAGCCCAGCCATGGGTTGTCTCGCTGTCATCCTAAGAATGCAACTGAGAATATTGGTGCACAGTTAATTCTGACTGGGAACAAGATCAGAGTGTCACTTACCCACATCCTCAATAAGGAAGGAGTATGTCTCCGCATTCACCTTGATGTATTTAAGACTTTTCAGTGACTTCCCATAGGCAATGTTGTAATGCTCCACAGGTCTACTGGTAGCATCTTTGGGTGGGTCCCACGTGACTTTCAGGCCCATTTTAGTGGACAGCAGTTTCACGTGCCTTGGCTTCAGTGGGTGGTCAACTATGTAAACAGCGCAACTATCAACTCATGGCAGTAACAGATTGGGAAAATGAATTTTTTTAATCCTCTTTGATATTGTTAGGAAAACAGTAAATGACGTTTAATCAGTATGATCTGAAAGACTTTAAGTACAGTCATTACAGTATGACAACAAAACACATATACCAAACCCACAGGCCTTTGCGTATTTTGGATAACTGTGAGTGGTAAATTTAAACCAAAAGGGAAACAAATCAAAATAAACTCTAGGCATTGGCTGGCTTGATTACACTGTTGCTAGTGACAGAATAACAAATTAGTAATTTGCCATATTCTCCAGTAGCATTTATATAGTAAATAAGTTATTAGTATGTTGTGTGATACAGTTGGACAATCTTTAAACACCTCTGAGAGAACAGTATAAAACTGTCCTGATTAAGAAAAATATCCATTGTATTCTAAGTGAGATAACAGAAGCATTTATTTCCACAAAGAAAACAAACCAAGATCATCAACAGCTTTTTAAAGGGGTGGTAAAACTCTGGTTCTATCAGCATATATCTAATTTAAATGCTTCCATATTTTGTTCCAGAAGAAAAACAAGTTAGTACAAAGTATGATCACTTTTTTAACTTGACTTATGAGGTTCCAAAGAAATTCACTTCATTTTCAAAATTACTAAAGTGAAACATAACATTTTGTCAAATAAACTCTCTTGACTCACTATGTAACCCATATTGTAATGCAACATAATATAAATGTATGTGAAATATTCAAGCAACAGTCAAACACAGTCAAACAAATCTAGGGCAAACCTGGAACTGAAACTGACTATTGAGTCATGCTTCAGGAAAGAAAAAAGTAACCTAAAAACAAAACCAACAACCTTTAAACTTAGTAACATTAAGAAAAAACGCATTTGGAGTCTCAGGGAAGAAGAAAAGGAAAGGAGCATGTGAGTTAGTAAGTGATTTTAATATTGGATGAAAATTCTGAACAGAATAAACATAGATAATTCTAACATACATCACTTCCCCCAGAACTTCCCATTGCCTCTGGAGTAAAATGATTAGCAAGGGAAAGAACTCCTTAGAGAAATTCAAGGGACAAAAGAAGAGTATGAATTTGAGGATTTTGAAGCATTAGAGAAAGAATGTCTATTCTGGAGACAAAAGCATGATGTTAGGTATGGACACAGATAAAAATCTACAAAGCATTCCCTCCCAACTCCAGAGCTCAGGTTCCTGTAAACCTGTGAGGGACAAATCACAGGTAAGCAGCCTCATGCTCTCTGGGAAATTTTGAGTTGGGAAGACTATGAAGACACGAATCAATTTCTGGGTGTTTAAAATTAGCAATAGTGGTTACTCTTCTCTGATTTTCATTTACCTTTCCTTACCTACAAGCAACTTCAGCAGGAATCATTCCCAGGAATCCAACATTTCATACGACCAAAAGGTGTGTAGAAGCAAAACAAGATACCCGAAAACTACAAACGGAAGCTCATGGTTGAGCGTTTCTCCCAAGGAAGAAAATGAATGAATGAATATACATATAGCACTTTGCTTTACAGTTCACTTCCAAATCTCCCTCAAGAAAAGTGAGATCTTGAATAGACATTCTAAAATGTCAGAACTGTGAAACCCAAATACTGTCACATTTTCTACCAGCACCAGTGATTCAATCAGTACACAGCTACCTAGGCCAGAACATTACTTACTTTTAATACTGACACATGAAAAGAGCAATTTATATATATGTTCATTGTTCTTCCCTGCGATACCTTGGACACAGCATAGAGTAATTTCTGTGCTGAGTCACACAGCTACACCAGGGATGGAGCCAACTACACACATGGCTTTGCCCAACTCCAAAGCCCAGCACTGCCAGAAGCTCATGCTCCCTCAGAATTGGTCTCTCATAATCAATGGTTGATGACCATATCCACTGAAACATACTATCCTAAAACAAACTGTAAGACCTCCAGAGCTGTTTACCACCCCCACCACCCTCCACCCCACCTTCCCCCACCATCTTCCTCTCTTGGGAGCACTATTCCTCCCTACCCACCACAATCACTTCACCTTGTGCTGTGTGTCCTCATCGACCCCTCTCTTCTGGAAGGAATGGAATAAGTGAGTGATGTTCTCTCTCAGGGACATTTGCATTCTTATGACAAAACTTTAAACCAGAGGAGTGACTTTCTAATAGTGACAATTTAAGCCTTAGAGAGTTACCTAATGAAGGTTGTTTTTTAACATAAAGGCATTTTGGGGACCCTGAAACCAAATCTTACAGGCAACCTTATCGTCAATCTCCTTATAAGATCAATTCTGAACTTAAGGTTCTCAAAATGCCTTCGGCCAAATATCACGACCTCTTCCTCCCACCCACCGCACCACACACCAACTGGGTCAGTTAAACAAAACACGACCTGATGAGATATTTTCATTTCCTGGATTCCCATGGACTTCAATATTAAAATTGATGTCATTTTTGGTGCTTCATGCCTACCTCGTCCATGCCTAACTCAGAGAGAACTGGACAAAAAGACAAACAGCAGGCCCAGATAAAAAGCAATCCCGCCCATCATTCCAGCCCTGCCTCTCACCCCCAGTGCCTCAGCTCTGAAGTCATCAAACCAGCATCTAACTAAGGAACAATCATTCTGGCAAGTGCAAATCAATGGGCATGAGCTTAGATTACTTGACAGAAAACTTATCCTTGGGGTTAGAAGTATGACAATTTGTTCTGTTCCTGATTATCGTCTTGAAGGTCTCATGAGTGCAACCCTTCAACGTGAACTAAAGCTATAAGGAGTGTGAATGTAGCTTCGGGCTCTGTTGGTTGCATTCTGAGTTCTGTGTTGTGGAATCAGCACTCTGATAGCATAAAGATGAAATATGACAAAGTGAGTCCTTATTTATTTTTAAGTGTTCTTAGAAACTTGAAACAGACCATCCTCTCTGCCGGACAAATGAATCACAGAAGCTTTGTAATCATTTACAGTATTCTCATCTAATGAAGATGACACTGGATACATTCTTCAAAGCTATCTATCCCATGTACTGGGTCTCTAAAGAAAAATGACAAACCCAAACATCAATTCAACAGGAATCATATAGTCCAACGGAGGGAACATTGGGAGGTAACTTCACAGTCCATGCATGACAGGTAGGGCCATGACAAGATGTTTTTTCATATTCACAGGATGCAAAATGAGGAAATGAGCTTAAGTTGCAGCCTAAGGGATTTGGGTTAAATAAAAAGAATTTCCTGTCTGTGTGCTTCCTCATTCAAGACTGTCTTTGAGTGGAGACAGATGGTAAGGTGCTCCAGACAGAAGAAGAAAGCCAGTAAGAGCCTGCTATGACTCCAAAGATTTCATAACACAGCAAAATCACTTCCACAGTTCATACCAGTAAACTTTATTCAGATTCAAGAATATTTTGCTGGGGACTGAGTGACAAAATAATATTTTGGTTGTCTTTCAGATACCCAGCAATTGCCAGGCTAGACACTTCTGTGCCGTGGCTCCCATGGGGAATATGACCTTTATTGGTTTGCTGGAGAATGAAAAATAAGAGCACAATCAGTACCTAGATTTCCTACTTTGGTCTAGCACCAATTCCAGGACTTATCCAGAAGGGCCCAAGGAGGCCAGTTTTGTTCAGGGGTCAAAGTATGGATCCATGACTGCTCTTAGATAGACAGAGTCCAAGATTCCAATGACTCTCCAATGTCTGTCTTTGAAGGGTCTTCAGCTTGCACAGATAGGCCTCCAGCGATTCCCTGGGGCTGCTGACATGCTGAGTCCAGAACTAAGCCTGAGTCCAAAGGTAGGTCCCTGGGCCAACCTGACTAACATCTGCAGGGTCTGTTACTCATAGTGGATGGGGCACCATACCTCACCTGCCCCTTCAGGGCACCACACCCCACCTGCCCCTTCCTCACCTTCTCACTCAGTGCTGCTCACACACTTGGTGCTCACTTAAATGGTTTATGGTTGAAGGAAAAGATGTAAGACCAGCAAGATCAATCCAGGGGTCTCCAAGAATCTTGCCTGTAAGTCATGAAGACCATGAAATGCCTACAAGGACCATGAACCTCCAGCAAGTGACATCTATGGAGAGTATATGTTCCATCTAAAGGCACAATTCAGTTAGGTTCCTGCTGACAAAAAGAAATTCAGACAAAGTGTCCAGGCTCCACATTGTCAGACAGTCTGAGATTTTTTTCTAAGAAGCTAAAAACCCTGATTTTTGTGTGAAAACACCCAATTGTGTATTAATTGGTGATTAACTCCATTTAAAAAAAAACACTATGTAGGGCGCGCACACACACACACACACACACACACACACACGAGCTGGCTGGACTCAGTCCACTGGCGGCCAGTCAGTGACCTCTACCATGACCCCAGAAGAAATCCTTTATTTGTTGACCCAGACAAACTCCACGTGTCCAATTTCAATTCGGAGACTCTGTGGATTTGGGTCCATGGGGAAAGTCTATAAATCAAAATGAAAGCTAAAGTCTGGAGAGGAACTGTAGCAATCGCAGACCCTGAAGGCATCAGGTACAGATCTGTCCAAGGAATCACATCACATTGCCAGACCTCCCCTCCCTCCCTCGAGAGACCGGAAGGCTCTGAAAAAGCTGTCCTGGGCTCCAAGAAGTAGGGAGACACATCCCAGGAAGCCTTTGGGAGAGGACTGTGGGATGCTACACAGGCTCCAACTACTAGCAAAACTGTTGACCTCTGCATGTCTATTTCTGGCCTAAACATCCCAGACCAATATTCCCCTACTGTCTATATGGTCCAATATGAGTTTCAAACTGAACACATTCAGAATGAAATTCAATATCCAATTATTCACAATCTTGGTTCAGACACCACCACCTGTTGAAGCACCTGAATTAGATATTCAGCGTCATCCTTCAGTGTCCAGGCATATCCATAGTGGACGAAAATAAACATGCTTCCTCTCAAGGAAACTCTGTCAAGCACTATTTCTCAGAATAAAGAGAAGGAAGGTTCAGAATCAATGAAAAAAGTGAATCAATGGTAAAAATGATGCTATAATGACACAATTCATAGAGAAATCATGCTGAGAAAACTGTGATTTCAAATAGTAACTGAATCTTTCTGGATTAAAAGTGTTGCTTTTGGTCTTGGTTTTGTTTCAATTTTTTAATGACATATAGTTACTTCATTAAGTTTTTAAGGTAGGTAAAAGGAAAAAGACGAATGGATGGTAGATTTCAGAGGTGGGGGTAGGGGTGGTTATAAGAGCATGACATGTCTGGGCCTGGTGGCTCACGTAGGTAATCCCAGCACTTTGGGAGGCTGCAGCAGGTGGATCACCTGAGCCGAGGAGTTTGAGACCAGTCTGAGCAACATGGTGAAACCTCATTTCCATATATAAAAAAAAATAATTAGCTGGACATGGGGTCATGCACCTATAGTCCCAGCTACATGGGAGGCTGAGGTGGGAGTATTGCTCGAGCCTGGGAGGACAGGATGCAGTGAGCTATGATTTATCATTGTACCCCTGCACCTCAGCCTGGGTGACAGAGTGAGACCCTGTCAAAAAAAAAAAAAAAAAAAAAAAAAGGCACGACTAATCCAGGGAGAAACAAAGAATAACACTATCTTCTATCAGGCACAATTCCTCTGAATATGCTCCATTTTAACTTTTAAACTCACTGATTTTAGCCAAATGTACTACAGCACTGAAAGTGTTGGCTCAGAGTCAGCATTCAATAAATATTAGGGAAATAAGTGAATACTTTAAGTTTGATTTACAGTCTACTATTTAGAAACAAAACAGCAACTGATAAACATGTTTACATTTTTAAATTCTGTGATTGCACTGAAACAGAGTTTACCACTCACATAATCAGTGTAGATAACGAAGTTAAAATACACAGCTGAGGTTAAAAAATATCCACTAATAAAATGTTGAATAGGTAAAACCAAATATTTCCTGAGACAATGAGTGACAGCACAGTTGCAAGAAAAACAAATGCTATTTCTCCTTTGATTTTTCTACCAAGTATTCCCTGGAGAAAATTATTCAAGTAACTAAAAATCCATTTGATTTTATTTGAAAATCAAGTCTTCAAAAAATAGATTTGTGTTCTCTTTGGATCTCAAAACTCCTGGTCCCACTGTACTTAGACAATTCATGGATTCCTAGGACCGATCTCTTACAGTGATGTGGTTTGGCCCTGTGTCCCCACCCAAATCTCATGTCGAATTGCGATCCTGGGTGTTGGAGGTAGGGGGTGATGAGATCATGGAGTGGTTTCTGATGGTTTAGCACCATCCCCCTAGTGCTGTCCCATGATAGTCTCACACTATCTGGTTATTTGGAAGTGTGTGGCACCTCTCCCTTCACTCTCTCTCCCCCTTGCTCCACCATTGTAAAGATGTGCTTGCTTCCCCTTCACTTTCCGCCAATATTGTAAGTTTCCTGAGGCCTCCCAGCCTTGCTTCCTGTACAGCCTGCAGAACGGTGAGTCAATTAAATCTCTTTCCTTCATAAATTCCCCAGTCTCAGGTAGTTCTTTATAGCAGCATGAGAATGAAATGATACAAATACCAAATGGAATACATTTGGCCAAGAAATAAAAGGGCCTAGATATTTCTCGTGTGCTGATCAATAACAAATTACATTTCGGTTTCATTTCCCCAGGCTTAATGTATGAAGCACCCGTTCCTGAACTTGAAGCATGGGGCACCAAGTGCTCATGATGAACATTTGAGTTCAAAACAAAATTGAACAAACAGATAAAAGAGTCAGAAAGCAAATTATCAGGTTTATTGCTGACAAAGCTGAGCTGGAGAATGTGGACGCTAACATGTGGCCACCATTGTGATTCCTACCTCATGGTCTTCCCTACTCCAGCTCTGGACCATTGGAGGACCTAGCAGGAGCCTGCAGGGCAGACTACTCAGCACACAGCTTCCCAGGTGTGGACAGAGAGCAACCGGCCTAGACCTCACCCCATGAACTCCCACAGGGACGTGGGAGTGGAGCCAAATGGAACTTTCCCGTAGGAAGGCAGACCTGAGAGGAGACACTCATGCCTGTGGCTTCTAATCCATTCACGCCACCAGGTTAAGAAAGAAGGCCGACCAGGCTGTACTCCTCCCAATCGCTTTTGGCTGCACCATGGAGTGCAGGACAGGGCACAGACCAGAAATGTCCTCTGTTGTGCTCTTCGGTACCACAGCTCCTCTCCTTGGAAGCTCCCTGAACATCCCCAGCTGGTTGTCCCTGATCCCACTGGGTGCAACGGTCAACCTGTGGTCAAGCTGTGGCTGCCCCTCAGGGTGAGGATGATGCCCTGGATTCATCAGTGACCTGCCATGTATCTTCCCGGGGTTAAAGATGGGAGTACTGCCCCTATCAGGACCCCAGAAGGCTTTGACATGAGTAAAACTCATTCTTTAGCCAACTCCAAAGTCAAGCTGACCTCTAGGCTGAAAATTTACTGCTGTCTTGTCCTTTTCCAATGCCAAATTTTGCCCAGCTTGTGCCATCCAAAATAGCCCAGCACAGTCCCAGGAATGAGATGACAGGCATGACAATCTGCTCATAACACAATACAAGCAATGTAAGAACACCCGGATTTTCACAGAAATCCGTCCCATCACAAAATTCCAAACGTAGTGCTTTCTTTGTCTTATAGCTCAAAACCAAAAGAAGTTAAAGTCCAAATAGCTTTTCTCCTTTACTTCTTATACTATTCGACCTCAGCCAGGGAAGATTCTTTCCAATGCCCAGAAGGGGTGAGAGTTCCCTCAGCAACTGTGGCCTCTGCCATCATTGACTGAAATTGGTGCTGTTTCTTCAGGGTTCCCTAAAGTAAAAATAAGTGAATCCCAAGCCTCCTGCTTGCCTAAATGCTTAGAGTCCCCCACAAAATCTCTATAAGAAGCCAATCCACACCATATTGTGGAAAGAATACACATTATTTCTGTCTATCCAGTAAAGCTCCCCTAATTATTCTGGTAATGGACGAGTGACCCCAAACTGCCCAGGGAACTTCCCAGGAATTGTTCTAACTGGAGCTGGACCGGAGATGTGGCCAGTGCTTTCTGCTCATGAGGCTGTGGACGAAGAATCCTGGCACTGCTGATGACCAGCTCTTGCTGTCACATTGAGAAGAGACCAGAGGTGAGGAGAGAGTTCCAATGATGCTTACAGCCCTAGTTCTAGGCATCCCAAAGGCCAGCTGTCCCCCTGCCCATCCCATGGTATAGCTCTAAGAACTATGAATTCTGGAATTTAAATGAGCTCAAGTTGGGTTTTTGCCATCCACAGACAGACCTCAATGGGCTAGGACATTATTAATCAAGATCTTCTATGAAAGTAAAAATTGGTCAGGTGCAGCAGCTCACGCCTATAATCTCAGCACTTGGGGAGGCTGAGGCAGGTGGATCACCTGAGGTCAGGAGTTCAAGACCAACCCAGCCAACATGGAGAAACCCTGTATCTACTAAAAATGCAAAAATTAGTCTGGCGGGCATGGTAGTGGGCACCTGTAATCCCAGCTATTCAGGAGGCTGAGTCAGGAGAATCACTTGAACCTGGGAGGTGGAGGTTGCAGTGAGCTGAGATTTCGCCACTGCACTCCAGCCTGGATGATAGAATGAGACTCCATCTTAAAAAAAAAAAAAAAAAGTAAAAATTATCAGTTTTGAGGCTACCCCCACAGCCAGTGTATTTGGACACACTCAAAGAAATTGAGGCAGACACCACCTGGTACGACTGCCATTCCTAGTGGAACATTCATGGCAGCCCACCCAGCCTGCAGCAAATGACGAGGAGCCAATGAGGACAGCCTAAGTTACAAAGAAACTCCCAAAGGAATGTTAAGGGCTTTGGAAATACACTGGTCCCATAAAACCCCAAAAATGCTGAAATTATTTCTTAAGTATACCAAAGATTGCTCTTTAATGCAACAAACCCTTCGTGCTTACGTAAGTCTCCCTATTTCATCTTTGTTTGAAGTTCAAGTTTTACTTTCCATTGGAAACCACCAAATACTTCCCAGACTCTGAAATGAAGAAAACACAGATCTCAGTGTAACCACACATCTTGGACCAAAAAGTCAACAGATAATCAGCCAGAAAAGGTTAGGATGTACTACAATAGCAGTATAGCTTGCAGGTAGGAATCAATGTGATATACGACATAGAGACTAGGATTCAGAGGAAAGGTGGAAAAATTCAGCTGTTATTCATACAATACCAGACAGCACAGAAATATTCAGAAATTCAGAAACATCAGATGGTTGACAACACATGGTCAGAACACCGGAACGACTCAAATGACTGACCAAATTTTAAATATTTTTTCAAATGGATGTTGGAATTATATTTCCAAATATTTATGACCCAGCCCCCTGCCCAGAAAAAAACCCTGGAAGTCCAGGTTGTTTTGTGGCTCTGTGATGTAAAACTAATATCGGTAAAATTTGCAGATGGTGGATTGAATTTTCCCCAAGGAGGCTGCTGTTGGGTAGACACTGTCTGGGTATGAAAATAACCACCTGGGCTCCCTTCTGACATTTCTCAATATGCACGGGGTTCAATAAAAGTGATTTCCACAGTTGGCATTGGGTTCTTTAAGGATAACTGTACAAAAAATAAAATCACAACCTAGCTCTTCAGAGTCTGAACTTATTATAAAACACACCAGGGAACGGAAAGAGCTTTACAAACAAAACCTCTGACACCACACGGTGCTTTGTCAGGTCAGAGAGGAACATCAAGGCAAGCAGGTGTCCCGGGTCCCACGGGAGATGAAGGACAGCCATGGAAGCAGATCATGCCCCACAGACTATCCCTGGTTCACATTCCTCACTGCCCAATCCATTTCCCCATGAAACTCTAACTTACTGGATTCTACTCCAGGCCCCAAAGCGCCCTGTTATGTTCACCTGCGGAGGGTGGACACTGATGGAGTGAGGAGCTCTGCCCTAGGCTGCAGGTCCCCATTACTGGTTGCAGCCAACGCTCACTCCTGAGCAGAAAAGCCAGCTGCACCCCTGAGCTCACCTCTCCAGCCATCCCAGCCCCACCTAAATTCCCCGTGGTTATCACCAGCTGTTCTTCCAGCATTTTGATAGCAACACACCGTTTTATTCAGATGAAAAGGCCAAATTTTCACGCATGTATGCCAATGTGCTTATAAGGGTACACCGGATAGTCGCTGAATACAGTTATGAATCACATTTTTTCTTCATCATCTCAAAGAAGCCAAATGGTGAAGCCATCCAAATCTCCAAAGGCGAACCACTGGCCAATCTTTAAATGGCATTTGTCAGATTCATTTCTATCCCCTCCAGACTGTCAGCACCACCACCACCTCCACTTGTTTCTGTGCAAGTGCTTTCCACCTCTTGTGAGCTTCAGGTGGTTGCATGTCAGGGTGATCCTCACACCTGGGCTTCAGTAAACTGCATCCTGTGCCAGAGACCCCTGTGTCTCTGGGGTCTGCCTGGGGGCTGCATGTAAGCTTGTCATGTAGGCGACTGCCAGGCATGCTGCCTCACATGAAAAGGTCCCATGGAAAGAGCTTCCAGGGTGCCTGGGCAGTTCACTTTTGCCTCTAGGGACCTCAGGAATTGGCTCCCAACCTCCAGCCAAGTTCGCCTGCACCATTGCACAATGCTGGCAAACTAAGCCTTTCATTCAGAAGTACTCTCATTATTTCAAGGGTTAACGGCTCCTTATGGACAAAGTTTGCCTAGAATGTGTTAGATTCTAGGTTGTTTGTTTATTTGCATTTCAGGGGAAATGGAGCAAAGAGAAAGAATATTCATTAATATAGTTTATCTTTCATTATTCCCTTTCATTATCTTCCTACTTTACTCCCTCCTTCCCTACCGCCCACCAACTTGGAAAAGATCTACAAAGCAGAAAAATGCAAAAATGAAGCAATAAAATGAAGCATGAAGAAATTCTGTTTCAAAATAAACTGCAAGCAGCAAAACTAAAATCAAACTCTCAAGCCAACAAGAACTGACTGTAATTTGCCCAGAGAATATTCTTAAAATAAATCTCCCTTATCCCTCAAGATGTTTTTGAGACATTTTAAGCTGGATTTTTATTAGTCGCACTCAAGTCCAGTTTCCCAACTAATATATTACAGTCTAGCAGATTGCATTAAATTCAGAAACCACCACTGTAGACACTACGAATTGGCTACCCAAAAGCTATTCCCAGCTTCTTTCTCCCTTGCCTTCTACTACAAAGGCTGGAATAATAAACATTTAGCCATGACATTTCAGCTTCCCTTGCAGCTAGAATGGTCACATGATCAACTCTAGCCAATGACAGACATAGGGAAGTTAGTCCTGTCATTTCTAAGAAAGCATTTTAAAGGGGTTAGGTTTGGCTGTTATGGGCTAGTGGCCTTTTGTACCCTCCTCCTTTGTTTCCCCTTGGGATGTCAACATGATACCTGGTGATGCAGCTGCCAACTTAAAACATGGAGTGACAATCTTGAGAATGATGACAGCAAAGTGGAAAATGGAACAAGGCTATGTGTCCACAATCTTGTTAAACCATGGGACAGTCCTGGTCTCTCTGCTCCCAAGTTTACTGGTGAATGAGATCAACAATTCTCTTACTTGTTTAGCCACTGGTAGTCAGATATCATGTTGTCAGCAGCCTAATCCACTGCTACCTAATCACTTCTGGATTTGTAGAATCAAATCATTTCCTGATTTTTAAATGAGAGCTGCTTTGGTTTAATTTTCATTACTTTCTGTTTGTTATTTTTAAGGGATCCCCTCTGGGAATTTAATTTTGACAGTTTCAATGCTTATTTGTCAGTAGGCCATTGACTTGAGTAATTACATCTGCCCAGAAAGTGATGCAGCCATAAATCAGACTGAATTTCACCATCAGATCTGGCTGAATTCAATCATTAGGATTTGAGGTTTTAAAGTTCTTGGCCATTTTGTTTAGGATCCAGTGTAAGCAAAAGCTACTGTTTCAGAGAAAAAACAAGATTCCCCCCCCCCCCCATATAAACCACCAGCTTTCCAGAATGGTTTGGGGAAACTGAACTGGAGGAATTCCATAGATACTTGTATTTATAACAATCATAAGAAAAAACCGGCCCTAAAGAGCAAATGCCTATAGTTGGGAAGGACTCATGCCTTCTGTTGGCAGGCGTCAGAGACCCAACTAGATGCCAGTACTTTGCAGGTTTTTGTGGAATTTTTTCGCACATTCTTCAAATTCAATTTGTAACCAAGAAATAGTTTCTTAAAGAATGACCATTGTTTGCTAGTCCAGCTAGTCTCAGCCTACTATAAACTGCTTGGCATGCCAGACCAAAAAACACTCCCTGAAAATTTATTCCTTTTCCCAAAATGTGAAAGTCATTGTCTAACTATGTTAAACACTTGGACATTACTGTACCCAAAATCGCCACTCATATTACTCAGAAAGCTCCCTGAAAAACACCCTTAGAAGAGAGGCCAAGCAAAGGTTCTGGAGGGGTAGGTTTGAAACAGAGTGAATGAGACAGACATGACCAGGAGCGAACTACCACATAGACCCAGTGACAACCCCACTTGCTAATGAGCCATTTTTAAAACATTACAGATAATAATAACTAATTTAATGATTATGAATGGGCATAGGTAAATTATCAACAAAGAGGGGAAAATACACTACACACTTAATAAGCTAAGAGTTTAAGTTTTGGATCCGCTTGTAATATAGCAAAAAATATTTAAGGAAGTAAAAAAGAAAGGAAAGGAACATTTGCTGACCACCTACTTAGTGCCAGCCATTTCATTCATTTATGGAACAGATATTTACTGAGTGCCTACTATGTGTCAGATTCTAAGCAAGGAGCTGGCAATATAGAAGTAATTTAAAATGAGCTGTGTTATCATAACTATTTTCTCTTTGATCCCCATTTCAAGCCTGTGAACTGCACTTTGGTATTCACATTTTTATAAATAAGGAAACTGAGTCGCAGAGAGTTAAGTGATTTGCCCAAGGGCACACATCTAGTAAGTGACAGTCGAGCTCAGACCTATCCGAAACTAGGGACCATGCTCTTTCTACTATACTTTGTTCCCTCTCAGCTGTAATTATAATTAAAAGCAGTAAGTTTAAACCTGGAGATAAATCAGAACCAAAGATATAAAACTGAAAGCCAATGGTGGCAGCTGAATTCATAAGGACACATGAACTCATGCCCTGAATGAGATCTTGTGAATGTCAGGATTCCATGCTGCCAAGTCTTCATCTCTTGCTCCTCAGCTTACTCTATGTCCAACAACAGTGAGCGTCTCCTCCTAGAAGCACCTCTTCTCGGGTCCTCCCTGACCACTAGACTAGCTTCTAGGACACCACACTCCCTGGTTTCTCTTCCACATCGTTGACCACCCCATCTTGGTCTCCTTTGCCAGCTCCTCCTCCTCTGCCAGAACTCTAAATAGTAGAGCACTGCACAGCCCAGTTCTGGCTTTCCCACTTCTCTACTCCACTCCTTCCTTCTCTACCCATGTAGCACACCTGGTGCTATGACTGCAAAGACCATCCACATGTGGAAGGCTCCTGAATTCCCAACTCCAGCCCTGGCTTCTCCTCTGAGCTCCAGTGTGTCCAACTGTCTACTCAACATCTCCACCCAAAGAACACAGAGGTCTGAGGGATGACAGTTTAAATCTGAAATTTTAGTGATAGGAGAACCAGAAAAAAAGTTGCATCACAGAAGTAGGAGAGATTTTCAGGAAGAAGGGGATGTCCATCAGTGTCAAGTCAAGTCAAGGGTGGAAAGAGTCCATTTTTCTCCTCTTGAAGGAGAGTGTCCACCACCATTCAAGGCCCCTAAAGAAAGCAAATATGCCACTCAAGTTTCTCTCTATAAATATCAAATTTAGTCCATTTTCTATGAATGGAGCTAATCCCACCTACCTCATAGGATTGATGCAAGAATAAAATATGAAAGAAAATCATAAAACACTCCACATACGTGAGATAATGTCAATATGAGGAATAAATGCCACAGAACACCTGATATCCCCAATCACAACCCAATACAAAATGACCCAGCCTGATTCCCAGTATCTCAACTCTTGGCCAATTCTCCCTCCGCACACAGCAGAGGGAGTATTGGGTCCTCATTTCCTTCCATATTGGAAAATACACTTTTAATTGGAATTTTAAAATCTTGACAATTGAAAGAAAACTTAGATAATCTGATTCAACTTCTCCTCTTCCATCTGCCTATTGATTGTAAATCCAAAATGTCTTCAGTGATTTCCATGACTGGACAGACCCAGTCAAATTCCAATACATTTCCCTACCTTCAAAAGTAAACATCTTTGAATATGCTATTCAATTGGGTGACATAGCGTTACTAAGCAAGCTGCTCCCCTGGGAATACAAGTGAATTACTTTGGAGATATGTAAGAAAGGCAATGGGCTTCAGTCTACTGAAGGAAGCACTACATCGGCACATAAAAGAGTGAGGGTATCTATCAGACATTTACTATCAGCTGAGTGCCACTAACAAGAAACATTATCAGGGCCCAGGGGAAAGGAAGTCCTCCCAAAGCTAGGATAATCAGAGAACAGAGTATAGCATTAATGGAATTCAAGGAGCGCTTTTACTAGAGATTTCCCCCATGTGTGGGAGCCCTGGGTCTCTCACTGCTTTCCAGGGCTTGAATTCCAAGAGGACACGTAGTCAATCCCTCCCTATGGTTGTGACCCAGCCTATCTTTGACCCCTCAAAATGCTGAGAATTGTTTCCTGTAATGAAACTACATTACAATTTCAGAGTGCCAGTGGACCCCATGGAACTCATCCCAAGGACCCCAAGTCAGAGTCTGCATGCTTGTTAACATGGACGCACAATTTGCTCAGATGACATCTAGTGTTTGTCTCCTGAACCTCATCCTCCCTAGGTGCTAGCATTGAAAGTGCAGTCATGATGCAGCTGTGAAAATAAGATCACCCCAAGGCCTCACATCCTTTGGGTGTGGTTTGTTTGAATATCAGCAGGTACATATATGGATTCTGAGAATTATTAGCCAAAACAAGACGCTTCAGTTCTCCCAGTCTATCAGAAAGCAGTAGAAGGAAATTGTTGGGTGGGGTGGAAAGTGGTATTAACAAACAGACTGGAGCCAGGGCACATGTTACAGGAAAAGAGAACGTGGTGGTTTTCCATAGCATCAAGAAGGTTGTCAGATCCATGGCGCATAGACCGTCTGTGGTAGAACAAGGCTGCCCTCATCTCATGACCTGGAAGTCTCAACTAGAAAACACAATCTAGACAGAAAAAAAGAGAAAGGCACATCCAAAATTTTACAGAATAGGAGAAAAATGTACTGATTTTTTTAGTTTCAGATTGAGTCAGAACCGAAGTGTGCCCACCAGGCAAAGTCCTCAGACAAAGTTGGTGGTGGTTCTTCCTGATCTTACAATTCTGTATGCTTCAATGTAAAAACACTACATCTGGCAAGTAGAAGTTGATTAGAAAGTCCAAGATGATCCTATATTGCTACATTTATTGTATTTGGTTGTCATTTATGGTCACAGCAATTCCAACTTCTTTATTACTAAATCTTTGTAACCCCAGAGCCTAGCACAGTGCCCTGCCCACAGAAGATATGAGTTAATTACTTATCATTTAATCTATCAGTGAAGGACCTAGCCAGGCTTGATCAAATACTTAAGACCACTTGAATGTCCATAGGTCTTTGGAACTCCAGCTTGACAGTTCAGCACACAATGCATCTCAGGGCCTTAGCCCTTCCTCATCTGGGCTATGGCCCAGTGCTGGAAGCTGATGAACTCTTTTGCCTACTGAAAAGGAACCATCATTGATCATTAAAGGAATGCAAATCAAAACCACAACGAGATACCATCTCACGCCAGTCAGAATGGCGATTATTAAGAAGTCAAGAAATAACAGATGCTGTCGAGGTTGTGGAGAAATAGGAACGTTTCTACTGTTGATGGGAATGTAAATTAGTTCAACCATTGTGGAAGACAGTGTGGTGATTCCTCAAAGATTTAAAACTGGAAATACCATTTGACTGAGCAACCCCATTACTGGGTCTATACCCAAAAATATATAAATAATTCTGTTACAAAGATACATGCACACGTATGTCCATTGCAGCACTATTCACAATAGCAGAGATGGAATCAACCCAAATGGCCATCAACGATAGACTGGATTTTAAAAATGTGGGACATATACACCATGGAATACTATGCAGCCATAAGAAGGAATGAGATCATGTCCTTTGCAGGGACATGGATGATGCTGCAAGCCATTATCCTCAGCAAACTAATACAGGAACAGAAAACGAAACACCACATGTTCTCGTTTATAAGTAGGAGCTGAACAATGAGAACACATGGACACAAAGAGGGGAACAGCACACACTGGGGCCTGTCAGGGGAGGACAGGGGGTTGGGGCAGAGCATCAGGAAAAATAACTAATGCATGCCAGGCTGAATACCTAGGTGATGAGTTGACAGGTGCTGCAAACCACCGTGGCACACATTTGCCTATGTAACAAACCTGCACATCCTGCACATGTACCCTGGAACTTAAAATTAAAATTAAAAATTAAAAAAAGAAAAGGAATCACGTGGGTAAGCACAGCATACGTTATGAATTAAATTGTATCCCTTCCAAAAATATATTGAAATTCTAACCCCTGGTATTTGTGAATGCGACCTTATTGGGAAATTTTGGAAATACAGTCTTACAGAGTTAAGATGGCCAAATCTAATCCCATATGACCAGTGTCTTTATAAGAGAAGACGCAGGGAGAATGCCATATGATGTGGACGCAGAAGTTGGACTGGTGTGTCTAACAGCCAAGGAAACCACAAGAAGCTAGGAAGAAGCAAGGAAAGGCTCTCTCCCAAGGCCTTCCAAGAGAGCATGACCGGCCCTACAGATTCCAGACTTCCAGCTCCAGAGCTGCAAGATAATATATTTCTGCTGTTTAAAGCCACTCAGTTTGTGGTACTTTATTACAGCAGCCCTAGGACGCTCACATACTGTGTAAATACAATCTTCTCTCCAACTGAAAATGGACTTCCAACACAAAGCAACTCTCTTCACTAATGCATATGCTGACACCACACAGTTAGGGTGGGAGGGAAGCAGGGCACTGTCCCACACTCAGCACCACTCCCTTATTCTGCTGGAGGCCAGTCAACATACATAAATATATTTAGATATATCATATGTAACTAATACCGAAGAAAGCACATCCAGTCATTTAGTAAGTAGTCACTGAGCCTCTACTATTTGCAGGCAGCATTCTAGACAAGGAGCCTATAGCAGGGAATAAAACCAACAAAATGTCCTGCCCTCATGGAGCTTACATTTCAGCAAAGGAAGACAGTCACGTATCAAATAAGCCACTAAATATATGAAATGCCGGGTTCGTTGATGAGGGCATGGAGCAAAATAAGGCAGTGATAAGATATGCTGGGGGTAAGGATAAAATTACCCTGTTAAAGGCAGGGAGAAGTCCAGAAGGCCTCTTGAGAAGATGTTGCACAAAGAACCTGAAGAGGGTGAGGCATCAACCCATAGATTGTTTTTGTTTTTGTTTTTGTTTGAGACAGAGTCTCACTCTGTCACCCAATCTTGGCTCACTGCAGCCTCCACCTCCTGAGTTCAAGCGATTCTCCTGCCTCAGCCTCCTGAGTAGCTGGGACTACAGGCATCTGCCACCACGCCTGGCTAATTTTTGTGTTTTTAGTAGAGACAGGGTTTCACCATGTTGGCCAGGCTGGTCTCAAACTCCTGACCTCAGGTGGGTGATCTGCCCTTCTTGGCCTCTCAAAGTGCTGGGATTACAGACATGAGTGAGCCACTGCCCCTGGCCATCAACCCACTGATGTTCATGGAAGGTTGCTCAGGCAAAGGGAATGGCCAGTTCAAAAGCTCTGAGGCTGGAAGGGGCCTCGTACATTGCAGGACCAGCCAGGAGGCCGGAGGCCAAAGTAGATGGTAGACGGCGAGGGAGGGCGTGGTATGGAAAGGATCATGCACAGTCGGGAAAACTTGTTGAGACTCTGGTGTGTATCCCCGCGGGAGTCGGGGAGCTATTGGAAGGTTCTGTGACATTGTGCATCATGAGAATCACTGCAGCTGCTGTCCTGAGATTGGAGTGTTGTGGGAGAGGACAGGAGCAGTGTGACTATGGAGAGGTCACTGCAAAAATCCAGGTAATATGGCTTGGACCAGGGTGGTAACTGCACTTGCCTGAGATGCCAAATTGCACGCCATGATTTCTCCATTTACACACACACACACACACAAAAAAAAAAAAAAAAAAAAAAAAACACTTGCAAGCTAACTGCAGTGATCACAAGCCGAATGGGCACAATACTTTTAAAAATAGGCTTTGGCCAATCTCAAAAGGTGACATACTGTAGAACTGCATTTATATGACATTCTTAAAATGACAAAATTATAAAATGGGAGAACAGATTTGTGTCTGGGGTGGATGGGAGGAAGGAAGGTAAATGTGGCTACATGAGGAAGCACCAGGGCCTTCTCACAAAACTCTCCTGCGTCTTCACTGTCCTGGCTGGGATGTGGCACTGCAGCTACGCAAATGCCACCTTTAGGGGAAACTGGGTGGAGGGTACATGGTACGTCCACCTTACTGCTGTCAACCTAAACAACAGAGAGGGAGACTCCAAGAGAAGATGATGTTGATTTAGGAGTAAGTATTGCGATGGGAATTTGCATGCTATGGTGAATGCATATTTAAGGAGTGAAAGGAAGGCAAAGGCGTTTAAAGGGAAAACAAGGAAGATGGCAATTGTCTTGAGATAATCATCCTTGGCTACAAGGATCAATGAAGAGGATAGTGCCAGTGGGAGGATGGACAGGAAGTTGCTGGGCAGATGTCAGGTTGTCATGGCCTTTTGCAAGCTTGTAATTTTTGCAGTCTTTGCTGAGAGCTCTTGTTATCAGGCATTTGTGCGTGAGAACCCTCCCCTCCTGGCTTTTCATGGCTCTGTTTGTCAGGGTTTTTAGCACAAGTGACTCCATTTTGATTCTGACAACGTTCATGCTTCTTATAATTGAACAGGAATCTATAACTACCTCAAAATTAAAACTTTTTAAAAACATTTTTTGAAAAATAGCATTTAAGCCTAAAGTGAAGCCCAAACCGCCGACCTTTATGTCTTAGGGGGAATGGGCACACCAGAATCGGCATGAGAAACGATCACTGAAAGCACCCGACAGCGCGGCATTAAGTAAACACAGCCACGCCGGCTTCTCTGTGAAGGGCACACCTAAGCTTTCTGTCCTCTAAGTGTGACTGATACATCGTCACGAGCACACATCCATCAGAGGAGGCGAAGCCTTCTCTGCAGGGCGATTTTATTTTATTTGTGAGTCTGTGCCACCACAGCAGCTTTCTCCACCATCCCCCAAAGCAACCATACATTTCACAGAGCTTCTGTCAAAAGCAGCTTCTCCTTCTGATTCTTCAGAAGGGGCTCACAGTGAGCCCGCCTGCCCCAGGTCCTGCCCTCCCCTGCCTGGCTAGGGTGGCTTCTCCTGAGCTCCTAGGACACTACACCTGTCGCACCCCCTCCAGCTCCGTGAGTCCCGCCATGGGTGACTGTGGATGAGACTTCACCTCCAGACAAATGTGGGGTCATGATAAATTAGGAGACATCACTGCACACCTTTCCCAGGTACTTTATTAAAATGCTAGCTAACTCCAGTCACAGCACTAGGGCTTAAGGTACCCGCTATCCACACTTCTTCAAGAGCGGCACATGCTCAGCTCCACTCTGTTTGCAGACTTAGTAAAAGTCTCAGTAAATTGTGTCCATTCATTTCCTCTTTAAGCCAAGTTACTTACCACTCCCCGCCCATGAACTCCTAAAATGACACAGGGTCTTTCCTGGGGAGCCACACTGAAATCGGCACAGACCCACCCCGGGCCCAAAGCCAATATACTCAACTGTTTAAGACCTGCACTATACGTCAGTTCTACCAGACTGTCCACATGTAAATCCATGAGACTCATGCTACCCTGGAGCCCTTTCCAAAATAGGACTGTTCTAGAACATATGAGCCGTTTCAGAAAACATGGAACAAAGATGATTCTTCAAATGAGATACAACTGGAGGTGACACGATATAGGCATTTGGTCTATATTGTCATGAAGAAAGTCCCAAACAAGTTAAGCAAATATAGAGGAAGCCCCAAACAATGAACAAAAGCCTCAATGGTCCCTTCTGGCCAGAGCCCCATGCAGTACTGGGATTGACTGCTACCCGGCCTCCCACCGACCCAGCTACGTGCCACCTTATGGCACTCCCTCGGTGGCCACCAACACAATGGATTAAGGTCAGACCTCAGGACCTTCCTGAGCTGGTTGCCTCCTATACCTCCAACCCCGAATGCCACCACTGACACAGAGCAGCACTTAGCACGAGCCACCCCGAACATTGCTGGTTCCTTGCATGTGCCTTCACACGTGCAGCAGGGTCTGTTCCTCGACCAGAGATGTCCTTCCTCGGCGTCTTTCTCCAACTAATGCCTATGCTGTTCTTAAAAGAGCTCAAATATAGCTGGCCTTGACCCCCCAGTCAATTCACCCCCGAGACACCTGTGCCACTTCTGTCCTAGCATGTATCACCTGTCTGCATTATCCTCATCCAGTCCTCCCCGCCTGTGTGTCCTCTGACAGCAGGCACTATGTTCATCTGACTTTGTGTCTTTGTCTGACTCCTAGTAACCCTTGCTGAATGGGTGAATGAATGAATGGACACCCTGCAAATGGAGACTCCCACAAAGTTAGAGCTGGGGGGCCCTTCCAATACCAAGTCAATCCCCTCACTTTGCAGATGAGAAAAGTGAGGCCTGGAGAGTTATGACCCACCCAAGGTCACACAGCCAAATTGGTGGCTCAATCAGGACCTAATAAACCAGATGAAGGGACGTGACACCATAAAACAGTCCCTAAATAGCAGAGCCCAGCATTTAAATGGCACATTTCTCCTGAGACGTTCAAGACGCTTTAACGCTGTGAGCATCAGCCTCACCGCCTCTGTGAGATGCAGGGACTTGTCAATGGTACAGATTAGCCACTCATGTTTCTCAGCATTGTTTCTTGACTTAAATGGTCCAGTAAACAAAACTCAATGTCTTAGCACACGGTGGTGGCACTTCCGGGAGCCTTCTGGTTAAATACAGTCTCAAAGGTTCAAAGTTGTGATGTCCATGGTAAGGATCAAGCACTCACAGAGAGCCCCTGAAATTAACTGGCGAAGAGTTTGGGTAACAGGTTAGACACCGAGCACCAGCTTCAAGGAGCTGAGAGGCGAATTTAACAGGACCACCATGGGAAGGGGGCTTCCCACAGTAAGGACCCTGCTCATATCCACAGGCCAAATCCATCTTGTAACAAAGGCTAGATTCACTGCTACTTTTTGTCTTAAGTTAAGCCCTGCTGGAATTTAACACATTTCAGGGCCTCACAGAATCATTTCTCAACAGCCAACAGCAATGTTACAAAAGTAAACTCAGGAAGGCATTCTGAGCAGATCAAAGATGTGAGTGTTGGCACTCACACCCAGCCTAGAGAAGAAAACAAGGAGACACAGTAAAGGCTCAAACCAACCAGAACTGCGGGGTCTGCAGGGAGAGTGTGGGATCTGGACCCCAAAGACTGAGTATTAGATTACAGACTTTGGGAAAACCAGTTAACCTCTCTGACCTCGGTTCCCCCAGTAGCAAGATGAGGATGCTACTGACGTCACAAGGTCACTGTGGAAATTAAATTAAATAACAGAGAGAAATGGTGAACTCCGTGACACTTGAACCTGCCAGTTATTATTAAAAGGAAGTAGAAGTGTACACCTAGGAATTCCTCATAAAACTGAAAATAGAATTATGTAGATTGTACTTTATAGATTATAAGGATGCCATAATTAAATCTTTCCTCCACATATAGGAGACCCCAGTAAAAAAATGTCAGCAGCATCTACTTTGTAATTAACATGAACACCTCTCAAGTTATTTTGCTACATTTACAAGTGTAGCATTATTATAATAACTAGAATACACAGTATATAATTATAATAATTAGACATTATAATTGTAATATTACCCTCTCTTGACACAAAAATTAACGTTGGTGGTGGAGAGGACAGGCTCAGAGAGGACCCATCAGGGCCAAGGAGGCAGTTATTAAGGCCAGTACCCCTGCGACATCTCTTACGCTTACTCCATCTTCCAGCAGCTGCAGCTTTGGTGGAGGCCTGC
This sequence comes from Chlorocebus sabaeus, assembly GCF_047675955.1. Lineage (NCBI taxonomy): Eukaryota > Metazoa > Chordata > Mammalia > Primates > Cercopithecidae > Chlorocebus > Chlorocebus sabaeus. The sequence goes on from NC_132916.1 coordinate 11,501,532, forward strand.
AGAGGTACCAGCGGCACCCCAACCGCCACCGGGCTTCTGACCCCAGCTGCAGGTCTAGATAATTTCCTTGCTCACCAATGCGTATTTGAATTTGCTGGCACGCAGCCATTTCGACTCTTAATGAGTGATCTGTCCTTTCCCATTTAATATATGAAGGAAGCGCCAGTAAGTAGAAAAACTGCCAAAAGGCAAGCACTCAGGGAGAAACAAGGCAGATAACTGAATGTTTGTCCTAATTTGCTTATCTCTATAAAGCCACAGCGACAGCCGAGTCCAACCAGGGCTTCACGGAAGGGCCCGCCGGTGGTGGCTTCGCCTCCAGAAGTCCAGGAGCGCCCTCTAAGGGCCGCAGAGCGCAAGCGCTGCCCCGGCCGGGCCGAGGGAGGAAGACGCAGGTTTTTCCTAGGCAAGGATGACTTAGGAGGGAGGAAAACAGGGTGCTCACGAATGTGAATAACCAATACCTTCCTGATTCCAAATGTTCTAACATGCATCTACAAAAATTGGTAAAAGAGACGGATGAAACAGCATCCACCACTGTCCCCCAGCGACCCAGCTCTCCTACCCAAAGGCACCAAAGTTTGCAGTTTCATGGGTACTCTAACAGAAACATCCTGCGCACTTACAAGTAAATACATACACATACATATTCCTTTCTCTCCTTTACTTTTATACCTTTAAATACCTCTATTTTTAAACCGAAATAAAAGCTTCTGGTAACAGTTTAATTATAACTCAAAAATCCCTAAGTTCCAAGGGGGACAAAAGAGGCCAAAAGAGGGCTGCTTCTTAATCAGCCAAGGGTGATGGAGCCTCTCCCGAAATGTTGCTTCCAGGCTCCCTGCCTCACCCTCATCCCTTGATGTAGGCAGAATAATGGTCCCCCAAAGATGTCTTTGTCCTAATCCCCAGAACCAGGGATGAGGGCACCTCTAGAAGGTGGAAAGGGCAAGGAAATAGATTATCCCTTAAAGTTTCAATGCAGGCCTTGATTTTAGCCCAGAGGGGCACATTTCAGACTTCTGATCTCTAGAACTATAATAAAGATCATAAATTTGTATTGTTTCAAGTCATTCAGTGTGTGGCAATTTGTTACAGCAATAGGAAACGAATACGCTCCCCTTCCCCTCCTGTTTTCAGGGAATGGGCCTTTAGAACTTAAATATGACGTGAATGGTCTTGGTAGGGCATCTTGATCATGCTCTGGAACTGTCTGGTGATAACTTTCCAGGGATGTGAATTGTCACTCTGCAATCCTATTACAACCTCTGATTCCACAGGAATAAATTTCATGATCAACTGATGAACAAAACAGCTCTACCATCTGCCATTGGCGGGCTCCAATGCACAAGATAAAAGGAGAGAGGGTCTCTCCACGTTCTCTCAAAGAGGGCTGAAGTAAAAGGGAAACCTCATAAAGCCACATGCAGGTTGAGCCACAGGCAAGCTTCTAAAGGCTTCCGGAGATGGAAGGCGCCTCCTTCAATTGGTCTATTCCGGAGCGGAGACTAGCCCAAGGCCCCCAGGGGTGCAGGACAGCACTGCCACTCATGCCCAGGCATCCTGATTTTCAACCTACTTCCCTCCGTATATACCAGTGTGTCTCAGATGTTTTGGTGTCTGAATTATCTTCTATTCTTGAATTTATGAGGATGCCAAGGAGGTTATGTTTCTGTGAGTTTTATCTATCCTCATTGACTTTACTGGGAATTAAAACTAACAAAAGTCTAAAATATGTACTTACTTGTTTTGAAATAACAATAATAAACCATTACATGTTGACATACAAATATATTTATATGAAAAGTAACTGTTTTCCAAAACAAAGAGAAATGAGTGAGAAGAGCAGTTTTGTTTCTACATTTTGGCAAATCTTTTTAATAGAGTATCTCTGATCTGCTTATGCATTCAATCTATTGCAATATGTTGTTTCGATTGGAGAAAATCCAGCCTCACACAGATGTATAGCCGGACAACTATTTCAATAGCCTTTTTGGATACTTTTGAAAAATCTTTGATATTACACCAAAACTCATCAAGTAGCCATTTCTTAGAATCTGAAATCAGATGAAGAATTTTTCATATTTTGTTACATTAAAAATCCATTGAGCTATCATGCACTTGGAACAGATCTTTTACCCATGCAAGATTGTTGTAAGGCTATACACTGGTCATTTGGATCTGTTGGTTTATTTGGTTATGCAGATCATCCAAATGTTCACACATTTTATAATATGACATTTATAAATCACATTCATTTATATCACCACTGATCTCACTAGAAAAAAATTTAAATATTGGGAAACTTTTAAGCTTATAGTGGTGGAAACAACTTGGCAAAATTCTAATTTTCACTTGAAAGCTGAAATGTTATCACTGGCAAGCAATAATAGCAGTTCTTTTACTAGAAGTAGCAGGTTCCCTTTGTTCATTTTTGAGAAAACATCTGCCAAATACCCAAGTCAGAATAACTCTAGTTGGTCTGTTGTCATTCTTTGTGGTAAATACCACACTCCATTAAAAAAAATCAGCTAACTTAATGCACAACTCAAACAGTGCTTTCCCTTGGGGTTGCCACTGAACTTGGTCATCAGCAGTAGTACCTCATGTGTCCTTCCCATTTATTTACACTATTAAAAAGACAGATAGTCAAAGATACAGGGATTTGGTAAAATTAATAATTTTACTGTGGCAACAAGAACATTCTTAATGAAACTGGCAAATATTTTTTAATTGCAAAGGCCTCACAAAATTCAATGACTACTAGCGCATGGGGATGTCCTTGCCTTGATTCTCAGTAAGGTACCCACAGTTTACCCATCAAGCTTTGCACCCTCAGTGCACATGTCAACTGTGGAAAAGAAAAATAGCATCTCAGTAATCTTAGTATTACTTTGAAAATAGTTTCAACACGGAGAATTCCCTAAAAGCTTCTTTAAAGAAGAAAATAAAAATCATTCCTAACCACCCTAAGATATCAACTGTAAATATGTGCATGCGTGAGTACATTCACATGTGTTTAGAAAAATGTATCATACCAGACTGGCAAGGCCATGATAATTTTAATGTTTGCATAGTATCCTGTTGTAGGGATGGATGTGTGTGGAGTAGGGGGCACTGCTTGCTTATTTTGTTTTAAGTTTAATTGACCCTACACTGAAGGGCTTATTCAGATCTTCATTGTGTCCTGCTTTAAGCAAAGTCCCTCTGGAGCCGTCACTATTATGTGGCCCTGGGTAATTTCCTTACAGAGATTCTGGCCCCAAAAGGGTAGTGAGGGTGAGGGCTTGACACAAGCAGCTTGCTTGGTCCATGCATTAGTTCAACCAGAGAGAGGGAGCAGTCTGTCCATGGCGTTGCGTCAAAGGGAGCCCATGAAAGAAATTATGTACCCCATAATTTCATCCACAGCGTGGGGAGCTATCTACAGGTTGCTACGTCTGTTTCTATCCTTCTATTACTTAATTTAAATTCAGTAGATTTCATTCTGAAATGTGCTTGTCCTCCTTTGTCCACTTCTAGTCTGCTCATCATTTTACTGTAGATCCCACGTCAACACAGTAGAGAGAAGGGCTGGGAAGCTGTCCAGCCCCAGCATTCCTCAGCACAGTGATTCACAGAGCAGAAGGCGAAAGAAGCAAGAGTGCAGATCGCGGTGGGATTCCAGGAGCTCTCACAAACAACCCTGCTCGGACCCACTCACATGCAACCCACGGGCAGGTGGCAGAGGAATCGGGAAGGCAGAAGGCTGGAATCGCCACAAAGCCAGGGCAGCACTGGTTTCAGTTTCAGACCATTTTCACAAACAAAAACTCTTTCAGCACTCGGAAAATTTTCACTTAGAAAAACAAAAGCCAGGAGTTGTAGGTGGGGAAGTTGGAAGACTTTATTTAGTTTTATTCCTCTCGAGCACTGTGCAAAATATTCAGTGAATACTCTCCTAGAGATCACTAATGGGAAGAAAAAGACCCTACCACAGGCACTGCCTTTTATGAAAAAGTGGCATTGGCATCAGAATACCTGGCATAAACCTGCACCAAGCACTGGGATGATGTATCTACCAAACAGTCACAAAGCAATGTGACCCCCAACTTTTCTTCCTTGACCCCTGAAGTAAGAGAACAGTATATATGCTGGTACCCTTGTTGGAATAGTATCTGACAATCATTGTCTGCTTCTTGGATTTCTACAAACCAATGACCGAAAAGCCACAGTTTCAAGAGTAAAAATGCCTGCACGGGAGGTGGGAACAACGGCCGCCAAAGGCTTCGGAATGAAAACCCCACCACAAACTTGTCTCTCTCTGCAGGAAACTTGCAAGAAATCTGACAAGAGCTCGCAAGCATTTTCCGAAAAGCATTGCTCCCAAAGCAAGCATCTATCCTGGCTGCAGCCTCAGCCATCCGGGTAGGGCGAGCTTCTCTGGAATCAACTTTCTCATTTCCCTCTCCCTCCTCTCAAGACAAACATTTTCTCCCAGCTTGAACGATCCCCGTGGGTGCGCGGGCCTCCTGCCGCCTGGAGCCGGGCTGGCACTGGAGCGCGGCTCCTCCAGAGCGCAGAGGCACCCGACGGCCTGCGGCAGCCCTCAGCCTTTCCCCATGACCTTCTAGAACAGCCCCGCTCTGCCTCCCTCCGGTCTCCCGAGTGCGCCCGTCATCCTGCCTCGGGAGAGGTGAACGCGAGGAAAGAAGGATGACCACCTACGCTCCCGGGAACTTCTGGGCACAGAAAGGCATTACCCCAGCCCGCATGCCGAAAGTCGCCTTTTCCTTTCCTTTTTTCCCCCTGTGCCTGAATCTCCTGGGACACTTAGACGGCTGGAGCCTCCCGACCCCAGGGCGGGCGACGGCAAAGTTAAACGCCAGCGCGCTGCAGTCCCCGGGCGCCGAGGCGTCCCCGCTCCCGCCTCCCACACAGGGCGCCAAGTGCCCCGACCCGCAAGTGACGAGGAGGCACAGGCTAGTGACAGGACCCGTAGCCAGTACTGAGCTGGACAACGAGGCCTGAGCGCAGGAGGGTGCGCGGGGAGCGGAGAAGCGCCGGGGGCCGGGGCGCGGCCGTACCTGGGGCCCCCGCCGAGGAGGCGACGGGGAGCAGCGCGGCCAGGAGCAGCAGCGCAGCCCAGGGCAGCCGGCGCGGCGCGCGCAGGGTCGCCCTGGCCTCGGGGGCCATCGGGAGCCCGGGGTGAGCCGGGGCTGGGTGCTCTCGGCTGACCGAGGGGCGCTGGCCGGAGTTTGGGGAGTGCGGAGGCGCCGCCGTCGGGTCCCCGCTGCCGTCCGTCTGTTCTGCGCGCTCTGCGCGGTGCCCACCGCGCCCCTGCCCTGCGGCGATCGCTCCCGGCCGCGCACCGGCAGCCGCGCTCCGCCACTGAGGCCGCCGACCTCCCGCCGAGCCTTTTAGCCTTGCTTGGGCGCCCCCTGCCGGCATGCGGGGTCGGGGCCGGGGCCGGAGGGGCCGGCGGGGCCGGCGGGGGCGACGGGGGCGGTGGGACCCCGGCCGGAGGCGGGCGGGGCGCGGGCCGTAGGGGCCGGAGCGCCCCGGACTGACTTAGCGGTTCTGAACTTGTGGCGGTCGCTGTGCCGGGCCAAGTGGCTGAGGAAGTTCCTCCCCTCGTGTAATTCTCTTGTTTTCTGGCTGGGGAAGTCTCCCATCGGGCAGAGGAATACCCTTTGTCCCCTTACATAAACACCTCTGCGCCCCACGGGGGGACTCGGGCCAGGACACCTCACCCCATCCGTCCGCAGCACTGTAGTTCCTGTGGCTAGCCTGGTCCTTCCACGTCCCTCCCTGCACCCAGCGCGCCCAAGTCTGGGGTTTTCAGTGTCCTTAGACCTTGCTGCGTCTGGCTGTCATTTCTAGGGCATGCACGATGCCAGTTTTCAGTGTGTCTTGGTGCCCAGGCCAAGGACTCAGCGGACCCCGCCTCTCTCGCTTCTGTAATTTTAACGCTGCCCCAGGTCTCCCTATTCCTCCTTCCAGCCTGGAAGCCTCGCGGCCCTCCAGACGGACTCGGAGCGCCCCTGGAGGCTACAGTGACTGGAGCTCTAGGAAGGCCGGGTCCTGGCTGCCACGTGCTGCTGTCCACGGACCGGTGTCCTCGAAGAGCTGACCTGGCTAAACTCATCCCAGCGCTGTCAGTTCTCCCTCGTGACAACCCAAAACTTGACCAGATTTGTGTTCTGCAGAGAGGAAAAAACAAACCAAAAAAAAGCTAAATGAATTGTAAATAGATGAAAACTAGAAATACAGTATCTCTTTGAATTTAAGCACCCAGGAAAGGCGTAAACCTACCGCTTTCCCTTCCAGAAAACTCTCCTGCTTCCCAGCAAAGGTTTTGTTTGTTTTTTGGGTTTTTTTGTTTTTGTTTTTGAGACAGGGTCTCCCTCTGCCTCTGCCGCCCAGGCTGGAGTGCAGTGGTGCGATCTTGGCTCACTGCAACCTCCATATCCCAGGCTCAAGCGATTCTCCTGCCTCAGCCTCCTAAGTGGCTGGAACTATAGGCTCCAGCCAACATGTCCAGCTCATTTTTGTATTTTTTGTAGAGACAGGGTTTCCCCATGTTGCCCAGGCTGGTCTCGAACTCCTGAGCTCAAGCAATCCGCCCACCTTGACTTCCCAAAGTGCTGGGATTACAGGCATGAGCCACCACGCCCAGCCTAAACACACATTTTCCTGCATTACTCCCTTATATTGTCATGTTTCCCCACATACCATTTAATGGAGCTGTGTGGTTTCTGTCTCACCAGCAGCCACCCGGCTCTTCCTATTTTGGGAGAATGGTAGCTCCCTCCCCAACTCCAACCAAATGACAGGACCCCTCCTTACCCCCACTCCTTCCCAAAGCCCCACTTCCCCACTGGCTCAGGGCTCTGCAGTGGCCTAGACAGGGTCACTCAGAGTTGGGACTCTTCTAACGGGGGCTGGTGGAAAGGTCTTTTTCTCCCATCATTCATGGATTTGGAAGGATGGTAGCCATGGCAGGCTGAAACAGCCCTCCTCCCCCAAAAGACCTGTGAATGTCACCTTACATGGTTTATTAAAAAGTGATTAAGCATGTTGAGATGGACAGATTATCATGGATTATCTGGGTGGATCCTAATGCAGTCACATATGTAACTTATAAAACAGAGGAGAGGGAGATTGACACACACAAGAGAAATCCAGGTGAGGATGGAGGCAGACATGGGAGCGAGGCACCCACAGCCCAGGGATGCTGGCGGCCACCAGAGGCTGGAAGAGCCTCCCCCAGAGCCTGTGCTGCACTTCAGGCCAGTGGAACTGATTTCAGACTTCTGGTCTCCAAGACTGTGAGACAGCAAATTTCTGTTGTTTAAGCCACCCATCCCATTTGTAATTATTTGTTATAGCGGCCACAGGACGCCAATGCAGTAGCCAGGATGGGCCCCTGGCTCTGGCTCCAGCCTGCAGGGACACCAGCCAGAGAGAAGGAAGCCATGTCCGGAGAGAAGACAAGCGGGTAGAAAAGTGCCGGGCAGGTGTGAGAGTCCCGGGCTCCAGCCTCACCCCTGCGCTTTCTGAATGCTGGTTCTGGGGACAGCATATTCCATTTCGCTAACTTAGAATGAGATTTCTATTTTCTATAACCAATGAGTCTTGGCTAGTGCATTCCCCCCTGTTCTTAACAGAACAAGAACCAAGATTTATCTTTATTGCTCATCTGTCACCCAAAAGAGGCCATCACAGAACCAAACACAGTAACATCCAGGAAATGCTGAGGTTAACTGCCATTCATTCATTCGTTCAGCAAATACTTACTGTGATCTACTCTGTCCCCAGCACTGCTTAGACCCCGGGGATTAGCAGTGACTCAAAGCAGATGAATAGCAGGAGGTAAGTTAAAAGTGGAGAAGGCGAGGCAGCACTGAGGACCTTACAGGCTGCAGGAAGGGCTTAGGCTTTCACTCTGAGAGATGAAGGGTGACACTGGAGAATTCTGATGAGAGAAGACATGGGTAAGCGGGCTCTTACAGTCCCAATGAGGCAAGACAATGCTTGGACATGATGGACAGCAGTGGGGCATGAGAACCAACAAGGTTCTGGATGCATCTTACAGTTATGACTTGGGAGATTTTCTGACTCATTGGATATGGAGAAAAAGAGGATTTGCAATATACCAAGTCACACTATTCTCATGCTGCTCATTAACTCTCCATTGTGACCTCCGTAATTTCAGGATGTCACTCTTTAATTTCATTTTAATGAACTAATCTTGCCATAATCTGTAGATGCACACAGTGAAAGCTCATCAGATATCAGTTTTCTTCCCTGCATCCTCATGAGATGCGTATGCACTTATCTTCCTCCCCAGAATGATACTTACTAGAGCAAATTTCTTAGGGGTACATTTCAGAGTGAAGCACAATGCAAAATTACTTCCAGTTTTAGAGTTTCAGAACCCTCAACCATGGGCTGTTTGATATTAAACGAGATTACTGACACTTAAGAGTTCTGATTCTGATTTCATTACAAATTTGAGAACGTGTGTTTAATCAAAAGGTATTATTACCCTTAGGTTTAAAAGATCTTAAAGAAAATGGAACTAGGAGTCAGTCATCTGTCCTGAACGTGGTCATCTCAAAAATACGAGCTCACAGAAGTTTTCTTCTTTCTTGTCAGTTTTGAGTCCAATGTCAATACTGTTGTCCTGTGAAAGATTTTAAGATTTTAATATTTTTTCACAAAATTTCCTGATGTCCTGATTGCTGTTTCTATTTTGTTCATCAAAACCAAACAGACTGGAGGTTGCTCTGGGGCCAGATAGATGACCAGTCATTAAAATCAATGCCTTATTAGCCTGCCTTAGTTCTGTGGTTTTTTCTGACTTCACAGATCAGCTTGTGTTCATATACACTATTTCTGGTTCTAGTTATTTTTAAAATAACCATACATCCAAGGAGTTCAGCACTCCTCATACACACTGTCGTGGCATTCCTATGTGATAGGGCCAATTAAAATGCTATTCTTGTGTTTCATATGGATAAATGGGAAGCAAGTTCAAATGACCTTCCAGTACAGATTCAAGTAGAGTTTTGAAAGTGCGTGTCTCATATTATTCATCTGACATCAAATTTTGTTCAGTCTTCAATTTGGCTCATGTGGCTCTTTAATTCCTTTTTAAGCACCTCATTTGAATATATCTGCATATTGTGACTGCAGCAGGACACTACGCAATACCCATTACACAATAGTGATGTGCTTTTCAAAGGCTACACAGAAGGAGAACAAAAGAGAGTGTGCACCTATAGCACTAGATGTGATTGTGGGGAGCTCAGTAAATCAGACACAGCAGATCTGGAGGAACACATCCGTCCCCAGGATTCTATGAACAGAGGGAAAAGGGAAAAGAAAATAGAGGCAGGCAAGTAGACACTGCCATCTCAATTTCACCTTGACCTGGGAGAAGGATAATAGAAATAGCTTCTAATTGGCAATAAAATAAAATAATAAAATAATGCTTTGCTACTTTTCTTGAACAGTATTCATTTCGTTCCGATTTTCACAACAACTTTAGAAGCACTATTCTGATTTTACAGGAGAAAACCAAGGCTCCAAGAGGGTATGTGGCGTGTCCTTGGCCCTTTAACTGGTGCGCCTGGGAGTCCAATCTGAGCCTCTAACCCCAAGTGCACATCTCTGTCCACCACACACGACACTCAGAAGGTCCTCTCCCTCTCTCCCATTTTCATTAAAACTATGAGGATCAAGGGAGACAGGACAAATAAAGGTCTGTTTTGCACACCCCATGTCCCCATGTCCACTGCAGATTTATCAGAGACACTCCCTTACCATCCAGAGAGTGACCAATCCCTCTTGGCAAACAACTACATGAGACCTCAATGTTACATCACTCATGTTCTTAGGGTTTCAAAGATGCAGGCAAAACATGATGCTTCTCAAAAAACCCTGCCATGAATCCATCATTGCCCAAAACACACTTCCTCTGCACAGAAGTTCTAACATGTTTCCACTGCAAGATAGTGCCAAGGCAATTTTCCTCTGTTGTACAAATCTACTGGGAATTAGTGAAACATAAAGGATCAAGATGTCAGATACCAGCCTCACATATGCACAGTTGGCATGATTAAATAAAACATCTCACAGATTTGTGTTCTAAGGTTCTGTCCAATGGTCCAGGTCAATCCAGCCTATGTTCCACATATAGAAGAAGATATTCCAATTCTGCCAGCTACTGTTTGTCAATGGGGACAAGAGAAATCATTCATTCATCTATTGCTTTATAATATCCTTTGCTGAACACCTGTTTTTGTTCCATGCCATGTAGTAGAATCTGGGAATGCAAATGTGACTAAGACACAGACAGCCCATGCTTCGAAGAGCTCACATTCAAATGCAGCAGATAAACAAATAAACAACTGAAAACAGTCACAATCCAATATGACAAATGGTGCAATCTTCAGGCCATGGAGGAGCTTAGAGGAATTTGGATGAACGTTGCCCAACACTTCCTTTACTTTACTTATTTTCCCACCAAGGAGATTTTTAACGCTATGTCTACTTCCCATAGGCAGACATAGGGGTACGCTCACTCTCTTCACTCTAATCCTATGGAATTAAAAAGAGCACAGTTTGGGGAGGAGACATTAGTAAGTCTGAGTGGAACAAGAGCTCAAAATGTAGTCTTCAAGTTGCAGTTGGCAGTTGGAAAAGCTGGCCCAGCATTATGCTAAGGAAACATATGTCTGGCCGCCTTCCCAGGCTGCATTTTTCTGACTCCCAGCGTCTTGTCAAAAGCAGACCGCAACTGCTAGTCCATGAGCAGTGCAGAGCTGCCCACCCGAGCCCATGCTGGTGTGCACAGGGTGTGCCACTCCAGCCCCTCATGCCTCAGATAGCATGAGGACAGACAGGCACTCACTCTGGAAATGGGGACATTCATTATTTGTTCAGTAGTCCCCTAATGAACCCTACCTGAGTACCTGGCCCATGAACAGAGCACAGACCTGTGGTCACCTGTGAAATGACATCTGCACCAGCTGACAGCTGACGGGGGCTTTGCTGTCTCTGCAGTGTGACTGGCCTGGAGGAAGTGATGAAGTAGATAGTTCACCGGTGGTGACCCAAGCCCCGTTCCCTCCTGGGTGGCATCTCCCTCTCAGGCACCTACTGAAGCACATCATGCCCTTTCATACTGCACCCTTCTCACCACCCATCAAACCTTCCTTCAAGATCCAATCACCTCCTTCTAACTAGGATGTAAATAAGTGACTGATAAGGCTTTGTGGACTTTTCTCCATAAGGATGTGGTGCTCTGCAACTCAAAGTCACAGAGTGTGTGCTCATTCATCCACATGAACCATAAGGGAGGGTGACACTTTATTATGCCCATTTTACAGAGGCAGAAACTTAGGTTCTGTGTCCAGCCAATATTCATGCAGTTAAGGAATAGCACAGCTGGGAGGCAAATCCTGATACTCTACCTGCAAACACAGTGCTCTTCGCACAACAGGCCATCAAAACAAGAATTCTCCAGTGTTGAATTAGTAAGTAACAAAATGTCAACAGGGAGGCATTTAGGATGAGGGCCTCTTTTATTTACAGTTAGATTTTCCTGACTTAAGAAAAAGCACCATCTTCTGCATCCTCATTATAACCACTGCTCTCTCGCCATGCTTGAGAAGTGAAGTCGATTTTCCTTACATTCTTTAGAATCTGCACAAAAACATCTAGGAGAAAATATTCTGTGATTCTATAGCATCCAAATCAATGTGCTTCCCTAACACAGCTCACAGATCATACCTAGTTGTTATTCATATGATGCTCCTGAGACGAAAAAGCAGGCTTGAGCTGTTTTATAGGCAGCCTCCATTCTGGGAGGGGACCTTACTCTCCGTCTAGATTCATTCATGATTTTGTGAGCCCTCAGCCCATTCAGCCTACAGGCCTCTTCCTTGTTCTGGAAGCATCTTTCCCTGACTTCTGACACTGGAGCCTGTCCTGACCTGTGTTCTACTTCTCCTGCCTCTGTTCCTCCATCTCCTCTGCAGTGCTGAGCCCTTTTCAAGTCTCCTTCACCCCTTGCCATAGAAATCCCATCCACAGTCACTCCAGTCACTCTGCCCTTTCCGTCTTGGGGTCACCTTGCTGCCTCTTCACAGAGATTTTGCACCAACTGATCCCATCCCCTGTTCCTTTCTGCCTTTCCACCTATCCTTCAAAGCTCAGCTTTTATTAGAGTTTCCCTAGAACCCTTTGACCAGGTAAAATCTCCCCTTTCTGCTCGCTCACAGCACCATAGAACTTGCTTTTGTGGTCCTTCCCATGGCTGAATTTTCATGCTTATCTCCATGGCTACTCATCCGTCACCCAGCTTGACTGTAAGCTCCATGAGGACTGGGATCACATCTGTTTTTGCTCATCTTGTATCCCTATAGCCTGGCGTGTGACCTGAATCATAGCAGGAACTCAGTAGACATTTGTGAGTTCGTGTGTACAAGCATGCATACACGAAGGATCTTCTTTATTCAGTAGTACAAACTTGGTAGAATGGTGATATGGTTTGGCTCCGTGCCCCACTCGAATCTCATGTTGAAATGTAATCCCCTGTGTTGGAGGTGGGGCCTGGTAGGAGGTGATTGGATCATGGGGCTGGTGTCTAATATTTAGCGCCAGTCCCATGAGATCTGGTTGTTTAAAAGTGTGTAGCACCCCACTTCCCACCCTTCACTCTCTTCCTCCTGCTCCTGCTATGTAGACGTGCTTGCTTCCCCTTTGCCTTCCACCATGATTGTAAGTTTCCTAAGGCCTCCCCAGCCATGCTTCCTGTACAGCCTGTGGAACTGTGAATCAATTAAACCTCTTTTCTTTATAAAGTACCCAGTTTCATGTATTTCTTTATAGCAGTGTGTGAATGGACTAATACAATTGCCCTCTGCAAGAAGTCAGTGTAAACTCGGACCTATTCCCTGCTGCAGCCCACTCCCACCCAGACCCTGGCTGTACCCAGCGTGCATAAGCAGCAACTCGGCACACAGATGTCCTCAGGCCGAGAGACACTCTGGCAAACACAGTTTAAAAATGTTAAATTTATCATTTTGGGCTACTGGTACAGTGAGACTAGCAATTTGTAAAAGGATATTTATGTATTGTTTCTAAGGTGAAGGAGGATAAATGCAAGTAATTTTGTAGGAAATTCAAATTTTTGTATTAATTAGTGACACTTGCCCTGTTTGTTGTTTCTTTCATTCATTCAATGGTTAGACATTGAATGCCTTGCAATTTGCTGATATCCTAACTTCTCTAATCAGATTGTGCAGCTGGTTGGGCAAATGCAATATTAACCATTGCTGCCAGGAAAATCTCTCTAAACTCATATAATGTCATTAATCACCTTGGCCAACAGGTCATATTAGAAAGGTACCAACTGAGGGAGACTTCTCAGACCATCTCCTTCTCTTCTAGTTCATGCTTGAACAATTACCCAACTATGTGACAGGTTTGTCTGTTTTCAAAAAAATAATTGTGTTCTGGTTACTCCAAAACGAGTGACTAAAAACAATAATTGTACATTATCTTTCTCAGTTCCCGTGTGTCAGGAAGCTGGAAGTGGCCTGGTTGGGTAGGTCTGGCTTGGAGGTCCCTCATGAGTTGCATGGGCTTGGGCTGTCATCATCTGAAGGCTTGACTGGGGCTGAAGGATCCACTTCCCGGCTAATTCACTCCGGGCTGGCAAGTTAGTGCTGGCTGCAAGGTGGGGCCTCAGTGCCTCTCCACAGAGCTGTTTGAATATCTTCAGAACACGGCAGTTGGCTTTCCCTGGAGCAAGTAATGCAGGAGTCCAAGGCAGAAGTGCAATGCCTTTTCAGATGACCCTCAGAAGTCACCCACTGTCACTACCACCATATTCTATTGGTGACACAGACCAGCCTTGATTCACCATGGGAGTGGACTACACAAACGGCATGAAGACCTTTGGTGGATCATAGAGGACCAACATGGAGACTCACTGCCACAGGCTGACACCACAACAAGACCCCTGCTTTCTTGCATATTTTCCGGCTCACTGAACCAAATGATTTGTTTTCCTTTGACTCTCCTCTGGGCTCATTCACCTTTGTTCTAGCTGAGGCTTTGCTGCTAGGAAAGGTACATGCTTGCACAGCCCTCTCAGGCCTGCTCCAGGTGGGTCATCATGATTGTAAGTTTCCTAAGGCCTCCCCACCCATGCTTCCTGTACAGCCTGTGGAACTGTGAGTCAATTAAACCTCTTTTCTTTATAAAGTACCCACTTTCAGGTATTTCTTTATAGCAGTGCAAAAACGAACTAATAAAACTGCCCTCTGCAAGAAGGCAATTCTGCTCCTCTAGGCCTTTTCCCTCTTATTTACACCCTGGCCTGTGGTGCCTCTCTGTCAGTGTGTCCCTGTTCTGTGTCCCTGACAATATTTTAAAACTAAAGTTTAGCCAGGCATGTTGGCACAAACCCATAGTCCCACATACGCAAGAGGCAGAGACAGGAGGATCACTTGAGTCTAGGAGGTCAAGGCTGCAGTGAACAGTGACCGCGCCACTGCACTTCAGCATGGATGACAGTGAGACCCTGTCTCAATAAATAAATACATAAATGCATAAGACTAGATTATAACCTTATTTGATTTTACAGCATGTATCCTTCTGTGTTCATAAAAAACATACATTGCAGCTCATAAATCCTATATAGTGGCCCATCCAGGACAGACTCCATTTGCAGCCTCATTTCATTTAATGGGACCCCCTGTGCAGCGTTTGCTGATGGAAACAATGCAGGGCTTCCCTCTTTACTGCTCTGATAGATCACCCCTCCTCTGCACGCTCTCACGTACTTCCCTTGGCCTGGAAGGCTCCCACTCATTTTTCCCTCACTTCATCAGTTTACTCCAACAACGTTTTACAACATTTATTCAAATCTTTTTTTTTTAACTTTTTTTTTTTTTTAGACAGAGTCTCACTCTGTTGCCCAGGCTGGAGTGCAGTGGCACGATCTCGGCTGACTGCAACCTCCGCCTCCCCAGTTCAAGCAATTCTCCTGCTTCAGCTCCCTAGTAGCTGCGATTACAGGCACACGCCACCATGCCCAGCTAATTTTTTGTATTTTTAGTAGAGACGGGGTTTCTCCATGTTGGCCAGGCTGGTCTTGAACTCCTGAGTTATTGCCTCCACTTCTTGAGAACCTGGGACTATGGGTTTGTGCCAACATACCTGGCTATACTCTAGTTTTAAAATATTCTCAGGGACACAGAACTCCTGACCTCAGGTGATCCGCCTGCCTCGGCCTCCCAAAGTGCTGGGACTACAGGCAGAAGCCACTGCGCCTGGCTGCATTTATTCAAATCTTATGCCACTTCAGTTTATAATCACATGTCCTTGCTCCTGACTTCATTGCAAACTCCCACACCTATTTGGTACCCATAGGAACCACTAAGAAAGCAGAGAACACACTAGGCCTTAGCAAAGCATTTTCAAATATCTTCAGTGAATTTTTCAACAAACACTCACGGGATACCTACTACGCACTGAGCACGGTGATAAATACTGAAGGCACATTAGGAAGAAACAGTGTCTGGAATTATTTTTCAGATGAATAATATTTTGGTATCAACAAAGTACAAGGCCCAATCATGTATTATTCACTTTAAAGTATGACTTATCTGCATGAATTAATAAATTTATTATCAAAAAGAAGTTGAAATATAGCAATGTGGTTGCTTTGTGAGATGGTTGGGTCTGTGTCCCCACCCAAATCTCGTGTCAAATTGTAATCCTCGGTATTGGAAGAGAGGCCTGGTGGGAGGTGGTTGAGTCATGGAGACGGATTTCCCCCTTGCTGTTCTCATGATAGAGTTCTCACAAGATCTGCTTGTTTGAAAGTGTGTAGCACCTCCTTCTTCTCTCCCTCTTCCTCCTCCTCCAGTCATGTGAAAATATGCCTCCTTCCCCTTCGCCTTCCACCATGATTGTAAGTTTCCTGAGGCCTCCCCAGCCATACTTCCTGTACATCCTATGAAACTGTGAGTTAACTAAACCTCTTTTTAAAAAATAAAAATAAATCACTTAGTCTCAGGTAGTTTTTTGTCCAGTGCAAAAACAGACTAATACACTGCATATTGCAAGAACTAGCAAACTCCTAAACAAGACTAATTAATCAAGCTGAAAATTCTTTTCATACAGTTGTTTGCTTGGTTTATAGCCTAGCACAAAAATGTCACTGAAGTATATTTTAAACAGAAAGATGTCTTGTTCTAACTGTTGGCAAGAAATAAAATATGCCAAGTATCAAATATCACAAGGAAACTTGAAACTGCTGAGCCACCATATCAGATTATTATTACAGGTTCTCCAAGAAGACACACTCACCAGTATTCTCAAACTAGGAAAGAGAATCTGCATGGCAAGCATGGCCCCCCATCCAGGGACTGAAGGACCCACTCCCTGTATTACCTGTCCCTATCTTGCTGTGATGCCCTGAGCCCTGAGCTTCCTGTCATTCATTCAGGATTCTGTTTCTGGCTTGTTTGGGTTTGTTTTCCTCTTTACTGAAACTCACTCAGATCAGTAAGAGGAATCATCCACTGAGTATATCCACCTCCAGTCCCACCTTCCATCTGCAAGTCTGCCAGGAGCAGCTGGGTGGAATTGTGTAGCTGTGACCACCTCAGATATTTCTCCACTGTGCTCCTTTCAAAATACTTAAGATCCTATAAGTGTATTTCATCTTTATGTCGAAAAATTATTCAAGATAGGGTTGGAGTGAACAGAACAGAGGATTGACTACAAAGATGAAACAGAACCTGACTTCAAAAAGCAGCTTCAGAGTAGTAGGACAGAGAGATAAGAGAGGAAAAGGAACTGTAAGACAAAGTAATTAATTCCCAAGAGAAGGATATGTATGTGTGTCTACATACATACACATATAGATATACATACATATTCATACACACACACTGCTTAATGCACAGGAGACATGAGACATGTTCAGGTGAGGAGACCAATGACAGGTGTCTTGAAACAGTCAGTGTTTGAGACAGACCTTGCAGGAAAGATAATAATCAGGGGAAACAGCGATGGCAGGACAGTGTCATTACCAAGACCAATGCAAGGAAGGAAAAGGAGAGAGTTAAGAAGTGGAGTTGGCTGGACTGGAGGATGCATGAAAGGGATTAGCAGGGGACAGGGTTTTAAAGATGGGATAGAGCTCATAACAGAAAAACTTAAAGGCAGGACTGGGGAGTTTGGGTTTACTCTGAAGGCAAGAGGAAGCCACTGAACAGCAAAGTGCATCAACTGTGTCTCATAAAGGAGCAGTGAGGTATGAGTGAGACAACCTAATGGCAGTATCTTCAAAGAGATGACAAACCATACAAACCTAAGGGATTTACACTCTAAAAATCATACTTGTGCTCCAGAAACATTAATTATGCAGCTAGCTGCAGGATTGATTGGCAACAGGAAAGAATCAAGGGAGAGAAGGAGTTAAGAGGCCATTAAAATAATCCCAGTAAGAGGTCAGAAAAACCTGATTGAGGGCTTCATCAGAGAAACAAGTTCTTAGACAAGATACTATGGAGGTAGAATTAACAGAATATGATATATGTGTGATGGGGGCATTGAGGGGTCTTTGGGCTTACCACAGACAGAGACTAAATCTGAGCACCTCTGACCCCCACATCAATCTGTACTCCTGCCAGACGTGGGGGCTCACACCTGTAATCCCAGCCCTTTGGAAGGCAGAGGTGGGCAGATCACCTGAGGTCAGGAATTTGAGACCAGCCTGGCCAACATGGTAGAACCCTGTCTCGACTAAAAATACAAAAAAATCAACCAGGCATGGTGGCATGTGCCTGAAGTCATAGCTACCCGGGAGGCTGAGGCAGGGGAATCACTTGAACTCGGAAGGCGGAGGTTGCAGTGATCCAAGATCTTACCACTGTATTCAAGCCTGGGCAAAACACAGCGAGACTCTATCACACACACAAAAATAAAATCTGGACTCCTGAGTGTTGTAGGTCAGAGACATCTTCTGTCACTAGCAAAAGCAAACAGAAAACCTCTTTGGAGGAAAACATCCTTAATTTAGGCCCTCAGGATTTCCACAACTTAAGATCAATAAAATATGAGATCATAAACCCTCAAAGAAATAAACACTATGAGAAGAGCCAGCCAAAATAAGATACTGTTCCCAGGTTTTCCAGATATTAGTATTTATTAGATTCAAAATATAAAATAATACATGACATGTTTAGAAAAATAAAAATAAAATAAAAAACACACAATGTTTTGAGCAGAAGTTAAATATAAATTATAAATGAAAAATATTGCCATGGGTAATAAAAGCTCAATGGATAGCTAAATAGTATATTAGATATGGTAGAAGAGAAAATTTCAGAACTGGAAGACTAGTTAGAAGAAATTACTAAGATTATAGCACAGAGGTACAAGCAAATGAAACATATGAAGAAGTAAAAAGTTATGAAAAATAGAATCAATAAGTCTAGCACATGTCCAATCAAAGTATCAGAAGAAAAGGGTTGACAGAATAGAGAAGAGACAATATTCAAAGAAATAATGGCTGAAGACTGATGAAAGATGTAAATCCACTGATATGGGACAGACAACAAATACCAAGCCAGATAAACATAACAAAATCCAAGTACACTGTATTGAGGTTAAGAACACAGAATGTAAGAAAGGTGATTACAAGCAGCCAAAAGGTAATGAGAGAACATCTGCAAAAGGACTAAAGTTAACAGCAGACTCCTCAAAAATAGGCTGAAGATGGTGGAATATCTTCATGCTTCAAGGGAAAATAACCGCAAGCTTAGAATTGTATACCCAGCAAAATTATCTTTCAAGAATTAAGTAAAATAAAGGCATTTTCAGACAAATAAAATTTGAGAGTACTTATTACCTACAGAACTCTACTAAAGGAACCTCTACAAGTACTTCAGGAAGAAAAGACTGACCTCAGAATAAAGGTCTGGGATGCAAGGAGAGAAATAGTGGACAAAGAATTGTGGAAATGTGCAGGTAAATCTAAACAAAGAGCAATTGTACAGTATAATTTTTAAATGTTTAATCATAGGGTTTGAAAATAAAACAATACACAAAATATGTGGTTTTTTGTTTGTTTGTTGTTTGTTTTTGAGACAGTCTCTTACTTTGTTGCCCAGGCTGGAGTGCAGTGGTACAATCCTGGCTCACTGCAACTTCTGCCTCCTGGGTTCAAGGGATCCTCCTGCCTCAGCCACTCAAGTAGCTGAGATTACAAATGCGTGCCACCACACCTGGCTAATTTTTGTATTTTTAGTAGCGACAGGGTTTCACCATGTTGGCCAGGCTGGTCTCGAACTCCTGACTTCAAATGATCCACCCACCTTAGCCTCCCAAAGTGCTGGGATTGCAGGCGTAAGCCATCATGCCTAGCCAAAGACAATACACAAAAGATGTGAATGAAAAAGAATGAAATCAGTTGGGTATGCATTGTTAAGCATGTTCAAATGAATTTCTATTGTTCAGCAGGGAAAATGGAAAGTAAACTGTATAGTTTTTTTCATTAAATATGGCAAAATTTTAAGAGTAACAACTGAAAATATAGTGTCTAACCTCTAAATAAAGAAGAGGATGTCAACATTCCCTCTTCAAATATTGGTAGATAAACCAGATAAAGTAGTATAGAAAATCTGAACCAAAAAAATTCCAAAGCTTAGTTTAAGTTTGGTTTAATGGTCGTATATAGAATACACACTATTCTCAAGCACACGTGGAACATTTATGAAAATTAGTTATAAATTAGGCTATAAAAAAGTCATATCAAATTTCAAAAAAATAATATTATATGTCTAGACTATGTTCTCTCACTATAGTGCAATGGAATCAGACTTAAAAATCAAAATTTAAAATATATTTTCAGAAATCAAACAGACAAAATCATAACACAAACTTTTAAATGCTCAGAACCGAGCAATAATAAATCTTGTACATCTCATAACCAGTAGGATATTGCAAAAGTGGAACATATATAGCCTTAATATTTATGTATGAGGGAAATATATAGCCTTAAAGGTAAGGTTATATATTAGCCTTAAATATAGCTTGTATTTAAAAATACAGGATTGAAAATAAGCTGAATACCCCGTTAAAAAATTAGGAGAAGATAACAAACTCGTTTTTTAAAAAAAGGAAGGAGATAATTAAGATATTAGGAGACATTAATGAAAAGGAACACAAAGGTACCATGGAGGGCATAATGCAACAAAAATGGTTCTTAGCTAAGGCTAATATAATTGTCATATATTTAATGAGACTTATTTTTTTAAAAAGATAGAATGCACAAATGAAGAGTAGTAAGATTTAAAGGAGACACAACCACATAAAGAGTAGATATTAAAATGAAAAGGCCAGGCGTGGTGGCTCTTGCCAGTAATCCCAGCACTTTGGGAGGCCAAGGTGGGTAGATCACCTAAGGTCACAAGTTCAGTTAGAGACTAGCCTGCCCAACATGGTGAAACTCCACCTCTACTAAAAATACAAAAATTAGCTGAGGGTGGTGGCACACACCCGTAATCCCAGCTACTTAGGAGGCTGAGGCAGGAGAATCACTTGAACCTGGGAGGTGGAGTTACAGTGAGCCGAGATCACACCGCTGCACTCCAGCCTGGGCAAAAAGAGTGAGACTCCATCTCAAGAAAAGAAAAAGAAAAAGGAAAGAAGATTGCAATAAATTATCATACTTATTTTGTCTACCTATCATAATTACTTCATCTGCTTATCAAATGTTATGTTAATAAATTTGAAAATTCATGTAAAATAAATAAATTCCTGGAAAACTATAACTTATAAAATTTGACTTAAAAACAATGGGAATGATCAATCAGTCCTGGAATTATTAAATAAATGTAATTAGTAGTTAAAAATCTTCCTATAAAGAAAATAGCAGGCCCAGAAAACTTTATGGACAAACTCTAAAAACCTTTCAATAAAAATTGTTCCAATCATCTGGAAAGATTGGAACATTTCATTTAGAAAAACTAAACAATCCCCTAGTAGCATTCTTATGAGGTTAATATAGCCTTGATGCCAAAACCAGACAAAGATGATATGATGAAGGAAAATTACAGATGATTAACTGATAAACATTGATACAACAATTCTAAACAGCTTTAACAAACCAAATGCAGCCAAGTCTGATCTTGTCCAAATTTGCTCTGTCCCAGGAATTCAGAAGAGGTTTAACATTAGAATAAATGTAATTTATCACATTTAATAGATTAATGCAGAATAACCATACGGTCTTTTCATTTGACTCACAAAAAGTATTTGATAAAATTTAACATCTTTAAAAAAATCTTAAACTGAAAACACAAGAGAGATTTAATGAACTGATGAATAGCATCCATAAAGAACCTACAGCAAATATCATTCTTAATTGTGAAATATGAGAAGCTATGGATGTCCACTATCTTGGGGTCTATTCCACACTGGAGGCCTTGGCAAGGAGCCTTTATCTACTTCAAGCCCCTGGCAGTTTCTCCTGCTGTCCGTTGCATTGCTTGGCACATGAAAGACAATCTTTTCCACGTATCTTAGTAACAAAACAACACAACTTTATTTACTTAAGTAATCTTCCTTTCTGAGATCCTATAAAACGTCCTATAACCATATGGAGGTTATTGATTTAATTTTGCTTTATATATTTATTTACATTACGTTACCATTATTTATTGGGTGTCAAGGATTTTCAGCAACACTCCTGTTCCTATGTAAAACCTTGAAAAGTCCTCGTTCCAGTACCAAAAATCTCTCTCCTCTGGACAATTTCCTTTTTTTTTTTTTTTTATCTCAACCAAAGTAGGTGAAGTGAGGAGACAAAAATCAAATGTGTAAATGTTTTCCTTTAATTTTACAGGAAATGTTTCAAGAAGTTGGGTGTGGGCATGGCTTCATTTCTTCACACTGTCCCCAGTACAAACAATTGTTGGTGACTGTGTACTCGCTGTGGTTCATCTTTACTTATGTTCATCTTTTCTTTATTTAGATTTTCCAAAAATCACCTAGACATTTTTTTCCACACAGGCAAGGAGCCCTCTGTGCACATAGGACATTATTTTAGTGATGTTATCTGCCCAGTTAGAGAATCTGAATTCTTTTTCACATGCCTTCAATTCAAATCACAAATTATGCTACATCTACAGATGGTTTTCCTAAGAATAAAGTAATTGGCAAACATGATGTTAATTAAAGGAACTTTTTGTATCATGCCTGTCTATTCTTTTGCTGGTGTTTGCTGGTGATGTCATTATTTACAGTTGCTAAGGTGATCATGTAAGAATGCTTGGTTTTGGAATACTTAGTGTACAAGTTTGTGGCTCACAACCTTATGAATCACTTCACTTACAAATGAAATTGATTTGACATTAGATCATTTTATCAGTCATACCTCTGACAAGTTAATATAAGCCAGTTGTTTTTTGGCAATAATAAATAAGTTATTTGTTGGCCAACCCACTATTGCAAGCAACATTTCCCTCACTTGAAAGTAAGCAACATCACTCTATCAGGAAATTGAAGTGGTATTGTATTAGGAAAATTGAATAAAAGGAGACTCTGTTCATAACACCACAGAACTATTTAAAGCAAATCAAAATAAAAATGAAGCCCAGACGCTTCCAATTGTGAGTAGAAATACAAATGCTACCTCCTACTGGAGGACAATTAGAGGTATTTGTCAAAATATTAAACGAACATATCCTTTAGATCATTGGCAAACAATAGAGACACAGTCCGGCTAAATTAAGTAAAAAACAAACAAAAAACACAGGGTATTTGAAAAATGTGGAAGAGCTCCCTGGATTAAAGAAAAGGCTGAATAACAAGGTCTCCAGAAAAAACAAGATCAGAAAAGCTCTAGGGCAGAAACAGTTGCCAATTTCTCTAAGGCACCTCTTTCTGGACAAATCATTTCCAACGATTTTCCATTTTTGTGTTTCTTTTCTTTTGTTTTTATTATACTTTAAGTGCTAGGGTACATGTGCACAACGTGCAGGTTTGTTACATATGTATACATGTGCCATGTTGGTGTGCTGCACCCATTAACTCGTGCAAAAACATGCCAACATTTTTGTGTTTCTTAAAAATTCAAGTTCCCAGGAGGAAGCATCTGATTGGGTTAGTTTAGGTGGCATGACCTCCCTTCTCCACAAGAGGGCGGCATACAGAGTTCTCTGGACGCCGGACAAGCACAAACCACATGGATTTGTTTCAACAGAAAAACAGAAGACAAAAATTAGAGATATTTTCTTATTACATCTCCATTTCTCCCAAAAAGAAAATGGAAGTGTTATTATCAGAAAGAGAGAGAATGGAAGACAGGCAGATAAAAACACTTGCTCAATCTTCTTTGCAATAGCAGCTGCACTCCAGTGACTGTTCCAGACTGTTGGTAGAAGTCCAACTTGCTACCTCAGATATAAAGAAAATGTTCATTTAATATTTTGACAAATCCTTCTAATTAGAGAACAATTAGAGGGACTGGGGACATTCAGAACCAACACTGGTTTCATCACCTGTTTTCTGATCCCACCCCCTCCACATCTGTCCTTGGCTGCTTGAAACACCTATTCACCCTTAAAGACTCAGCCCAAGGTTTACCCGCTCTGAGAAACCTTTATATCACTGACAAACAATAGAGACACACTCTGGCCAAATTAAGTTAAAACCAAACAACACAGTGTTCGAAGAATATGGATGTCACACAGATGATGGATAGCATTTTTGTAATATTACTTTTAATAATAGAAGTAAAAAGAATACAGAGTCCTATCAATAAAGCCATAGTTATGCAAAGTATTGTTCATCCAGACTATAGAATTCTGGGAGCCATTAAAGTCAATGGAGTGAAGTTACACAGATGCAGGAAGCCCTTGAATGTGTATCAGCAAGTGGATAAAGGAAGTTTCAGAAGAGCTTGTGAAGTCTAAACATGTTTCTGTAGAAGTATAAATGATACACATTGAACAGGAAAACTCATGAGATCTAATAAGAAAGCTTCCTTATTTTTATCTTTCACTGTTCCTTTAAAATATGTACAGTGGGAAAAGTTCTTCCCCTGACTCAGGGAGGAAACCCAGGCAGTGTCACAACTCCTGTGAATTTGTGAGTAATAAATAAATCCTACGGTTGCTCTAAGTCAGAAACACAGTGTCAATTCAGTGACTACAAATGTCAAATCCTATGTAACAGGCTGGGCGCGGTGGCTCATACCTGTAATCCCAGCACTTTGGGAGGCCTAGGTGGGCAGATCATGAGGTCAGGAGTTCCAGACCAGGTTGGTTAACATGGTGAAACCCCATCTCTACTAAGAATACAAAAATTAGCCAGGCATGGTGGCGCGCGCCTGTAATCTCAGCTGCTCAGGAGGCTGAAGCAGGAGAATTGCTTGAACCCGGGAGACAGAGGTTGCCGTGAGCTGAGATCGTGCCACTGCACTCCCGCCTGGGCAACAGAGTGAGACTCTGTCAAAAAAAAAAAAAAAAAAAAAAAAAAAGGTCCTATATAATAATAAAAATTCCAAAGGATTTAAAATTGGATTCTCTGCTACCGCCCAGCTGGAGCCCACTGTACCTGGAAGACTGCAGAGTGTGAAGCCTTCTCTTCCTTCCTTTGATTTTTCCAGACCCTTCCAGCGTCAAGGTAGGAAAAGGAGTAGGAAGAACAGGAACAGGAATGTTCTTGCCCAGTTGGAAATGTTTTAGGCTCGCCTCACTCTCTCATACGTGCCTCTGTGAGTTTCTAGAGGCCTCTCTGGGAAATATTCCACAGGGCTTTACACGATGCTGGCTGAATGCTTGCGTCAGATGGCTGGCGCCTTCCCTGCTCTTCTTCAGGAGTCTCACCCACGTGGATTCTCGGGGTTGGCAATCCCATTAGAATTTAGTCCCGTGAGACGTGTTTTGGACTTCTGGCCTCCAGAATTGTAAGAGAAAACATTTGTGTTATTTGAAGCCCCTGCGATTGTAGCAATGTGTTACCGCAGCAAGAGGGAACATGAACCTAGACTGGGGAATCTCCTGTATTTCTCAGACCCCTTGCATTTAGCTCAGTGGAGAAAGTGACTGAGTTTGAGTTCTGGCCAGTGGAATGTAATGAAAGTGACATGCATTACTTCAAGTCCTGGCAGGTAAAACATCCACAGGACTGTCCATGCTTCTAGTGGTCAGCCTGTAGAATGGAGAAAATCCAGCAGCAGACTCTGAGGCCCTCGGGGACAGCCGAGCTAACAGGAGGAAGGACCCTAAGTCCCAAAACACCCCTCACTCTGTCATGCATTACAATCTGATATGAACAAGAAATACACCTTATTACAGTAGGTCACTAAAATCTTGGGACTGTGTTAAAATAGCTAATGTTTAATCTACTTTGAACACCCAGAATTCTATTTCTTAAATGGTAAGAAATACATAAGAGCAAATTCTGGTTGAACTTGACCAAACTACTTTAGGCCAGTTTATTTCCTGATTTACTTCCCAATAGCTCAAATATCTACGGCAGGTAAATCCAAACATGATCTCCTAAGCCTAAGTGTTGAAGCCAGAAGTGGGCAGTGAACAATGCCAGCTGTCTTCTCACACAAGTTGTATTAGTCAGTGTTCTTCAGAGGGGCGGAACTAACAGGATAGATGTATATATAAAGGGGAGTTTATTACAGCGTATTGATTCACATGATCACAAGGTGAGGTCCCACAACAGGGTGTCTGCAAACTGAGGAGCAAGGAAGCCAGTCTGAGTCCCAAAGCCTCAAAAGCAGAGAAGCCGACAGTGCAGCCTTCAATCTGTGGTCAAAGGTCCAAGAGTTCCAAAGCTGAGGAACTTGGAGTCCAACGCTCGAGGGCAGGAAGTATCCAGCACGGGAGAAAGATGGAGGCCAGAAGACTAAACCAGTCCAGTCTTCCCACGTGCTTCTGCCTGCTTTATTCTGGCCGAGCTGGCAGCTGATTAGATGGTGCCCACCCAGACTGAGGGTGGGTCTGCCTCTCCTAGTCCACTGACTCAAATGTTCATCTTCTTTGGCAACACCCTCACAGACACACCCAGGATACAATACAAAGGATACAATACTTTGCATCCTTCAATCCGATCAAGTTGACACTCAATATTAGCCATCACACAAGTACACTGGGTCCTCATTATTCATGGTTCAGATTTGTGAATTAGCCTACTTTATAAAATTGAGTTGTAACCCCAAATCAGTGCTCATGGTGCTTTCAAGGTCATTCTCAGACATGTGCAGAGTGGTGAAAAATGTGAATCACCCAAGTGACACATTCTCAGTTGAAGTCTAACAAGGTGACACTCTGCCTTCTTGTCCCAGCTCTGACAGTGTAAACAAGTGTCCTTTTCACTACTTATTTAGCGCCATGTTTTTCACATTTTTGGTGGTCTTTGTTGGTGATATCGCTGTTTAAAATGGCCCCCAAGATCGTGCTGAAGTGCTGTCTAGCGTCCCTAAGTGCAAGAAGGTGGTGCTGTGCCTTATGGAGAAAATACATGTGTTACAGAAGCTTCATTCAGGCGTGAGTTACAGCGCTGTTGGCCATGAGCTCTATGTTAATGCATCCATGACGTATGTTAAATAAAGTATCTTTAAACATAAGCACACACTTAGAAAAAGGTATATATTGATGGGTTGATGAAAATGTTGTGATCAGAGATTCACAGGAAACTAACCCCGTGTTTCCCCTAGGAGCCAAGCTTCAGTATTGCTAATTCAGTATTAATAGCAAATGTATAGACTGTAACTACGATGCATAATGATAATAAGCTGTACTTTAGTTTTGATTGTTTGTAATTCAGAGAAAAGATGACCTATTCTGATTTTTAAACTTATAATGGAAAAGTCTACGCTCTCCTTAGGAAACCTCTCTAATTTCAAAGCTTCAGCTATGATCCACAAAGATGGTTTGTGATATGGTTTGGATTTGGATTTGTGTCCCCACCCAAATCTCATGTTGAACTGTAATCCCCAATGTTGGAGGAGGGGCCTGGTGGGAGGCAATTTGATCATGGGGACAGATTTCCCCCTTGCTGTTCTCGTGACAGTGAGTTAGTTCTCGTGAGATCTGGTTGTTTAAAAGTGCACAGCACCTCCCCCGTGCTCTCTCTTCCTCCTGTTCAATCGTGTAAGACACACCTGCTTCCCCTTCACCTTCTACCATGATTGTAGGTTCCCTGAGGCCTCCTCAGCCTTGCTTCCTGTAGAGCCAGCAGAACCGTGAGCCAATTAAGCCTCTTTTCTTTACAAATTACCCAGTATCAGATAGCTCCTTATAGCAGTACGAGAACAGACTAATACAGTTTATATTTTCAGCCCCCATCTTTCCTTTGAGTTCAGCTCCCCTTGTCCAGCTTCCTACTGGGTATTTCCACTTGAATTTCCTATTATTGTCAAAATCTAAATGACGATACCCCATGTAATTTTCATTGTTCTCTCTGAACCCCAGCCCCATAACCATTAACACCCTCTGTTTCCATTAATGGTCCTCCATTTTCCAAAGCTCTTAGGCACAGAAATCTTAGGCACTATCTCACCTTACCTAGCCAATCCATCACTAAGCCCCCTTGGTTTTAATTGCAGAATCTCTTATCCTTTCATTCCATTCTTACTTCTACCATCCTAGTCAGGTTCCTCTCACTTCACACCTAGGTAAGTGTGATCGCATTCTAACTGAAATCCCTTTCCAGCACTCCAGACCATCCTGTACCTTAGTATAAGACTGACCTTCCTAAAACACCTTTCCAACATGTTGTGTGTCTGAGTTGACATTTGCCTCCACTCCTACAATTTTACCTCCTGTCTATCTGATCTAGTCCCGCATTTGCACTGGCTATTCTATGGGTCCCTGAAACCCAGCACATTCTGTCAGAATGCATTATCTGTTCTCCCTGTTCTTCCCTAGGCTGAGATTGCTGGCTGATTACCAAACCCACTTCTACTGCTACTAATAAACATAGGAAGAAAGGTTTTTAAAAGTTCTATAACATGTTTATACGTACTATTCAAGGATTAGCTTCTAAAGTACTATTTACTTAGAGCCATTATGTGCCAGGCACTGAGTTTATTACTTTATCTACCTGATACATTTTACTTATCAGAACAATTCTATGAGGTTCCATTATTATTCCCATTGTACGGGTGATTAACAGACTCAGAGACCATCTATTTTAATGCTTCAACATTCAAGTGCAACTACATTGAGTCCAATCATAACTAGAGAGTCTCAAAGACTAAAAGCATCTCAAGAATTCTTAATGATGAAATAAGATTTTGCAAATAACTCATACTAGACAATAGATGCAAAATATTTTTATAAAATGACAGTAATAATGAAAAAATTCTTTATTTTAAAAATATTGTGGTCTATCGATAATAGCCTAGAAGCACCCAGCTTTAAAACAAAAGCAATCTGTCTTTTATGCAAGAATTGTTGCCAGAGCAGGAAGCTAAGACATGGCGCACCACACTGCTTAGGTCAACACTGTTAGGTTTCTGTTGACAAGGCGCTTGACCTTGGCTGAGTTATTTAACTTCCCTGCACCTCAGCATCCTCCACTGTCAAATAAGATACAAATCATTTCTTCCTTATAGAATTGTTGTGAGGATTAAAATGGATTAGTATTAGATTGAATCCTATGAAGTTGCAAATATTCAACCATTTTTTAACCTATAAAAACAACCATTACAGACCGGGTGCAGTGGCTCATGCCTGTAATCCCAGCACTTTGGGAGGCCGAGGCAGGCAGATCACGAGGTCAGGAGTTTGAGACCAACCTGACCAACATGGTAAAACCCCATCTCTACTAAAAATACAAAAGATTAGGCAGGTATGGTGGCACGTGCCTGTAATCCCAGTTTCTCAGGAGGCTGAGGCAGGAGAATTGCTTGAACCCAGGAGGCGGAGGTTGCAGTGAGCCAAGATTGTGCCATTGTACTATAGCCCGGGCGACAGAGTAAGACTCTGTCTCAAAAACAAAACAAAACAAAACAAAAAAAAGCCCACAATCCTCACAGACAGCTCAACTTAAGTAATATACAAGGTACTTAACCATATAAATCTAGCATATTGTTAGCACCAAGTTCAATGTCAACTATCACAGGGAAACAGTCTGAACACATCCAAGTTCAATGTCAGCTATCACAGGAAAACAGTCTGAACATATCTAGCAGGCACACCCTGACTTCCCAGCCTGCTCCTTTAGCAGACATGGATAATTAGTCTCAGAACACCCCTCAGTTAGCATCCAATCAATCTAAGAATCCCTCTCAAAGCAGCATTTTTGCAGCCTCAACCCAGCTGTGGTTTTATATCTACTCCCAAAGGAATTATCACTACCAGCATCTAAACCTCAGGAAGAGTTTTAAATCGCAATAGAGTCATGGTCTCCTAAGATAATTTTCTCAGGCTTTTCATAATGTATGCCTTTATTGCTAAAAATCCAAAAAGATTTTTTAACAATATGATAAATATGACTTGTTATTTGAGACATTAATCTGATATTTCTGGAATTTTAACCATTTTATGTGTATGGAAAAATCAAGGAAAGAGACTCTGTTCTTTACCCAAAGCAAAAGAACTAAGCTTAGGCACTCACTCTGGGGTAACAATTTTTGGCTACTAACAATTTTTCAGCTGTCAGGTAATACCAACATTTGCAGAGCCACATGACACAAATAAAGAAAAAAACAAAAATTTTAATGTGTTTTAGTTTCCTGCGATTGTTTGAATATTTGTCCCCTCCAAAGCTCCTGTTGATATTTAATTGACATTGTCACAGTGTTAAGAGGTTGGATCTTTAAGAGGTGAATAGGCCAGGAGGTTTCTGCCCTCACGAACAGAGTAATGGCGTTATCACAGCAGTGAGTTCTTTTAAAATGATGCGTCAGCCCCCTTTTGTGTCTCTTGCCCTCTCTTACCCTTCCACCATGAGATGACCCAACATAAAGGCCCTCACCAGATGCTGGTACCTTGATCTTGGACTTCCCAGCCTCCAGAAGTGTAAGCCAATTAATTTCTGTTTATTAGAAATTACTTAAGCTCAGGTATTCTGTTATAGTAGCAGAAAATGGACTTTATTTCCCAAATAGATTAAATATTTGGAGCCAGAGTAAAAGAAATCGTTAGAGTCAGGTTTCATTTGGTTTAAATTTATAGTCAAGACAAGTCAAAATTTTACTAGAGGTGAAAGAGCTCCCTGAGATATCAATTACCATCAATTATGGTGCACTCAGTCTTTGTTGTTGCTTGAAAGAGGGAAAATATAATTGAAGGGTAATAACTCAAATACAAAGGAGAAGTCAAGGTGCAGAAAGTAGTGGGAGGGTCAGATGTTCTAAAGGCTATTTTTATCTACTTCAAAGCCCACCTTTAAAGCAATTACCACTGCTGCATACAGCTGCAAAGGTTGTGAAAGACGCTTCATTCCAAATACATACAGTGCACATTTCATTTTAGTGAAACAAAAATAATCGAGTCTTTTAGTCTACTATGTTGTGAGTCTCTGAGAATAAGAAGAGCATTTTCTTCATCTTTGTATCCACAGCCTATAACAGTTTCCCCACAATTTAGAGGTGTTCAATAAAATGTTTGGGCAGAAACAAAATCTCACAAATTATTAGGTGCAGCCAAACCTGTACCAAACAACAAAGTCAAAGTTTTCTATGACTTCATCATTAAAAAGAAAAATAAACGAACAGTGACCTAAGATGAATATAAGAATATAAGGTAGAGTTAAACATGGTAGCTCACGTCTATAATCCCAGTAACTTGGGAGGCTAAGGTGGAAGGATTGCTTGAGACCAGAAGTTTGAGATCAACTTGGGCAACATAGTGAGACCCATCTCTACAAAACATATTTTTTAAACATTAACCAGGCACCGTTGTGGTGTATGCCTGTAATGCCAGCACGTTGGAAGATCAAGTAGGAAGATTGCTTGAGCCCAAGAGTTCAAAGCTACGGTGAGCTATAATTGTGCCACTGCACTTCAGCCTGGACAACAAAGCAAGACCCCATCTCAAAAAAAGAATATAAGGTAAATAAACAAAATTAATGCTTTTCCCACGTATATTAACAATAATCTATTACAGATTGAAATATAAAAGATTCCCTTTATAAAAGCAATCAACTCATAAATTACCTAAGAATACTTTTAATGTTTAATAAGACCTAAAATGGAGAACTATTGATCTTTATCTAGAACCTTTTAAAAAAGGCTTAACTAAATGAAGAGATACTTTATTCATCAGATATAAATTGCCATAGATGATAAGACGTACCATTATTATATGTAACACTAAGAAATAAAGCACTTCCAGTTAAGTTATGAAACATCATCTACTGTAAATAAATCCTAATTTCAAACATGTTGTAATGTGGGGGCAGGGGAAGTTTCTTAGCCTCGGTGAAATACGTTATGTTCTAAAATACGAAGACTGAATGTGATAAAGATATTGATTCTTCCCAAATTAAAGTATAAGTTGAATGTACTTCTGATGGGACCATAAATTGTCGTAACTTATCTAAATATCTAAGTAAATTGTTACATATTCACTAACATATAGCAAGAGACTTAAGATGTCTACTATATTTAATTTCTGTGAATTTTAAGAAATAATCAGATTTATGCAAAAAGATGTCCACTCCATCACTTGAAAAGTGGAAAATTAAGTCTGGGCAATGTGGTGAAACCCCATCTTTATAAAAAAATTAGCTAGGCATGGTGGCATGTGCCTGTAGTCCCAGCTATTCCAGGGGCGAGGGGGGAGGATCACTTGAGTGTGGGAGGTCAAGGCTGTGGTGAACTGTGCTCACACTATCACCCTCCAGCTTGGGTGATAGAGTGAGACCCTGTCTCAAATAAAAAAAAAGAACCTACAAATCCAATAATGGGGGGTTGATAGTATAAAATTTAGTACATGTATATGATTACATATTTAGCTATTAAAATTCAGTTTATACATAATTTTTAAAGACATGAAAAATACATAAATATAAAGGTATAAAGTTATAAATAAGAGTATAAAACCATATATGCATGCATCCATTTTAAAGTATACATAGAAAGAAATGGAAATACATGTATGAAATTTCGTCACTAGTTATATTCTGCAACAACAAAATTACATTTTCCAAAATACATCAATAGACATGCTATTAAAACAAAATGAAAGCCCATTTTGAAAAGCCTAAAACGTGACTTACAAGAACTATAGGCATCCTGGGGCAAAAAAAAAAAAACTTTATTCAGGGCTGTGATGATTTGGTAGTGTGTCAACACGACTAGGATAAACTACACTTCCCAGAATTCCCTTTGATATTGTTTGCTGTGTCTCCACCCAAAATCTCATCTTGAATTATAATAATCCCCATGTGTCAGGGGCGGGATCAGGTGGAGATAATTGAATCAAGGGGGCAGTTTCCCCCAGGCCATTCTCATGATAGTGAGTGAGTTCTCATGAGATTGATGGTTTTATAAGGTGCTTCCCCCTTCACTTGGCTCTCTTTCTCTCCCCTGCTGCCATGTGAAGAAGGAAATGTTTGCTTCCCCTTCACCATGATTGTAAGTTTCCTGAGGCCTCTCCAGCCATGCAAAACTATGAGTCAATTAAGCCTCTTTTCTTTATAAATTGCCCAGTCTCAGGTATGTCTTTATTAGCAGTGTGAGAACAGACCACTAATAGACGCTTGCTGGAAGTTTCTAGTTAGGGTGGCCACAAAAGTGATCATTGTGCAAGATTTGGAGGGAGAAAGGAAAAAACAGCCATGTGTGGCTCACACGTTGTCACTTAAATGTTGCCTCCCTCATTGTCACGAAGGGGTGGCCACCAGGTCTGCAGCTGTGCCTCCTTCCTGGGATTCCCTCTCCAGCCTCTCTGATTCTTGGGCCAGATGTGCTTGTATCTAGCGCCTAGCTCCTACCAATGGTCCAGCTTTTGCAGAACACCCAAGCCATTGAGGTCAGAACAATGACAGTGGACATGGCTTCCAGTGTCCTACTCTGCTCTGAGTTTTTTCTTGGTTTCCAAGACTTATATCCATCTTTCTTTCCTCTCTGCCTGCCCTGCAGTCTTTGACCTTCAGCATCAGACATGAAAGCAACAGCCCTAAGGTAGGGACCTCTCAACCAGCTCCCAGAATTGTGTAGAGTCAAGTGTCTATAACAAAGCCCTTAATATTTGTGTGTGTGTGTTTGTGAGTTTTCATGTGTGGAACATATATCAATAGCTAGATGATAGATAGAAGATAGATAATAGATAAGTGATGGATGAATCGATGGATCAATAGATAGATAGATAATTGATAGACAGAGTTATGTCTATTTCCCTCAGTGGTTCTGCTTCTCTGACTGAACCCTGACTGATACAAGGGGCTTGTCAACATTATCATTGCCAACATTATCAATCATAAAAGTATTGGTTTTCTAAGGTCATGCTCTGTGTAAGCCAAGTCTTTAAAATGATTCATTTATTTTCTCTTTCCTTCATAATCACTGAGGCAAGTATCATCCTCCCCATGTTATAAATAGGAAAAGAAACAGCAGTCCCTTAAGGAACAATGGTCTGATGCACCCATCTTTCAAGAGTTACTGTGGAGGAAAGACAAAAAGAGGACCTAGAGGGCAAACTTGTCCCCTACCTTCGTTTATCTTTATCAGAGG
Source organism: Chlorocebus sabaeus (assembly GCF_047675955.1). NCBI lineage: Eukaryota > Metazoa > Chordata > Mammalia > Primates > Cercopithecidae > Chlorocebus > Chlorocebus sabaeus. The sequence goes on from NC_132916.1 coordinate 11,535,256, forward strand.
CCAAGGGGCCACCTCAGTGTCTGGGCCAGATTAGGGACTCTGTAAATACGATACATTTGGTTCATAAAAATTAAATCCCTTGAATGTTTTGCTTTGAAGAGCTGACTTCTCTTTGCTTTGTTAAACAAAACTCTTCTGATTACTTCTGACCAGGCTTGAATCAGGGACTACTTGGCCTCTAGGCAAGCTTAAAAGTGAAGCAAGTCAAAGCAAAGCATAAATTGAGGGTATGATTTTTGCATGGGGTTTTTTTATGTATTGGTTTAACCAACTCCTTTACCTTCCTGAAAGTCTAAGATATTTCAGACCTTACGCAAGAATACACATGCATTGCAGAAACTCCCTGAACCCATAAAAGTTTAATATGCCAAATACCATAGAGCTGCATTCTGCACCATGGATTGGTGGGTGCCCCTGTACTTATAGTGGGTATGGATTCCAGAGCTCCAATGCATGGATGCAGGAAACAGAACTTTCTTTATCTTCTGTACCTCAGCTGGATATCTATTTTGATACTCCATCCTACCAGGATGAGGAGGAATAATATCAGTCAACTCAAGGTCTCCCCTCTTCTTTCCCCGGAGCTGTGTCTAAGTTCTAGGACACCTAAAGCGTGCAAAGGCTTTGGGGAAGGCACCACCGGCCCTCATTTCCTCTGTTCACTCAAGCCCCTCATGTTCCTGATTACATCATCCTTTGTACCCAGCAGTTGTCCTCATGACTTCTATGCCACACATAAGGACACAGGGACTTTCGGCAGCTCCAGCAACCCATGGGGCACCTGGCTCAGAGAGGCTGGACCCAGCACACAGCCTGTCCCCACCCTGTTCTGCTACTTGAATGGTACATGGGAGAAGTCAAGTGGCAAGGAGGACCTGAAGATGACATGTGGGCTGACAGGTTCCAACTAATTTCCTGCCCCACAATTTATTAAACTTTGTCATCTATATGTTTCGCAGGTTTGGGCAAGAGTTGGATTCCCTCCAGGACCTCAGCTGGGCCTTACGTCCCTACATGCCCTTGCTCCTAGCAGAGTTCCCACCTGGACACTCTCACTGTTGCTAATAATACTGTGTGGACAACCTCTATTGAGGTATGTCTTAGGGTTCATACCATACAAAGGGCCCATGTCTGAAGTTAGAATTTCCAGAAGTAGACCCTAAGATAACGATTTGTGACATGGTTTTGCTGTATCCCCACCCAAATCTCACCTTGAATTGTAGTTCCTATAATCCCCATGTGTCTTGGGAGGAAAAAAGTGAGAGGTCATTGAATCATGGGGGCAGTTACCCCCAGGCTGCTGTTCTTGTGATAGTACATAAGTTCTCACAAACTCGGGCAGTTTTATAAGGGACTTTTCCCCCTTTTGTTCGGCACTTCTCCTTCCTGCCACTATGTGAAGAAGGACATGTTTGCTTCCCCTTCCACCATGACTGTAAGCTTCCTGAGGCCTCCCTTGCCCTGCAGAACTGTGAGTCAATTAAACCTCTTTCCTTCATAAATTACCCAGTCTTGGGCTGTTCTTTATAGCAGCGTGAGGTGGACTAATACAATTTGTGTGTAGGTGATTTATTGATTATGATGCCAGTACTCCCAGGGCAAATGAGGAAGGGAGTGAGAAAGGCAGGATGGGGAGGAGGAGGAGGCCAAGCAAAGGCCCTGCAGAGAGCAGCTCCAGCTGACCCTGTCGAGGAGCCCTGTGGTATAAAGCTTAGGTGGTCCTGCAGGAGGCAGGAGCTGGGCTCCAAAGAGTTGGGCTCCCAGCTGCTCTCCCAGCCCGAGGGCAGTCCTTCAGAAAGGGTAGGGAAGTGCAAGGAACTGGTGAGGGGGCTCAAGGGAATCTGTGAAGAGCCTTGGCATTGACCAAAGTCCAGCACCCTCCAACTGACTGCACAGGGGATGCAAGGAGCTCTGAGGGCAGGTATAGGAGGGAATGGGTGCCAATGACTCAGTGGCTGTGCACACAGGGCCAACAGAGTGAAGAGAAGAAAGGGTTTTTTAAAAAACTTTAAACAAGCGTGTGCAGTCCTTGTGTTCTCTGAGATTCTCTACCATGGAATGTCAGCAATAGTGTGACTTTTTGAGCAATGGCTTTAAGCTTAAAATTTATCAAATAGACCACAAGAATTTCACACAATGCAGATAGCGATTGTCAATAACACCTAACATCAGTTGTCATGTGGCAGGACACACCATGGAAAACTAGCTTTGTCTGAAATTCACTTTACAGGCATTTGAGGGCCCACAATGTATTTTATATTTATTCATATAGATGCGTTATCTATTTTCAGAAAAACAATGATCTCATAAAAATTCAGAAATTCTTTTACAATATTCTAAATATGATATTTTTAAAGGAGCATTTGTTCTAGAAAATTTGGAAAAGTTAGACAGGAGATCATTACTTCTAACTTTTTGAAGCACCTTTTTCCTTATCTAGAACAGCATGGCTCAAGGTGTACAAGTGCAGTTCCACACCAGCAGCAGCTGCCTCACCCGGGAACTTGTTAGAAATGCAAGTTCTCAGGCCCCACCCCACACCGACTGAATCAGAAACTCTGGGGGTGCAGCCCAGCAGTCTACATTTTTACAAGCTCTCCTGGTGATTCTAATGCACACTGAAGTTGTTTGAGAACCACTGATTTAGAAAAGCAAGCAAATGAGTTTAAGCTTACAATATGGAAGGGGGAATCCGTAGGAAGAGTTCTGATTACCAATTTTGAATTTAGAGTTTTTCTGATAACCTCGTTGAGGCTGTACATAAGATGGATTTTATTTTCAAAAGGACAGTACCTCTAATGACTTTCTCATTCCAAAAAATTATGTGTTTATCTTTAAATGTCAAGAAATTATTAAAATGGCAAAAGTCCAAAACACTGTTAACACCAATGCTGGTGAGGATGTGGAGCAACAGGAACTCTTATTCATTGCTGCTGGGAATGCAGAATGGTGCAGTCACCTTGGAAAACAGTTTGGCAGTTTCCTACAAACCCAAGCTTACCCTTCACCATACAATCAAGCAATTGAACTCCTTGGTATGCATCCACATACCAAGTTGAAAACTTACATCCACATAAAAATGCACACACAGATCTTTGTAGCAGCTTTATTCATCACTGCCAAAACTTGGAAACAAGCAAGATATCCATCAGTGGGTAAACGGATAAATACACTAGAGTACGTCCAAACAATGGGATATTAGCAGCACTAAAAAGAAATGAGCTATCAAGCCACGAAAAGACATGAAAAAACCTTAAATGCATATTGCTAAATGAAAGAAGCTGATCTAAGAAGGCTACACGCTGTGTGATTCCAACTCTATGACATTCTGGAAAAGACAGAATTATGGAGATGGTACAAAGATACGTGGTTGCCAGGGGTTAGGGAGAGGGATAAATAAGCAGAACGCACAGGATTTTTAGGGCAAGTAAGTACTCTATATGATATGGTAATGATGGATACAGGTTATTATATATTCATCAAAACCCGTAACATTTACAACACCAACAGCGAACCCTAATATAAACTCTGTTCTCTGGGTGATGATGATGTGTCGATGCAGGTTCACTGGTGTACAAATGACCCACTCGTGGTGCAGGAAGGTGATAGCCGGGGAGGCCGTGCCTCTCGCGGGGTGGGGGGGGCGGGAGATATGCTTGCATTCTCTGTACTTTCGGCTCAATTCTGTGAACCCAAAGCTGCTTCAAAAAATAAGTTGTCTTTTTTTTTTTTTTTTTTTTCTTTTTGAGACGGAGTCTCGCTCTGTCGCCCAGGCTGGAGTGCTGTGGTGCCATCTCGGCTCACTGCAAGCTCTACCTCCTGGGTTCAAGCCATTCTCCTGCCTCAGCCTCCCGAGTAGCTGGGACTACAGGTGCCCACCACCACGCCCAGCTAATTTTTTTTTGTATTTTTTTTAGTAGAGACGGGGTTTCACAGTGTTAGCCAGGATGGTCTCGATCTCCTGACCTTGTGATCCACCCACCTTGGCCTCCCAAAGTGCTGGGATTACAGGCGTGAGCCACCGCGCCCAGCCAAAATTAAGTCTATTTTTAAAAAGCCACAAAATAAAGAAAGGAATGTATAAAGAAAAATGTAAAAAGCACCCTCAAATCCTACCATCCAGAAAAAAAAATCAGTTAACATTTTAGTATATATTATTCCGGATTTTTCCATGTACACCTTCGTATAGTTATACATATATGTTTTTACCAAAAGAGGACCCTACTAGACGTGCTGTTTTGTAAAGTTTTGCAAACTGCTTTCTTAGTTTAAAAATATGCATCATGAATATCTTTTACTACAAATAAGTAGAGGTCTACTACGTTATTTTAATGTCCGCATGGTATTCCATGGGAAGAAACCACATAATTTTAACTACTGCCTTCTTACTAAATATGTTTCCAACATTTCACTGTTATAATGAATGTTGCCATGGCATCCTTACCCTAACACCCTTGTGTGCTCAGTTGGGCAGGTATTCTGCAAATCTCCCCCAGAATCATGTGACCCCAGTTCTGCCTGTAGGGCAGCACACAGAGGACAAAACACCAGAACTGCCTACTCCCATCCCAGCATCTTCTCCCATTCCCCAATTTCTCCCCGCTTTTCTTCTCTCCGCTCCCCTCTTCCCTTTCTTCTTTGTCTTCTATCTGTCTCTCAAAGAGAAGCTTCAAGAATGAGAAAATCCCCTCGCCTCCCTTTTTCCTCTATGCCAAACTCTGGAATAGAACGCAAAGATGAAAACGATTGTATTTTAAAACTCTAGTTTCTGATCTGTCTTCCCGTATTTTCTCTTCTTCTCCTGAGGAAAAATTCTGCCTGCCCCTGTGGGAAAGTTGCCAGTGAATTGTCCTATCCTGGCTGAGCCCCAAGGCAGGTCTCGTGTCTATTCTATTCAGGATCAATGAACGCAACTTGCACAGGTGCACAAATGCCTACTTCTTCTTTCAGGGTAAGGCAAGAAAAAAGGAGGCAAAGGAATGGAGAGGGGAATCAAATAGAGTGGAAGGAGAAGAGAATGACAGGGAGGTGGAAAGTGGGGGATTCTCACAGAGATCAAAACAAAGCCGCAGCCTCCACCCCGCCCCACCAGGAGTGCCAATCACATTCGACACCCCTTTACAGAGACATCCACGCAATTGTGCGTCCCAAAATCCTCAGGCCTTTTTTTCTTTATGATCTCAAGTAAAATTCCATTTTTGCTACAATGGCTGCAGGCCACAGTAAATAATATCTCCAGCAATTTCAGCTTTCAATGTCGCCACAATCCTTGTGCCAAATTTAATCAGAAAAGCTGAAGTTGCAACCCCCTCAGCTATGAACGTATAAATGTGTTTTCCCTTTCACCATATAATTGGGATAGTAAATGTAACTCCCACAGAAGTATTAGTATGCATCTGAAATGGAAAAAGGATTACATAAATTGTCCCTGGACTTGGGGTATAAACTCATGCACATAGTTTTCATTCTACTCTGTCAGTTGCACCAATAAATGCCAGAAAGGGAGAAAGAGAGAGAAACATAACCTTTCAGTAAATTTGCTAGGGCTATTAAAAGTAAAAGCTCAAGAGTTACCTGGGCAAGAATGTGAAACTGATTAAAAGCAATAACAATATCATACCATCCATTCTGTAATAAGGTTAAATTAGCCGCAGCTTGGTGGCCTCATTTGCCTCCTTTCCCCCCACCATCCCTCCCCCAACCCCTCCCTCCCCTGACACAGTGAGTGCTGTGCCCGTTTTTCTGCTGATTGACAGGTCCCCGGCCCTGTGTAGCCCACCCCAGCATCTTCTATGTCACCCTATGGGGCCCACTTCTGTCACCCTAAGGGCCCTATTGGCCTTTAGTCAACTCTGATGCTGGGTCATGGGGCCTGTGTAGTCCCCACCCACTCCTCAACCTGACCCCCAGCCCAGACTCTGAATCCTGTGAGAGTGGGGTCCGTGTCTTCATCTTTGCTGTTCAGCTGCAAAGCAAGGAGATTCCTAACAAGTCCTCAGTTATGTCCCTCTCCACCCATCTGCAATGTGACTTGGTGGATACTCCCGTCAAGAGGCGGAGTATGTCCTCATCCCCCTTGAAGCTGGGCTTGACCAGTTGGAAATCAACAAGGTGGCAGGTGAGGGAGCCTTGCCCCAGCACTGCGTGAAGGAGCCCAGGCCAGTCAGCCAGCCACACGTTGCCCTAGCTGCCATCGGCCAACCACAGGACACAGGAGGGCGCCATCCTAGACCACCTGGCCCAGCCTGCCCACCAAGTGGTGAGAAATTATCAAATTTCATTGTTTGGGGGTGAGTGGATAATGCATACATGACAGGAGAGGGACTATCTCAGTTTGCACATGCTCTGTCACCTTTGCACACACACTCCCTGACCTGTAGATAGAGGACTCTTAGGTCCTAGAGATAGAGGACGACACTTTCAAAAACACTCAGCACATTCACAGCTAATTATCCTGGAACTTGGAAGCAGCAAAGGCCCATGTTTGGGGATTACACTGGAGTCACATAATGTCTGAGAGGCCAAAATGGCTCAGAAATACCCCAGTCCCAACTTGCAGCGCCCTCAGATGAAGTATCACTCACTGCCTGAAAAACACAGATTCTACCCAGAGCTGCTACATGTCCCGCACATGAGGAAGCTGGCCTCGCCTCCAGTGTGCATGTACATATGTGTGTGCACACAGATAACATGTGCATGCCTGCATACAGGTATTGCACACACTGGTGTATGCACACACTGGTGCACAAGCAGGAACACGCTTCCATGGCAGCAGGCTTTGGCACGTGCAACCCCATTGGTGACAGGGGCCCCTGGCCAGCCACGATAAGAGCTTGCTGCTTTCCAAGCCTAGGCAAATTGTCAGTGCTGGTGGCAGAGAAATTGCTCTCCAGCTCTGAGAAAAGGAAACCCCAGCCTCGGGCTGGTGGTAGTTGATTCTTCTCGAAGAGCCCTTATACACTATAAGACCTCATGAACAGTGTGTCTTTCAGGCCACCCTCCTCCTGAGGCTCATCTGCCATATTCTCCCACACGGATATGAGCAGTGACCCCTGGACATACACCTGATACAAGGAGGACTAGGGCTTATTTCTTGACTTCCTAGGAGACTTTCAGAAAGGTTACTGCTGTGATACAAAGAATGAAAACAATGACAAACAGTGACAGCTTTACCTTGTTACACTATCCATTAATTATGTACATTTCTATATATGTTTCTCCTCCCCACCGCATGGAATTATAAGCTGTTCTTGGGCAAGAATCACATACTTTCAATATTGTTAAGCCAAGTGCTATGGACGACACGAAATACATTATGACTTGAATCAACATGAAAAGAAGTAATTAACCTCAATGTCGATTATCTTTAAGTGATTACAGATCAGGTCTCCACCGATAAAAGGAAGCAAAGAGTAGAGTTCATCAATACCAGAAAAGATTTTCTTGAATCCAGACAATTTGGATGGGTTGGTAGAGAGAACACAGGACTAGGAGTTTGAACACCTGCTCTATGTGGGTGTTTCTGGGTCTGCCCTCAACAAAATACGTGATGCTGCTACACTGACGTATTCATCTGGGCCTCAGCTGTATCATTTGTTGTTCACACAAGCTTAACACTTGACCCACTGTTAAAGGAAAACCTGCAGACCTCCACATTTGAATTACTTCATTTTTACTGTAATAACACATAAAAACACACAACTATAAAATGAGGTGTAAGCCGGACATATAGCACGTAAGTATCACCAAAGCACATTTTTAAGGTAATTAATAACAACACTAAAATCACCGGAGTTCAATTAGCCAAACTAATGTGAGAGAGGACGTCGCATTTCTGAAACTGCATCGCCAGCCATCACTGAAGGTGAACTGAAGGCACAAGCCTTTTGCGCTGGGCTTGCTTATTCCATAGTGTGCTGCGGTTTTCAAACTGCAAAACTTTTATTGGTACAGGGAGCCCAGGCTGTGCTAGCAAATGTGAAAACAGAACTGCAGTGCAGGACGTGATTGGAAAGCAATCATCCACATCTCCCAGAAGATGCTTATATTTTCACTTTCATCAAAATCTAAACCAATTTTTAATCTTGTAGATAATTCAGAGTCTTTCCAGATTGTGTCACAATAGTCTAGCTGGAGAAACATCGTAATCACAGACCTGTAAGGACCTTCAAGATTTAACAATCCATTCTGTTCAAATTTGACCTGGTGGGAATCCTAGAACTATCCACTGCAGGGCATGGATCTGCCACCAGAGGGAAACAGAGAGCCATCGCGGTAAAGAGGTGATGGCAATGGTGACAGCCTCCTCCCTGTTGGCAAAGAGCTACTTGGGCCAGGGTGCACGGCCGTGCTCCCCCATGGCTCCTAAAATAGTTCAACTAAAATATACCTGTGGTGAGTATACAACTAATACATACAAACTCATTCCTTTACTCAAATAAGAGGGTTTTCTCTTTATTGTTTTCTCTTGATTTACTTGTGTTTATTGAGCAAATTTTGAGTACCTACTGCATGGAAGGAAAGGAAAGTCTCGGTGTGCACTCAGGATGCAGGCTGTCCACAGAAATCTGAATTGATATCTAACCCGAGCTGAGGTGACAGTTCTCAGAGGTTCTGTCTCCAAAATTCCCTAGTGAGGATCTTCGCAAAGTGCAGGGGCTCTGCAGTGGAAAGGCGGGAGGGTGTTTGAAACAGCAACAGGAGATAAGCGGCGTGAGTGGCTGAGCTGGGAAAGGAGGGGGCATGCTACTTCGGCTGCAATCCTCTTTACAGAGATGATTATTTTCGTCTCTATAGAAAATAATCTGCTTGAAATACCATTCGGCCCAGCAATCCCATTACTGAGTATATACCCAAAGGAACAGAAATAGTTCTGTCATAAAGACACATGCATGTGTGTATACACTGCAGCACTATTCACAATAGCAAAGACATGGAATCAACCTAAATGCCCACCAATGGTAGACTGGATAAAGAAACTGTGGTACGTATACACCATGGAACACTGTGCAGCCATAAAAAGGAATGAGATCATGTCCTTTGCAGGGACATGAATGGAGCTGGAGGCCATTATCCTTAGTAAACTAATGCAGGAACAGAAAACCAAACACCGCATGTTCTCACTTAAAAGTGGGAGCTAAATGATGAGGACACATGGAGGGGAACGAGAGACACGGGCCTATCGGAGGGTGGAGAGTGGGAGGACGAAGAAGATCAGGAAAAATAACTAATGGATACTAGGCTTAGTAGCTGGCTAATGAAATAATCTGTATAACAAAAACCCATGACAAAAGTTTACCTGTATAAAAAACCTGGACATGTTCCTCTGAACCTAAAATGAAAGTTAAATGAAGGAAGGAAGGAAAGGGAAGGGAAGGAAAGGGAAGAAAGAAAGAAAGAAAAGAAAGAGAGAGAGAAAAAAAAAGAAAGAGAAAGAAAGAAAGAAAGAAAGAAAGAAAGAAAGAAAGAAAGAAAGAAAGAAAGAAAGAAAGAGGAAGGAAGAAAGAAAGAAAGAGAAGAAGAAAGAGAGAGAGAGAGAGAGAAAGAAAGAAAAAGAAAGAAAAGAAAGAAAGGAGGGAGGGAAGGAAGGAGAAGAAGGAAGGAGGGAAGGAAGGAAGAAAGGAAGGAAGGAAGGAAGGAAGGAAGGAAGGAAGGAAGGAAGGAAGGAAGGAAGGAAGGGAAGGAAGGAAGGAAGGAAGGAAGGAAGGAAGGAAGGAAGAGAAAGAAAAATATTCTGCTTTCTAAACCATTCATTCAACCCACCAAGCAATTCCCGAGCAGCAGCTGTGTTCTCACAAAAATGAGGATGATATGTAAGACCAGGTCCCCGTCCTCACAGAGCTCACCATGATCTGGCTCAGCAAACAAAACCAATACATGAAAACATGAGAGAAATCAATACTAAGCAGGTATTGGGGAAAATGAAGGTGTAAGGAGTCGGAGGAAGGGCAGGACACCACTGTGAATGATGAGCAAAAGGGCGCCAGAGAAGATGTGGTGGAAAGGAGCAGTGGGGATCCTAATATCTGAAATGCAGCCACTGGTGGGGGTGTGATGTGACTTTATAAGAAATGTCTGTACACCCACATTGACTTTCTTCGGGGGAAATGTCATAGCCTTTGTGGCAGGGAGGTGGCTGAGGCGAGAACCAGGGCTGGTCAGCAACAACACCCACATTGCAGGAGCCATCCCTCAGCCCTGACTCACAGCCTTCCCTGTTGTGGCTGGAATCCCAGGGGTGTCCCACGTGGACTGTGGCCAAACCCTTCCTGTGTGCCCTGCCCACAGCCACCTGCCGCCCCTTCTGCCCTCGGTGCTTGCTCCAGCCCCCGGTGCCACAGACTCCCTGCTGCTTCCACAGGCACACGGCTGGAGGGCAAGGCCTCCTCTCCATTTTCCAGAGCATTGCACCATCTCTGCCCCAAAGCAGGATCGCCTGGGCCTCAGGTCTCACAAAGCCCAGCCCCTCACAACTCCTCCAGCTTCTGCCCACAGTTGCCTCTCTGGAAAGGGTGCCAGAGCCTTCCCGTCCCCTGCCTCGGCCCCTCTCTGCCAGCTGCTCTGCCTAAGCCCCCTCTCTCTTCCAGCCACAAGACAAAGCCTCATCTCCACTTTGCACCAGAAATCACAATGTATCTTGTTCTTCTGTGTGGCCCAGTGTGGGAAATGGTTGTTCCTGGATCCTGTCCATGAATCTGACCTTGACAGCAGTTTGTGTATCCTGAAAGGGGCCAAAGTCAAAAGAGAGGAGGGTGAAGAATCAAAATCAAGGTTGCATTCAAAAGTCAAGTGCATAGAGAGAAGCTGCTCCAAGAATGACCACAAGCGGTCTAATCTACTTACAAAGTTCTGTGTCAAGAGATAAGTCCTGGCCTCTGGGTAGGAAAGTTTGGTAAAGCTGAAATTATGGGAAATTATGGTTTTGTTTCTATAAACTAGGAGTTTCCATTCCCTCATAAACATCCATTCTTAAAAAAAAATAAATAAATAACAATTACACCTACAAAATACCAGGCATCCTCCTAAGTCTGGGACTACAGAGAGAAAAACAACAGCCCCTGTCCTAGAAAAACTCAGCATGCTGTGTACTAGAGGAAGGTATATCCACATACAATTATAATTTAACCAGAAGTCTTCATGGGTACGTGTGTGTGTAAAATATGCCACAATTAGAGCCTCTCAGCACTCAGTTTTCACAGTCCTGGATATTTTAATTTTATACACAAGAATAAAGACAGTTAGGGGCCGCTAGAGGTGGGGCTACCACCCTGTAGGCTCCGATAAGAAAACATTCAAAGACTAACAAGAAACCAGAGGACCACACACAACATAAGCCGTTAATAACAGAATGTGGTGGCTGAGGAAGCTCCAGCCACGACTGAGAGGAAGGGATGCTTCTTAACCCTGATGCAACTTTCTTTAGTATTTAGGGGAAGGGAAAAAGTTACATAGAGTGCCAAGGAGTAGCTGCTGTAAACACCAAAGACAGAGGTCAGGAATCAGATCCGGGGTTACAAAGCACAACAGGAAAACCAGACACCCAGACAGAAAGACAGGCCTAGGGAGCAGGTCAGATGGGATGGTGTCTTGGTCACCTGGGGTGGCCATGACAAAGTGCCACAGACTGGGGAGCTTGAGCAACAGCAACAACAAAAAATCATCTTCTTTCCATTTTGAAAGCTGGAAATCCAAAATCAAGGCGTGGCAGGGTTGCTGTCTTCCGACGACCCCTCTCCTTGCCTTGCAGGCAGCCCTCCTCTGCCTGCGTCTTCCCTCCGTACATGTCTGTGTCCTACTCCCTTCTTACAAGGACTCCCGTCATCTTGGATTAGGACCCACCCTAATGACCTCATACTGACTTCATCGCCTATTTAAAGACCCCGTCTGCAAGTACAATCACTTTCTGAGGTACTGGGGGTGAGGACTTCAATATATATATTTGCAGGGGGGTTGGGGACACAATTTAGCTCATGGCAGATGGCAACCTTGATAGGCCTCTCTCCCTACTAAGCACGGGCCTTCCTTGGGGGAGAGCAAGAAGCTACCGGTGAGGATGAGGGAATTCACTCTCCAGCTGGGAAGGACCAGACAGCAGCATCTGACCTGTGAACCTCAGACCCCAGCAAGGCACAGAACTATGGCAAGGAATTCCGGATGCGCTATCCAGTTCCAAAAAGAACAATCCACAAGAACCCTCATCTGTCACAGAGGCTTGGCTGTTCCCAGACAAGGAGGTGGCTCCTCCCCAGTGCTGTAGGGCAGATGCCCCCAGGCTGATGGGGGGCGGATGGGCTGGAGGAAAGCAAGTCTCCTCGGGACTCCTGCAATGAGCGGGGTCAGCTCAGCAGCTGCATCACAAGTACTCGGGACCTGTGGAAACACAGACTGCTGGGCCACCGCTTGTCTAGGATTCCAGGGTCTGGGGCGAGGCCTGCCAGGGTGCATTGAGGACCTGGTGCTGACCTGGGAGTCCATAGGCCACACCTGGAGAAGCCCTGGCTCGAGGGAAGTCCCACACCCTGTTCTAGCATTGTGTTCTCATTCTCACTCCATCTTTCACCTGGTTGCAGTACATCTTCAGGAAACATTTTCAGGAGTGCTCAGGGCAGCCCCACCTTACAGTCCAGCGTGCAGCCTCTGCCCCTAGCCTCCACTTTGGAGGGTGATGCTTGGCCTCTCTCTGGCTTTACTTCTTCCCACCGGCTGAGGAATCTGGAAGGCCAAAGAGGTGTGCCCACCACAGATTATGTACCCCTCTGGTCCCCTTTTGACACCCAGGGCCCTGAAATTCCTGGCCACAGAGGCCTCAAGTCTGCTCTCAGGGTCCACGTGGGCCTCCTGCCAGGTATGTCTCTGGGGACTAATCAGGGCCGGACCTCCCACAATGGAAGGGGCAGTTTCCTCGGAGACACACGCAGTGGCCTGGGGAGGGATGAACACGGGAACGGCATTGCCATTCTGTTTAGAGAGGGCTGCTGGCGGGGCAGGGGCGGGGGAGGCATGGAGCCAGGCTGGGTACTGCTGTCAGGCGACAGTAAGAGCAGGACCCAGCTCGAGGCGATGCCACCTTGAGATGGTGTCACAGGTGGCTGGCATTCCCTGTGCTGGAGCAGAGCTTCCACCAGGGCCTTCAAGTAATCATGAAAAACGAGAGGATATATTTTACTTAAGAGTGTATTACCTTGATGTGTGATTTCTCAATACCACTTAAATAGAGGTATGTAGATTACTATTTGTTCTCTTTCCCCAGGGCCCAAAATGAATAGAATGAGCCACCTAAGAGAATGTTTCTGAACCCTTTGATATTTGAAAAAGTCTCTCTAGTGTCTTTACTTATGAAAACACCATGGCTGTATATACATAGCTCTTCACACAGAGCCTGAAAGCTCCTTAGACAAGCATTTCCCAAAATCACGCAGTCGGATCCAGGTCCCATAAATGCTCCAAGATAAAAGGGTTCGACAACCTTTTCTGGGGGGGGGGGGGGGGAAGGCAGTGTATCTACAGTTTGGTAAATAAAGCACTGTGACCAGAGTAAGACCCACCCTCTGCCTTCCTCCAGTGGCCACACTTACCTTACCGTGAAATCCAAAGAGAAATGGGTCTGTCCACGGTGTGTCCAGGAAAGCAGGAAGAAGGAAGGGGAAGCTGTATGCCGGATTGGAAGAGTGAATTCACGTATTTCTTTATTCGTGTTGCAAGATTTTCTTTCATTTTAAAACTACGTTGTTCAATTGATATTTAATAACTCAATGGTCAGTTGTAATTCTGGATGTTTCCTAAAACAAGAAGCCACCAGGCTGTGTTGGCACAGAGGGGCGACCTTGCAGGCACTCGCCACCCACCCTGACTTCACTGTAACTTTTTATAAGATGATCCCCGTGTGTGGGCAGCAGTCACCGAGGGCGCCCAGCGGCCGTGGTCGGACGATTGTGAGCGCAGGCTGCCAGGCCAAGCGCACAGGCCGGGTGGAGACGGTTGAACATGGTCCACAGCCACCACTTTGCAGCTCGAGGCCTCACCTTCATGTAGCCTGTTTGTAGTTTTCCGGGAGTGTTTCGCACAGCGCAGGATCCAGGCGTCCCAGCACCACCGGAGCACATCCGCCTCTGAGACGCGCGTGCGCACTCAGCTCCATGCCGGTTCCGGCCACCAAGCGCTGGTGTCCGGGAGGCCTCAGATGGGCCTGGGGCGAGCAGGGGGCTCTTCCCCTGAGGGAGTGGCCTCTGCGTCACTGTGCCCTGCCTTTTGGCTTGGACTGCAGTCCTGCCTCAGGAGTAAAGAGCTCTTCATTACCAAAGGGGCTGTTGGTTCCGTGGCGAGCACCGACAAGAGACAGCGGAACAGCCGGGCTGATGATGTCCAGTCTCTCTGGAAATTCCTGACGCTTTTACTGTGAAGATGAAATGACCGTAACAGCACGAAGATCGTGGGTCTGTGTGTCTGTGAAGAGAGTCCAGCTGCTGGGAGCTGATGAACAGTGAATGCCCTGCCCTGCTTGTGTTGTGCGTGGCCAGGCCCGCAGCTCACGTCCGAGAGGGCTCCTTGATGTGAATTGGCCGTGCCACAGCAGCAGTTCTGCAAGGAAGCTAGGAAGCTAGACTGTGCTTTTTGTTTAATCACCATTCACCAAACCGATTTGGAATCTTCTTTTTGGTACTAGCTGAAGAGGAATGCACACATGCGGTCTGTTGTGACACGTTCGTGATGGTGCCTAGTGTGGCTCCCAAGAGCACTACAAGCTCTCAGAAATGTTCTCCCAGGCCTTCAGAGGAGGGAGAGGTTCCTGGGGAAGGCAGGGAAGCCTGTTTCTGTCCTCACACCAGAGAAAGAAACCTAGGAGACAACCGAGACAAGAAATTCCCAATTTAAGTCCTTTTTTCTTTATGGGGAGGGGCATTTGGAATGGTAGCCTCGCTTCCTTCCCATGGCTGCATCTATATCTTTTCCTCCTGTTTTCTAACGTGTCACTGAGACAGGAAATAAAGCAGAAAGGGACTTGTGAACCTCTGTCTCTCAGACGGGGCCCTCTCGGCAGGAGGATCACAGGGAGTGAATGAGAAGGAGAACATCCCACAATGGTCCTGGTGAGGACGGTCTCCACATCCATGATCCCGTGGTTCCTAGTCCCCTGGTTCCAGGGATGTTTCTGGACTGACTGTGCTTCCCAGGAGCCAGCTGAGGGAGCAGGGCGTGCTCTCAGATGCCCGTGGGTGTGATAAGTGGGTACAAGCAGACTCTTCCCAGGCAGCAGGTGCCAGGCAGGTGCAGGTGGGTGATCGGCCGCTGCTGCAGCTCACCCCATGGGTCCCAGGCCAGAAGGTGCTCCCTCAGAGCCGGTGCCTTCCTGCAGCTCAGAAGAAAAAGGGTCAGGTAAGCCCCAGAGAGAGCCAGCCACACCACTCCACACACCTGTCTCAGCCACAGCCATGAAACTAAAGATGTATTTTAATTTAGTGACAGCTTTTTGTTACAGATGTTTAAAGATTATGAAGAATAAATTGTGAGGAAAATTTTTTTTTACTCTTTCACCATTTGTTGTGGAGAGAAATAGGTAAGTGCAGGGAGTTTGTGATAAAACAGCACCTGGAGGTTCTTCAGAAGTGAATCTCATGGCCGGCACGGTGGCTCACACCTGTAATCCAAACACTTTGGGAGGCCAAGGCAGGCAGATCACCTAAGGTCAGGAGTTCAAGATGAGCGCAACCAACATGGGGAAACCCTGTCTCTACTAAAAATAAAAAAATTACCCAGGCATGGTGGTGGGCACCTGTAATCCCAGCTACTCAGGAGGCTGAGGCAGGAGAATTGCTTGAACCCAGGAGGTGGAGGTTGCAGTGAGCCGAGATCGCGCCACTGCACTCCAGCCTGGGTGACAGCAAGACTCCATCTAAAAAAAAAAAAAAAAAAGAAGAAGAAGAAGAAGTGAATCTGATGTTTGCACTCCACTTTTGAACCATTCGCTCTCACTGCTGTCACCATAAAGACGTGGTGTTGCTGATGCAGGTTCTGGTGGCTGGTTAAGTTTTGATCATCACCTGGCCTCCTGAGATCTCGCTGCCTTCTTAGGAAAGGTGACTGGCTTCTGTGTGGGAAGCTATTGTTTAACATGCAATGATTCCGTCCTGCCTGCCACTGTGCACCGTCCCATGTATTGAATTTTGACCTTTTCTTTTTAAGTTTCTGTGCTTATCTCTTCTTAGTGCTTACTTTTGCCAGTTACAATAATATTACCAAAATAATACACATATAGCTTTGGCAAAAAAAAAAAAAAAAAAAAAAAAAAAAAAGAAAACATGAGCAGAATAAGACAATTCCTTGGGACACAGTTTGGACCCTGACCAAATGCCTTTCTGTAGGCAGAAAGGCTGTCTGCCAGTGGGAGAGACACTCAAGAGTGGCTGTTAAGTTGGAAAAGAAGGTCATGCCGCCTGACCTGGCCCCAGCCTTGCAAGGACACAGGAGCCACACTGCTTGCATCATCCGAGCCTTGCTCCAGAAGGCCTGGCCACTCTCTTCCTAGGGGTGATTCAGGGACTTAATCTTGGACCAGACCCCCCTCCACACCTGCCCAGCTCCAGACCCATCTCTTGGATTGAGGGCATCTGTGCTAGACCCAGTGGGTCACTCTGGCAGCTTCATCTGAGCCAAAGATGTGGGTCCTCCATGGCTGTGTGACTTGCCTGTAAGGAAAGCAGTGTTTTACTCAGAGGAGAAGGAAAATCATCTTGCCTGGTCTCAGTGCTACATTACCACTCAGCAATTTGAGGAAATCCTCCAGTTTTCCTATACGAGGAAACACACTGCATTGAAAAAACGAAAAAAAAGAGTTGGTTAAACTGAGCCCCCAATATCTGTGACTATGCTCGTGGTGCTGCTGCCTGGAACACAGATGTTGAGTGCGGAACCTCGTGGCCATCTGAGCAGCGCTGACTGTCCATCTCATGCTGGGCAGGGACCCTGGGCAGGTGGACATAAGACCAGTATTGATTGGCCAGGGCCACAGGGGCTGAGTGTCTTCCAGTCTGCCTGGGACAGCGAAAGCAGCTGTACAGACCAGCGACAGTGGGAGGGCTTGCTGGGATGGATGGGGACAGCAGACAGCTTGTGTCCTATTCAACTACCCCGCTGTACTTGGCCTCCTGACCTGTCATCAGGAGCAATAACACTGGCCCAGAGCAGCTTCCCACATGACCACAGAACCAGGGGTCTGCCCTGTCCTAGGTTAGGTCATCATGGTTTAGAATAAAACAATGAGGTACATTTATTATGGGCATTGAAGGCTTAAGGTTTTCCTTAATTTCCTAATTTTTAGTCAACAATTATTAGCCTTCATTATGTGTGCGAAGAGGAATTTGAAGGCAAGGGAAATGTAAGAAAAATATTGCCATTCAGAAGAGAGTTTTAATGATATTTCTTTCTTCTTATGTATTTTATGATATTCACTTTTAACCACATTTCATCCAAAAAGTTGATGCAGCTTTAACATGAATGTTACATTTTACTTACAAGGAATGATTACTTGTGTTCTCTTTGTAAAGAAAAGACAATATTGTATTTTTATTAAATACTGTACAGATGTTCTCTACATTTTTGAATCGTTATATGGATTATGGATATATTGCTTAACAAATTTTTTTTGGAACAAAATAAAAAGAGGCCACATTTGTGCTCTGGAATGTTCTTCCCTGTTTGGCAATGGTTCCCTCTTAGTACTAATTTTTGGTGGTGCTATTAATTTTCATAATTTTCTGCATCACCATCAGTATTTCCATGGCACTGAGGGAAGACCACGTCGGGCTGATTGTCAGATGCCACTTTCCTGCTATTCACCTAAACAGTCCTTCATTTAAATGTCTGCAATAGAACCATGAATAGAAAAATCATTAAAGAAGAAATACATCTTTTTAACAAACATTTGTATAATGTTCAATCTTACAATAATGTTTATAGAAGCAAGTTATAAGATAAAAATTTTCCCCCTATCAAATTAATAAACATTTTTAAATATGAGCACCCCCTCTGCTGGTGAGCACAGGGGAAGTGGGCACGCTTAAACAACACTAGATGGGGAATGAATTGGTGCAATCCTTTTGCAGTGGTAACGTGAATAAATAGGTTTAAAATCATCAGAAGCTTTAGTACAGAAATACACTTGTTCTAAGCTAATAATCCTAAATATTATAAAAGTACATACAAACATTTATTATGACATTGTTTATGATTGTTAAAAATATGAAAGCGTCTAATTCCTTAAAATTATGTGGGCAGATTGAATTACAGTGCATCTATAACATTAAATAACACATAATAACAAAAACCATAAAAAACTTGTGATGAACATGGAAATGTGTATGCTATTTTATCTTAACTGGAAGGAAACAAAATTGTGTCTTTAAAAGAATCACAACTATGTAAAAATGCATTGAAAAGAATCAGACAAGTAATATACCAATATATGACCAGCATTTATGTATCTGCCTCTATTTTTCTACATTTTTTAAATTTTCTCTACTAATCATAGTTAATTTTTATAATGTAAGTATAAAACATTCTATTTAATATAAATAAATTATGTAGCAAATTATACTTTTGATAATATAGATAAGTATCTGTTTACTTTCTATAATAGTGTCTACTCAAAGTGATAATACCAAAAACTAATTTTAGAGTCAAAAATAAAAATAAGACAACAGATAAGACTACCCCTTTGAGAAACATGGAATGGAAGAAACAACTTCAAAAACATAATTTTAATGTAATTGTGAATGTCCTGCATACTGAGGAGTGGGCTGAGGAGAGGAGATTCCCTTGCTATTATTACCAAACTCTACATGTTTGTAAAAAAATAATTAACCACCCTCTGAGTAAATGCCATCTGTAGGTTATGCCATTTCCTGTTTAAATGCACAAAGAAAGGTTTTTATTTTGTTTTGTCTTCTAGAACTTCTTTAGCAGAAGACTAATTATATGAACTACATACATTAGGAAGTTTTTAGTCAAATATTGTAGAAATCAGCCTGATATCGCTTGGCTGTGTCCCCATCCAGATCTCATCTTAAACTGTAGCTCCACAATTCCCACATGTTGTGTGAGGGAGCCTGTGGGAGGTAACTGAATCATGGCAGTGGTCTTTCCTGTGTTATTCTCATGATAGTGAATAAGTCTCATGAGATCTGATGGTTTTATAAAGGGAGTTTCCCTGCACAAGCTCTCTTCTCTTGCCTGCTGCCATGTGAGACCTGCCTTTCACTTTCCGCCATGATTGTGAGGCCTCCCCAGCCACGTGGAACTGTGAGACCATTAAACCTCTTTCTTTTGTAAATTGCCCAGTCTTGGGTATGTCTTTATCAGCAGCATGAAAACAGCCCTAACTGCTTCCTGTACAATGGATTGATTTTAGGATTCGACAAGAAGATTCTGGAAAGAGTCACAATGACCAAATTAGAAAACAACTGGACCCCCAGGAGGTGGCACTGCCAAGAGGGCCCCTCCATCCCCTCCTGCTCTGCTCCTTCTTCTTGCAAACTGCTCTTCCCTCCCCAAGAACACATGGGTGGCAAACGGTCACCTGAAGGATCGCCAACTTTTCTTCTCACAATCTTAACACTTAAGAGATGGTTTCGTCTCTTCATTCCACTTGCAAAATTCCCAGAAAACAGCTCTATCCTAATTTGGGTCTGGTGGTTATTCCTGAACCAAGGACTTACCGTGGCCAGAAGCAGTGTGGAGACGTCCCTGGCCCAGGAAGAGCCACTCATCCACCTCTAAACCAAACAAATATGGCCAGAGGCAGCACCACGTCCTAACACAGCTTCCCCACAACCATGAGGATGGCAGTGAGAAAGCACTGGAGATGCTGTAACAGAGCAGACCACTCACACAGGCCATCCCACTAGAGGCTGCCTTTATTTCAGTTTACCTTACCTTTCAGTTAATAAATGTGTAAATATCTCAGCACAGAAAAATCTGAAATAGAGACAATTTAACTTGCAGAACTGAGAATCTGTGCCAAACTAACTTCAGCTTTTCTTTTCCTGCACTGAGATCATTCTTCTCCTTCCACATTATTTAGAGAGAGTTAGAGGCCGGGTGCGGTGGCTCATGTCTATAATCCCAGCACTTTGGGAGACCAAGACAGGCAGATCACCTGAGATCAGGAGTTTGAGAGCAGCCTGGCCAACATGGCAAAACCCCACCTCTACTAAAAATACAAAAATTAGCCGGGCATGGTGGCATGTACCTGTAATCCCAGCTACTCGGGAGGCCGAGGCAGGAGAATCACTTGAGCCTGGGAGGCAGAGGTTGCAGTGAGCCGAGATCATGCCACTGCACTCCAGCCTGGGCAACAGAGCAAGACTCTGTCTCAAAATAAATTAATTAATTAATTAATTAATAATAATAAAGAAGGTTAAAGATAAAGATATGATTTCCTTAACATGCAGCCTTAAGAAGGGAACTTCAGTTTTGAATTTTTAACAGATGCTTCTGTATTTGGAAACCACTATTATAAGCTTCAGTCTGTACAAAGGTCAATAGAGAAAGTCATTCTACTCCCACTAGATGTCTGTTGCGTATGTGTAGCACCCAGACAAACTAAAGGCATCCATTAATAGAATATGCACCTGGATATGGAATGCCAGCTGTATACCAAAGGCCAAGGATGAATGCAGTAGCAAAGACTATATTTTAATGTGCTGGCAAACTATAAGAGCTCAAACAGACTGAGCATGGTGGCTCACGCCTGTAATCCCAGCACTTTGGGAGGCCGAGGTGGGTGGATCACCAGAGGTCAGGAGTTGAAGACCAGCCTGACCAACATGGTGAAACCTCATCTCTACTAAAAAAAAAAAAAAAATACAAATTAGCCGGGCATGGTAGCACATGCCTGTAATCCCAGCTACTTGGGAGGCTGAGCCAGGAGAATCACCTGGACCCCGGACGTGGAGTTTGCAGTGAGCCAAGATCACACTATTGCACCCCAGCCTGGGTCACAAGAGTAAAACTCCATCAAAAAAAAAGCTCAAACAAAATCTGACTACTTCCAGACCTTGAAGAAATTATTGATTTTGAGTCTTTATTTATTTAGGAAACGAGCAGTATAGACCAGATTAATTTTCAAGTTGCAGCTAAGTCTCAAATTTGGAAGGCTCTTCTCAAAGACTAACACTGTTGCTGATAGAAAATTCTTAAAGAATACATATTTTCTCTTGATTACCGGTTAGAATGGATTCAGTCCAATATCTGATCTTCATTAAGAAAAACCTTGAAACTGTCAATGGGCTTTAAGTTCCCAGGAGAAGGCAAGTCATTTATTTGAACTTCTCTTCCCTCTTAAAAGGTTTCTCTTAGCAGGGGTGAGGAGCGGAGCACTCTGCCTTCCAGAGAAGGATTGCAGCACAACCACCTGTGCAGGCTATAAAAAGCCGCTGCGCTCCGTGTGGGGGAAGAGAGCCCAGCTTTCCAATCACTTCTCCACATTGTGCCCCTGGGTAAGCATCCAACCTGTGACCAAAGCCTCTGCAAAGAGAGGTGGGTGCTTGACTGAGCTGTTTTGCTCAAGGATAACTCTACAAGTCACATTTGCTGAAAATAGACCCTTGTGGCATGAATTTCCTAAGAACTCAGCAGATCAGTCCAAGTTGAAGATGAGAGAGAGAGAAGGAAAGAGAACTTGCTACTTTCTAGTTATTTGGCAGAGAGAGAGAGTGCCAGTGAGTGAGCGCAGGCGCACGTGTCTTGTGCTTGGAATAGCCCGTCTCAGGGCACCTCTGTCTGGAGGGGCCCTCGTGTGTCCTGACTGCTCTGGTCCACTGTGATCCTGAGACTCTAAGCTCAGTTCCTGGCCCTCTTGGAGTGGCACCACCATGCCTTATCCCCAGCCTCCCAGAGCACCCGAGGGGGAAAGCTATGGTGTCCATGCTACAAAGCACAGGGGAAGTAGGGAGATTTCAGTCTGAAGTAGATTGAGCCTTCACAATATGAGTGAGATAGCGTATAGCAAATCTCCATCTCAAAGGGGACAAAAATAGTCTTAACTTAAAGACCGTTATTCAATAAAAAGTATATTGATTGAACCAATTTTAATTTATATGGAGGCCTAGAAGAATATGTTTATATGAATATCTGGAAAGAGCTGCATTGAAATGCTGACAGTGATTAGCTTCGATGTAGAAATGTTTGTAGATTTTTTCTTTTTGTCTATCTATTGTATATTTTCAACATATAGTTTTTTTAAGTTCTTAAAGAAATTTTCTTTAGAAATCTCAAACTGAAGGAATAACAGGAGGAAGGGACATGTGTTGAGCCTGGGAGTTGAGATCTTGTGTTCTAAGCATGAATTTAAACCTTTCTTCCATATGTTTGTGTCCTCTACTTTTCTGGCTTGGTGTCACATCTTCTAAGTGCTGGCAGTAAATCATACAGGATAGTATCATAAAGTGTTCTCAAAGTAATTTTATAGTTTCATTAGAAAGAAACATTGGTATAGAAGAAAAATAACAAGTCTTCATATTTTCAGGAATATAAGGATCCAAATTTAGTTTAG
Organism: Chlorocebus sabaeus; assembly: GCF_047675955.1. Classification (NCBI taxonomy): domain Eukaryota; kingdom Metazoa; phylum Chordata; class Mammalia; order Primates; family Cercopithecidae; genus Chlorocebus; species Chlorocebus sabaeus. The sequence goes on from NC_132916.1 coordinate 11,557,802, forward strand.
AATCAAGAACAATCACAAGTCAGTATGCAAGAGTAATGGTCCAGACAATGCTTATTGATGTTAAATTAATTATAATTTGTTAATTCATTTACAAATGATGGTAAATTGAAATCGTCAGTATTTGTTGATGTTAAATGAATTCAACACTTGTCAAATGAAATGAAACTTCAATTTCTTTAAGGGGTGGACTTCTTTCTTTATAAGATCCCTGTAGTGTGTTCTCTGTCTTGGAGCAAAGGAGGAGGAGGAAGGATGAGAGGGTTACATTTAAACCACACAGCCAAACTTCAAGGGGCAGCAGCAACCTCTGGTGCATGCCCAAATTCAGAGCAGGAATTGTTGCAGAAAACCAAATTGCTCTTCAAGACTTAAGAAGGGGAAGTGTCTGTGTAACCAGTAGGAATAGCAAAAGCCTACCACTCACTTAAAACAGGCCCACTGAGATGCTCCTGTCTCATATCCTGCACTCTTAGAAATAGAAGTTTCATGAGTTGCTTTTTTTTTTTTAATTGCATTTAGCAACTTCCCTGTCATTCAGACACGTATTCATGCCACAAGCACTGGTCAGATGTGCGCTGCATGTGGGACACAGAGCTGAGCTTATGAAAGAGCTCATGGCCAGTGAGAAACCAATGTAGAATCGAAGCCAGTGCAGTGTGATCTGCACTAACGTGGAGGGCAAAGTTGCCAGGGGAGCACCGAGAAGGAGGCATCCCCACTGGGGAAACAGGAAAGTTTCTAGAAGAGAAACACTGGGCCAGGTCTTCTATTCAGAGAAGAGTATTGCAAGCAGGGGAACATCTTGACACAGACCTGGGGTCACAAAACAAAGGAGGTTCCAGGACAAAAGGCCTGTGCTCCCCTGTGAACTGCTGGGAACCTATGGCATAGGTGATGATAAGCCACTCCTCCACAGGAAGGCGACATGATCGGATTTGTGCTTTAAAGTGAAAATCTGCCTGCCATTGAGAGCGTGGGGTGGAGGAAGTAGGGAGCTTGCTGTTTTGCAGTAAACCATAAAGGAGAGATGAGGGCCTGGGTGGTAGCCAAGAGAACTGGGAGCTTGTGAGATACTTCGGATGAAGAAATTAACAAGGCTTGCTCTCAGATTAGACACAGTAGGTGAGAGAAATGGGTCACTTTACATGAACAAGCTTTTTTTGAAAAAGTAGATAAATTGCTTAGTGACTAACAACTACTTTGCAAAAAATTGTGCAAAATAAATCATTTGTTAGAGTTCACCATTGTTAATCTTATAAAAGCAAGAGTAGTGGTATGGTTTGGCCATGTCCCCACCCAAATCTCATCTTGGATTTTAGTTCCCATAATCCCCACATGTTATGGGAGGGACCTGCCAGGGGGTAAATTAATTATGGGGGCCGTTGCCTCCATGCTGTTCTCCTGATAGTGAGTGAGTTCTCACGAGATCTGAGGGTTATATTCTGGGTTTTTCCCCCACTTTACTCTGCACTTCTCCTTGCTTCCACCATGTGAAGAAGGACGTGTTTGCTTCCCCTTCCACCATGATTGTAAGTTTCCTGAGGCCTGCCCAGCCCCTGTGGGACTGTGATTCCATTAAAGCTCTGTACTTTATAATTTACCCAGTCGGGAAGTTCTTCATAGCAGCAAGAGAGCAGAGAAATACAAGTTGTATATGGCCTGTGATATCAGGGGCAATTCAGTTCAGACTGGCTTCTTTGAAACCATCCCTCAGAAATGGGTGAAATACCTGCCCTGAGCATCTCAGAAAAATCTCAGGTCCCTGACTTACTGAGCTAGAGGTTGAAGTCACCTGCTCTCCCAGCTCCTCTGAAGGAAACCAACTTGCATTTCCTAGATTTGGAATTAAAATTTCAGGCAGAAGAAAAAGCAACCTAAATTTTTGCTTTTCCTTCAGTTTCTTTAAACAATTTCAAAACTAAGGACAATGACCTAAAATTGCTACAGTATCAGATTTTGGAAGAGAAGATACAGCTAAAGGACACAAGGGAGTGGTCTAGGTTGCAGTTAGGGAGTTCATTTAACCTTCAGTCTTGGCCTCATGGTCTGTCCCAAGGTGGGTATCCTCCTTCCTCTTTTACCTCTAGATATCAGGGGTGAGATCCTTGCCCTGTCTTGCAATATCTTTGTCATTTTAAATGTTTATCTCTGGCCTTTCCCTTCGTAGTTAAGTTTCTTATCATGCACAGCCTATAATGCTTATAATAACAAAAAGGCCACAGCGACCACAAGGAGAGCCACTGGAGGGCCACCAGGGAGCGTGGGTTTCCCGGGACATGGCCTCTTCAGCACCTGATGGGCTTGGGGAGGAGATGAGAAGCAGCACAGAGAGGAAGAGAACTGGCAGGGGCCATGAGAACTGACAATGCCCCTGTCCCCAGTGCCACCCCGGTCTCTGCTAACGCCCAAACTCAGAATTACCCCGTAATGAGTTCTTTCCTTTTTAATCCTGATGAATTAAAAATAAGGCTTATTCCAGGGATCTAGAAGCAGGCAGAGACTCCTGGAGAAGGAGGAAATAATCTTCTTTTCCAAGGGTGGCTCGGAGATGTTTTTGGTCATTTATCACTTGGGTAAAGAGTGGGGATGGGACTGTTCTAGACTCCTCTGTGAGGTCTGTCTCCCCTCAGGGAGACACAGGCAAATGGAAACACAGGGAGATGGAAAATTGGTGTCTCCCCCAGCCTGTCCCAGCGGCAGCAATCTGAAAGATTAGGATAGTGCTTTACTCCCTTGGGAAGCCAAAGAGACAATGGGAGGAAGAGTTCCATGGGCTGGTGGTTGTCCAAGACCAGGTCTGTTGCCAAAGAATGGAATGATCTTGGCATGACATCAACAGGGAGAGTCCCTGAGCAGGAGTCAATTTCCTCTTGGTAGCGGGGCCCCTCCTCATTATTGCTAATCACTCTGGGTCACACTATGACCTGCCCCTTGTTCTTTGTAACTCATTGAACCCGCCATCCCTACACCAAGTCAGGGCCACATGCAATGCTTGATTCTGTTTCCTGCTTGGCCTCTGGGGCACCATCCCACCAGGGACTGATATCAGCAATGCCTTTCCCCTGTTGTGTAGCCACCCAGCCTCAATGCAGGAGCTGGCTAGCTCGTGGCATTGAGTATGTAGTCATTTGCGTAACAGAGAGGCAGTCGCCGGTGACACCCTGACTTAGCAAACCCATCTTCACCTCTGACGTTTTGGGGCCTCCCCACACACAGTAACCATCCCTCACAATTGGGTGAAATATCAAGTCACCTGCTCTCCCAACTCCTCTGAAGGAAACCGACTTGCATTTCCTAGATTTGGAATTATCTGCTCACACCGGAGGTTCAGCCTGGGTTCTCAGGCCAAAACTCTTGCTTCATAGAAACGGCTAACCGAGCCTGAGAACTGCAGCCTTGCCCTCAGAATCACTCCTTCCTGTGTCCTCAACCCATGGAACTGTTTTTGTTAAAATGTGTTTACATTATAAAAGTGTCGCTCCTGTGGAAACTTTATTTCCACTGGGGCACAGAATTATGATATAATTTAAAGTAGAACATATTTCTTTTGTTAGTTGTAAGAAATTTACTCAAAAGCAGTCTCTGCCTAACAGACAAATATGGGGAACATGAAACTGAAACAGGAGAGTTCCCCAATTCCCTGTGCAGGACGTGCAACAGGGGTGTGGCTCGCCTACAGCTCAAACCCCTAGGGGGAGCATGCAGATGGGCAGATGCAGAAGCCAGGGAAAGCCCTTTTGGGCTCTGGCCCCATGGCAGCATCTAGGGATGGGTGTCTGTGACTCCCCAAGCCCAAGTGGGTGTGTGTTACACAGCTCTTTCAGATTTGCCATCTGGGCTTGTGTGCTAATCAGCTCAATGGACCCTCTGCCTTATCGCAAGGGCAGGGGACCAGTGTGACAACCTTCTGTATCCCGAGCTCTTGCCAGTGTCCTGAAAGAATCAAATCACATATAGGCTCAAAGGACAAATGAAAGGTTTTACTGAGTGGTAGAGGTGGCTCTCAGGGAGCTGGATGGAGAGCCAGAACAGGGGATGCAGTGGAAAGGTGGTCTTCCCCTGGAGTCGGGCCGCCCAGTGGCCAGACTTTTCTAACTGCCCCCGGCCGAACTCCCCTTGGCATTCAGACATGCCTCCTCTTCTCTCTCTCTCTGCTGCGTTGTTCCACCGTTACTGATCTGCTGGCCCGCTGGTCCACTGGTCTGCTAATCCCAACATTTGGCTGCTTGTGTGCGTGCCCAGTGAGGTCTCGGGTTTATATGGGGGCAAGATGGGGGTCGTGGCAGGCCAAAAGGCAACTTTCGGGGCACGAAAACAGAAATGGCTGTCCTCATTTAGGGCCGTGGGTCTTTAGGCTTGAGGTTGGGCCTTTGTCGGGAACCACCCTCTTCTACCCAGTATTTTCCTGTCTCCTGTCCATATCAAAATGAGAGGCAATCTGAAAGAAAACAGAATGAATTGATTCCTTCCATGAGCTTTTTAAAAAGATGAACCGACCACTCAGAGTCTTCATAAAATGTCTTACAATCATTAATAATATCTAGTACACAGCCCTCGTGAAGTGACAGGCAGCTATCTAAGCACTCTACCTAGAGTAACGTGTGTAATACTCTATCAACCAACCCAACTGGGTAATAAGAACTATTATTACTGATATTTTACAGACAGGAAACTGAGACAGAGACAGGTTAAGTAACTCACCCATGAGCATGGCTGGTCCATGGCAGAGCTGGGTGCAAACTTCTCAAGACAGAGGACGCACTATGCTATCCTGATCCCTAAAAGGGATAAATAAAAAAAGAAGAGTGTATGATGAATTACTTTGCGACTTAGCAGAGGAAAAGCAGATGGCTCAAAACAGCTCAACAATGCCCTTGGGGATGACCCCATGGAACCCCATGAGGTAAGGGCCGCCTGACCGTTCATTCCACCTCTAGGCCCAGATCCCAGAGCCCAGGCCACTGGCCTAGGAAGGGACCTCAGGATTCCCACATTAGCCAAGCTCGTGGCTCCCACTGGCTCCTCCCTCAGAGCTAGTTTCCAGCAGCTCATCCTCCTTCCCAAGCAACTTTCTCTCAATGATTGGGAGAAACAGAACCTCTCTGAACCAAATCGCTCTAAGGTGCAAATGACTAATAGCTTTGGGAAGACACTTGCCTCTTCAATGAGGCATTTCTCGACTCAAAGGCTCTCTAATGGGTAGAAATACAGGCAATGTGGCAGAGGGTAGAGAATTCAATGTCATGCAAGGGGTACAGTTTTTTGGTTTTGTCTTTTGTTTTTCTTTTTTTTCCTTCGGATGAAATTCACATATCAAAACGCTGTGCAACCATCACTGCTATCTAATTCCAGACCATTTTTCTCACCCCAGAAAGAAACCCTATACCTATTAGCAGTTGCTCTGCACCACCCCCATGCTCGAGCCCTTGGCAACCACTAGTCTGCCTTCTGCCTCCACAGATTTGCCTATTCTATTTATAGTTCATATAAATGAAATCATATCAAATGTGCCTTTTGTGTCCAGCTTTCTTCCGTTAGCATAATGGTTCGAGGTTCATCCATGTTGTGGCATGAATCAGTATTTCATCCCTTTTTACAGCAGAATAATATTCCATTGTGTGGATAAACCACATTTTGCTTATCCACACATTGGTTGATAGGCATTTGTATTATTTCCACTTTGGCTATTACGAATAAGGTTGCTGTGAATATTCATGCAGAAGAGTCTTTGTGTGGACATACGTTACTTTTTGTTTTTGTTTTTGTTTTTTTTGAGACACAGTCTTGCTCTGTTGCCAGGCTGGAGTGCAGTGGCGTGATCTTGGCTCACTGCAGCCTCCGCCTCCCGGGTTCACGCCATTCTCCTGCCTCAGCCTCCCGAGTAGCTAGTAGCTGGGACTACAGGCGCCTGCCACCACACCCAGCTAAGTTTTGTATTTTTAGTAGAGACAGGGTTTCACCATGTTGGCCAGATGGTCTTGATCTCTTGACCATATGATCCGCCCACCTCGGCCTCCCAAAGTGCTGGGATTACAGGTGTGAGCCACCGCGCCTGGCCAGACATATGTTCTTAATTACCTTGGGGGTATACCAAGGATAATTGCCGCTGGGTCATATGGTAATAGGAATAGTATCTAAATACAGGAAGTTTAGAAGAATCCATTAAATCATAAGACCTAGGTGACTGCCTACTTGAGCTGTGTGACCTCAGGCAATCCAAGCAACCTCTCTGAATCTCAGGTTGGCTTTTTGCTTAGTGTTGTTGTTCGGTATGTTGAATGTCTTAAATTAAAACGTTTGCCTCTCAGTGTCCTTGTGAAGATTAAAATGATGTAAGTAAAGGCGTTTCTAAACTAAGCAGTGGGAGGCTCTTGAGCTCCTGTCATCATAGACCCTGTCAGATGGGCCCAGTGGCAGGGTGGCCACTCATGCAGGCGGGCTGGGGATACCACTCTGCAGCAAGAGCTCTGCCTGGTGATTCCTTCTCTTTCCCAGCTAGTGGCCCTGCTGGTAAATAATCTTGTGAGAGGCTTTAGCTGCAATCATGACTCAATGAGTTAGTTCATGAGGTGACTGAGAAAAGAAATTCTTCCATGGAAATTTCCAGTGCGGTTCGAAGCCAGAGTGGGTAATGTTGTAGCTGCACACTCACACTGCATGCACACATACTGCACACTATGCCTGCTGTATACACGGTGAGCGCACACACGCACACCGCATACACACTGCTCACACGCCACACACAGGTTCTCAGATGAGGCCAGGTCAGGCCATGCTCCCTGGGAAGCTTGCCCAGGCTGGCACAGGCAGGAAGCGCTCTGTGATTCACCTGGGAGGCTCCTCCTTTTCTGGACAATGTCTGTCCACGTCCTTGGAAAAAGGCCTGACCTGTGTCCTGTGTCCTCGGGCCCTGCTTCCGTGGCTCCTCTGTGGTTAGAGCTGAGCATCTGAGAAACTGGTCTGGGCGTTAACCCACAGGACAGGCGCACAGACAACCTGGGAGTGAATTCCAGCTCTCCGCTTGTTAGCTGTGTGGCCTCGAGTAAGTCAATTGGCCTCTCTGGGCTTCAATGTCCTCCTCTGTCACACGGGGATGATGAGAGTCCCTGCCTTGAAGGGTTATGGCTAAGATAAAATGAGATCTGCCATAGAGCATGTCAAGAGCTGTGCCCAGCCCAGAGCAAGTGACCAAGAGGTTTCAGCGGGTATTATCATCATTATCAATCATCTGTGGCTCCTCTCTTCCCTCAAAGCAACTACAGTCACGGGCCGCATAATGACGTTTCAGTGGACAATGGGCCACATATACAACAGTGGCCCCGTGAGATTATGACAGACTGAAAAATTCCTGCTCCCTAGTCAGGCCTCCATGATCGTGACCCTGTGATGGCCTAGGACAACGTATATGTTTGTGTCTTCATTTTTAAGTGAAAATGTTTAAAAAGTAAAAGTAAAGTTTAAAACATTTAAATATATAGAATAAGGATATAAAGAATAATTTTGCACCGCAGTACCCTGTGCTTGTGTTTTAAGCTAAGTGTTATTACAAAGGAGCCAAAAAGTGAAAAAAAAAATTAAGTTCATAAAGTAATAAAAGTTACAGTAAACTAAGATTAATTTACTATTGGAAAAAATTATAGATTTAGTGTAGCCTAAGTGTACAGTGTTTATAAAGTCTACAGGAGTCTATAGTAGGGTGTAGTAGTGTACGGTAGTCTACAGTAGTGTACAGCAGTCTACAGTAGTGTACAGAAGTCTATAGTAGGGTGTAGTAGTGTATGGTAGTCTACAGTAGTGTACAGAAGTCTATAGTAGGGTGTAGTAGTGTACAGTAGTCTACAGTAGGGTACAGCAGTCTACAGTAGTGTACAGGAGTCTATAGTAGGGTGTAGTAGTGTACAGTAGTCTCCAGTAGTATACAGGAGTCTATAGTAGTGTACAGTAGTGTACGGTAGTGTGTAGTAGTGTGCAGTAGTCTACGGTAGTGTATGGTAATGTGCAGTGGTCTACAGTAGTGTACCACAGTGTACAGTAGTGTGTAGTAGTGTGCAGTAGTCTACAGTAGTGTGCAGTAGTCTTACCTGTGGATGTGTGGATGTTCTATTTATTGCACTCTTTAAGACTCTTTGCAAAAGTCACCTGATATGTAGGTACATTGCCTTTCCCTAAAGCTAGTCCTGCTCACAATTTTGTTTGCACGAACAAATGTATCTATTGCTTTCTGGACCCTCCTTCCTGATCCAAAACTTTCACTATATGCAATATAATTTAAAATCCCTAACTCCTTAGTGGTCTGGCCCATCCTTAGGTTTAGTCTTCCCTAATTGCCCTCACTTAAGCTGCAAGCAGCCTCAATCCTCAATTGGCTTCCCGAGCACCACTCTGCTTTTCTGTCTCACTGCCTCTGTCAGCACTATGCCCTTCACCAAAACACACCTTCCCTTGCCCCTTCCAACCATCTCCACCATCAGCCCAGCTCCAGGAAGTCCTGTAAGATCTGCACTACTGCCTCTGCCTTGTGCTCCCATAGCATTAATAGCATTCTTCTAGAACATTCTCTCTTGTATTATGATTATTTCTATACATGTCTTATCACTGACACCACACGGTGAGTTATTTTAACTTTATTATTTGTAACACTGTCTTTCATTTTTATAGTATCCTGGCAGGAACTTACAGATAGTAAGTATTTAAATTTTGTTGAGTCAAATGATGTGCACCCTTCAAAACAATTGAGTTTTAACATTAACTCTTTAAATAACCAGGATCACCATGTTACAATCTGTATCAGTAAGAACTCCTACAACTCTAGAATCTAGACAGGCAGTCAAAGGCTAAAAGTCAGTGCTGTGACAGCAGGCACACTCTGCCTTTCCCTAAAGCTGGTCCTCCTCACAATTTTGTTTGCAACAACAAACATGTGAATTGCCTTCCCTGATCCTAGGAACCTTAGGCACATTTTTAGCCTCTCCGTATTTCAGTTTCCTCATGGATTAAAAAAAGATAACAGTACTGACCTCATAGGATTGCTATGAGAAGAAAATGAGTTAGCCTTTGTAAGCCTATAGGAAAGTGCCTGGCATGTAGGAAACACCCACTAAATATTAGCTGGAATTCCACCTCAAGACCAACTCCCCACCATCTCTTACCCTGTAGAGGTCGAGAAAACAGCCAATTAGATGCTGTAGTTACCAACTCTCACCAGTAGGAGACACCCAATCGCCACAGTTGTGATCATTTCCCTTCAAGATGGAGCCCAGGGATGGAGAATTCTGTTTGGGAATGGAGGCAAAGGTGCTTTTTATAAATATCAAGAAAATCTTGGGGTCTAAAGATCACACATGGCCCCTCTGCAAGAGATTGCATGGGGAGGACATTTGGCAAGTTCCACTGTTCCTCTTTCTCTACCCAGCACCTGCTTAGAAAGGGCAAAGGTTGTGGCAGTGGCGGGGAGGTGTGGGATGGTCCCTAAGAAGTGTGGGCACAGAGACCCGGGAAGGAGGAACTGGATCTGTAGCTGGCAATGCATATATTTAATTTGATTCCATGATTTCTTACAGGATTAGCTAAATCTATCCACCCATCCTGGCTTGTGTGGTCACCTCCATGTGAGGGTCCAACCCACGTGAAATCACCCTCCTATCAGCTTGTTCCTCCAGTTCTTCCCCCAGCCAGATTGTTAATCTATGCCCTGGGACCTGAGCATGCCTAGCCCATTCCCAAGCCTGCCCTGGGCTTCCTGGTATTTCTAGCTCCAGCTCATACCTCACTTCCTCCAAGAAGCCTTCCCTGACTTCTCTAGTCCAGCAAGCTCCTCCTCCACCGAGCCTCTCCCACTGGCCTTTTCACAGTTAGGCACTTTCTCCAATGCTGCCTGTTGAGTCACTTGCCTTTTCATATAGCACCATGAGGACAGGGACACTCCTTGTTTGTACCTCCTCAGGAGTCTGCAAAGGGTTCTGCATGGAATCTGGGCGATGCTGACTGCAGAATGACTGGAGAAGTGCCAGGTAATTTGTAGGTGTTCAAGAATGAATGGAAAATTTTTAAATCTCCACTATAGACAGAGGGGGAAAAAAGTCCTGTTTGAAATAAGTTACCTTGGCCCTAGGTTTGAATTTAAGAGCTGTTTTCTCCAATTTGATCATCAAAATGTGACAAGTGAATGCTGTTGCCATGAAGTCTTATGAAGATCTTGCATGTTATCCAGGCCTCAGGTCCCCTCTTCTCTCTCTAACAAAATATACTTTAAAATTTTCACTTGTGAGCTGGGCGCAGTGGCTAACACTGGTAATCCTAGCACTTAAGGAGGCCAAGGTGGGCAGATTGCTTGAGCCTAGGAGCCAAGATCAGCCTGGGAAACATGGCAAAACCCCATTTATTTTTTTTAAAATTAGCCTGGCATGGTAGTATGTGCCTGTACTCCCAGCTATTCCAGAGGCTGAGACAGGAGGATTGCTTGAGCCAGGGAGGTCGAGGTTGCAGTGAGCCTTGATTGCCCCACTGCACTCCAGCCTAGGAGACAGAAGGAGACCCTGTCTCAAAGTAAGAAAATCACTTGTGATTTTGTTTATTTACTATTTGGTGAATGAACTCATTAGAAGTCACATTATCAGCCACACACTCAGGTCAGCCATGGGCTGGGAGAGAAAGGGAGAGCAGAACAGATGCCAGCTCCCGCCTTCCTGGAACATGACATCATCTAATTTGTTCATTCAACACAACTTCGCACACACTTACAAAGCACCCCGCCCTGTACTAGGTGGGCTCTGGGGATAGAAAACTGAATAAGAGAATGTGGTCCCTGTCCTCAGGCACACATTATCCATTGGAGAAGACAGCTGAACCAGGCACGAGTCACTAAGTTCCCAGTTTCTCAGAGGGTTTGATGAAGGTGTTAGATATATAGAATCACTCTAACACTATGTCTGAAACAAAAATACTTCCCATTAAAGAGCAAGGTTGTAGGAATATTTTGAGGGCAAGAAAGGAAGAGCAACCCTTCACTCTACGCCCAAAAAAAAAAATCCCGCCTGGTCTCTGATAGTTTCATTTCTTTTCATGAGAAAATAAAGCATTACATTCCATAAAAGACAAGGCTTAGAAAGCTGACTTCAACTACAGTGGTATTCCTGAGGGGAGCAAGGAAACACAGGAGAAAACACAAGTCATACCCATTTTACAGATAAGGAGACTGAGGCTCTGTGGGGAAGGTTTAACAGGTTGGCTGGGCTCTCTGGTGCGTCAGAGGAGGTGGCACTGCTCCAGCCCACATCCCTGGTTCTCAGGCATCCCTCTCTCCCAGTCTCCTCCATTCAACTCTGCGTGCCAGCCCAGGGCACCAGTCATGGGCATAGTGGGCTCTCCGCTGCCTCATGGGGTCCCAGCAGGATTAACTTTTATGAAGCCAGGTTGAGAAAGGTTGAGGAAGAGCAGCCACAATGCAGGTTGCTAAAGCCCAGCCCCACTGAGTGGGTGTACAGAGCCAGCCTGCTGTTCTGAAAGCACAGCCGGCTAGATGCCAAACCAGTGTGCTGCAGGCAGTCTGAGCCAGGAAGTAGATCTGAAGCTTCAGGGTAGCTGTGTGAGTGAAAAAAAAAAAAAAAAAAAAAAACGTGATTCCTATCCGACCGATGACTCAGAAATATGAACTAGGGGGCCTTTCCTTCCTGACCCACCTGGCAGGGCCATAGCCAACAGCCGTGTGTACACCAGTGAGCCTGTCACATCGCGGGTCTGCTGTCACAGACTCTGTCGAGCCCCAGACAGAATCCAGTATGAGTAGATTTCTCACACTCCAGGCTTCCTCACAAAGCTGCGTTTCCCTCAGCTACTTCTTTACCTATTTGGAAATAACAGCAGGAAAAGGATAGATGGATCTTGGTGAATCTTCCAAAACTCCTCTACTGGATTCCAGAGCTGGACTACTCAAAGGTGTGAAATTGGATCTCCTCCTCTTTAAAAACCCTTTTCCTGGGGTCTTCATACTCCCCACTTCTTCCCACCCCGTAAAAACCTGGTTTTAGGAAGGGAAGACATCAAATCATTCACCTGGAGGACTACATGAATAAGAGCACCTTACCGTGGTACTCGCCTTTTAACAGGGATTAAGAAACTTTTTGCAAAGGAGTGTTACCAGATGGGAAGTCGTGACTGTGAGTTGTCCAGGTTCTTGGCGTGTTGGACAAATAATTTAACAAAATGCACAAAGCAACAAAAGAACGAATCAACGAAAGTGCAGATTTATTGAAGTGAAAGTACACTCTATAGAGTGAGAGTTGGTTCGATCAACCAAGCAGCTCAAGAACCCCAGTTACAATGCTCTTTGGGGTTTTTGTTAAGCTGAAATAATTTGCTAACACCCTTAGATACCCCTTAGAGGCCTCCAATTGGTTACCCGCTATGATGGATGGGCCCCCGACCAATCAGAGGCTGAAGTGGAAACTTCCGTTTTGTTACCACAGGAGTGAGGATGTGGCCGTATGCTTCCTAATCTTGCCCAGAACTGTCTGCACCTGCTGTTCCTTTGCTTATGCTTTAACCCTTGGTTACCCTAATTCCCTATTCTCCTGCCTCATAAGGGTGGTGCTAGGCATTAGCTAGGACACATATGGGGCATCTTAGAAGAGGCTCATTCTTCACTCAAAAAACCATAACTGGTTGTCCTTTTTTTTTCTAGTTCAATCACCCAGCTTTGTCCTGGACCTGGTCCGGGTGCACTGTGCTGGAGGGAGACCTGGCCCAGTCCAACAGCATGACTTCTTCAGAGGACCTTTCTGGTCTACCTGATTCAACACAGCTTGATCATTTGCAACCCGATTTTGCAGCTCTTTGTATTCATATGTATTCTGACTCCTCATTTACCCTATAAGATCATCTAAGGGGTAGAAACCTGGCCATCTTCCTTGTTCTTTCCTATCCTGGAAGATCCATGTGATTTTTGACAATGAATATGATTTCTATTTTACCTTGGAATGAGTTTTTGCATTTGATTATCAGCAGGTTCGATGTTTAGGGATTTCTACTCGCAGTGAAATCTAGTGCCAAACCTAGCAGGAATTGTGTCCTTTTAACATGTAACTAAATTCCAATAAGCCCAAGCCAGGAAGACCTGATTCGCGGGGTCCAGGGGGGGTGCTCACTTCTCCACTTCTGCATGAAGCCACCTCCAGTCTGGAAAGAAACAACTCTTCCCTTATCTGTTGGAGATTCCTTATTGCCCATAAAGTAGGAGTAAACAGAGTGTGTGAGATGTTGACCAAGTACGATGGGATGGAACAGATGACCTCTCATTAATGCAGAGCATCTGGCAGAGTTCTGTAGCCATTCTCAGTAAAATGGAAAACAAGGTACTTTAAAACAAACACAGCTGGACACAGTTGAGAAAACACCGGTGATCTTTATTTTGCAGAAACGAAGTCAAAGTTGTGCTTACTGGTTGTCAAATTGCCACACATGAAAGCGGCTGGAAACACAGCCAATGTTCAGAGTTAGGGTCGCTACACTGGAGATCCAGAAATCAAGAGTCCAGATCACACGGAGCAGCTAAGAGAGGGCTGGGAGGGAGCATTTCTGCCCTGTCCTTTTCGGCCCCTGGTGGCTCCTTGACCAGTGTGAGTACAATGATTTGCACAACTACTGCTTTCACTTAGTGCAAAAATGGACCAATGTTTTAAGTTCAATCGTAGTTCAACCACTGGAGCTTCAGAAGGGCGCACAGCCCACCCCTTTCTGCCGGAACTGTCTTATGTTATCATCTAACCAGGCATCCCTGGCCATTCACCAATGGTCCAAGTGTTGGGACCTCATTGATAAATGTATTTATTCCAAATGTAGGTGTAAGTCCCTTCCAGGCAGCGCAGCAGAGCAGAGGACAACAAGGAAACAATTTGGTTTTCTCCATTTTGTTTAGGAACACACTTTTTACATGAGTGCCCTAAGTGCAGCTGCCGTTTCCTACCAAGCAAGACAATGACCTGCCCTGCTTTGTTTATTCCCACAGCTCAGGAACCTGGATCAGGGCTGCTCCTCAGTGCCAGCTGCTGGACTGGGCAAGATTTTAGACAAAGGGCGGCCATGCACCAGGCAGGTGAAAACCCACCACAGTGAACCGCTGCCAGGGAGCCCACTAAGGCACTGAGCCTCTCCATGAGCAGAGGCCTAACCTCAGCCTGCCCGGCTGATCTCCTCTCTAGGGCGCTTTACATGACAGCAGCAGAGCGTGAGCCTGCTTCCCAGAGGAACTATGCAGGTGTGAGTAGCACCCAGCTTGTCCTCAGACACGTGGCAGCCCAGGGGCAAAACATCAGGTTGTTCACTGAATCACCAAGGTATTTTTGGCATCACGTTAGTATACTCCAAAAACAACCAAAGAGCAGGAAAGAAAAAAACAAAAAAAAAAACCTAATTCACAAAAGCAAAATGTAGTCCATCTAAGAGGGTTAAGTTTAAAGTTTTCTTTACTGAATTGGCCCAAACTGGATAAGCATTAATATCCCTCCCTAAGGCTCCCAGTCAGGCGGGACCAGGCAGAACAAAAGCTTGAGCCAGTTACTGGGCATTTGCCACAGGCCAGACGCCCTCACCAGAGCCACATTGCATCATTCATCAAACCCACCTCAGGAAGTGGATACGGTGATTCTCCTGGGGAGACTCTGGGAGGGGGTAGCACAGATAATGAGAAAGACTGGGGATCCCAGGTCAGATCTGGGGAATGCCAGAGCTTCAGTTCTTTGCATGAGTAAGGTTAGATAAGCCTGAAACAGCACAACCAAGGGTCCTCAGAGAGCAGCAAATCAGAGACCATGCCAGGCAGTGGACAGCCCGTGGTCAAGCCCACAGTGACCTCCAGGAAAGGAGGACATCCCTGTAATGACACTGCAGCCTCTCCCTTGCCCCAGACCCCACTCCCAGGGTACAATTCCAGGTTGCCTTGGACACCAGAGCTCACATCCACCCAGGCATGGGCAAGGAGGGTCATCGACTCGCGCTGGAGGCTCTGCTGCTGCGGAAGAAGCACCAGCTCCCTGCAGAGGGAGCCCTGACCCCTTTGGAGGCAGCAAAAACCAGCAGTGCTCAGACCTCCCTCCTGAGTGAAAGGCTCTGCAGTGTAGACAGGTTGTTTCTGCTGGAAGCATTTCCACAGAGCCACAGCAGTGGATGGCTGACACGATATTCCCTGGCTGTCTCCCATCGTTTGAGAATTGAGGTTATATAGCTGTTATCCGCACATCCTATCAGCCTTTGAGTTACAGGCTGTGATGTTATGACTTTTGTGAAAGAAGCAGGGAGCGATGGGAGAGGGAGAAAGGCCTGAGGGGCCATTTGCAGACACAGCCCTGTCCTCTCCCGAGCCACTGTGACCCCGGAGTGGGGTAGCTGATACCTGGCAGGTTGCTCTTGGTAACTGAGCAGGTGTGGGGGGATCCAGATCCAGAAGAGAGGAAAGGGAGAGGGGAAGGAAGAGGAGTGCGGAGAAGGCTGAGCCTGCAGCGCTGTGCACGTAGGGGGCTTGCTTGAAACCTCATTATCTAGGACCTAACTGCGGTCAGATGGACTATAGGGCTCCAGGAGGCTGATGATGTGAAAGGTAGTGACAGATTCTCTGAGGCAGTTATGGGAACTTATTTTCTTCATTAGGAGATGAAAACCACTTTCCTAAGCTCTCCAAACAGGAGAGAAACTTGGCTGAAGGTCTAAGTAGTGCCTGAGGCCTCCAGGAGGGCCAGCGTGTCTGGTCAGGACCACGGTGCCCCATGCAGTATTTGTTCCCTGGGGAAGCCACTCCTCTGCTACTGTACTCTGGAAGAGACTCCTGTGTCTCACAAGGGGGTGGGGGTGTCCGCAGAGCCCCTTTAAGATGTGTGGTTAGAGAAGACTTAAATGTGCTATCTGGGAACCTCATCTCTGAATCTACACACCATGATTTTAACAATCATTTTCAGTGGTTAAAACTTCAAATGAAGATTTCAAATTATATATGGACGCTAATGATCTGTTCTAAGCTCATATGCACAGTAGAGGAGAATGAGAAAATCTTGAATGGGAATCCAGTTTTTGAAAGAGTCAAATGACTATGAGTCTCAGTAAAGACGCTGCCATGGTACACAGTATCCAAGACAGCACATGAAATTAACACGTGAAATTAAAACATGTCTAACTTCCTCTCCTGTTGATGAATTTCGATGAATTTCCGACCTTTTCCCCCATATTAGGGCCCAGGTCTCTCCAGTGCTTTCCAGGGCTACTATCTGTAATTGGCAAATGATCCCCTCATACCATCCAATTGTTCTCCTTCCAAAGACCTCCAAAAAGAAACCTGATTATCTTGTCAATTGATCTGTGTTACCAGATGTTTAGTTTGAGAATTCAAAGTGTACCTATGAGAATATCCAAGCACAAAACACTTCCGACCCAAACTGGCTGGTCTGATCATGGGACCAAGTCTCAAAACCTTGAATTTTATATGAGCTTGACCCAATCAAATAGAACTTAAACATCTCCTCGAAGAAGGGGCAATGTTCTTCTTTCTCTTTGAGACTTCCTCCTACCCATGGGATTCCATAAAGTGCTTTGCATACAGCAAGTGCTGAATAATTGAATTTTCTGCCCTATGGTCACAAGGACCACACCATCCAAATGCCAGTGATAATCTTCAATGGCATTTACAGAGTCTGTGTGAATCAGACTAACCACATCTTTAAATCCTGACCCAGTTTCACTCAGATTTGGCTGGACAACAGCCCTTAATGGCCCAGCTTCCAGACTGTCAGTCACACAACGATCTGGACACCTTCTGTGAACCTGGCAGAGATCAACGCTGGGGATGGGAAAATGAATACAGCAAGGTGTTCCAACATAGTGACAGGTGAGCAAGTCACTACAGAACAGGGAGACAGGCGTTAGAGACAGCGAGGGTGCCGGGCAGGCTTACAGGAGGGTACCCAGGTCTTCCCTGGGGTCTAAGGAGGCACCACCCAGAGGTGAGATTTGAGTCGGATTCTGGTAAACAATGGGAGTTTGCTGTGCCAGGTAAGGACTCTTCCAAGCAGAGAATAGCAGCGTCCTGAATGCCAAGGCGAGTTTGAAGGGTGGCAGGGGACGCCATTTGATTTTGTGAGGCTATCTTGAAAACAAACAGGATAATAAGGGACAGCCCCACTTCCGCTGTTGTATGTTATTCCTTTATTCATGGAATTCCTAATAAAGAGTGAGTCCTCAATATTTGGAGGGACATGAATGAAGCCCTTTGAGAATCTGTTTCTTTAAAAAAAAAATCTCTGCCCCTCTCCCCCTTGAAGCAATCCTCGGACTCCTGTTTAAGAAATCCTGGTGTAGACTACAAAGTGCTTTGAAGCCAACTGGCACCACACTGTGCCCTCAGCTACACTCGCAGATGCACTGGGGCTCTATTTCCCTGCCTCTGCCTCCACTGCCTGGTTTCCCTTCAGAAGTCCCCCAAGTCCTTTTTCCCAAGAGATGTGTTGAGGGGTGAAATTTCCCAGTGCCGAGCCTACCACCACGCTCGGAGACTGGAGCCCACCACACGCCTGCCCCTGAGGACGAGCTAACATGTGGGCAGCAGGGTCCTGCTTCCTGCCCTGCAGCAGCATTTCCCTTGAGCCCAGAGGCACCCCCTTAGCTCACTGTGTTCACAAACGGAGCATTCTGGCATGACCTGAATGACTGCAACTGACTCTTTAGATGATGGTCTCTGATGAGATCAACCAAATCAACAAATGTACTGAAAAGATGAGATTTGTTGATGTGCACAACAGGGCAAATTCAGAATCTGGAGCCTGATTTACGTCCTTCTGCTGCCATTGATTCCTTCTGTTTGCCCCGTCTTCCTCTGAGCTTCTGGTTCCCCTTCTGTACACAGAGGGTGAGGATTCCTGCCCTATTCATGAGGTAGACAAGAATTAAAATCAAGTGAGATGATGAGGGGGAAAGTGCCCTGAACTCTAAACCTTCTAAAATACCAAATATTATTATTATTAAAGAAAATAGTGGGGAACTAATGATAGAATCACAGAGGGAAAATGATATTTTACTACCATTCAAGAGCAAAATCTCAATAGAAAAACCAAAACAGCCAGCCAGTGGACAGGGAATACATAGTGTCTGGCATTTGTTAAAAGGTATTGTAAATATTTTTTTACTTTTATGTGTTTATTATACAGTTTTAGAAAGGAAGAGGAAAGAAACGGATCCAAGAACGTTCTGCTTTGTTGGATCATGTGCAGGTTCTTCTAGAACACTGGAGGGTACATAGTCGGGCTCAGCAATGTCTGCTGTTATCATGAAAGAGCGTGCTGACCTTGGAAAGATGCTGCTAGGACGAAGAGGCTGCCTAGGAACGGGCCAGCCAGGCCACTATGGAACAGCTGGGCAGGGCCCTGAAGGGGGAGTCATACCCCCCACCACTCCCTCAACCCCCACTTGTTCCACCACCCACTGCTTTTTCCAACACTCCACAACTTTTCCACATGACTCCAGACTGGCTATGGTGAGAGCCAGGATAGGATGACATAAATGCAGATAACCTCAGTGGAAAGCAAGTCAAGCAAGGCACATAAAAGATCAAATGTCGTTCAACAGATCTGTGAAGGCTTCATTCATTCACTGGGGCTCTATTTCCCTGCCTCTGCCTCCACTGCCTGGTTTCCCTTCTGAACCACCCAAGTCCTTTTTCCATACTGCCTGCACATCCCACTTCCAGGCACTATGCTGGGGCTGTGGAAATGAAAAGAGACCATGTGCATTACAATAGACGAGAGAGATGAGCCGGACAAGTAGGTGACACAGGTTTGCAGGGAGACACCCACTCTAGGCTGCAAGTGGTCCTGTGGTGAAAGGCAGATGGGGCCTCTTGGCAAGCAGCAGAGAGGGGCCAAAGTTAGCACACAGAGCCTGGCGAGATTGATCAAAGGGATTGGGGAGTCCTGTCGGCTCTGATGCCTGGGAGTGCTTGAGGCATACACATTTGAGAGAATTCCTCGGGCAGTGACACGGAGGATGGAGGGGACAGAGAGTTGAGGGAATTAAGGTCCGATGCAAGGAAAATAGAAACTATTGAAGTAATGCAGGCAACATGCCACAGGAGTGTGGAATGTCAGTGGATGAAAAAGAAGTAAATGAAAAATATCCAGAAGGCAACATTTGATCATGTGGAGAAGGGAAAGTCCCTGGAGTCAGACAGGCCTGACTCCGGCTCACACCCCTGCCACTTGCTAGCTGAGTGGTCTGCAGATTGCTTAACATCACGGAGCCTCAGTTACTTCATCTATAAAATGGCCCTAATTGTATAGGAGTATTGTAAGGATTGAGAAAGAATGAGGGTAAAGAGATTAGCCTGGCACATGGCAGGCAGTCAATGTTAGCCCTGTTGAAGAAAATGGTAACTCATGCCATAGGTTGAGGACCAAGTGTGAAAATTTTTTTTTTTTTTTTTTTTAGACAAAGTCTTATTCTATCACCCAGGCTGGAGTACAGTGGTGCTGTCATAGCTCATTGAAGCCTCGAACTCCTGAGCTCATACAGTCCTCTCTCCTCAGTCTGCCAAGCAGTGAGGACTACAGGCCCAGCTAATTTAAACTTTTTTTTTTTTTTTTTTTTTTTGAGACAGGGTCTTACTTTGTTGCCCAGGCTGGTCTCAAACTCCTGGCCTCAAGTGATCCTCCCACTTTGGCCTCCCAAAGTGCTGGGATTACAGGTGTGTAAGCCACGATGCTTGGCTTGAAAAAGAAACCTGATTATCTTGCCAGAAATGAGATGAGATGCTGTGGGCACTTAGCAGCGGATGACAGGTTTGCACATACACTTCAGGCCAACTGCATCCACACAGCATGACTTTGGAGAGCTGTATGCGCCATGACTTTGTGCAGGGGGCCTCCAGTGCAGGTAAATCCAGGCTCTGAGGCATGGAGGACCCACAGCTGTGCTGCCTCGAAAGCCTGGATACCCAGGAAATGATGGTTTCCAGGTCAGGCTTCTTATGGCTGAAATCCCTTTAACTGCACTTTTTTCTTTTGCAAAGTCACCAGTAATTCAAAGAGCCCCCCAAATACTGAGCCACTCTCCATCCCTTTATGCCAAATCCACAGTAAAATACTGGGAGTTCAGATCAGATGAGCACATATTTGGGCAAACTGACCTAAGAGGCCTCACCACCCACTCCCAGGGTGCACCTGTGACCACTCTTCCTTCTCCCGCTTCCAGCAGGCTCCTGAAGTCTATTCAGGCCGGGAGCTGATGCTGAACTCAGCACGGCCCCAGTTGACTAGATCATTTCCCATGTGAAGTTCTGGGGAGAGAAGATCCGGTCTCCACGGAGCAGGGCCCGGCGGCACTTTCGCTGTGCGAAGCCACCAGCAGGCCCCACTCCGCTGGAAATTCATCAGTGCATGGAAAGGCAAAGGGTAGAGCTGTTTCCGTTCACCAGGTATTCGCCACGTCACTTGTTTCCTATTTCAGTGCATTAAAAAAATTTCCCCTCGGGTGACAGCGCTGAGGCACCTTTGTTGTGAAATATGGTTAACACGAGTGCTTTTTTTTTAATGACATCACCAAATTAGGTCTCTGTGTGTGTCAGAAAAATTAACCCCAGCAAGTGTATAGTTCTCCTGGGATCACAAAAAAGTGCAAAACAGGGCAGGAGGGCGGGGGACTGGCCAGGGAGCATGAGGAGGAACAGCGATCAAAGGAGAGGGGAAAGAAAGCAAACATCGTGGGCAGACCAAGACTGACATGTGGACAGGCGCCTGGCAAGCAGAATACCCAGGAAAGAAACTTGACCTCCTTCATTTGACTGGATGTGAATTATCTACACGTGCATGCTTTTTCAAGCTCAAATGAATAATTATCTGACAAATACAGACCTGTTCCTCTCAATTTGGTTCATAACATCTGATTTTAAGTATTCAAATATTTCACCCACATCTCCAGAGGCTCTGTATAGGCCGCATGTGTTCCTGTGCTCTAAATCTGCAGATGGTTGGGATGGCTGGGGCGAGAGGTCAGAGCTTTGACCCATATTGTGTTTAAAGAAATGTTTAGGGCCAGGCGCAGTGGCTCACACCTGTAATCTCAGCACTTTGGGAGGCCGAGACGGGTGGATCACGAGGTCAGGAGATTGAGACCATCCTGGCTAACGCTGTGAAACCCCGTCTCTACCGAAAATTACAAAAAATTAGCCGGGCAAGGTGGCGGGCGCCTGTAGTCCCAGCTACTTGGGAGGCTGAGGCAGGAGAATGGTGTGAACCCTGGAGGCAGAGCTTGCAGTGAGCCGAGATCGCGCCACTGCACCCCAACCTGGGCGACAGAGTGAGACTCCATCTCAAAAAAAAAAAAAAAAAAAGAAAAGAAATGTTTAGGGCCAGGCGCAGTGGCTCACGCCTGTAATCTCAGCACTTTGGGAGGCCGAGGTGGGCAGATCACGAGGTCAGGAGATCAAGACTATCCTGGCTAACACAGTGAAACCCCGTCTCTACTTAAAAAAAAATAAAATAAAATACAAACAATTAGCCGGGTGTGGTGGCACATGCCTATAGTCCCAGTTACTCGTGAGGCCGAGGCAGGAGAATGACCTGAACCCGGGAAGCAGAGGTTGCCGTAAGCCGAGATTGTGCCACTGCACTCCAGCCTGGGTGACAGAGCGAGACTCCATCTCAAAAAAAAAGAAAAAAAAAAAAAAAGAAAAAAAATTGTGTAGGATGAATGAACATTTAATAGAATGTCAGCTTACTGGCATTTTAAATCATTGGCAGTAACACTGGGTCCCCATTCCTATGTGGCCCTCATGGGCTGTCCCTTTGGACACAGCACAACTTCTACCATTTTCTATGGTCCCACCGCTCCTGAGCACTCACTCCACCCACTGACTTCCCCTCAGGCGTCTGAGGGTAGCCTCAGGGCTATGCAGTGAAGCAGGCTTTGATGGGTATAACCAGAGAGACAAAGTCTGCTCCATACCTGGGAGTTACATATCCCTCAAATATCTGGAAATAACCAGGCTTTTTTCCAAATAAATTCAAAGAGAAGCAGAAGCCATTTAAAACCAGAGCAGAGAGTTCTAGTTCCCATGCATTACGGTTTGAGACCCAATTTCTCTATCGTATTCCCTCCCTAAATAGCAAACTAACCACCAGCAAGACTTGAAACACCACCACTTCACAGCCTCCCAGGCTTTCCTGTGGGCTGTATCATTTATAGACGCCCACCCCCGCTTGATGGAGAGAAAGCGCTGAATTATTCACGGGGCTGTGGGAGGTGTCTGCGGGGTGGAAAGGCCAGAGAGCAGAGTCCCACTCCAGAGCAGGAACTCATCATCAGGGCACTAAATCCAAGACTCAGGCCACTTAATTGGTTTTTGGAAAACACTGAGTATTGCTTTTTTTTGAGACAGGATCTCATATGCAGGCTGGATTGCTATGGTGCAATCTCCACTGACTGCAGCCTCAACCCCCCGGGCTCAAGCTATCCTCTCACCTCATCCTCCTAAGTAGCTGAGATTATAGGCACACGCCACCCAGCTAATTTGTGCGTTTTTTTGCAGAGACAAATACACAAATATTTCTTTAAACACAATGTGGGTCAAAGCTCTGACCTCTCGCCCCAGCCATCCCAGCCATCTGCAGATTTAGAGCACATGAACACATGCAGCCTATACAGAGCCTCTGGCAATGTGGGCAAAATATTTGAACATGGGGTCTCCCCATGTTGCCCAGGCTGGTGTCAAACTCCTGGCCTCAAGTGATCCACCCGCCTTGGCCGCCCAAAGTGCTGGGATTACAGGCATGAGCCACTGCGTGCAGGCCAAGTATCAACATTTTTAATGTTTGCCTTTTAAACAACAGAAACGTATCCCAACTCATCTTTATTCATGTATCGCATTTGATTCCCTGGGTAAAAAGTGTGCCTGCAAGAGCCAGTACTGCTGTGTTTAGAATGGAAAGGAGTGGCTGTAAAGCAACTGGAAAAGCAGGCCAAGGGACAGACCCCTCACGGCCTAAATTCACCATCGGCCCCAGACACAGGGTAGAGGACCAGGAAGAGAACATGTTTCAAGGGCAACAGGAACTGGGTGACTTTAGCATTATAGGAAGCACAGGGAAAAGATGCTGGAGTCCAGATGAATGAATGATGACCGCTTGAGTCTCACAGGTAATGTTTAATCTGCTCTGCTGCTAAATCACTCTGTGGAAGAAAACCACGAATTTAGAGACATTTGTTTAGACTTAGCAGCAGGAAACCCTGACCTTTTCAACCTTTAGGGAAAACTTCTGCTAATCAAAGGAATACATCAGAGCTTCCCAAGCCACGTGCCACAAATGAGTTACAGCAAAGCCATGGCATTGACCCTCTCCGTTCTGTGTGTGGGCCAGCCTGGGTGGGCCAGCAGGCCTTTGGCTGCCTCAGTTTCCCTCAGAGTGTGATATAAATGCTATCTTTGCTGTGTGTGTTATGGCATGAAAATATTTGGAAAGTATTGCCTTCGGTTAAAACTCTCACAGAAATCCTTAACATTGACATTACTAGCAGTGATTAGCTATAACCTGAATCAGGTCCAACAATTTGACTCAGTTTGCTGTGCTTTATTGTAAATTCATTTTAAGTTCAAATTTTAAGAAAAAAGGTCTGCACTTTTTTCCTGCTGATTTCCACTCTGGTTAAGCCACATTAGTGGTGACTTGGTGTTTGGAGACATCACAGGCATTGCACGCCAGCTCCCTGTGGAACCCTCTTCCCTCAGCACTGACCCCACTCTCCCCCGCCCTCAGGAAGAGCCTGGCATCCGCAGTGACCCTTGAGCAGCTGTCCCTGCAGCTGGGCCTGCCCGTCAAGCTCGCTGAGCCTGTCCTTCACAGCCCTGTGGTGCCTAGCCAGAGCCCTGTGACCACCAGGAGGCACCTCTTCCTCTTCAGGGACTGGCTGGTCATTGCCAAGCAGAGGTGAGTTGGTGGCAGTCATCGCCTTGCTCTCTCCTGAAACTCAATCTCTTTCCAAGACCCTATCAACACCCAAGGACACTGCAAGGAGCCCCAGAACTTGGGACCCAGCCTGGCCCACGTTCCCGGCGCTTCCAGCCTGCACAGGCTTAGGTGGCTCTGTCCTTCCTCCCCATTCATTGACAAGCAAAGCACCCAGAGGCTAAATCCCTGGGACAACATCACACAGGTAGTGGGTAGAAAACTAGGACAAGAAAAGTAGAGAAAATCCATCATTTAAAAGAAAAGCCCTATGCAAACTTGACTTTTTGGTTTGACTAAAAGTGTATAATGTGTTTATAGCAATAAATTTGAAATCAGAAATTGAGAAAATCGATAACCGAGTTAACATGACCTGCACCATTTTTCTCTTTGGGAAGTTCTGCAACGAACACTTTCTCAATGTGTGCATTAGAGCAGCCTCTGGACTGGAGCCACATCTCCCAGGACGTGGTATATTTTTCACAAAGAAACCTACAGGCCCAAGGAACATGTGACAGCCTTCTAAAAATCCCACACTAGTTTAAAAACAAAAACAAGAAAACGGGGGATAAACACAGACATTAGGCACATAGAACGCATCAGAGAAATAGTGGGGTCCCCTGGGGGAAGTGTTGATGTCCCTGGTCAGAGTCAATACAGGGAGAAACCCAGAGCTAGGAGAAAGGGCCATATTTGGCACCACTGGTGCTGACTACAGAGGGGTCTGGGGCCGGGGTGATGCCTGGAACATTATTTCTGTTTTGTAGGAAGGAAGAGCATTTACATGTTTTTATACTTCCATTTAATTTCCCTTGAAAAGCTCTATTTTAAGCTTTGGGGGAAATGTGCCACATTTTAAAGAGCTTCTCACACCTACCCACCCTGATTATTTTTTTAGGTGCTTGGAGATTTCAAAGAATTCAAAACCCAGCTGGCATCCTCCCCCCATATCCCAGCCCGGGATGTGTTGTTTTCAGAGACCTGAGAAAGCCCCGGGGAGACACAAACAGCAGCTGGGGAAATCCTGCCACGGCTCAGAATGCACCCTAGTCACAGTCTCCGCGAGCGAGAGCCCCGCTGAGCTCCTGAACTAGACTCTGGGCCGCGGGCTGGTAGCCAGGGCACTCACAGGTGTGTGGCCTGAAGCACCCCTCACTTTGCATTCAGGAACTCCCCGAGTCGCCCCTCTAAACAGGCTCGGCATGCTCGCCAGCAGTGAGGAGGACAGGGAGTCAGGAGTCACCAGCAACCAGGAGGACAGGCTCAGTGCGGGGTGTTAGGGAAACGCGCAGAGTTGACATGGACGGTTAGCGTCAAACACACCACCACGCCCTGGCCACGGGAGCCTGTCTTGAGGCACACACGGGCCACCGTGCCCGGAGATCTCGCTAGACCTGGCCACGTGGCTTTCCACCGGGCACAGTGCACTAGCAGTGGCCGGGAACTGAACACTCACTGGGTGCTCAGGAACGATAACAATCCCAGAAACCCTTCCCTGCCCCTTCCCTAGACGATAAGGATGGCAGCACTCTCGAAGGATTAGATGTCCACGCACCCTATGAACTGCCTTCGCCTACAGAGACCAGCTCCTTCTTGCCTCTGCGCCTCCGCCTGCTCTGCCCCGACCACCTGGAAGGCTGCACGCCTGCTCCTGTGGCCAGCTCTTCCCCATGCTGGGGGGCACGGCCCCAGGGAACTGGATCAAAGTGCAGACTGGGACCCAGTGCCGAGTGGAATCTCCCCTCCGCCATTTACCAACTGTGACTGAGCTGTATGTGTCTCCGTCTTCTCGTCTGTAAAATGGGGATAAAAATAGCATCTTCCTCAAGGGATGGATTGCGGTAGGGATTGAAAGAATAACTACAAGATCAGAGCTTAGAACCGGCTGGCACGTGTGAGCAGTGTTTCCTATGAAGTGGAGTGGCTTTCTGATGTGCTTTCCAGGAAGGGTTGAGGCCCCACCCGCTCAGAAAAAGAGAAGAGAAGAGATCTCAGTCTCCTCCACCAGCATGAAATGAATCTCCATCACTTATTAGCTAACGGCTCCAGGCCCACGAAGGGTCTGCTCCACTCAAGCCGTTGTGCCATACTCTGGAGTCGGAGTCCAAGCTCTCAAAGAGTTAATGTAGGAGAAAGGTTTAAGATGCACCAGCCTCGGCTGGGCGCAGGGGCTCATGCTGTAATCCCAGCACTTTGGGAGGTCGAGGTGGGCAGATCACCTGAGGTCAGGAGTTTGAGGCCAGCCTGGCCAACATGGTGAAACCCCATCTCCACTAAAAATACAAAAAGTAGCCAGATGTGTGGGGAGGGCGCCTGTAAACCCAGCTACTCGGGAGCCTGAGGCAGGAGAATCGCTTGAACCCAGGAGGTGGAGGTTCAGCAAGCTGAGATCCAGCCATAGCACTCCAGCTTGGGTGACAGAGCGAGACTCCATCTCAAAAATAATAAGAATAATTAATTAATTAATTTTTTAAAAATCTGCCAGGCTTCCTGGACAAAGGGAAGGAATCATGATTGATTCTTTACTTTGGGTGGTATTTTGGT